>NW_027361802.1:14875000-15475000 GCF_039654945.1 Dendrobates tinctorius
TGTCCCATATCTATCTCATAGCTATCTATATCTATCTATCTGTACCATATCTATCTATCTATCTATCTATCTATCTGTCCCATATCTATCTATCTATCTATCTATCTATCTATCTATCACATAACTATCTATCTATCCATCTATCCATCTATCTATCTCATATCTATCTATCTATCTCATAGTTATCTATATCTAGCTATCTGTCCCATATCTATCTATCTATCTATCTATCTGTCCCATATCTATCTATCTATCTATCTATCCCATAACTATCTATCTATCTATCTAATAACTATCTATCACATATCTATCTATCTATCTATCTATCTATCTATCCCACATCTATCTATCTATCTATCTATCTATCTTTCTACCCCATATCTATCTATCTATCTATCTATCTATCTCATAGCTTTCTATAACTATCTATCCCATATCTATCTATCTATCTATCTATCTAGCTATGTATCTATCTCATAGCTATCTATATCTATCTATCCCATATCTATCTATCTATCTATCCTATCTATCTATCTATCTACTTATCCCATATCTATCTATCCATCCCATATCTATCTGTCTATCTATCTATCTATCTATCTATCTCATATCTATCTATCTATCTATATATCTATCTATCTCTATCTCATAGCTATCTATATCTATCTATCTATGTATCTATCCCATATCTATCTATCTATCTATCTATCTATCTATCTATCTATCTATCTCATAGCTTTCTATAACTATCTATCCCATATCTATCTATCTATCTATCTATCTCTCCTTTCATATAGAAAGAATAAAAATATTAGGGACTATCTGATTAAGTCGAATATAGGTTCCTTTAAGAAATCTTGTCAAATGTCATTAACCGGAAAAGAGAGAAAAGGATGTTTTCCGTGTTTAACATCTGTAACTTGCCCTTTGATGATCAAGGAGGAGACTTTTGAACATCCCCACAATGGTAAAAGATATAGGATAAGGCATTTTTTAACATGTACGGTAATTCTGATTATGTAATTTATCTTCTGAAATGTCCCTGTAAGTTATGGTATATCGGTGAGACAACATGTGATTTCAAAACCCGCATTAATCATCACCGGTATACCATAAGAAAGAAGAGATTGGACCTCCTGATCCCGAAACACTTTGTGGAGTATAACCATACAGAGAAAGAATTACGGTTCAAAATAATAGACACGTTACCAATGCAAAGAAGAAGGGGAGACAGGGTACGTCTCTTATAGGAAAAAGAACTCAAATGGATCTGTGAATTAAATACTTTGAGATCAATGGGACTAAATGCAGCCTCTAAAATTCATTCTATTATTTAAAAAAATTTCTTTTCCATTGCGTGTAAAACTCGCTGGTCAAAATGACTTATCCCCTGTGGTATATAAGGACTGTAGTGCCTTGGATATTTACTATTAGAATAATAGTGGATTTTAATGAAATTTGGCACCTCTGTAGCCACTTTGGTCACTTGGTAGCCACCTTGGCCACTTGGTAGCCACTTTGGCACATTCGGCACCTTGGTAGCCACTTTAGCCACTTGGTAGCCACTTTGGCACATTCGGCACCTCTGTAGCAACTTTGGCCACTTGGTAGCCACTTTGGCACATTTGGCACCTCAGTAGCCACTTTGGCCACTTGGCAGCCACTTTGGCATATTCGACACCTCTATAGCCACTTTGGCCACTTGGCAGCCACTTTGGCACATTCCGCACCTCGGTAGCCACTTTGGCCACTTGGTAGCCACCTTGGCCACTTGGTAGCCACTTTGGCACATTCGGCACCTTGGTAGCCACTTTAGCCACTTGGTAGCCACTTTGGCACATTCGGCACCTCTGTAGCAACTTTGGCCACTTGGTAGCCACTTTGGCACATTTGGCACCTCAGTAGCCACTTTGGCCACTTGGCAGCCACTTTGGCATATTCGACACCTCTATAGCCACTTTGGCCACTTGGTAGCCACCTTGGCCACTTGGTAGCCACTTTGGCACATTCGGCACCTTGGTAGCCACTTTAGCCACTTGGTAGCCACTTTGGCACATTCGGCACCTCTGTAGCAACTTTGGCCACTTGGTAGCCACTTTGGCACATTTGGCACCTCAGTAGCCACTTTGGCCACTTGGCAGCCACTTTGGCATATTCGACACCTCTATAGCCACTTTGGCCATTTGGCAGCCACTTTGGAACATTCCGCACCTCGGTAGCCACTTTGGCCACTTGGTAGCCACTTTGGCGCATTCGGCACCTTGGTAGCCACTTTGGCCACTTGGTAGCCACTTTAGCACATTTGGCACCTCAGAAGCGACTTTGGCCACTTGATAGCCACTTTGGCACCTCGGTAGCCACTTTAGCACATGTGGCACCTCTATAGCCACTTTGGCCACTTGGTAGCCACTTTGGCCACTTGGTAGCCACTTTGGCACATTCGGCACCTTGGTAGCCACTTTGGCCACTTGGTAGCCACTTTGGCACATTCGGCACCTCTGTAGCAACTTTGGCCACTTGGTAGCCACTTTGGCACATTTGGCACCTTGGTAGCCACTTTGGCCACTTGGTAGCCACTTTGGCACATTCGGTACCTCTGTAGCCACTTTGGCCACTTTTTAGCCACTTTGGCACATTCGGCACCTCTGTAGCCACTTTGGCCACTCTGTAGCCACTTTGGCACGTTTGGCACCTCTGTAGCCACTTTGGCCACTTGGTAGACACTTTGGCACATTCGGCTCCTCGGTAGCCACATTGGCCACTTGGTAGCCACTTTGGCACATTCGGCACCTTGGTAGCCACTTTGGCCACTTTGTAGCCACTTTGGCACATTCGGCACCTCGGTAGCCACTTTGGCCACTTTAGCACATTCGGCACCTCAGTAGCCACTTTGGCACATTCGGCACCTCTGCAGCCACTTTGGCCACTTGGTAGCCACTTTGGCACATTTGGCACCTATGTAGCCACTTTGGCCACTTGGTAGCCACTTTGGCACATTCGGCACCTTGGTAGCCACTTTGGCCACTTTGTAGCCACTTTGGCACATTCGGCACCTCGGTAGCCACTTTGGCCACTTTGGCACATTCGGCTCCTCATTAGCCACTTTGGCCACTTGGTAGCCACTTTGGCATGTTTGGCACCTCTGTAGCCACTTTGGCGATTTGGTAGCCACTTTGGCACATTCGGCACCTCGGTAGCCACTTTGGCCACTTGGTAGCCACTTTGCACATTTGACCCCTCGGTAGCCACTTTGGCCACTTGGTAGCCACTTTGGCACATTCGGCACCTCTGGAGCCACTTTGACCACTTGGTAGCCACTTTGGCACATTCGGCACCTTGGTAGCCACTTTGGCCACTTGGTAGCCACTTTGGCACATTCGGCACCTCGGTAGCCACTCTGGCCACTTGGTAGCCACTTTGGCACATTCAGCACCTCGGTAGCCACTTTGGCCACTTGGTAGCCACTTTGGCACATTCAGCACCTCGGTAGCCACTTTGGCCACTTGGTAGCCACTTTGGCACATTCGACCCCTCGGTAGCCACTTTGGCCATTTGGTAGCCACTTTGGCCACTTGGTAGCCACTTTGGCAAATTCTGCACCTTCGTAGCCACTTTGACCACTTGGTAGCCACTTGAGCACATTTGGCACCTCAGAAGCGACTTTGGCCACTTGGAAGCCACTTTGGCACATTCGGCACCTCTGCAGCCACTTTGGCCACTTGGTAGCCACTTTGGCCACTTGGTAGCCACTTTGGCACATTCGGCTCCTCGGTAGTCACATTGGCCACTTTGTAGCCACTTTGGCACATTCGGCACCTCAGTCGCCACTTTGGCCCCTCGGTAGCCAGTTTGGCACATTCGGCCCCTCGGTAGCCACTTTGGCCACTTGGTAGCCACTTTGGCACATTTGGCACCTCAGTAGCCACTTTGGCCACTTGGTAGTCACTTTGGCACATTCGGCACCTCGGTAGCCCCTTTGGCCACTTGGTAGCCACTTTGGCACATTCGGCACCTCGGTAGCCACTTTGGCCACTTTGGCACATTCGGCTCCTCATTAGCCACTTTGGCCACTTGGTAGCCACTTTGGCATGTTTGGCACCTCTGTAGCCACTTTGGCGATTTGGTAGCCACTTTGGCACATTCGGCACCTCGGTAGCCACTTTGGCCACTTGGTAGCCACTTTGGCACATTTGACCCCTCGGTAGCCACTTTGGCCACTTGGTAGCCACTTTGGCACATTCGGCACCTCTGTAGCCACTTTGACCACTTGGTAGCCACTTTGGCACATTCGGCACCTCGGTAGCCACTCTGGCCACTTGGTAGCCACTTTGGCACATTCAGCACCTCGGTAGCCACTTTGGCCACTTGGTAGCCACTTTGGCACATTCGGCACCTCGGTAGCCACTCTGGCCACTTGGTAGCCACTTTGGCACATTCAGCACCTCGGTAGCCACTTTGGCCACTTGGTAGCCACTTTGGCACATTCAGCACCTCGGTAGCCACTTTGGCCACTTGGTAGCCACTTTGGCACATTCGACCCCTCGGTAGCCACTTTGGCCATTTGGTAGCCACTTTGGCCACTTGGTAGCCACTTTGGCAAATTCTGCACCTTCGTAGCCACTTTGACCACTTGGTAGCCACTTGAGCACATTTGGCACCTCAGAAGCGACTTTGGCCACTTGGAAGCCACTTTGGCACATTCGGCACCTCTGCAGCCACTTTGGCCACTTGGTAGCCACTTTGGCCACTTGGTAGCCACTTTGGCACATTCGGCTCCTCGGTAGTCACATTGGCCACTTTGTAGCCACTTTGGCACATTCGGCACCTCAGTCGCCACTTTGGCCCCTCGGTAGCCAGTTTGGCACATTCGGCCCCTCGGTAGCCACTTTGGCCACTTGGTAGCCACTTTGGCACATTTGGCACCTCAGTAGCCACTTTGGCCACTTGGTAGTCACTTTGGCACATTCGGCACCTCGGTAGCCCCTTTGGCCACTTGGTAGCCACTTTGGCACATTCGGCACCTCGGTAGCCACTTTGGCCACTTTGGCACATTCGGCTCCTCATTAGCCACTTTGGCCACTTGGTAGCCACTTTGGCATGTTTGGCACCTCTGTAGCCACTTTGGCGATTTGGTAGCCACTTTGGCACATTCGGCACCTCGGTAGCCACTTTGGCCACTTGGTAGCCACTTTGGCACATTTGACCCCTCGGTAGCCACTTTGGCCACTTGGTAGCCACTTTGGCACATTCGGCACCTCTGTAGCCACTTTGACCACTTGGTAGCCACTTTGGCACATTCGGCACCTTGGTAGCCACTTTGGCCACTTGGTAGCCACTTTGGCACATTCGGCACCTCGGTAGCCACTCTGGCCACTTGGTAGCCACTTTGGCACATTCAGCACCTCGGTAGCCACTTTGGCCACTTGGTAGCCACTTTGGCACATTCAGCACCTCGGTAGCCACTTTGGCCACTTGGTAGCCACTTTGGCACATTTGACCCCTCGGTAGCCACTTTGGCCATTTGGTAGCCACTTTGGCCACTTGGTAGCCACTTTGGCAAATTCTGCACCTTCGTAGCCACTTTGGCCACTTGGTAGCCACTTGAGCACATTTGGCACCTCAGAAGCGACTTTGGCCACTTGGAAGCCACTTTGGCACATTCGGCACCTCTGCAGCCACTTTGGCCACTTGGTAGCCACTTTGGCCACTTGGCAGCCACTTTGGCACATTCGGCTCCTCGGTAGTCACATTGGCCACTTTGTAGCCACTTTGGCACATTCGGCACCTCAGTCGCCACTTTGGCCCCTCGGTAGCCAGTTTGGCACATTCGGCCCCTCGGTAGCCACTTTGGCCACTTGGTAGCCACTTTGGCACATTTGGCACCTCAGTAGCCACTTTGGCCACTTGGTAGTCACTTTGGCACATTCGGCACCTCGGTAGCCCCTTTGGCCACTTGGTAGCCACTTTGGCACATTCGGCACCTCGGTAGCCACTTTGGCCACTTGGTAGCCACTTTGGCACATTCGGCACCTCAGTAGCCACTTTGGCCACTTGGTAGCCACTTGAGCCATGTTGACACATGCTGCCACTTTGCCTCGGGGGCCACTTTGGCGCTCCGGGCTCCTCAGGGGCCACTTTGGCACACTGAGCTTCTAAAGCCACTTTGGCGTCCAACTGCAGTGATGGCGAACCTTGGCATTCCAGCTGTTGGAGAACTACAACTCCCAGCATGCATCAACTGCTGCCTCATATGTTGCAGGTTGCAAGGGCATGCTGGGAGTTGTAGTTTTACAACAGCTGGAGTGCCAAGGTTAGCCATCACTGGGTGGGGCTTTTCAGAAGCCATTGGCGCGCTGAGCCTTTAAGACCTTGAATCAGCGATCTATCAGCTTCTATTAGCTAATACGGGTCATGTGTGGAAGCTGCATTTGCATAGCTGCCATCTTTGTAAGGTCACTGCACCTGCGCTGTGGCTTCAGTCCATGTCAGTTGGGGGTCAATATCTATCTATCTATCTATCTATCTATCTATCTATCTATCTATCTATCTATCTATCTATCATATCTATCTATCCCTTATCTCTCTCTAGCTCAGATCTATCTCTAAATGTTCTAAAAGTGAACCTGGAAATTATAGGCCAGTAAGTCTAACCTCTATTGTTGGTAAAATATTTGAAAGGTTTCTGAGGGATGTTATTCTGGATTATCTCAATGAGAATAACTGTTTAACGCCATATCAGCATGGGTTTATGAGGAATCGCTCCTGTCTAACCAATCTAATCAGTTTTTATGAAGAGGTAAGCTATAGTCTGGACCAAGGTGAGTCATTGGATGTGGTATATCTTGATTTTTCCAAAGCGTTTGATACCGTGCCACACAAGAGGTTAGTACACAAAATGAGAATGCTGGGTCTGGGGGAAAATGTGTGTAAATGGGTAAGTGATAGAAAGCAGAGGGTGGTTATCAATGGTATATTCTCTAACTGGGTCGCTGTGACCAGTGGGGTACTACAGGGGTCGGTGTTGGGACCTATTCTCTTCTGAATCCTTTGTCTTTTTTAGTGTTAGCTATCCCTCATAGCATTGCATCGTCTGTAAATTTGATCAGTTTACCTTTAGTTCCCTTATCTAGATCATTTATGAAAACATTGAACAACACTGGGGCGGTTAGCACAACGTTGGATCCCTGCTCTGACAGGCAAGGTCTCAAGCGTGTCATTTCTCTCACCCACGCTGCAGTCGATTCCTCTCTCCCTCATGCTCTGCTTGCTTCCAGCAGCACTTGCAGCCAGGTTTCTAGCCGTATCCTTAGGGCACACGTGCGCTCCTGCCCTCTTAAAGGGCCATCGCGTGCACTTGCTCTTTCCTCCCCAGCCAATGGTTGAGAGTAGTGTTGAGCATTCCGACACCGCAAGTATCGGGTATCGGCCGATACTTGCTGTATCGGAATTCCGATACCGACTTCCGATATTTTTTCAATATCGGAATTCGGCATCGGAATCGGAAGTTCAGTTGATTGACGGCCTGACGTCATCATGATGCGCGGTGTGTGCGCATCATGATGCGCCGTCATTTCGGGCCTTCCGGGGGTCTCTGCCGGCGGGCTGTGCCGGCCTGCCGGGGGGCTGTGTGGACTGCCCGGGGTCTCTGCCGGCCTGCCGGGGGGCTGTGCCGGCCTGCCGGTGGTCTGTGCACCCTGTGGGGGTCTGTACCGGCCTGCCGGGGGGCTGTGCCGGCCTGCCGGGGGGCTGTGCTGATGTCCGGGGGTCTGTGCAAGCATCGTCCGATGGGACTACAAGTCCCATCGGGCGATGCCTGCTACCATGACAGTGATTGACACATTAGCCAATGATGGGACAGTAGTAGTCCCATCATCCGGCTAATGTGTTAAATGTTAAAAAAAAAAAAAAAAAAAAAAAAATACTACATACATACTACATGCATGCTACATACATACTACATGCTACATACATACTACATATATACTACATACATGCTACATACATACTACATGCTACATACATACTACATGCATGCTACATACATACTACATATATACTACATACATACTACATACATGCTACATACATACTGCATGCTACATACATACTACATACATACTACATATATACTACATGCATGCTACATACATACTACATGCATACTACATATATACTACATGCTACATACATACTGCATGCTACATACATACTACATATATACTACATACATACTACATATATACTACATGCTACATACATACTACATGCTACATACATACTACATGCTACATACATACTACATATATACTACATACATACTACATACATGCTACATACATACTGCATGCTACATACATACTACATACATACTACATACATACTACATGCATGCTACATACATACTACATGCTACATACATACCACATACATACTACATGCATGCTACATGCATGCTACATACATACTACATGCTACATACATACTACATATATACTACATACATACTACATACATGCTACATACATACTGCATGCTACATACATACTACATACATACTACATACATACTACATGCATGCTACATACATACTACATGCATACTACATATATACTACATGCTACATACATACTGCATGCTACATACATACTACATATATACTACATACATACTACATATATACTACATGCTACATACATACTACATGCTACATACATACTACATGCTACATACATACTACATATATACTACATACATACTACATACATGCTACATACATACTGCATGCTACATACATACTACATACATACTACATACATACTACATGCATGCTACATACATACTACATGCTACATACATACCACATACATACTACATGCATGCTACATGCATGCTACATACATACTACATGCTACATACATACTACATATATACTACATACATACTACATACATGCTACATACATACTGCATGCTACATACATACTACATACATACTACATACATGCTACATACATACTACATGCATACTACATATATACTACATGCTACATACATACTGCATGCTACATACATACTACATATATACTACATACATACTACATATATACTACATGCTACATACATACTACATGCTACATACATACTACATGCTACATACATACTACATATATACTACATACATACTACATACATGCTACATACATACTGCATGCTACATACATACTACATACATACTACATACATACTACATGCATGCTACATACATACTACATGCTACATACATACCACATACATACTACATGCATGCTACATGCATGCTACATACATACTACATGCTACATACATACCACATACATACTACATACATGCTACATATATACTACATGCATGCTACATACATACTACATATATACTACATGCATGCTACATACATACCACATATATACTACATACATACAATACATTCATACAATACATACATAGACATACAGTACATATAACATAGAGTAACATACTTACCAATACTTGTCACATTGTTCCCCGAAGCCATTGTCTTTCCGGAATAAATATTAACATAACAAACCACAAAAATACTCACCCACGATCCGAAGCAGTCCACGAGTGTGTCCCACGACGATCTTGGGTAGAGAACTGCAGCATCAGATGATGCTGCCATTCTCTACGGGCTGCAGGAATCCAATGACGGAAGGTAGGTATCCTTCCGCACTGTATTCCTCCGCCACTTAAAAAAAAAAAAAGTCCCTAGTCTCACTTTATGCCATTGCTGCGTGGGACTTGTAGTCCCATCGGACGATGCCTGCACAGACCCCCGGAGCCTGCACAGACCACCGGCAGGCCGGCACAGCCCCCCGGCAGGCCGGCACAGCCCCCCGGCAGGCCGGCACAGCCCCCCGGAGCCTGCACAGCCCCCCGGCAGGCCGGCACAGCCCCCCGGAGCCTGCACAGACCACCGGCAGGCCGGCACAGCCCCCCGGCAGGCCGGCACAGCCCCCCGGAGCCTGCACAGCCCCCCAGCAGGCCGGCACAGCCCCCCGGCAGGCCGGCACAGCCCCCCGGAGCCTGCACAGACCACCGGCAGGCCGGCACAGACCACCGGAGCCTGCACAGACCCCCTGGCAGGCCGGCACAGCCCCCCGAAAGGCCCGTACAGACCCCAGAGAGGCTGTACAAGGGCAGGAAAGGGTTTTTCTTATTCCGATACCGGAAGTCCCATAGACTTGAATGGGACTTCCAGTATCGGAATCGGCGATACCGATACTTTTTTTAAAGATCGGCCGATACCATCCGATACGATACTTTGAAGTATCGGACGGTATCGCTCAACTCTAGTTGAGAGGCATTATGTATATATTACTTCCTCTCCATTGGAGAGTTGCATGAACGTCCTTCCTGTTTGGCAGCCTTAGGCCTGTTTCACACTTCCGTTTTTTCAAATCCGTCAAAATCCGTTGTTTTCCGTAAAAAAACGGATCCGCCATTTTTTGCAGGATCCGTTTTTTTTGTCCCATAGACTTCCATTACGGTTACCGCGGATCCGTCAAAAAAACGGATCCGTTTTTAAAAAACCGGATCCGTTTGCATCAGTTTCCGTCAAAAAAACGGAAACGGATCCGTTTGGCGGACACAAAAACGGAAGTGTGAAACAGGCCTAAGTTGTCTAATGTTGCATACCAGTCCTTGCTGCACTCTGGTGCAAATCTTGCCTGCTGCACTCTGGTGCAGATCCTACCTGCTGCATTCCAATACAAACACTGCCTGCTGCACTCTGATACAAACTCTGTCTGCTGCACTCTTATGCGAACTCTGTCTGCTGCATTCTAATACAAACTCTGCCAGCTGCTCCCTCCAGTCCATCCTCTGTGTCCAGCTGCTGCACGTCCATTGATCTGTCCTGGGGTGGCGTTATTGGGGAGCCAAGTCTAATCTCACCATCAACGGCTCAAATGAACAGTCAGGTGTTCGCTTACTCACACCCCTCCAGGCTCTTAACAGCCCATAGCACAGTGGTTCCACAAACCACGTCCGGGACAGTTTGCTCAGGCCATGGATCCCACTGGACCCCAGATTCTGCCCGTTTGGACCATGTACCAGGAGCTTTGCCGACAGAGAGACGCACAGGAAAAGCTGTCCATACAGATGCAGTCCTTAACCACTAAGTTGGAGACCTTAAACATCCCTCCAGAGTTCCAGCATGTTCAAGCAGCCGTGTCTTCTTCAGAGACTTCCCAGACAGTTTGCTTAGTTCAAGATCCAGTTCCCCGGCTCACAGCTCCACCACGTTTTGACGGAAATCCAAAGCTCTGCCATGGGTTCATCGATCAATGCTGGC
Organism: Dendrobates tinctorius; assembly: GCF_039654945.1. Lineage (NCBI taxonomy): Eukaryota > Metazoa > Chordata > Amphibia > Anura > Dendrobatidae > Dendrobates > Dendrobates tinctorius. The sequence goes on from NW_027361802.1 coordinate 14,886,350, forward strand.
TACACTTTGAACTCCTTCATCATCCCTTCCCGTCAGACCGAACAATGGTGACATCTTATGTCACATCTTGGAAATTAGGCCCTAGCGTGGCCGAATCCATAATGGGAGAAAAAGGACCCTATCGTCTCCAATTTGTTAGTATTTTTGGAAGCCTTTCGCAAAATATTTGATGAACCCGGGCGAATCACTTCTACAGCTTCCACTCTTCTTTCTTTATGCCAGTCCAACTCGCATGTAGGACAATATGACGTACGCTTCTGCACTCTGGCGTCCGAGCTCGGTTGGAATAATAAAGCTTTGGTGGCAACATTCTGGGAGGGCCTCTCTGGAAACATAAAGGACGAGCTAGCTGGTCGAGACTTACCAACTACCTTCGATGACCTAATCTCCCTCGCCATCCGTATAGATGTTCGTTGCCATAACCATGTCTATAAGGTGGCGTGAGAAAGAGGACCGCGGCACCTGGCTCTGTCTTTTCAAAGGCCACTTTTTTCTTTGCCCTCCCTTGTTGAGGACTCATCTGTAGCCATGCAGATCGACAACCTTGCCCTTGCTAGACAGCGATTGAGGGATCAACGCGCTAATGGCCAGTCCCTGTATTATGGAGACATGGATCACTCCATTCGAGTCTGTCCGGCTCCGGCATCTACAGTAGGGTTGGTAGGAGAACCATCCTTAGAAGAAAAAACATCTCTGTACCCCTGAGCCTTACTGTGGCCGTGACAACCAGTGAACCCCAGTTTATTGAGTCAGCGCATTTAGATTCCGGGGCAGCTGGAAATTTTATCCTCATGCTGTAGTGGATCTTTTCCAAATCCCAGTTCATCTGCTCAAGAACCCCCTGGCAATAACATCTGTCGATGGGAGAACTCTTCGGGAGACGGTTCGTCTGGCTACTGAGCCGCTTGAGGTCCGTATTGGAATGCTTCATACTTAGAGGATTGTCTTCTATGTTCTCTCCCACATGTCTCACACCTTTCTCTAAGGCCTACCATGGCTACAACAGCACGAACTTGTGTTGGACTGGAGATCTGGAGAGGATTTCCACTGGGGACATTCCTGTCATGAGAAGTGGCTGGCTCCAGTACGTCCAACTAAGGCCCTGTTTTGTCCGTCATCACTGCCTGGCTTGCCGTCTGCCTATTGGTCTTTTTCCGATGTTTTTGACAAGAAGGAAGCAGAGACTTTGCCGTCCCATATGACTGCCCCGTTGACTTGAATCTCGGATCTACACCCCCTAGAGGCCGAATTTACCATCTGTCCTCAGCTGAGACTCAAGCTAGGTCGGACTACATTCAGGAGAATTTGGCCAGGGGGTTCATTCAGAAATCCTCCTCTCCTGCTGGGGCTGGGTTTTTCTTCATTAAGAAGAAGGATGGATCACTCTGACCCTGTATTGACTACCAGGGTCTCAACTAGATCATGGTAAAAAAATAAATATCTTATCCTACTGATTCCTGAGTTGTTCGACTGATCAAGAGGTGCCAGGATCTTCACCAAATTAGATTTAAGAGGGGCCTACAATCTAATATGCATTAGTCGGGCAGACAAATGGAAGATGGCTTTCTACACCAGGGATGGACATTATGAATACCGAGTGATGCCCTTAGGTCTTAGTAATGCACCGGCAGTTTTCAAGAATTCGTTAACAACATCTTCCGGGACCTGCTTTATTCCTGAGTTCTTGTGCATCTGGACAATATCTTGGTATTTTCCACGGATCTGGCCTCCCACAGATGAGCAGTTCAGGAAGTTCTTCAGCAATTCTCGCTTCCCTTCTTGGGTTACATTATCTTGGATTCCGGACTTAGGATGGATCCTGAGAAAATCTCTACCATCCTTAAATGGCTGCTGCCCATGGGAATCAAAGCAATAGAGCGATTCTTTGACTTTGTTAATTATATCGGCCATTCACTCGTCACTTCTCTATGTTGACCGCTCCTATCTCTGCTATGACCCGAAAGGGAGCTGATCCGAATAACTGGTCCTCTGACGCTGAAGAGGCCTTCCGCACTCTTAAATGGTCCTTCTTCACCACTACCATCCTGCATCGCCGGATTTGAACAAACAGTTCTTTCTAGAGGTGGACATATCCTCATTAGGAGCTGGAGCTGTGCTCACTCAGAAGTCGTCCTCGGGTCACCACGTGTCCTGAGGTTTCTTCTCAAAGGCCTTCTTCACTCCTAAGAATAACTACTTCATCGGGGACGGAAAGTTACTCACCATTAAGATGGCTTTGAATGAGTGGTGATACCTGTTGGAAGGCGCAGTCTATCCAGTTGTCATCTACATGGACCATAAGAACCTGGCGTACCTCCAGTCCTCTCAGAGACTTAATCCACGCCAAACTAGATGGTCTTTGTTTTTGCATTTCAGGTTCCGTGACAAGATCGTCAGAGCCGATGCGCTATCTCTCTCTTTTCTGTCTGAGGATCAAGAAGACGATCCACAATTTATCATTGAACCATCCAAGATGGTCACTGTTGCTCCAGTCAGTCTGTCAAAAATTCTCCCAGGGAAGACCCTTGTAGCTGAATCCGAGAAGGAGTTTTGTCTTGGGGTCACTCGTCCAAGGTGGCTGGTCACGCTGGACAAAGGAAGACTCTACCACTACTGGTGGCCGTCCGCGAGGAGAGAGATCTATGCTTACGTGGCTGCTGTCCATTTTGTGCCTCAATAAAATCCCCAACTTCCTGCTGGTTCTCTCCTGCAATTACCCGTACCATCTGGTTCATGGCAGCACATAGCTATGGACTTCATTACGGATTTGCCAGTATCCGAGGGTTTCACCGTCATCTGGGTAGTCGTGGATCGCTTCTTCAAAATAGCGCACTTTACCCCGTTGTCTGCTCTTTCATCCACTCCTGAACTGGATGACAGTTTCATAAAACATATTTTCTGCCTGCACGGATTTCCGCATCACATTGTATCTGATTGAGGTTCGCAGTTCACTTCCAGATTCTGGCGAGCTTTCTGTAAACATCTGGATATCGCCTTTGATTTCTCAGCAGCCTATCATCCCCAGTCCATTGGGCAAGTGGAGCATGTCAACCAGGTCCTGGGCAATTACCTGTAACACTTTGTCAATGCCCACCATAATGATTGGGTGGAATTGCTTCCCTGAGTTGAGTTCTCGTACAACAATCACGTTGATGAAGCCTTGGGACACTCTCCATTCTATATTGTTTTCGGTTGGCAACCCGAGGTTCCCCTCCCAGTGCCGATTTCTTCTGATGTCCCTGCAGGAGATGTCCTCTCCAAGAATTTTGTTAAGTTGTGTGAGGACACCAAAGTCACTTTAGAAGCATCCTCCACCCGTATGAAGAGACATGCAGACTGTTAGGAACGGCGGAATGCACTAAATTAAAATAAATAATAATGTGCGTTCACCACCCGGGGTCCACTGTACAGTAGGTGTTACACCGCTGCTAGGTAATGACTGATGAGCAATATGGCGGTATAATGCGCAAGGGTTCAACTTCACCTGAAGTGCGCAGAGCGGGCTCTGTTCACACACAGAGGCGCTGCACCATAAACATACAAAAACGTTGAGCCTGTTAGTGTCACAGGCCTCAGGTAAATGCACACACGGTATCTGGTCACAGGAGCAGGACCTAAGACAGAGGAGCTGCGTCCATCTAGACCTACCGTGTGTGCGGCGTCGCTACTGTGAGCACCAAGAAGGACTGCAACTGCAGCACGGCATAGGACACTTCCGCTCGACGACAAAGCTAGAAAGCAAGCGCAATGTCGGACGCTAGCGTAGAGGTGCGGTGTGCACAGTGGCCTAAGGCTTGCCACTGACTGGCGCTGATTACTGAACTAATTCCCTATCCACATGCGTAATATCAGAGGGAAGGGGTTTCAAATGAGTCAGTCACCAGAATCATACATCCGTCACCATTCAAACATCTAGCAAGTATAGCCTATACTAGCGCATGGCCGAACGGTCATGCGGATTTTTTATAGTCATGCGGGACCTTCCACATCTCCGAGATGGACCAATGAGATCAGAAACAGGACCTGAGCATATGACTCCCGATCTCCAATGGGAGATCGTCTCGTGAGAATGCCCAGTAGGAGCACAGAGGGACTTAGTCTCTGGAGCGATCTGCTGCAAAGTAGTCTCCTCTGCAGTAGATCGACAGCAGGAGACCGCATAATGTGTGCCGAAGGAGAACATTAATGCTCCGATTCTCCTCCAGAAATTGCTCGATGGCCTGAAGAGGAGCAGGCATAAAGAGGGGGTACTGTTAGCACCACACCGAATCCCTGCTCTGACTGGCAGGGTCTCCGGCGTGTTATTTCTCTCACCAGGTTCCTCTCTTCTTCATCCTCTGCATCCACCAGCACTTCGAGCCGGGCTTCTAGTCGTGTACTTAGGGTGCGTTCGCGCGCGCTCCTGCCCTCTGAAAGGGCCATCGCGTGTGCTTGATCTTTCCTTCCCAGCCAATGGTTGACAGGTATTATGTACACTAACGTTCAAAAGTTTAGGGTCGCTTAGAAATTTCCTTATTTTTGAAATAAAAGCAGTTTTTTCCAATGAAGCTAACATTAAATGATTCAGAAATACACTCTATACATTGTTAATGTGGTAAATGACTATTCTAGCTGCAAACATCTGATTTGCAATGCAGTATCTTCATAGGTGTATAGAGGCCCATTTCCAACAACCATCACTCCAGTGTTCTTATGGTATTTTGTGTTTGCTAACTGTGTAAGAAGGCTAATGGATGGTTAGAATACCCTTGAAAACCCTTGTGCAAGTATTTTAGCACAGCTGAAAACAATTTGGCTGATTAGAGAAGCTATAAACCTGACCTTCCTTTGAGCTAGTTGAGAATCTGGAGCATTACATTTGCTGGTTCCATTAAACTCTCAAAATGGCAAGAAAAAATGAACTTTCATGTGAAACTCGACAGTCTATTCTTGTTCTAGGAGGTAGCGACCATGCTATTTTAGAATTTTGGACAACTAGAGGAGGAAGACCTGTGAAGACTCAGACGTCAAGGTTAGATTTCAGAAAGGCAGATTTTAAGAGATTCAGAAAGAGAATTGGAGCGTTCCGAAGGCTGGATATCCTTAAGGACAAAAATGTCCAGAAGGATGGGAAATTTTAAAAAATGAAATTCTCACAGCACAATTGTTAACAATTCCGAAAAGAGAGAAGAATAGGAAGTATGTAAGGAAACCAGGATGGATGAGCACAGAACTTAAGCACATGCTAAAAAGGAAGAAAGAAATGTTTATAAAATGAAAAGAGGGAGACATATCTAAAGAAGAATATAATGCTGTCTGCAGAACCTGCAGGGCACAAATCAGATTACTAAAGCTGACAATGAATTGAGGCATGCAAGAGACATCAAAAGCAATAATAAAGGATTTTGGCGATATGTCAAAAGTAAAAGAAAAGTCAAAGATGCTATAAGATTTTTACAGGATGAAAATGATGAAATGGTAAGACAGGATGTTGAGAAGGCCGAACTTTTAAATTCCTATTTTGCATCTGTTTTCTCTCAGAAAGGAAATGTAAAATCAACTATGCTTCACTGTCCTATTAAGGGAATAGAAGAATCCAGGATATCTATAAACAGAAATATAGTGAGGAAACACTTAGCTAACCTAAATGAATTCAAGTCTCCAGGTCCAGATGAATTACACCCCAGAGTACTGAAGAAGATAGCAGATGAAATTTTTGAACCCCTCTAAATTCTTGGAGAACACGAGAAGTCCCAGAAGACTGGCGAAGAGCAAATGTTGTTCCTATCTTCAAAAAGGGGAAGAAGGTGGACCCAGGCAACTATAGGCAGGTGAGTCTGACTTCTATACCAGGAAAGATCTTTGAACAAATTATTAAACAACATGTATGCAAGTACCTGGATAAGAATAAAGTGATTAAACATTGTTAGCATGGGTTTGTAACTAATAAATCATGTCAGACTAACTTAATTTACTTCCAGGACAGAATCACTGATTGGGTGGATCAGGGAAATGCTGTAGATATAGTATATCTTGACTTCAGCAAAGCATTTGACACAATATCTCACACAATCCTTATTGAAAAAATGACTAAGTATGGAATGGACAAGGCAACTGTTAGGTGGATTCATAACTGGCTTAGTGATCGGACCCAAAGAGTGGTCATAAATGGCTGCACATCCAGTTGGAAGAAGGTCTCAAGTGGGGTGCCACCGGGCTCTGTCCTGGGCCCTGTATTGTTCAACATCTTTATCAACGATTTAGATGAAGGAATTGAGGGTAAACTGATTAAATTTGCTGATGACTAGAGTTGAGCGATACCGTCCGATACTTCAAAGTATCGGATCGGAATGGATCGGCCGATCTTAAAAAAAGTATCGGCATCGCCGATTCCGATACCGGAAGTCCCATTCAAGTCTATGGGACTTCCGGTATCGGAATAAGAAAAACCCTGTTTTTGCCTTGTACAGCCTCTCTGGGGTCTGTACGGGCCTTTCGGGGGGCTGTGCCGGCCTGCCAGGGGGTCTGTGCAGGCTCCGGTGGTCTGTGCCGGCCTGCCGGGGGGCTGTGCCGGCCTGCCGGGGGGTCTGTGCAGGCTCCGCTGGGCTGTGCCGGCCTGCCGGGGGGCTGTGACGGCCTGCCGGTGGTCTGTGCAGGCTCCGGTGGGCTGTGCCGGCCTGCCGGGGGGCTGTGCCGGCCTGCCGGTGGTCTGTGCAGGCTTCGGGGGGTCTGTGCAGGCATCGTCCGATGGGACTACAAGTCCCATCGGGCGATGCCTGCTACCATGACAGTGATTAACACATTAGCCAATGATGGGACAGTAGTAGTCCCATCATCCGGCTAATGTGTTGAATGTAAAAAAAAAAAAAAAATTACATGCTACATACATACTACATGTTACATACATACTACATACTACATACATGCTATATACATGCAACATACATACTACATACATGCTACATACATACAACATATATACTACATGCAACATACATACTACATATATACTACATGCATGCAACATGCATACTACATATATACTACATGCAACATACATACTACATATATACTACATGCATGCAACATGCATACTACATATATACTACATGCAACATACATACTACATATATACTACATGCATGCAACATGCATACTACATATATACTACATGCTACATACATACTACATATATGCTACATATATACTACATGCATGCTACATACATACTGCATGCTACATACATACTACATGCTACATACATACTACATATATGCTACATACATACTACATATATACTACATGCATGCTACATACATACTGCATGCTACATACATACTACATATATACTACATGCATGCTACATACATACTGCATGCTACATACATACTACATGCTACATACATACCACATATATACTACACACATACTACATGCATGCTACATACATACCACATACATACTACATACATACTACATGCATGCTACATGCATGCTACATGCTACATACATAACGCATATATACTACATGCATGCTACATACATACTACATGCTACATACATACCACATACATACTACATACATACTACATACATACTACATGCATGCTACATACATACTACATGCTACATACATACTACATATATACTACATGCATGCTACATACATACTACATGCTACATACATACTACATATATACTACATGCATGCTACATACATACTACATGCTACATACATACTACATATATACTACATGCATGCTACATACATACTACATGCTACATACATACTACATATATACTACATGCATGCTACATACATACTACATGCTACATACATGCTACATATATACTACATGCATGCTACATACATACTACATACATACTACATGCATGCTACATACATACTACATGCTACATACATACCATATACATACTACATATATACTACATGCATGCTACATACATACTGCATGCTACATGCATGCTACATACATACTACATACATACTACATGCTACATACATACCACATATATACTACATACATACTACATACAATACATTCATACAATACATACATAGACATACAGTACATATAACATAGAGTAACATACTTACCAATACTTGTCACATTGTTCCCCGAAGCCATTGTCTTTTACGGAATAAATATTAACATAACAAACCACAAAAATACTCACCCACGATCCGAAGCAGTCCACGAGTGTGTCCCACGACGATCTTGGGTAGAGAACTGCAGCATCAGCTGATGCTGCCGTTCTCTACGGGCTGCAGGAATCCAATGACGGAAGGTAGGTATCCTTCCGCACTGTATTCCTCCGCCACTTAAAAAAAAAAAGTCCCTAGTCTCACTTTATGCCATTGCTGCGTGGGAAATTCCCTATGTGGTATGTATGTAGCATGTAGTATGTATGTAGCATGCATGTAGTATATATGTGTTATGTATGTAGCATGCATGTAGTATGTATGTAGTATGTATGTAGTATATATGTAGTATGTAGCATGCATGTAGTATGTATGTAGTATGTATGTAGTATGTATGTGGTATGTAGGTAGCATGTAGTATGTATGTAGCATGCATGTAGTATATATGTGTTATGTATGTAGCATGCATGTAGTATGTATGTAGTATGTATGTAGTATGTATGTAGCATGCATGTAGTATGTATGTAGTATATATGTGGTATGTATGTAGTATGTATGTAGCATGCAGTATGTATGTAGCATGCATGTAGTATATATGTAGTATGTATGTAGCATGTAGTATGTATGTAGCATGCATGTAGTATATATGTAGTATGTATGTAGCATGTAGTATGTATGTAGCATGCATGTAGTATGTATGTAGTATGTATGTAGTATTTTTTTTTTTTTTAACATTTAACACATTAGCCGGATGATGGGACTACTACTGTCCCATCATTGGCTAATGTGTCAATCACTGTCATGGTAGCAGGCATCGCCAGATGGGACTTATAGTCCCATCGGACGATGCTTGCACAGACCCCCGGACATCAGCACAGCCCCCAGCAGGCCGGCACAGCCCCCCAGCAGGCCGGTACAGACCCCCACAGGGTGCACAGACCACCGGCAGGCCGGCACAGCCCCCCGGCAGGCCGGTACAGACCCCCACAGGGTGCACAGACCACCGGCAGGCCGGCACAGCCCCCCGGCAGGCCGGTACAGACCCCCACAGGGTGCACAGACCACCGGCAGGCTGGCACAGCCCCCCGGCAGGCCGGTACAGACCCCGGGCAGTCCACACAGCCCCCCAGCAGGCCGGCAGAGACCCCCGGAAGGCCCGAAATGACGGCGCATCATGATGCGCACACACCGCGCATCATGATGACGTCATTTCGGCTGTCAATCAACTTTGAACTTCCGATTCCGATGCCGACTTCCGATATTGAAAAAATATCGGAAGTCGGTATCGGAATTCCGATACAGCAAGTATCGGCCGATACCCGATACTTGCGGTATCGGAATGCTCAACACTACTGATGACACAAAGCTAGGAGGGATAGCTAATACTAGAGAAGAGAGAAAAGATATAAATAAACTGGAGCAGTGGGCAGCAACTAACAGAATGGTTTTTAACAGGGAAAAATGCAAAGTACTATATCTGGGCAATAAAAATGAAAAAAAACATATACAGAATGGGAGAAATAGGGCTGAGCAACAGCACATGTGAAAAAGACTTGGGTATACTAATAGATCACAGACTGAATATGAGTCAACAGTGTGATGCAGCAGCAAAAAAGGCAAATGCAATTCTAGGATGTATTAACAGAAGCATACAGTCTAGATCACGTGAAGTCATTATTGCCCTCTACTCCTCTTTGGTCAGACCTCATCTGGAATACTGTGTCCAGTTCTGGGTGCCACATTTTAAAACAGACATCAACAAACTGGAGCAAGATCAGAAAAGAGCGACTAGAATGGTGACCGGTCAGGAAATCCTGTCTTATGAGGAAAGGTTGCATGATTTGGGAATGTTTAGCTTGCAAAAGAGAAGACTGAGAAGAGACTTAATAGCTGTCTACAAATATCTCAAGGGCTGTGACATTGTAGAAGGATCATCTTTATTCTGGGAGGAGATACAGATTAGATATAAGAAAAATCTTTTTGACAGAGTGATCAATGAGTGGAACAGGCTGCCATGAGAGGTGGTGAGTTCTCCTTCAATAGAAGTCTTCAAACAGAGGCTGGACAGACATCTGTCTGGGATGAGTTAGCGAATCCTGCTTTGAGCAGGGGGTTGGACCAGATGGCCCAGGAGGTCCCTTCCAACTCTACGGTTCTATGATTCTATGATTCTAAATGAAGGGTATTCCATGAGAGCAATTGCAAAGAAACTGAAGATTTCTTACAATGGTGTGTACTACTTCCTTCAGAGGAGAGCACAAACAGGCTCTAGCCAGAGTAGAAAGAGAAGTTGGAGGCCCTGCTGCACAACTGAGCAACAAGACAAGTACATTAGAGTCTGTAGTTTGAGAAATTGACGCCTCACAGGTCCTCAACTGGCAGCTTCATTAAACAGTACACACAAAATGCCAGTGTCAACATCTACAGTGAAGAGGTGACTCCGGGATACTGGCTTTCAGGGCAGAGTGGCAAAGAAAAAGCCATATCTGAGACTGGCTAATAAAATAAAAGGAAAAGATTAATATGGGCTAAAGAACACAGGCATTGGACAGAGGAAGATTGGTAAAAAGTGTTATGGACAGACGAATCCAAGTTTGAGGTGTTTGGATCACACAGAAGATCATTTGCGAGACGCAGAACAACTGAAAAGATGCTGGAAGAGTGCCTGACGCCATCTGTCAAGTGGTTTAGGCAATGTGATGGTCTGGGGTTGCTTTGGTGCTGGTAAAGTGGGAGATTTGTACAAGGTAAAAGGGATTTTGAATAAGGAAGACTGTCACTCCATTTTGCAGCGCCATGCCATAACCTGTGGACAGCGCTTGATTGGAGCCAATTTCATCCTACAACAGAAAACCTCCAAATTATGCAAGAACTATTTAGGGAAGAAGCAGGCAGCTGGTATTCTATCTGTACTGGAGTGGCCAGCGCAGTCACCAGATCTCAACCCCATTGAGCTGTTGTGGGAGCAGCTTGACTGTATGGTATGCACAAAGTGCTCATCAAGCCAAACCAACTTGTGGGAGGGGCTTCTGGAAGCATGGGGTGAAATTTCTCCAGATGACCTCAGCAAATTAACTGCTAGAATGCCAAAGGTCTGCAATGCTGGTCTGCAATGCTGTAATTGCTGCAAAGGGAACATTCTTTGACGAAAGCAAAGTTTGAAAGAGAAAATTATTATTTCAAATAAAAATCTTTTTTTCAAACCTTGTCAATGTCTGGACTAGATTTTAAATTCATTTGGCAACTCATTTGATTAATAAAAGTATGAGTTTTCACAGAAAACACAAAATTGTCTGGGTGACCCCAAACTTTTGAATGGAAGTGTATACATTACTTCCTCTCCTTCCTGTTTAGCAGTCTAAGTTGTGTAAGTTTGCATTCCAGTCCTTGCTGCACTCTGGTGCAAATCCTGCCTGCCGCACTTTGATAAAATCACTGCCTGCTGCACTCTGATACAAACTTTGCTGCATTCTGATTTGAACTCTGCCAGCTGATCCCTCCAGTCTGTCCTTTTGGTCCAGCTGCTGCGCGTCCATTGGTCTGTCCTGAAGTGACACCTGGCATTCATCGGGAGCCAAGTCTTACCTCATCATCAGAGGCTCTAGACAACAGTCAGGTGTTTGCTTAGTCATGCCCTTCCAGGCTCTCCACAGACCATGGCACAGTGGTTCCACAAACCACATCCAAGACAGTGGCCAAGACAAAGCCTTGTGGCACCCCACTTGAAACACTCTTCCAATTGGATGTGCAATTATTTACTACGACTCTTTGAGTAAGAAACCACAAAGAGAAAAAGACCATGCATGTATTCAGGATCACCACAAAATACAAGAAAAATTGTTATTGTTTCAAAACCAGAAAAAACATATATGTTTAAAAGCATTTAAAAGTCACAAAGGATGAGACATGTTAGATCCACAAAATTCAGAATATAATATTCACCAACATAAAGTCACCGGCTCCAAAAATTCCATATTGCACTAAATTATTGCATAACACCGCATATGTGTTTTTTCTGGTTTTGAAACAATAAAAATTTTTCTTGAATTTTCCTGTATTTTGTGGTGATCCTGAATATATGCATGGTCTTTTTCTCTTTGTGGTTTCATATGTACTCTACGTGCATTTAAGTGATTTCAGCATTAATATCTTTATTGTTATTGGTTTATGGTGTCCACTAGACTTTATATATAGACTCTTTGAGGACGGACAGTGAACCAGTTATGAATCCACCTAACTGCAGCCTTGTCAATCCCATACTTTTAGTTTAAATTTCACATATTGAATTTTTGCATATATATTAGGGATCACAGAGTGCCACTGTATTCTCTTTTTCATCTTAATCTATCTACTGTATCTACCTTCCTACAGTACCTCGCTTTTATCTAAATATCAATTTGATTACCAAGGTGGTTAGCTTATGTAGGGGGTATATATCAATACTATAGTGGGTATTGTGCTTCCCTAAACATCTGCTTTTGTAGTGTAGCTAGGTGTATGATCAAAGCTTTGATGTTACTTGGACATCATTTATTTGAGTTACTACCATAACTCAAATTACACTGAGGATTTATAACATACCTCTATCTAGGCATCTGTGAAATCACTTTCTAATATTTGTATCTATTCTATACTTCAATCTGTTACTTTTTGATTCTAATCATCTAAAGACCCAAACCTTGCAGTAAATATTTTTTTCATTTTGTTGGATGACAATTAAAATGTGTAGCCGTCTAGCCGACGATGAGTTCCGAATGACGCTTACCATGTGCTGGGAATATAGACACTCTGAGAGAGTCTAGGACACTGTCAGATTAGTTAATTGAGATGTTTTCTCCTTATATGCTTTTGCAGAATACACAGTACTCATCACACAACCACCACTGTAGGGAGGTCCTGGGAGAAAAACAGCCTGCAGGCAGCTGCTCATGTTGGGATCTGACAGCACAACCACTAGGCAATCAAACCACATAATTAAGCTATACAAATATGCTTATGAAAAACATCAGCAAATAAGTGGCTGAATAGCCGGTACTCTGTAGAAACATGTATTATTTACAATAATGAATATAATTGCTCTAAATAGCCATATCTCTATGACTAACAAGGCATCTAATCCCAGAGTTACTAAACATTTCCACCACTCATCTAAATGGGAAGAATTATTTTTTCTTCCACTAACAATGCTGATGAGGCTGATATATGAGAGTACAGGTTGCCAGTATTTACAAAAACGTATTCAGCAGCCCACACTTAAAATTACAGAATGTCAAGTCCTTGTTGTGGGTAGGTTACAGACACACTCCAGTGACATGTACAAAATGTCTTCTCATACCATGTGGGTATCACAAACAACCCTCGAAAATGGCAGTAAAATAAGACCTGGAGTTCTTAGATCCTGGCCTCTGATAATACATGATTGTTTGGTTGCTATGAATCTAATATTTTTAGCTAAAAAAGCTTATTTTTCATACGTATGGTATATATTGCTTTATTTCTAAGATTGTAAAACATTTTGTAACATTTTTACAAGAATTTAAAGGTTACAGCATGAAAAAAAAAATAGGCACGATAAGGGAGCTTTTAACATTTCTACCCTTAATGTCGCGATCCCACCAGGGGGCCCGTCAGCGGTCTGCACAATACACTCAATAAGATGGTAAAGGAGAGAGGAAGGCCCAGTAGGATCAACTATCATAAGCCATCTATACTGGCATGTAGGTCAAAAGAAGTTTAATATAATGATACCTTGATATCTGTGATTTGCTGTCTTATTCCAGAGAAAACCCCAATTTTCCTATATATAAATGAGTTTTTCCAGGCTATGGGCCAGACACTGATCTGCATGAGAATCTGCCTCCAGAGCTGGTTTCTAATAAAGGAGAGTTACCAGAGTGAGACATATAACTAACACAGAACAGAAGAACTGAACTATTTATTCTTATAAACATATTTGCTGCAGCTCTCACAGCTCTCCTGTACTGCAACCATGTTTGCGTGTGAGCTGGAAGCTAAAGCTGAGAGGAACCTGCAGACGTGTCAGGTATAATCACACACAGCTCTGCAGTGAGATCAGGAGAGCAGAGAGCAGCCATTACACATCACACTGATAACATCTATATGAAACAATCTCCGGAAGCATTCTCATGCAAAGCAGTGTAAGGCCCATAGCATGGAACTCATTTACATGTAAGAAAAAGGTAGATTTATTTTGAATAAGACATCAGATCGCAGATATGAAAGTATCATTTTGTTTAGCTTCCTATGACCTGTATGCAAATATAGATGGCTTGAGTAAAAAAAATGGGATAAAAAGGTGGATTAACTCTGCGCCACTTGAAAAATAGAAGTCCAAATGGATATTCGAGTGAAAAAGCGGCTTTATTCAACGCGTTTCGGAGTGCTATGACTCCTTCATCAGGAAACCACAAAAGTATATACATAGGCACATGTTTGACAGCTCTTAAATAAGTCCCAAATTCAAAAAATGGAGCCAATAGCATCACATGACATGTCAAAGTTCATGTAAAAAAAAAAAACAGTCCAATATCATACAGACTTATTTACTTACAAATGGTCCATTTCTAACATAATCCTTTGTAGGAGTAAGAAAAATCAGGAAGAAACCAAAAGAATAAAGAAATATTGCTGAGAGAAAAAAAAATATGCATAAGAGGACGAGAACCTACAGATAAAAAAATAACTTTTCTCAAGAGTAGATTCACTTATTTGTATGTCATCATCAGATGCACCACCAACCTTATGGATTTATGTTAAATCAAAAGGAGATGTAATAAATAAGAATTTTATTAGGAAATACTATAAATAAAAAAAATATATTAAAAGAGAAATGAGTGTTCTTTAGTTGTGTGTAAAAATAAATATTATAAATATAATAAAAAAGAGGCACTGGGTTCAAGAAGGATTGCACCAAAAATAATTAAAACATATTAAACCATAAAATCTTGTATTCGTTGTAGAAGCATATTGTAAAAATATATAATATAATAGTAGATCCTAGTCATTATAACAGCTCATGGCGCTAGCCGTAGATACACATGTCGGCACCCGAAAAGAGAAAAAGAATCCCACCACTCAACAATATCGAGATCAACGATTGGATCCCCCAGTAGACATATTGCACAATTTTGTGTAGACTGAGAAATTTGTATAGTTGGTAGTAGTTTAAAGAGCTATGCATATATATATAGACGGCTTAGAAGGGTTGATCCTACTGACAGCTTCCCTTTAACCCCTTCACCCCAAAGCCTGTCTTCACCTTCCTGACCAGGCCATTTTATGAGATCATAACTCTGGAACTCTTCACCAGATCCCACTGATTCTGAGTCGGTTTTCTCACGACATATTGGACTTCATGATAGTGGTAAAATTTATTTGAAATGACTTACATTTATTTGTGAAAAAAATCTGAAATGTGACGAAAATTTTGAAAATTTAGCAATTTTCAAACTTTAAATTTTTATGTAATTAAATCAGAGGGTCAGAGCATGCAAAATAAGTTAATAAGTAACACTTCCCACATGTCTACTTTACATCAGCACAATTTTTGAAACATTGTGTTTTGCTAGGAAGTTATAATGGTTAAAAGTTGACCAGCGATTTCTCATATTTACAACAAAATTTGCATAACCTTTATTTTTTAGGGTCCACATCACATTGGAAGTGACAACATTCTAAAACTACACTCCTCAAGGTACTCAAAACTACATTAAAGAATTTTATTAACCCTTCAGGTGCTTCACAGGAATTAATGGAATGTAGAAGGAAAAAATAAATATTTTCTTTTCTTTGATGAAATTTTTTCTTTCGACCTAATTATTTTTACTTTTACAAGGTAACATGAGAAAATATACCATACAATTTGTGCAATTTCTCCTGAGCATGCCAATACCCCATATGTGGGGGAAAACCACTGTTTGGGCACACATCAGGGCTCGTAAAGGATGGAGCGCCATTTCACTTTTTGAATGTAAAATTTCCTGGCATATTTAGCTGAGGCCATGTCATGTTTGGAGAGCTCCTGATGTTCCTAAAAGTGGAAACCCCCCACAAGTGACACAATTTTGGAAACTAGACACTTAGGGAACTTACGTAGATGAGTATTGAGCACCTTGTACCCACAGGTGCTTTACACTGGCTACATAGAAGTTTATAACGTAGAGCCATGAAAATAAAAAAAATCACATTTTTCCCAGATACATCTTTTTTTTTAGCTCCAATACCACGTATGTGATCAAAAACTACTTTTGAGGCACAGTGCAAAGCTCAGAAGGGAAGAAATTACATATTACAGTGCACTTGTTTGAGGGTGCCATGTTACATTGCAGAGCCCCTGAGGTGCCAGAACAGCAGAAACCTCCCGTAATTAACCCCATTTTACAAACTAAACCTCTTAATGAATTCATCTAGGGGTGCAGTGATCATATTGACACCACAGGTGTGTCACAGATTTTTATACCATTGGGCAGTGAAGAAAAAATTATTTACATTTCTACCAGCAAGAGCCCTGATTTTTCTAGAATACCCCCTCAAGTGACCCATTGTGGAAATTATAACCCTTTGAGAATTTATCTACAGATATAGTGATGATTTTAACTTCATGGGTGTTTACTGTATACTGTACATTACTGAATAGCATTACAACAGCGTCTGACAGGCAGGGAAGGAGGCATCTCAGGTCCTCTCAAGTCCTGCTTTCTGCAGTTACCGCGAAGCCACCTTCCCTGAAGGACTCCACGGCCATCTTGTGGCCGAGGGTCTCCATGGAGACCATCAGCAAAATGCAATTGCATCGTGTTGTCCTATTAGAAGCGCGCAGGGAATGGGGTACTCTATGTCGCTGTCACTGACAGATGCATCACAGGGGTTTAATGCCCGCGATCTGTGCTAGCACCAATCCTGGGTGTTGCTGCAGGGTATCAGCTCTCACCCGATCGCTGCACCATACATATACTGCTGTTTGTGGTAACAGGGCTCCCGCAAAACAATATATGTACAGCACATGTTGGGAAGGGGTTAAGAGGTTCAGGGGAACCTGTCAGCAGGATTGTGCAATGTAACTTACAGAAAATGTCAGATCGGCGCCGTTTTACTGATTAAAAGGGATGGGAAGCAAAAGGTCAGAAAAAGCCATACACCTGACAAATGCTATTGAGAACTCTGCTATTAGAAATGGGAGGAAAGATCAAAGACAAAAAAATCTAAATAATAAAAATATTGGAGAAAGAGAAACCAATCACAAACTAAAATGTTTCTATACTAATGCACAAAGCATGGGCAACAAACAAGGAGAATTGGAACTACTAACGCAGGAAAATAAATATGATGTCATTGGAATCACAGAAACTTGGTGGGACAATACACATGATTGGAATACATGGCTAGAAGGAAACAACTTATTTGCAAGAAACAGGCTTGATAAACGAGGAGGAGGTGTCGCATTGTATGTTTGAAACACATATATCTGCACAGAAAGTGAAGCTTCAGAGAATGGGCGTTCTGTGGAAACTGTTTGGGTAAGAATACAAGGACAGAACAATGGAAAGGACACCATTGTAGGCATTTACTACAGGCCGCCTGTGCAAGCCGAAGATATGGATAAACTCTTTATGCATCAAATGGCCGAGTTCTCCAAAAAATATGACATAGTTGTCATGGGAGATTTCAACTATCCAGACATTTGTTGGGAATCTCTCTCAGGCAAAACTAACAGGTCAAGGAAATTCTTATCCACTCTTGCTGACAACTTTATCTTACAAAAGGTAGGGGAGAAAACAAGGGGATCTGCTACCTTGGATCTAATCCTTATAAACAGGGAGGAAATGGTTGAGAAGGTAAAAGTTGCTGGGAAGCTAGAAGGTAGCGACCATGCTATTTTAGAATTTTGGATAACTAGAGGAGGAAGACCTGTGAAGACTCAGACATCAAGGTTAGATTTCAGAAAGGCAGATTTTAAGGGATTCAGAAAGAGAATTGGGGGGATTCAATGGCTGGATATCCTTAAGGACAAAAATGTCCAGGAAGGATGGGAAATCTTGAAAAATGAAATTCTCAAAGCACAATCGTTAACAATTCCGAAAAGAGGGAAGAATAGGAAGCATTTAAGGAAACCAGGATGGATGAGCACAGAACTTAAGCACATGCTAAAAAGGAAGAAAGAAATGTTTATAAAATGGAAAGAGGGAGGCATATCTAAAGAAGAATATAATGCTGTCTGCAGAACCTGCAGGACACAAATCAGATTACTAAAGCTGACAATGAATTGAGGCTTGCAAGAGACGTCAAAAGCAATAATAAAGGATTTTGGCGATATGTCAAAAGTAAAAGAAAAGTCAAAGATGCTATTGGATTTTTACAGGATGAAAATTATGAAATGGTAATACAGGATGTTGGAAGGCTGGACTTTTAAATTCCTATTTTGCATCTGTTTTCTCTCAGAAAGGAAATGTAACATCAACTATTCTTCACTGTCCTATTAAAGGAATAGCAGAATCCGGGATATCTATAAACAGAAATATAGTGAGGAAACACTTAGATAACCTAAATGAATTCAAGTCTCCAGGTCCAGATGAATTACACCACAGAGTGTTGAAGGAGATAGCAGAAAAAATTTTTGAACCGATCTCCATAATCTGTGAAAATTCGTGGAGAACAGGAGAAGTCCCAGAAGACTGGGGAAGAGCAAATGTTGTTCATATCTTCAAAAAGGGGAAGAAGGTGGACCCAGGCAACTATAGGCCGGTGAGTCAGACTTCTATACCAGAAAAGATCTTTGAACAAATTATTAAACAACATGTATGTCAGTACCTGGATAAGAATGAAGTGATTAAACAGAGTCAGAGTCATTGAAAAAATGACTAAGTATGGAATGGACAAGGCAACTGTTAGGTGGATTCATAACTGGCTTAGTGATTGGACCCAAACAGTAGTCGTAAATGGCTGCACAGCCAGTTGGAATAATGTCTCAAGTGGGGTACAACAGGGCTCTGTCCTGGGCCCTGTATTGTTCAAAATCTTTATCAATGATTTAGATGAAGGAATTGAGGGTGAACTGATTAAATTTGCTGATTACACAAAGCTAGGAGGGGAGCAGTGGGCAGCAACTAACAGAATGGTTTTTAACAGGGAAAAATGCAAAGTACTACATCTGGGCAATAAAAATGAAAAAAGCATATACAGAATGGGAGGAATAGGGCTAAGCAAAAGCACATGTGAAAAAGACTTGGGTATACTAATAAATCACAGACTGAATATGAGTCAACAGTGTGTTGCAGCAGCAAAAAAGGCAAATGCAATTCTAGGATCTATTAACAGAAGCATACAGTCTAGATCATGTTAAGTCATTATTGCCCTCTACTCCTCTTTGGTCAGACCTCATCTGGAATACTGTGTCCAGTTTTGGCCACCACATTTTAAAAAAGACATCAACAAAGTGGAGCAAGTTCAGAAAAGAGCGATCAGAATGGTGACCGGTCTGCAAACCCTGTCTTATGAGGAAAGGTTGCAGGATTTGGGAATGTTTAGCGTGCAAAAGAGAAGACTGAGTGGAGACTTAATAGCTGTCTACAAATATCTCAAGGGCTGTCACATTACAGAAGAATCATCTTTATTCTCATTTGCACAAGGAAAGAATAGAAGCAATGGGATGAAACTTAATGGGAGGAGACACAGATTAGATATTAGAAAAAACTTTTTGACAGTTAGAGTGATCAATGAGTGGAACAGGCTGCCACGAGAGGTGGTGAGTTCTCTTTCAATAGAAGTCTTCAAACAGAGGCTGGACAGATATCTTTCTGGGATGATTTAGTGAATCCTGCTTTGAGCAGGGGGTTGGACCAGATGGCCCAAGAGGTCCTTCCAACTCTACGATTCTATGATTCTAAGATGATTCCTTGGTTGATGAAATCTGTCTTGTGGTTTTTGTTTAATCTTTATTAATAATTTTCAGTTAATGAGATTCTCATGCTCCTGGGGGGGCCTGTGGAGGGTCTTTATGTGGTGCTCTGCTTACATATGCATCTATATGGCTTATGACAGGTCACTGATCATTCATTGACCTGCCCCTTATTTTACATACTGAATGTAATGTTTTTTTTTATTCACATTCAGTATATGTAGTGACCAGAAAAAATATTACTAATGTATGTTATTTGTCAAATGGTAAGTGTGTTCTCTATCCTTTACATAATTGCATTTGTGACATCGTTTCCCGTGTTGCCTTGGGAGGAGGTAAATTATTTATTATGCTGCCCTCTCCTGCCTTGTTTTGCTATTACAACTTGTAGTACTCTGCTGCCCTCTTCTGCCTTAGTTTGGTATTGCAACTTGTTTATCTGATTTGAAAATAAGCGGCAGTTGGAGGTGTGAGGGAGATTGAAAAGGTTGTGTTATGTGTGGCTTTGGTCATGAGAGGAGGTAGGAAATTGAGGCTCCTCGTCTAGGACAAGCTGGTAGTACAAATAGCACCTTTTTTGGAGTGCCCTGCGTTTACAGCAACAGAGTGCTGGGACAAGAGAAGGAACTGCACAACTGCGCAGCAGATTTTCCGGATACTCCAATCCGATTAAGGTCAGCTAATCCTCCCCCCTTCACGCAGCACAGTTAGTCAAATGAAAAGTTACTGCCATCCTCCCAAGGCTGGGACTGAGAAAAGGCTTTGACTGACACAAAGTGTAAGGAAAATTGTATCTGCTATCCAAGACTGTTATATTGAAAAACATAAGACATGTTACAAGTATTCAGTAAAGTTCATCTTTCAAGTTTGCACGGGACCCCTGGTGTATGCTTCTTTCGTCCGCGGCCTCATACCTTGCCGGCATCAACATAACTCTCAGACGCATATATCTGTCAACTTCCCCCTTTATTAATTGCCACCTAACCTAGGGATTGTTATAGCCATCGGCGTCACCATGACTGAACCACCCTTCGAGGCACTAGGTGCTGCATCCCACAAGGCAGTGTGACAATTTAAAAATGGTGTCACAAACAGGATGAACCTTCTGTGCCTGTATGTACTCTAACTGTTTACTAAGACTGTGTTAACAGAGCTCACTACTCTAAAAGTGAAACTCACAATGGCAGATGAAAGTGAATATAAGCATCTTTGCAACAGCACTTCTGATAAAGCCTCCACTGCATTTATGCCTCTCACCATGCCAAATTATTTGGGAGCTCCCTGGATGCCACATTATAATGGGGAAACCAACACATTACGAGACTTTAGAGAAAAAAATCACTGCTTTGTTTCGCCTGTACCCCATGACCAAAAAAGTGGAAATCCTGAGTGGCCAACTCTAAGGTGCAGCTTTGAGCAAAATCAAGTCCTGGCCCAAAGTTCAGAAAAGGACTGTAGAACAAATCCTGGAATGGTTAGAAAGCATATTTGAGGTCCGCTCTGCATCAGAATTAAAAATGCATTTTTTTCGGGAAAAAAACAAGACGTTAACGAGTCACTAAGAGACTATGCTTTATCCTTGCAAGAAGCTTGGAGGGCTATAATACACATGGGGCCCCAGGAGGCCAGAGTTCCAGATGAAGTCCTGAAAGAGCATTTATTGAAGGAGTTGCCACGGAAACCCTACGCAGTCAGCTAAAAATGTTAGCGCTCCAGAATACAGATAGCTCCTTCCAAGAATTCAAAGACCTTGCTATTCGGATTTTAGGGAGAGAATTTTGCCCGGTGGCTGAAAAACTTGAATTATCTACCTTTGCTAGTGATAAAGCAGTTCAATCTTTGCATAATTTTCCAAGAAGTAATGTCCTGCTGTCGCAAGCCGCCCAAATGCAGGCTCCAAATACTAATGTTATGATAGAATTACAAAAACAGATGGCGGAGTTAGCTAGCGGACTAGCCGAGGTCTGCAAGAAAATAGAAAAGCTAGAGAGCCCGCTACTAGAATCCACACCCAGAACCCAAATGGAATTCCCTGCTGAACGCACTAGCTAGGAATATCAAACCCCATCTGGGAAAAGATCCACCGACCGCTTTGACAAGCAGGGTAGGACAATCTGCAGATATTGTCATCGAGCTGGACATTTGGAAAGTCAATGTTAGCGTTTAAAAGAACAACCCCCAAGGCAGAGGGCCTCCCCTCAGGAGGACAGGCGGTAGGTCCCGAAAATGTTACTTGGTTCTCCAGATATGTTGGACCTCGTCCGAAAGTGACCATTTGCATTAATGGAGTTCCATTTACCGCACTGTTAGACACTGGTTCCCAAGTCACCACCATAACCAAAGACACCTTTGAAAGACAATGGGACCCTATCCTACTTATGCAACCTCCAGATCAGTGGTTAGATGTTATAGCCACTAATGGAGAGTCTGTACCTATAACAACCCAACTTCCACAAAAGGGAATTCTGGTTGTAAATGTCCCAGAAAAGCCAGACACCGCTGTAATTCTAGGTATGAACGTCCTGCGCAACTGTTATGGCGAAATGTTAGAGGCTCTTTGCAAATCAGTACCCACTGCTTCACAAGAACAGCAAAGAGCTTTGCAGAGAACTATCAAAGTGTTGTCAGCAGTTCAGTAATCCTCGAGGTGAGATCTGCCGTGCCCGCATCTGTGATGTACAGTACGTCCTGTCATTTTGCAGCCCAACACTGAAACTATGCTGTGGTGTCGTGCTCGACCAGGGATCCAAGGACATGACTATCATGCCCTAGTAGAATCCCTACCCATGGCAGAGCATCCTATGCTTATGACTGCAAGGAGTCTTGATACGGTATCTGCAGGAAAATTACCAATTTGTCTGCTAAACCTAGGTGACACCGCAGTGGAATTGAAAAGGTACTATCCTGTAGCTCAATTATCCATCATTTTCTACCAGGATGTAGTGAGTTCAACTCAAAAAAAGCCCAACAGGCGACTCAAGTAGTAGAGGGGGACAATGTAGCTCCAAAAGCCCCATGGTGGTCTGACATACATGTAGGAGAGGTAACCACCACATCTAAACAATTCGAAGATGTACTGAAGCTTGCTCGAGACTTCCATCAAGCTTTTAACAAACATCCTATGGATTATGGTAAAGCGCGGGAGTTAAAGAATACCATCCCCACTGATTCTCATCCTCCCATTAAAGAGCGGTACTGACCCATTCCACCGGCCATGTATCAGCCTGTCAAAAAAATGATACAAGAAATGAAAGATGCTGGAGTAATTCGCGAAAGTCACAGCCCTTGGACTGCACCTTTAGTTTTAGTGGAGAAAAAATACGGCAGTATCTGATTCTGCATGGACTACCGCAAGATAAACAACATTACCCATAAAGACGCATATCCATTACCATGCATAGAAGAGTCACTAACAGCTCTGGGGTCTGCTGCATATTTCTACACCTTAGATTTAACAAGTGGGTACTGGCAAGTGCCTATGTCGAAGAAGGATTGTGAGAAAACGGTGTTCACCTTCCCAATTGGCCTCTTTGAATTCAATGACATGCCTTTTGGAGCATATTTGAGGTCCGCTCTGCATCAGAATTAAAAATGCATTTTTTTCGGGAAAAAAACAAGACGTTAACGAGTCACTAAGAGACTATGCTTTATCCTTGCAAGAAGCTTGGAGGGCTATAATACACATGGGGCCCCAGGAGGCCAGAGTTCCAGATGAAGTCCTGAAAGAGCATTTATTGAAGGAGTTGCCACGGAAACCCTACGCAGTCAGCTAAAAATGTTAGCGCTCCAGAATACAGATAGCTCCTTCCAAGAATTCAAAGACCTTGCTATTCGGATTTTAGGGAGAGAATTTTGCCCGGTGGCTGAAAAACTTGAATTATCTACCTTTGCTAGTGATAAAGCAGTTCAATCTTTGCATAATTTTCCAAGAAGTAATGTCCTGCTGTCGCAAGCCGCCCAAATGCAGGCTCCAAATACTAATGTTATGATAGAATTACAAAAACAGATGGCGGAGTTAGCTAGCGGACTAGCCGAGGTCTGCAAGAAAATAGAAAAGCTAGAGAGCCCGCTACTAGAATCCACACCCAGAACCCAAATGGAATTCCCTGCTGAACGCACTAGCTAGGAATATCAAACCCCATCTGGGAAAAGATCCACCGACCGCTTTGACAAGCAGGGTAGGACAATCTGCAGATATTGTCATCGAGCTGGACATTTGGAAAGTCAATGTTAGCGTTTAAAAGAACAACCCCCAAGGCAGAGGGCCTCCCCTCAGGAGGACAGGCGGTAGGTCCCGAAAATGTTACTTGGTTCTCCAGATATGTTGGACCTCGTCCGAAAGTGACCATTTGCATTAATGGAGTTCCATTTACCGCACTGTTAGACACTGGTTCCCAAGTCACCACCATAACCAAAGACACCTTTGAAAGACAATGGGACCCTATCCTACTTATGCAACCTCCAGATCAGTGGTTAGATGTTATAGCCACTAATGGAGAGTCTGTACCTATAACAACCCAACTTCCACAAAAGGGAATTCTGGTTGTAAATGTCCCAGAAAAGCCAGACACCGCTGTAATTCTAGGTATGAACGTCCTGCGCAACTGTTATGGCGAAATGTTAGAGGCTCTTTGCAAATCAGTACCCACTGCTTCACAAGAACAGCAAAGAGCTTTGCAGAGAACTATCAAAGTGTTGTCAGCAGTTCAGTAATCCTCGAGGTGAGATCTGCCGTGCCCGCATCTGTGATGTACAGTACGTCCTGTCATTTTGCAGCCCAACACTGAAACTATGCTGTGGTGTCGTGCTCGACCAGGGATCCAAGGACATGACTATCATGCCCTAGTAGAATCCCTACCCATGGCAGAGCATCCTATGCTTATGACTGCAAGGAGTCTTGATACGGTATCTGCAGGAAAATTACCAATTTGTCTGCTAAACCTAGGTGACACCGCAGTGGAATTGAAAAGGTACTATCCTGTAGCTCAATTATCCATCATTTTCTACCAGGATGTAGTGAGTTCAACTCAAAAAAAGCCCAACAGGCGACTCAAGTAGTAGAGGGGGACAATGTAGCTCCAAAAGCCCCATGGTGGTCTGACATACATGTAGGAGAGGTAACCACCACATCTAAACAATTCGAAGATGTACTGAAGCTTGCTCGAGACTTCCATCAAGCTTTTAACAAACATCCTATGGATTATGGTAAAGCGCGGGAGTTAAAGAATACCATCCCCACTGATTCTCATCCTCCCATTAAAGAGCGGTACTGACCCATTCCACCGGCCATGTATCAGCCTGTCAAAAAAATGATACAAGAAATGAAAGATGCTGGAGTAATTCGCGAAAGTCACAGCCCTTGGACTGCACCTTTAGTTTTAGTGGAGAAAAAATACGGCAGTATCTGATTCTGCATGGACTACCGCAAGATAAACAACATTACCCATAAAGACGCATATCCATTACCATGCATAGAAGAGTCACTAACAGCTCTGGGGTCTGCTGCATATTTCTACACCTTAGATTTAACAAGTGGGTACTGGCAAGTGCCTATGTCGAAGAAGGATTGTGAGAAAACGGTGTTCACCTTCCCAATTGGCCTCTTTGAATTCAATGACATGCCTTTTGGACTCTGCAATGCCCCAGGAACTTTTCCAAGGCTAATGGAACGTTGTTTGGGTCACAAAAACTTTCAGACTGTTTTGCTTTATCTAAACGATGTCAGTCTACTCAAAATCTTATGAGGACCACTTACAGCACCTGGTAGAAGTTCTCCAGATTCTCATTAAACACAGCCTCAAAGTAGACCTTCAAAGTGTCACTTACTGCAGACCCAAGTACGCTATCTAGGACATGTTGTGAGTGCTGAAGGAGTGAGACCTGATCCGGACAAGACTGCTGTGCTCACGGATTGGCCACACCTACTACCTTGAAGGAAGTCCAGAGTTTCTTAGGATTTATGGGCTACTATAGATGCTTTATACCTAACTATGCCCAAGTCGCTGCACCATTGCAAGAAATTGTACGTGGTCACCCAAAAAAGAAAGGAAAAAGATCTATTATCAGTTATTGGACAGAAGAGCAGGAAGTTGCCTTCCAGCAGATCAAGAAAAAGCTTACCACTCCACCTATTCTAGCTTACCCGGATTTCAGCAAGCCTTTCTGTCTTTACACCGACACCAGTCTAAAGGGGCTAGGAGCAGTCCTAAGCCAGAAGCAAGATGGAAAAGAGGGTAATCACTTTTGCTAGCAGATCTCTTAAAGGAGCGGAATGGAAGGTTCAAAATTACAGTTCTTTTAAACTAGAGTTTCTCGCTCTTGTATGGGCTGTTACAGAGCGATTCAAGGACTATCTAGCTGCCTCTCCATTTATACTGTAAGATCTGGTTGAGAAACAAGCATCATACAGGAAAGCTTGATACGCAATGGGAGAGACAGCCTTACATCATCCAAGGTATCCCATACCCAGGGAATGACATTTATTGTATCCAGCGAGATACTCAACAACCCAAGGTTGTTCACAGGAATCGACTAAAACTCTGCAAGTCAGAATTCCTCCATCCTGATTCAACACCTGTGGACAGGGCTGCCACTAGGAATTTCGGGGTCCCATACTGGCAAAATTTTTGGGGCCCCCTTTAGACTCTGCCCAGGCTCCACCCCAGCCCCGCCTCCACTCCTCAAACTGTCCACAGTCCCACCGCTCTCTTGGAAAAACTCCACTTCTCACCAATCACACATTAACAGCTCCCATCACTGGATCACAAATATAGCCAGCAGCTCTTGGTTTGGCCAAAAGATTTTTTAAGCCGCCATCACAACACTGTAGACTCTTTTGGCCGAGCCCTACTCTACTGTAACCTATTAAATATTTGTTAAAATATGCAATACAATTTAGGTACAATATATTTTTATTTATTTTTCAATTTTTAAAATTACCAATAATATCACATACAAGGGACAAATACCATCGCACCATGACCAGACCACATATTACCATCTCATAGTGACCTATAATACCACATACAAGGAACAAATACCACCACACCATGACCAGACCACATATTACTACCATAGTGACCGAATAATATCACATACAAGGAACAAATACCACCGCACCATGACCAGACCACATATTACCACCACAAAGTGACCAAATAATAGCACATACATGGGACAAATACCACAACACCATGTCCAGACCACATATTAAGACCACGTAGTGACTGAATACTACAATGCTGATCAGTAATAAAAAAACACAATACCATCACCATAAGTGCCATTATACACAGGAGATCTGTACTTAGTATGCAGTGTCTGTGTACAGGTAATACAGTGATCAATGACATTATACACAGGAGCTCTGTATATAATGTACAGGTAATACAGTGATCACTGGTGACATTATACACAGGACCTCTGTATATAGTATGCAGTATATAGTGTCAGTGTATAGGTAACACACTAACTCACCAGTGATGTATCTAGGTGAAGTCCTTCATCTTTGCTTGTCATCTTTCATCCAGCACAGACCGCCATCACGTCTTCCAGCCTGGACTCGTCTCTGCAGGAAATAACATAGTTATCTAGAGCTCCGCTTGCAGAACACATTACTTATTTTTTTCCCAACTTCTACATTACATCACATGAAGAAAAAAAGGCGACATAGTGTCACTCTACACAGTAACAGGACCATCCCCCCATTTAAAAAAGTATACTCAAAAAATAAAATAAAGACATCACTGCAGTAATAATATCCCTTAATTAACCCCTAAGGTAATAATATTCCCCATCCTGGCTCCCGTGTGTCTCGTTCCTGGCTTCAGCCATATGTTCCTCCCATCCCGCCCTCATGAGTATCCATTGTGCCACATATGATTTCCCCATCTGTCTTCATCGTATCCATCCTGCCTCATGATCCTGCACCCTTCCTGTGTCTTACTGCCACATTCTGCCCCCTCCTGTGTCTTACTGCCACATTCTGCCCGAGTGCCTCACAGTCTGCCACCTCCTGTGTCTCACTGTCACATTCTGCCCCGTGTCCATTCTGCCCCCTCTTGTGTCTCACTGTCACATTCTGCCCCATCATGTCTTGCATTCTGCCCCCATCATGTCCAGCATTCTGCCCCCATCATGTCCATCATTCTGCCCCCATCATGTCCAGCAATCTGCCCCCATTATGTCCAGCATTCTGCCCCCATCATGTCCAGCATTCTTCCCCCATCATGTCCAGCATTCTGCCCCATCATGTTCAGCATTCTGCCCCCATCATGTCCAGCAATCTGCCCCATCATGTCCAGCATTCTGCCCCCATCATGTCCAGCATTCTGCCCCCATCATGTCCTGCAATCTGCCCCATCATGTCCTGCAATCTGCCCCCATCATGTCCAGCAATCTGCCCCATCATGTCCAGCAATCTGCCCCATCATGTCTAGCATTCTGCCCCATCATGTCCAGCAATCTGCCCCATCATGTCTAGCATTCTGCCCCATCATGTCCAGCAATCTGCTCCATCATGTCCAGCATTCTGCCCCCATTATGTCCAGCATTCTGCCCCATCATGTCCAGCATTCTGCCCCATCATGTCCAGCATTCTGCCCCCATGTCCAGCATTCTGCCCCAGTTTCCAACATTCTGCCCCATGTTCAGCATTCTGCCCCATGTCCAGCATTCTGCCCCATGTCCAGCATTCTGCCCCAGTCCAACATTCTGCCCCAGTCTCCAGCATTCTGCCCCATGCCCAGCATTCTGCCCCAGTCCAGCATTCTCCCTTATGTCTAGCATTCTGCCCCCGGGCCCCCCAGGTCGTCGCTGTCAAAATAAAAAAAAAACAAGTTCTAATAATTACCTGGCCGCGCTCCAGCGACGGGCGACGCTCGCGCTCCCTCCATGCTGCAGCGCGCTCTGCCGGCAACTGACACTGACGTCAGATGCTGGTGAGGTGCGCACTGCGACTGACGTCAGCTGCCAGCGTCCGATTAGCTGGCGGCTGCCGTGGCTGTTAACTATTGACGTGCAGGCCACCGGGCCCGCATGTCAATAGCGTTTAACTGCCGCAGCGCCGAGGGCCCAGTTTAGCTGCCGATAGGGGCCCGGTGAGCAGAGGAGATCGGGCCCGATGCGGACCCCCTCTGCCCACCGGGCCCCATACGCCAGTCAGGGCAGTAATGCCCTGATGGCGGCCCTGCCTGTGGATGAGTTATTTGAGTGCAAACCTTTTCTGGAGTCCAAAAGATCCCACAATTCATCTTTTCCAGAATTCGATATCAATGACCAGTTATCTTGGTGTTTTGGTTCTGTGATGCCTACCTTTGGACAAAGACAGACGACTCCTAATCAAGAGTTGCCCCTTGCAAGAACAGCTAACCTCAGAACTGACCCTGCAAAGATATATCCTGACTCAATGGAGGAATTCACTCTGGTTCGATGCTCTCAAAGAATCTACAAAGGTCAGTTACCAGCGACATATCTGGACTAGAGTTGAGCGAAACGGGTCGGTCAAATTAAAAAGTCGTCGACTTTAGCTAAAGTCGGGTTTCACCGAGCGAAACCCGACCATAGCGTGAGGTCGGCCATGCAGTCGCTAACCCAAGCGCCAAAGTCGCGTTTCCCATAATGCTTTCAGGCGCCTTTTCTCTGCCAATGAGCAAGGACGCACACTGTGGGCAACGCAATGACATGGGCAGCGGCCACCACCATCTTAGAGAAGGGCATTGCAGTGATTGTCTTGCTTTGTGTGGCGTCACAGTGGCTATAAAAGCCCTGACCTCCGACCACCATTTTACTTCTGCCAATCTTAGCATAGGGAGAGGTTGCTGGCTGCCGCTGTTTCTCAATAGGGAGAGTGTTAAGCAGGAAAGAAAACAGATAGGCAGGGAAGAAAAAACATTTTGTACTTGTGCTGATAGCAATTGTGCTGTACAGTTAGTGTGCAGTGACAGGGGAGGATTTTTTTTGTGTGCCTTATTAGGCTACCTGATAGCTGCATTGCTGTGTGCACACTGCTGTGCACACTGCTTTTTACACAGCACTCCTACTTTTATTCTTCTTTTCTGAACAGTTACCGAGCATTCATTTTTCCCCACACCATATTGGGGTTGTACACTCCTCACACACTACCGTGTACTGGCTGGTATCACGGACAAATACATACTATCTGTGCCTCCGGAAAAAAATAGATGGATATTTACATTTTTCCATACATACACCGTATAGAGCTGTCCGCTTCTGATACAGTACCATATATCTGCTGTTTGGATTACGGTCAAATCCATACTGAGACAGCGTGTGTGTGTGTGACTCCGGAAATAAATATACATAGATTTACATTTTTCCATACATACACCGCACAGAGCTGTCCGCTTCTGATACAGTACCGTATATCTGCTGTTTGGATTACGGTCAAATCCATACTGAGACAGCGTCTGTGTGTGACTCCGGAAAAAAATAGAGGGAGATTTACATTTTTCCATACATACACCGTTTAGAGCTGTCCCACTACGCATGTAAGCATACATCCCGAGGAACTTCGCATGAAGGAATCCTCCTCCCCCATCCTCTGAAATGCTGCAATTGCGCTGCAAGATAATACAAAAACGGGTCAGGAACCGCTAATCCCTCCAGTTCTTTAGATGTACGCAAAACCTCCAACTGAATTCTAGGAACACTCCTCTTGCAGATAAGCTCTCTAAATATTCTGTTTATCTGATAAAAGATTTGACCAGGAATCCAAATGGACGCATTGTGGAGTGCATACAAAGCTTGTGGCATGAGAACCATTTTTACTGCGAAGGAACCAAAGACTTCCATTGCCACCCTCAGAGAAGATGGCCACTCTCCCAAAAACAAGAGCATGTCATCAGCATACAACGCTATTTTTTCTTGCAAAGACTCATACCCAAACCCCTTAATTTCAAGTGTCGCCCGAATTACTACTGCCAAGGGCTCAATTGCCAGAGCAAACAGTAGGGGGGACAGGGGGCACCCCTGTCTGGTCCCTCTGTGTAAGTTAATTGTATTTGAGATCTCCCCATTAATTCTAATTTTAGCCTCTGGACTCGAATACAGCAGCTGTATCCAGGCAATAACATGTTTACGGAACCCATCTTGGCTTATATAGCCCACAGATATGGCCATTCGACGCTGTCAAATGCTTTAGCAGCATCCAAAGATGCAACATTCCTTTTCCTTTGATGGGATCTGTAAATTTAGATACAACCGCCGGATATTAATTGCAGTTGATTTCTCTGGCATAAAACCAGTTTGATCTGGATGAATAATACTAGATATTACTCTAGACAGCCGCATCACCAGAATCTTTGCAAAAATCTTGACATCGACGTTTAAAAGGGAGATAGGCCTGTATGACTCTGGAAGACAAGGATCCTTATCAGCCTTTGGGATCACCACTATGATTGCTTCATTCAAGGACCGGGGCAAGTGCCCATCTTCCCTAGCCGCCTCAAACACCTTCAACAGCTGTGGAAGCATTATATTTGAGTACTGTTTATATACCTCCACAGGCAGCCCATCAGACCCCAGTGTCTTTTTCCCTGCCATAGAATCTAGCGCCTCCTCTAATTCCTCCAGACTAATTGGTACCTCCAGCCCAACAGCTTCTGATTCTGACAGAGTAGGCAGACCAGCAGTCCCCAAAAAGCTACTGAGCAACTCGTCAGAGAATCCGCCCTGCGAATTATGTAATGTCTCAAAAAACTCGCTAAAAGTTGCTAGAATTGCCCCAGAAGATCTTTCTAGTTCCCCATTTTTGCTTTTTATCTCTGCTACCATTGCAGGGCCAGACTGAGTCTTGATCAGGGTAGCTAGCAGATGTCCAGATCCCTCCCCCTCCCAGAAATAGACCTGCCGCCAAAAGTATCGTTTTTCTGCAGCTTTTGAAAGCTTATGTTGGGCTGATCGTTTTTCTGCATCTTTTAATGCGTTAAAATGTATATCCGACTGAGTTTTCAAATATTGCAATTCTGCAGAGATAGCTTCCTTCTGTAAAAGTTCCTCATATTCTCTAGACTTAGTTCTAACTCTATTCACTTCCGAGATCAACAGTCCTCTCAGATAAGCTTTAGACGCATCCCATATTATTTCCCTGGGGGCTGTACCCTCATTAATAGCAAAAAATTCTTTTAGCAAGTCAGAGATCCTAGCATCTGCTTGAATAATAGGTAACCAGAATACGTTAAACGACCATGGTGCCAGTTCCCCTCTCCCGCCATTTTCCCAATTAAATGTCGCCTTAGCAGGGGAGAAATCTGACAAGGCCCTAGGTTGATACTTGTTTGCATAATTATTACTAGGCAAGTTGTATTTGAGAGGATTCTTTTTATTATTGAACAAGAACTATGTTCTCAATCAACCGAAAAGACTCATAAATATCAAAGCTTAATATTTTGGAAGCTGGAGTGGGGTATTTTTAGATTTGGCTATCTTAGGAGGATATCTGTTTGTGCAGGTAACTATTACTGTGCAGAATTATTAGGCAACTTAATAAAAACCAAAAATATACTCATCTCACTTGTTTATTTTCACCAGGTAGAAATAAACATTTCTGACATTCAAAACAAAAAAAAAGGGACCAACATAGCCACCTTTCTTTACGATGACACTCAAAAGCCTTCCATCCATACATTCTGTCAGTTGCTTGGTCTGTTTACGATCAACATTGCGTGCAGCAGCCACCACAGCCTCCCTGGCACTGTTCCCAGAGGTGTAATGTTTTGACTCCCTGTAGATCTCACATTTTATGAGGGACCACAAGTTCTCTATGGGGTTCAGATCAGGTGAACAAGGGTGCCATGTCATTATTTTTTCTTCTTTTAGACCTTTGCTGGGCAGCCACGCTGTGGAGTATTTGGATGCATGTGATGGAGCATTGACCTGCATGAAAATCATGTTGTTCTTGAATGATACCGACTTCTTCCTGTACCACTGGTTGAAGAAGGTGTCTTCCAGAAACTGGCAGTAGGTCTGGGAGTTGAGCTTCACTCCATCCTCAACCCGAAAAGGTCCCACAAGTTCATCTTTGATAATACCAGCCCATACCAGTACCCCACCTCCACCTTGCTGGCATCTGAGTCAGAGTGGAGCTCTCTGGCCTTTACTGATCCAGCCTCGGGCCCATCCATCTGGCCCATCAAGAGTCACTCTCATTTCATCAGTCCATAAAACCTTACAAAAAACGTCTTAACATATTTCTTGGCCCAGTCTTGACATTTTATCTTATGTTTCTTGTTCAAAGGTGGTCATTTTCCAGCCTTCCTTACCTTGGCCATGTCCCTGAGTATGGCACACCTTGTGCTTTTTGATACTCCAGTAACGTTGCAGCTCTGAAATATGGCAAATGGCATCTTGGTAGCTTCACGCTTGATTTTCCTCAATTCATTGACAGTTATTTGGAGTCTTTTTTTGTCAACACGCTTCTTGCGACCCTGTGGGCTATTTGCCATGAAACGCTTGATTGTTCAGTGATCATGCTTCAAAAGTTTGGCACTTTCCAGAGTGCTGCATCCCTCTGCAAGACATTTCACAATTTTTGACTTTGCAGAGTCCGTCAAATCTCTCTTCTGACCCATTTTGCCAAAGGAAAGGAAGTTACCTAATAATTAAGCACACCTTATATAGGGTGTTGATGTCATTAGACCACGCCCCTCCTCATTACAGAGATGCAGATCACCTGATTTACATAATTGGCAGTTGGCTTTCAAGCCTATACAGCTTGGAGTAGGACAACTTGTATGAAAAGGATGATGTGATCAAAATACTCATTTGCCTTATAATTGTGCACACAGTGTATAGGCCCATCATACACTGGAGCATCATCCATGGGGCCCATCATATACTGGAGCATCACATGGGGTCCATTATATATGGAGCATAATATAGGCCCATCATACAATGGAGCATCATCGATGGGGCCCATCATATACTGGAGCATCATATGGGTTTCATTATTTATGGGGCATCATATAGGGTATGGGGCATTATATGGAGCACATATGGGGCCTATTCTGTATGGAGCATTAGATGGAGACCATTCTGTATGGAGCAATATATGGGGCCCATCATATACTGTATGGAGCTTTATATGTGACTCACTATACTGTATGGAGCAAAATGTGGGGCTCATTCTACTCTATGGGGACCGTCCTATACTATATGGCACATTATATGGGGACCAACATATACTGTAGCATTATGTGGAGCTCATCATATACTGTATGGGACATTATATGGGACCAATTATTCTGTATGGAGCAATATATGGGGCTCATTATTCTGTATGGCGCACTATGTGGTGGCCATAATACTGTATGGAGGAATATACTGTCTGGTTTTTGAGCTATTGTAGAATTTAAAATAGATATCAGTCATGTAATGTAAGAAGTGAAGTATTTGCCATTGCACTATACCAATATTTCTCTGCCGTATGGAGCATCATGAATTGTGGTATGTGTTAAAGGGGCCCACTGACACTCTTTCGCCCGGGGCACACAAAAACCTGGAGCCAGCCCTACCCCCCACAACTTTAGCCAAATAACCCCTAGTTTTCAATGTGTGACTATTATTATAAAGTAAATTAAGGTTGACAAGCTTAAGTAATAAGAATTGATGTCGTTGGCATTGAAATGGGCACTGTAGGTGTGTTTACTGTCCTCCACTCCCTGACGACTTTGCTTCCCCATTGACTTGCATTGGGTTTCATGTTTCAGTCAGACCTCCGACTTTTCACAATAATCGGACGATTTCGTTCGACTCAACTTTTGAGAAAGTCGGGTTTCATGAAACCCGACTCGACCCTAAAAAAGCAAAGTTGCTCATCTCTAATCTGGACTAAAACTGGTAGAATAAACTGCACGTTTTTCCCGTTTTCTTCTAGAAAAGACTACATTCTTCCCCTGTTAAGCACAGAGACATTACTGTGACTTTTCCTCAGTTTGTTAGATAATTTTTGGTTGATTCTTGTTGGTTCTAACATATGTTATGACTAGAGTTGAGCGATACCGTCCGATACTTCAAAGTATCGTATCGGATGGTATCGGCCGATCTTTAAAAAAAGTATCGGTATCGCCAATTCCGATACCGGAAGTCCCATTCAAGTCTATGGGACTTCCGGTATCGGAATAAGAAAAACCCTTTCCTGCCCTTGTACAGCCTCTCTGGGGTCTGTACGGGCCTTTCGGGGGGCTGTGCCGGCCTGCCAGGGGGTCTGTGCAGGCTCCGGTGGTCTGTGCCGGCCTGCCGGTGGTCTGTGCAGGCTCCGGGGGGCTGTGCCGGCCTGCCGGGGGGCTGTGCCGGCCTGCCGGGGGGCTGTGCAGGCTCCGGGGGGCTGTGCCGGCCTGCCGGGGGGCTGTGCCGGCCTGCCGGTGGTCTGTGCAGGCTCCGGGGGTCTGTGCAGGCATCGTCCGATGGGACTACAAGTCCCATCGGGCGATGCCTGCTACCATGACAGTGATTGACACATTAGCCAATGATGGGACAGTAGTAGTCCCATCATCCGGCTAATGTGTTAAATGTAAAAAAAAAAAAAAAAATTACATGCTACATACATACAACATGCATACTACATACATGCTACATTCATACTACATACTACATACATGCTACATTCATACTACATAAATACTACATGCAACATACATACTACATATATACTACATGCATGCTACATACATACTGCATGCTGCATACATACCACATATATACTACATACATACTACATGCATGCTACATGCATGCTACATGCTACATACATAACACATATATACTACATGCATGCTACATACATACTACATGCTACATACATACTACATATATACTACATGCATGCTACATACATACTACATGCTACATACATACTACATATATACTACATGCATGCTACATACTACATGCTACATACATACTACATATATACTACATGCATGCTACATACATACTGCATGCTACATGCATGCTACATACATACTACATACATACTACATGCTACATACATACTACATATATACTACATACATACTACATACATACTACATACATACTACATGCATGCTACATACATACCACATACATAACACATATATACTACATGCATGCTACATACATATTACATGCTACATACCATATACATACTACATGCATGCTACATACATACTACATGCATGCTACATACATA
Source organism: Dendrobates tinctorius (assembly GCF_039654945.1). NCBI lineage: Eukaryota > Metazoa > Chordata > Amphibia > Anura > Dendrobatidae > Dendrobates > Dendrobates tinctorius. Next base: position 14,922,596 of record NW_027361802.1, read on the forward strand.
CTACATGCTACATACATACTACATATATACTACATGCATGCTACATACATACTACATGCTACATACATACTACATATATACTACATGCATGCTACATACTACATGCTACATACATACTACATATATACTACATGCATGCTACATACATACTACATGCATGCTACATACATACTACATGCTACATACATACCACATACATACTACATATATACTACATGCATGCTACATACATACTGCATGCTACATGCATGCTACATACATACTACATACATACTACATGCTACATACATACCACATATATACTACATACATACAATACATTCATACAATACATACATAGACATACAGTCTATGTCTGTGTGGGAAATTCCCACGCAGCAATGGCATAAAGTGAGACTAGGGACTTTTTTTTTTTTAAGTGGCGGAGGAATACAGTGCGGAAGGATACCTACCTTCCGTCATTGGATTCCTGCAGCCCGTAGAGAACGGCAGCATCATCTGATGCTGCAGTTCTCTACCCAAGATCGTCGTGGGACACACTCGTGGACTGCTTCGGATCGTGGGTGAGTATTTTTGTGGTTTGTTATGTTAATATTTATTCCGGAAAAGACAATGGCTTCGGGGAACAATGTGACAAGTATTGGTAAGTATGTTACTCTATGTTATATGTACTGTATGTCTATGTATGTATTGTATGAATGTATTGTATGTATGTAGTATATATGTGGTATGTATGTAGCATGTAGTATGTATGTAGTATGTATGTAGCATGCATGTAGCATGTAGTATGTATGTAGCATGCATGTAGTATATATGTAGTATGTATGTAGCATGCATGTAGTATATATGTAGCATGTATGTAGTATGTATGTGGTATGTATGTAGCATGTAGTATGTATGTAGCATGCATGTAGTATATATGTAGTATGTATGTAGCATGTAGTATGTATGTAGTATGTATGTAGTATGTATGTGGTATGTATGTAGCATGTAGTATGTATGTAGCATGCATGTAGTATATATGTAGTATGTATGTAGCATGTAGTATGTATGTAGTATGTATGTAGTATGTATGTGGTATGTATGTAGCATGTAGTATGTATGTAGCATGCATGTAGTATATATGTAGTATGTATGTAGCATGTAGTATATATGTAGTATGTATGTAGTATGTATGTGGTATGTATGTAGCATGTAGTATGTATGTAGCATGCATGTAGTATATATGTAGTATGTAGTATGTATGTAGTATGTATGTGGTATGTATGTAGCATGTAGTATGTATGTAGCATGCATGTAGCATGCATGTAGTATGTATGTAGCATGCATGTAGTATGTATGTAGCATGCATGTAGTATGTATGTAGTATGTATGTAGTATGTATGTAGCATGCAGTATGTATGTAGCATGTATGTAGTATGTATGTAGTATATATGTAGTATGTATGTAGCATGTAGTATGTATGTAGCATGCATGTAGTATATATGTAGTATGTATGTAGCATGCATGTAGTATGTATGTAGTATGTATGTAGTATGTATGTAGCATGCAGTATGTATGTAGCATGTATGTAGTATGTATGTAGTATATATGTAGTATGTATGTAGCATGCATGTAGTATGTATGTAGCATGTAGTATGTATGTAGCATGCATGTAGTATGTATGTAGCATGTATGTAGTATGTATGTAGCATGTATGTAGTATGTATGTAGCATGTAGTATGTATGTAGCATGCATGTAGTATGTATGTAGTATTTTTTTTTTTTTTCTTAACATTTAACACATTAGCCGGATGATGGGACTACTACTGTCCCATCATTGGCTAATGTGTCAATCACTGTCATGGTAGCAGGCATCGCCCGATGGGACTTGTAGTCCCATCGGACGATGCTTGCACAGACCCCCGGACATCAGCACAGCCCCCCGGCAGGCCGGCACAGCCCCCCGGCAGGCCGGTACAGACCCCCACAGGGTGCACAGACCACCGGCAGGCCGGCACAGCCCCCCGGCAGGCCGGTACAGACCCCGGGCAGTCCACACAGCCCCCCGGCAGGCCGGCACAGCCCCCCGGCAGGCCGGCAGAGACCCCCGGAAGGCCCGAAATGACGGCGCATCATGATGCGCACACACCGTGCATCATGATGACGTCAGGCCGTCAATCAACTGAACTTCCGATTCCGATGCCGAATTCCGATATTGAAAATATATCGGAAGTCGGTATCGGAATTCCGATAGAGCAAGTATCGGCCGATACCCGATACTTGCGGTATCGGAATGCTCAACACTAGTTATGACCCTTCTTATTGAAACACCGGGACTACTTTATGTTTAAAAAAAAAACCGTGCAGTCACGTTGATGGACTGTGTGCCCCGACCCTGCATCCGGGGACCAAAAACACTTACACATTTTACACATTACTTTAAGTCTGTTACTTACGTCTATGAGCAGGAAGATTAGCTGCAATAACAAGATATTCTACCTCCGGAGAGACTCTCGTAGTTTTGTTATTTTTTTTTGAGTTATGAAGAAATGTTAAGTCTTCCTTTTACAGTGAAACCAAGGTTTGAGTTATTAAGTTTATTGTTGCACGAAAATGCATGTTTATCGGATGTTACAACATTTTCATGATTATTTAGTGCCCCAAGTTTGTACAGGGGGCAGGGAGAATAGTACTCTATTTCTGGTACCTCAACAAATACCTCTGTGCATGTTTTGCAGTCATTCAGGTTTCAACCGATATATTTACAGGTCTGCCAATTAACCTTTTGACGGAACTCTATCTTGGAGTCACGATGTGACCAATGGGGGGAAGTATTGCATGGACCCCATATATTTGCTATAGACATTGGATTCTGCCCTCACTTAGCAACCCACTGCAACTTACATGTTGCTCAGTTACCAGTCTACACCCTATACCATTGAGGTGTAGATGCTGGTGTCTCTCCCTGCTGTTTGGAAATTGTGGCTATAAAAGCACTTTGGTTCAAACTAGACGCTGACCTGTATTATGCTATAAAATATATATGGTGGCAAACACTGGGGACGGCTCTGGTTAAACCAGGGGGTTATATGTAGTGACCAGAAAAAACATTACTGATGTATGTTATTTGTCATATGGTAAGTGTGTTTTCTATCCGTTACATAATAGCATTTGTGACACCGGTTTCCCGTGTTGCCTTGGCAGGAGGTAAATTATTTATTATGCTGCTCTCTCCTGCCTTGTTTTGGTATTACAACTTGTATTACTCTGCTGCCCTCTTCTGCCTTAGTTTGGTATTGCAACTTGTTTATCTGATTTGAAAATAAGTGGCAGTTGAAGGTGTGAGGGAGACTGAAAAGGTCGTGTTATGTGCGGCTTTGGTGGTGAGAGGAGGTAGGAAATTGAGGCTCCTCGTTTAGGAACAGCGGGTAGTACAAATAGCTCATTTATTGGAGTGCTCCGCTTTTACAGTAACAGAGTGCTGTGACAAGAGAAGGAACTGCACAACTGCGCAGCAGACTTTCCGGATACTCCGATCCAATTAACGTCAGTTAATCCTCCCCCTTCATGCAGCACACTTAGTCAAATGAAAAGTTACTGCCATCCTCCTAAGGCTGGGACCAAGAAAAGGCTTTGACTGACACAAAGTGTAAGGAAAATTGTATCTGCTATCCAAGACTGTCTGTAGGTTACTGTGCACAATCCTGCTGACAGGTTCCCTTTAATGAACACTCAAACTCCAGCTGTGGCCATGGAAGCATCATCAGACCATTTTCATTGCAATTCCTACCCACTAGGCTAAGTCAGGGACATTTTCCAGCACTGGCAATAGTAAAACTTAAGTCTAGCTCACAGGAGTGTGTAACACGGCCGAGTGCTATCCAATGTTTTATCGGATAGCTCTCGGCGCAATGTTACACTATGGAGCAGTGCACATCAGCGATTATTTTCTCATGCAGAATTAGCATGAGAAAACATAGCAGCATGCTCCAATGGCAGTAAGGACCCTGTCATACATAGCGACGCACCAGCGATCCTGACAACGATATGACCTTGTCAGGGTCGCTGGCGTGTCGCTACATGATCGCTGGTGAGCTGCCAAACAGGCAGCTTCACTAGATGAAGAAATTATTTTCTCCGTCTCCTCCATACCTGTGTTGTGATTCTCATATGTGGGAAGATCGAAGCACAGAGCACTGACACTTTGCTCATGCTCGCAGCAGAGCAGGAGCCGAGTGTCATTAGCATATCACATCGGATGCTATACGCTAGTGTGATTCCAGCTCTAATTAGGCTTACTGAAAATAAATGTTCATAAAAATAGCCAAGGAATTTGGAAGGATGTCTCTGGAGAGCTCCATTGGCAGCACACTAACTACATATTAAATTATGCAACAGGAGACTAAGAGAGGTTTGTCCAATGTCCTCATGTATCCAACTATAGCTGCATTCTCAGGATGATTACAATAGTGGGTGGTTCTTCACAGGCACAATGACTTATTACAGGGCTCAGAGGCTTGGCAGATTCTTGTGCACAAATCCTACATAGCAGTGCATGGAGCCTGGCTCTAAGACAGTGTGTTCGGAGATACTTTCCTCTAGAAACACTGCAGATATTATCCACTTGTTTATACAGTTTGGCAGAAAATGCATTTTTATGTGAAATTTTGCAGAAAAAAGTCAAAATGTACTTTTATATACAGTACATAATTTCAGTTTGTTTTCTCATTTACACTTTGCAAGAAACAAAAGTGAAGGTTTGTAGAAAAAAAAATCGAATAGCGGGACTATGAGGACAACATGGTTCAGTAAAAAATAGTTCTATATGAATGTACAAATACTCTAGTCAAAGTCCAGATGTGTGCTGCATTTGTCTTAGAAAAGACAAAGTTTGATATAATCAGAAGATAAAACTGAATAACTACACTGACTAGCAGAAGGGTAGCAATGTTTCGAACTTTTCACTTTCAGGCTGCATATCTCAACATCCACTACTGCTTCACATGAGACTACCATCATTTCATAGACAATCATCTTGAATACATAAATCTGACCTGCAACTATTTAGTATATGATTAGTTATGCAGATTCTTGTCATGTCTCTGCATTGTTACTGTTTTTGCTCCTAAAAATCAAAATGTAAATTTATATTATCTTGTTAGTATTTTGTGAATCCACCTTTGGCTATCAACACTGCCTAAATCCTTCTTGGCATGCACAAGATGGATCAGATTCAAGCATGTCTTAACCGAAATCTGATCGGAGGTCTCTTCTACACGTTTCAAATGTTGGTGCATACTGGTTGACTCACTTGGGTATATATACAGTTTTTTCTTCAACAATTCACACAAGTATTTGATTGGGTTGAGGTCGGGGGACAGTGGGGGTTTATCCAGCACCTCGAGTTTATTGACTTTTGTCTTGTCACTCCAAATCACCCTTTTCCAATCTTCTACTGTACACTTTTTGTAGCTCTTTGCAAGCTCGAGGCAACACTTCAAATGACTATATTGAAGTAGAGGCTTCTTTACCTTTTTTCAGGCCATCATTCCAGACTTGTGTAATGTGTGTTGGACAGTGCTTGCATGGACGTCTGTGGTCTTAATATTATGAAGCATACGAGCCACCTTCATTGTTGTGTTTATTGCGCCAGACCTTAAACACCTTATGGTGAGCCAACTTGTTGACGCTGATATTTTGACTGGATGTCTACCTCCTGGCTTTTGAATGGATGGATGGACTTCATTTCATATTCTTCCAACTGTCATGGCGCTCACATGATGAAGTTTGGCAATTTTCTTGGCCAAAAGACCGCTATCGATGAGCTGGATGATGCCAATTCTCCTTTTTTAGGAAATCTTTTTCATGGCTGCTCAATTCAAATCAGTGACCTTTCGCTTGAGAATAAACCTAATATCACACTGAGCTATTAGGGAATGTGAATGCAGGTTCTATTTTGTAGTATACGCAAAGAAAACAATATTTCCACCTCCAGGAACAAAGCAATAACAATGCCGTGGCATGATAACAATCTGCTTAACAAATGAAAGGGGAAGCCTGAACATTGGGTGTTTCCCACACTGTCATCTATGTGACAGCGCAAGAAACATCGGCTCTGATCAGAGTGCTGCAGTTCTTATGCTGTCATGCAGATGACAGCGTGTGAAAGCCAGCAGCTATGACCAGGGGGTAAAAAGGTCTGCCCCATTTTTGAAAACCAGCCAAGCTAAAGCAGATAGCTGGGAGATGGTACTCGTAGATTGGTAAGGGGCCATGGATATTGACTCCCCCAGCCTACAAATAGCAGCTCACAGCTGCCCCATGAAAAGCACATCTATTTAATGCACCAATTCTGGCACTTTGCCCAGGTCTTCCCACTTGGCCTGATGCAGTGCCATGTGGGGTAATATCTGTCGGGTTGATGTTAGCTTTGTAATGTCAGCTGATATTAAGCTCACAGGTTAGTAATGGAGAGGCATCAATAAGACTCCCCATACCTGAAAGACATAAAAAAACAGAACTAAAGACAATAGGCAATCCATCGCTCATCAATTTATTACTTAAAATGTTGCCATTTAGGTCTGATGTAGCCAACATTCCCCTGCGTGGGATTTTTAAAAAAATAAATTGGTGAACAACGGATTGTGGGGAGGAGTCTTTATTCAAATAAAGTGTTTATTTTTGTGTCTGTGTCTTTATTTTTCTGATTGGTTTAGTAATAGGGGTGTCTGACAGATACCACTCTATTATTAACCCCAGGGCTTGAAGCCAGCTGTGATTTTTGACAAATCATAGCTGTCATCAAACACAACCACCATTTCCTCGATTGCCACTGCACCAGGGCAGTCGGGAAGAGGTGTGCAAAGCACCAGAATTGGTGCATCAAATGTGATGGGCCAATTCTGGAGTGGCTCCGGGCTTGTATGTTTAGGAAAGGGAGCACCCAATAACCTGGGATCTTCCCAGCCTATTAGCCCACAGCTCTCTATTTTAGCTTGCCTGGTTATCAAAAATACCCCACATCATTTTTTAAAATTATTTATTAAAACCAGTCTAAAAACACCTGTGTAAATGCACTTACAACATGTGTGCTTTTTTTTTTTAACTCTGGATTCATCATCATTTCGGGGCTCAGAAACACACACCGTAGGTGAGTTTTCACAGTGGGCATGAGATTTCTACTAATCCCATCCACTGTGTCTATAGTGTAAAATGCAGCGTTTTGGATGCAGCAAAAATAGTCTTCATTGAGAATGTTAGAAATCCTGAATGCAGCCTTAGGGCTCATACCCATTTATGATTAAAAAAGGTCCGTTTTCTGGATGGAAAAAAACGGACCAAAAATATGCAATTGTCATGCAATTTGTATGCAATTTTTAATCTTTCCATCCGTTTTCCATCCGTTTTTCATCCTCTGCAACTATTTTTTTACAGTCATTTAAAGGACCATTTACAGTGTTCTATGACACATAATGGTAATGTATCCATTAAATACGGATGGAAAATGGATGGTCCGTTTTTCGTCCATTTTTTTATTGCACCCATTGACTTGTATTGGCAAGTCTCATCCGAAAATTGCAGCAAATCGCAGCATGCTGCGATTTTTTTTCTCAGTCCGATTTCGGTTGAGAAAAAAATCGCAAGTGAGATGTCACCCATTGACAAACATTGGTCAGAGTGCAATCCGATTTTTAATCGGATTGCACTCATCCGATTTTCTCTCCAGTGAGTATGAGCCCTTACAGTACTTCTATAGGTACATAGCTACTGCAACCTAAAAACAAAAGTACTTTTCAGGGCTACATATTTTATTTTCCCTATTAATACCAGAAAGTTTGCAGTCATATATTATATACCCAATTTATGATGCGCAAAGCGTGCGGTAAGGGATAGGGAAGTGGACGTGCTGCTGCTGGGCTGGTGCACACAGAGGCAGAGGCCATGAGACAGGTGAAACTGGGTATGCTGCGGGAGCATTACAAATACTCTTATCCATGAGACCTAGCTTACTGTCACACTTTTCAGGGGGGCACAGGACACCACTCTTGAAGAAAGAACAGTGCGAACAGGTGGTCGGATGGATGGCAGATAATGCTTCCAATATGTTTCCCAGCATCACCCTGTCTTCCACATGGTCCAGTCTCACTAGTCAAGAGTCTGGACCACATAATCCTCACCCTGATCCTCCTTTCTCCCACCAAGGTGAGTCCCAGGAGACAGGTGATCCCACACTTGGACTGTGAAGGAGAGAATGGCTAATGAAATCAATTTTTAAACCCTATAAGCCAGTTCAGATATGGTGTAGCAACATGGCATCTGTTTCCTGGGACAACACCCTGGAAGGAATCTTTGGAATGTGAAAGTGGAGACACCATGTATGGAGTGGAGTTGGCATCAACCTATCATAGACTGACACTGGCTGTTCAGAAGATTGTTTTACTCCCTTTTCCTCTCTGTTACAAGATTCTTTGTTTTAAGAATAAAGTTCAGTTGTGTGCCAGCTGTTGCTGAGAAAGGAGTATACATCTGACTCTGTGTTTGGTGTGTCTCTTATGCGCGCAGTTGGCTAATATGTATTTGTCAGGGACAGGCAATCACTAAGATCTCTCTTTAAGAGATCACCCCCTCAGGACACTCTGAGGAGCTCTTTACATATACATTTATTGATTCTGGGCTCTCGCCCTGCACGTTTCAAGAGAGACATGAAGAGATTGTATAGTGATTCCCAAATATTTGAGTGACCACGGTCAGAAGATGATGGTGGGGAACGGCAATTAGTGCCTCAAGAGGCAGAGGATGATGAAACACAGTGCATGAGGTCCTCCTTTAAGTCTAATACAGCAGGGTGTATTGTGTCTTTCGGGGTGTATTGCAGTCCCTCCTAATTTTTAGCATTTCTTGCACTTAGTGCATAGGCTTTATGAGTCTAAGCGTGCCACTACCTAACAATTTTAACAGAATATGTATGAGGCCCTCCTTTATGTCTAATTCAGGGTGTAACAGAGTCCCTCTTCTTTCTAACTTTTGGTAGTTCTTTCATTGTCGGCATAGGCTTTGTGAGTTTTAGAGTTCTTCCCTCATAAATTAAACAGGCTGTGTCTGACCATGTCAAACACACCACATGCTCAGATAAGGTAGTAAATTTAAAATTACTTTTACTGGTGACTACCGGTGGGTGTAGTTTTATTTCCCCCTCTACTATGTCATCTACTGTAGCCATAGGCGACAAGGAAATATGGTGAGTGATTGCTATCAACCCCTTTACGACCTTGGATGTATCCATTAGTGATGAGCGAGCGTGCTCCTCATTACTTGTAACTTGCTTGCGCATCAGTGTGCTTGAGATGCTTGTTATTCGGTAAGTATCTTTTTAATGCTCGAGTGAGAGCTCAAGTTTCAGCCCCTCAAGTTTGGCACTTTTTTAGGCAACCAATAAACATGTGAGGACTGCCTGCTAATCACTGTAATGTCGTAGTTATCTTGGCTGTGGCATTACTGTGATTGGCTGGCCACATAGCATCATCAGATCTACATAAGACCCGCGACGCTATGCTCATCACACTGTACCCCAGAAACAGGCAGAGTAGGGAGAGGTGCTGGTGAAAGAGGGACAGAATTGTAGCTGTGTGTTTGGCAGGGATTCAACCACATTTATATTCCTTTCAAGTACAACAACAGCCCTTCCTAGGGCTAATTATAATCAATAATAAAACTGCTGTTAGCAGCACTTAGGGAGAGATTGTGCTGAAGGGATCGTGTAGGACAGGATAGGGTGAATTGCATGTCCTTTATGCTACAGCCTGCAAATCATACCAACACCACTTCCCAGGGCTAATAATATTCTTTTTGCTCTTAATCCAGGAAATAATTCTGAGCAGGGAAATATTATACACCATTTTTACTGTGGGAGTTGTGTGTCAAATGCCTACAGTCAAACTTGGTTGGGCCTCAATAACATCACTATATTGCTCCTGAAGTGAAACCAGTCCATATGAGGTGTGCAAATTTTCATTCAACGGTAAAACTGCATATTTTTTTCAGCAGTGAAATTTTATAAGGCATTTATAGTGCTCCAGTTGTACCTCGAAATTAAAAAACTTGGTTGGCTAGAAATAACATTTCTATAGTGTACTACAGTGTAAAAAGTCTATCTCAAGTGGGAAACTTTCCCTGCAATAGTATTACTGCACATTTTTTCAACAATGAAATTTTATATGGCATTTATATTGCTCCAGTTGTGCATCAGAACAAAAAAGCCATACTTGTTTGGTTAGAAATAGCATTGTTGTATTGATACTGCAGAAGAAGTCCATCTGAGGTGTGCCAAATTTCCTGCAATAGTAATGCTCCAACATTTTCTCAACAGGGATACAGTACCATTCAAAAGTTTGGGGTCACCCAGACAATTTTGTGTTTTCCATGAAAACTCATACTTTTATTAATCAAATGAGTTGTCAAATGAATTTAAAATCTAGTCCAAATATTGACAAGGTTAGAAAAAAAGATTTTTATTTGAAATAATAATTTTCTCCTTCAAACTTTGTTTTCGTTAAAGAATGCTCCCTTTGCAGCAATTACAGCATTGTAGACCTTTGGCATTCTAGCAGTTAATTTGCTGAGGTAATCTGGAGAAATTTCACCCCATGCTTCCAGAAGCCCCTCTCACAAGTTGGTTTGGCTTGATGGGCACTTTTTGCGTACCATACGGTCAAGCTGCTCCCACAACAGCTCAATGGGGTTGAGATCTGGTGACTACGCTGGCCACACCATTACAGATAGGGAAGAAGCAGGCAACTTGTATTGTAAATAGTTCTTGCATAATTTGGAGGTGTGCTTTGGGTCATTGTCCTGTTGTAAGAGGAAATTGGCTCCAATCAAGCACTGTCCACGGGGTATGGCATGGCGTTGCATAATGGAGTGATATCTTTCCCTATTTAAAATCCCTTTTACCTTTTTCCTTGCACAAATCTTCCACTTTACCAGCACCAAAGCAACCCCAGACCATCAAATTACCTCCACCATGCTTGACAGATGGGGTCAGTCACTATTCCAGCATCTTTTCAGTTGTTCTACATCTCACAAATGTTCTTCTGTGTGATCCAAACACCTCAAACTTGGATTTCTCTCTGTCCATGACACTTTTTTCCAATCTTCCTCTGTCCAATGTCTGTGTTTTTTTGCCCATATTAATCTTTTCCTTTTATTAGCCAGTCTCAGATATGGCTTTTTCTTTGCCACACATCATGCTGATCTAGCTTCCTGTCCCATTTTGTAGGGGGGTGCGGAACACAACTCTTGAAAGCAGACCAGTGTGAAAAGGTTGTTGGATGTATATCAGATAATGTTTCCAGTCACTTTGCCAGCAGCACCCTGTCTTCCCCATGGCCCAGTCTCAGTAGCCATGATTCTGGATCACATAATCCTCACCCTAATCCTTCAACCTCCCACCATGCCTAGTGCCCAGAGACAAGTGATACCACCCATGAACACTTTGAAGAACTGTTTATCGATTCTGGCCTCTCGCCCTACCCATTTCAAGCTGGACCTGAGGAGATTGCATGTGGTGATGCCCAAATATTTGGGCAACCACACTCACAAGAATGTGATGGTGGGAAAATGCAATTACTGTCACTTCCACGTCTTTGTCCCACCACAGCGTTAAGTCGTCCCTACCCCAGTCCTTGGAACGCGAGCATAAATTTGCAGCCACCCACCCACCCACAGGCCACATTACTGAACAGCCACATTTCAGACTGCTTACCCTGAAAATGTTGCTATTCAGGCTTTTGGAGATGGAAGCTTTTTGCAACCTCATGGCAGTAGCTGTCCCTCGGTACTCAGTCCCCCGCCGTCCCCACCTTACATAAGCACATGTGCCATAACATCAGCTGTGCCCTGACCAACACTGTTACTTAGAAGGTCAACTTAACCACGGTCACCTGGACAAGTGCTTGTGGCCAAAGACGCTACATTTCCATGACAGCACACTGGGTGATCATTGTGGAAGCTGTGACCCTGGGATCATAACATGTGCTACAGACAAAGAGAATTGCTGGCCCTGGTTCAATCAGTTTCCCTCACCATCTACAGCAGTTCCTGCACCTCCTGTTCCTCATCACCCTCAATCTCTGAAACGTCTACATCAGTTTCAAGCTGGAAGCACCGAAGTAATGCCTGGGCCAAGTGGCAACAGGCTCTGCTGAAACTAATCTGCTTAGGTGACAAACCGTACACCACCGCAGAGATGTTGAAAGGTCTAACAGACCATGCTGATCTGTGGCTCTCACCCCTGAAACTACAACCAGGCATGGTCGTGTGTGACAACCTGGTCTCGGCTCTGCAGTTTAGCAACCTCGCACATGTACAATGCCTGGTCCACTTACTCAACTTAGTGGTTCAGCGGTTTCTCAAAACCTACACAGATCTGCCTGAGCTGACTTTTTTTCAACAGTATTTACACAGGAAAATCCCATGACGGATAACATGATCAGTGATAATAAAAATTCTCCATTAAACATCACCTGCTTAACCCAGCAAGAAGTACGGCGGCGTCTAAAAATCACTAAAATTGACAAATCCCCGGGCCGGGATGGGATACACGTCCAAGTACTGCAGGAATTAAGTAAAGTCATAGATAGACCATTATTTTTAATCTTTAAAGATTCCATAATAACAGGGTCTGTACCACAGTATTGGCATATAGCAAATGTGGTGCCAATATTAAAGGGGGACAAAAACTGAACTTGGAAATTATAGTCCAGTGATCTTAGCCTCTGCTGTGGGTTAAATCCTGGAGGGTTTTCTAAGAGATACTACACTGGAGTACCTGAAGAAGAATAACCTCATGACCCAATATCAACATGGGTTTACGAGGGACCGTTCCTGTCAGACTAATCTGATAAGCTTTTATGAAGAGGTAAGTTTCAGACTGGACCAAGGAAATGCAGTGGACATGGTGTACATGGACTTTTCAAAAGCTTTTGACACAGTGTCACACAAAAGGTTGATACATAAAATGAGAACAATGGGGATAGGGCAAAATATGTATAAGTGGGTTAAGAGCTGGCTCAGGGATAGGAAACAAAGGCTTGTTATTAATGGAGCACACTCGGACCGGGTCACGGTTAGCAGTGGGGTACCACAGGGGTCAGTATTGGGCCTGCTTCTTTTTAACATATTTATTATTGACCTTGTAGGGGGCATAGATAGTAGAATTTCAATATTTGCAGATGACACTAAATTCTGCAGGGTAATCAATACAGAGGAGGACAATTTATGTTACAGGAGGATTTATGTAAACTAGAATCTTGGGCTGATAAATGGCAAATGAGCTTTAATGGGGATAAATGTGAGGTCATGCACTTGGGTAGAACAAACAAGATGTATAATTATGTGCTTAATTGTAAATCACTGGGCAAAACTGTCACTGAAAAAAGACCTGGGTGTATGGGTGGACGACAAACTCACATTTAGTGGCCGGTGTCAGGCAGCGGCTGCAAAGGCAAATAAAAAAATGGGATGCATTAAAAAAGGCATAGATGCTCATGAGGAGAACATTATTTTACCTCTATGCAAGTCACTAGGGCGACCACACTTAGAATACTGTGTACAGTTCTAGTCTCTGGTGTATAAGAAAGACATAGCTGAACTGTAGCAGGTGCAGAGAAGAGTGACCAATGTTATTAGGGAACTGGGGGGTCTGAAATACCAAGACAGGTTATTACACCTGAGGTTATTTAGTTTGGAAAATACAATGTATAAATACTGTATATGCGGGGACAGTACAAAGACCTTTCTAATGATCTTTTTACTCTTAGACCTGTAACGGGGACAAGAGGGCATCCTATACGTCTGGAGGAAAGAAGGTTTAAGCATAATCACAGGCACCCCTTCCCACCTAAATATGGATATACATTTCAGGATTTTGTCATTTTTTGTCATCTACTTCCTCCACCACTACCTTTGCTATAAATTTTTTAAGAGTGTTTAGGATGTGCGCATTAACATTTTTTATAGGCCTACCTCGAACATTCTTTGATATATATGTATAGCTCTCAGGGTAAATGTTTTTCAGCCCATGCTCTTAGTGCATGGGCATTACCAGTCTAGCATACCTACTCCTTAATAATGGGAAAAAAATGTTTTGTTAGACCCTCCACTAAGTCTCTTCAAAGGGGTATTGGAGTGCCTCTTCCTGATTTTTGGCATCCCTTGCACTTAGTGCATATGCGTTACCAGTGTAGGAGACCCATTCCTTAGTAATGGGAAAAATGCTTTTCTGAGGCTCTGCCTTCTAGTTGAGGAAACATTTTTGGAAACCAAAAGAGCCGGTGGGTTCTATTAGTAATATATGATACAATGCCTTGTGGTGTGCTATCAGGTGGTCGTCACATGGGGAGTTATCACACTGCATATATGATTTCACAGCAAGGACATGAGTTTGTACAGTAAGTACAGAAGATAGTGGTTGCCTCCATATCAGGCTCAGGTGAAATGCTCCACTATATTCCCCAGCAGGGTTGATGAAATAACAGTCCTTGATGCTGCTACATTAACCCCTTTACTTCCAAGGGTGGTTTGCATGTTAATGACCAGGCCAATTTTTACAATTCTGACCACTGTCCCTTTATGAGGTAATAACTCTGGAACATGAAAACAAACAAAAGCCAGCTCACCAAGTGTTCACCGCAGACCTCGGAGCTCCGTCTGGACTGACGTGTAATCAATAGGAAAAAGCGATTAGTTCCAGCTGCGTGTAAAAAATTTCTTCTTTATTTCAACATTAAAATTATGTCATCTTCATAGTAAATGCCATACACACGGACACGGCAACGCGTTTCGATCGAAACGCGTTGCCGTGTCCGTGTGTATGGCATTTACTATGAAGATGACATAATTTTAATGTTGAAATAAAGAAGAAATTTTTTACACGCAGCTGGAACTAATCGCTTTTTCCTAATAACTCTGGAACGCTTCCATGGATCCTGGTGATTCTGACATTGTTTTCTCGTGACATAGTGACATATTGTACTTCATGTCAGTGGTAAAATTCCATTGATATAACTTGCGTTTATTTTTGAAAAAAACGGAAATTAGGTGAAAATTTTGAAAATTTCTCAATTTTCCAACATTGAATTTTTTGCCCTTAAATCACAGAGATATGGCACACAAAAAGCTTCATTTCCAACATGCTTACTTTACATCAGCACAATTTTGGAACCAAAATTTTTTTTGTTAGGAAGTAATAAGGGTTAAAATTTGACCAGCGATTTCTCCTTTTTACAACATCATTTTATTTTTAGGGACCACACATTTGAAGTCAATTTGAGGGGTTTATATGATAGAAAATACCGAAAAGTGACACCATTCTAAAAACTGCACCCCTCAAGGTGCTCAAAATCAGTTTCAAGAAGTTTATTAACCCTTCAGGTGCTTCACAGGAATTTTTTGAATGTTTAAAAAAATGAACATTTAACTTTTTTTCACAAAAAAATTATTTCAGGTCCAATTTTTTATTTTACCAAGGGTAACAGGAGAAATTGGACTGCAAACGTTATTGTGCAATTTGTCCTGAGTACACTGATACATGATATGTGGGAGGAATCACTGTTTCGGCGCATGGCAGAGCTCAGAAGGGAACGAGCGCTGTTTGACTTTTTCAATGCAAAATTGGTTGGAATTGAGATCGGGCGCCATGACCCGTTTGGAGAGCCCCTGATATGCCTAAACAGTGGAAACCCCCCACAAGTGACCCCATTTTGGAAACTAGACCCCCAAGGAACTTATCTAGATATGTGGTGAGAACTTTGAACCCCCATGGGCTTCACAGAAGTTTATAACGTACAGCCGTTCAATTAAAAAATCATATTTTTCCACAAAAATGATCTTTTCACCCCGAATTTTTATTTTCCCAAGGGAAACAGGATCACAAAAGTTATTGTGCAATTTGTCCTGAGTACGTTGATACCCCATATGTGGGGGTAAACCACTATTTGGGCGCATGACAGAGCTCGGAAGGGAAGCAGCACCATTTGACGTATTGGCTTGAATTGAGATCAAACGCCATGTTGCGTTTGGAGAGCCCCTGATGTGCCCAAACAGTGGAAACCCCCAATTCTAACTCCAACCCTAACCCCAACACACCCCTAGCCCTAATCTCAGCCCTAGACCTAACCCAAACCCTAGCACTAACCCTAGCCCTAACCCTAACCCTAACCCTAATGGGAAAATGGAAATAAATACATTTTTTTTAATTTTATTATTTTTTCCTAACTAAGGGGGTGATAAAGGGGGGTTTGATTTACTATTTATGGCGGGTTTTTATGTTTGGCAGCTGGCTGTCACACGCTAAAAGACGGTTTTTATTGTAAAAAGAGTTTTTGCATCACCACATTTTGAGAGCTATAATTTTTCCGTATTTTGAACCACAGAGTCATGTGAGGCCTTATTTTTTGCGGGACAATTTGACATTTTTATTGGTACTATTTTTGGACATGTGACATTTTTTGAATCGCTTTTTATTCCGATTTTTGAGACGCAGAATGAACAAAAACCAGCATTTCATGAATTTCTTTTGGGGGGTGCGTTTACACCATTACGCATGTGATAAAATTGATAAAGTGGTTTTATTCTTCAGGTCAGTATGATTACAGCGATGCCTCATTTATGTCTTTTTTTACGTTTTGTCGCTTTTATGCAATAAAACCAATTTTATATAAAAAATAATTATTTTTACATCGCTTTATTCTGCGAGCTATAACTTTTTTTTATTGTTTTGCTGATGACGCTGTATGGCAGCTCGTTTTTTGCAGGACAAGATGACGTTTTCAGCGGTACCATGTTTATTCATATCGGTCTTTTTGATCGCGCGTTATTGCACTTTTTGTTTGGCGGTATGATAATAAATCATTTTTTTTGCTTCGTTTTTTTAAGGGGTTCACTAAAAGGGCTAACTAGTGGGATAGTTTTATAGGGCAGGTCATTACGGACGTGGCGATACTAAATATGTGTACTTTTATTGTATTTTTTATTTAGAAAAAAAAGAATTTATTAGGGAATATTTTTTTTTTTAATTTTGTGATTTTTTTTAATTATTTTTACATGTGTTTTTTTTTTAACTTTATGATATTGTCCCAGGGGGGGACATCACTGTCTTTTGTCAGATCACCTATCTGACACTTTGAACAGCGCTGTGTCAGATCGGCGATCTGACAATCGCTGCTGCAGGCTTCCTCCTGCCTGCTCTCAGCAGGCAGTGAGGAAGACGCCTCCCTGCAGGACCCCGAAGGCCCCGGCGGCCATATTGGATCTGGGGGCCTGCAGGGAGGACACTCGGAGCGACGCAGCACATCGCATCGCTCCGGGGGTCGCAGGGAAGCACAGAGGGAGCCCCCTCCCTGCGCGCTTCTCTCCTATGCCACCGGTACACTGCAATCATGTTTGATCGCAGTGTGCCAGGGGTTAATGTGCCAGGGGCGGTTCGTGACCACCCCTGACACAAAGTGCCGGGTGTCAGCTGTGATAACCGGCTGACACCCGGCCACGAACAGCTGTGCTCCCCCCGTGAGCGCCGTTAATCGCCTGTGGCATAATATTCCGTCCTTGGGACTTAGGTCCCAGGTCACATGGATGGAATATTACGCCCAATGTAGGAAAGGGGTTAAACTAATAGTTTTTTTTTCAGGGCTAATTCAAATAGATTCTATTCTATTATAATAATACCGCTCTCTTGTGCACATTGTCTACGTTGAATTGTGGCAGAAGTGATAACATATTACAACCATCAGGGATTATTGTCTTATAAATTCTCTGCCTTGTTGCTGCTTTTTCCCTGCACTCATTCATCGACTGGTTCAAATCCCTCCTATATTTTACAATTATCTGCAATTCGTCTACTGTGAGGTGTGGCAGTATGTATAGCGTATGAAAGGCATCTATTCAGGGATTATTGCCTTATAAATTGTAAGCTTTCTTTCCATGCACTCATTTACCATATCCATACGTCCAGGCGATCACAGCCACATGTTAGCTGATTCTGATAGATGATACCCAGCACTCAGTTCCAGGAGTGGTGCTTGCACCGCTTCCAGCACTTTACCCCCCCAAATGCTGCAATTGATATCGACTGCAAAATTTAGAAGGCAGGCAGAGGGAGGGAGCCCACTCTGCCCTACTTTGGCGCCCCTGCAAAGTCATCGCAGGGGTCTGATCATTGCCATGGTGATTGGATGTCATCATGATGACATCTGGGTCACCAGGCACTAACAAAATAGTTAGATCATGTGCAGTGCATGATCCAACTAACTTGCACCTGCAGGGCTGACAGGCTTTAAAGCATTACAATGTTTGTGCATTGCAATGCTTTACAACAGTGATCAGACTGCAAAAATTAAATATTTTTATGAAAAAAAATAAAAAAGCAACAAAAGTACATGTTTGGTATTGCTGTGTCTGTAAAAACCCACCCTATAAAATTGTCGCACTGGTTAATCCCTTCAGTGAACACCATAAAAAAAAGCAAAAAAAAAACCAAGTCAAAACACGATTCTTTGTTATCATACCCCTAAAAAAAGTAAAGTAAAACACAAAAAAGTAAATAATAATTTTATCACTGAAAATGCCATCTTGTCCTGAAAAAACAAAAAACAAGTCAAATCAGCCAAAAAAATAAAATTTATAGCTCTCAGAGATGCAAAAATAATTATTTTTTCCATAAAATAGTTTTTATTGTGAAAAAATAGCAAAAGATAAAAAATATATAAATTTGACATTGCTGTAATCATACAGATCCAAAGAATAAATCTTCTTTATCAATTTTACCACATGAGGAACGGCATTTAAAAAAAACAAAAAAATCCAATTCCTAAATTGCTGGTTTTTGTTCACTCTGCCTGTCAAAAATTGGAATAAAAAGTAATCAAGAAATATCATATGCCTAAAAAAAACAAGCCCACACATGACTGTTGGCAGAAATGTGGAAAATTATAGCTCTCAAAATATGGTGCTGCAAAAACTTGTTTTTGCAATAAAAAGTGTTTTTTTAATGTGAGAGAGCAGCCAACATTAAAAACTATATAAATATGGTATTGCTGTAATTGCCCCGACTTGTATAATAAAGTCACCTAATAACTTATACAGCATGAGGAATAGTGTAAAAAAAAAACAAAAAACAATTCTTCACCTGCTGTTGATATGTTCATTTTGCCTCCCAAAGATAGCAGTAAGGCTCGGCTCACATTTATCCTGTGCTTGGCGCTGAGCGCTTACACCGGGGTTCTCTGAAAAATGTGAAATCTCCTGTTTACCTTGTGAAAATGCTACATTTTCATGGCTCATGATTCTAGACTTCTGCAAAGCACTTGGGGGTTCAAGGTGCTCACCACACATGTATATTAGTTCCTTGAAAAGTCTAGTTTCCAACATGGTGCCTCATGTGTGGGTTTTGTGCTGTTTAAGCACATCAAGGGCTTTCCAAGTGCTATATGACATCCGCAAATAATTCCAGCAAATTTTAAATTCAAAACATCAAATGGCGCGCCTTCCCTTCCGAGCTCTGCTGTATGCCCAAACAGTGGTTTTCCCCCCATGTCAGGTATTGACATGCTCAGGAGTATTTGCACAACAAATTTTGGGGTCCATTTTTTCCGGTTATGCTTTTAAAAATAAAAAAAAAGGGCTATAAACTAAAATTTTCGTGAAAAAAGTGAAGTGTTCATTTTCCTTCCACATTTCTTCAATTCCTGTAAATCACCTGAAGTGTTAATAAACTTCTTGAAAGTAGTTTTGAGCACCTTGAGGGGGTGCAGTTTTAAAAATGATCACTTTTGGGTGTTTTCTGTCATATAGGCCTTTCAAAGTCACTTCAAATGTGATGTGGTCCCTAAAACATGGTTTTGTAAATTTATAACGCAAGTTAAATCGAAGAAATTTTACAACTGTCATGAAGTACAGTATGCCACAATATGTAACTTTCTCTGAATCGGTGGGTTCCACATTCCAGAGTTATTGCCACATAAAGTGACACTGGTCAGAAATGTAAAATTTGGCCTTATCATGAAGGTGAAAACAGGATTGGAGGGTAAAGAGGTTAAGGGGTGAACAAGGCTTTTTTCTCTTTTTAATTTTGCTTTATAAACAAATCATTATACAGGAAATAATGTTTCCTAACAGTTTTTTCTGTAAAATCAATTTTATTTTCAGTTTTGTGTGTTGTTTTGTCGGTCCGTAAAAGTGGAGTAATACTCTGACAACATTGTTCCCAGCAGCAACCTGGGAATCAGAGATGCGTCCAAATATCTTCCCCCTGCTGTTCCCATTCTACTTGAGCACTGTTTCCATCCCTTTCAGCGATTTTCCTGCCCCCCCAGCTCTCCTTGGTTGGGTCTTCCGGAAAAATGCTCTAATTTCCCATTGACTTCTAATGCCCTTGGTACTGGAGTCATGTCCGTCCGAGTGACCACCCTGCTCCATTGGAGTTCCAAGCACTCAAGCATTTTAGTGCTCAATCATCACTATTTGTGATAACTTAACCCCTTTACCCCCAAGGGTGGTTTACACGTTCATAACCGGGCCAATTTTTACAATTCTGACCACTGTCACTTTATGAGGTAATAACTCTGGAACGCTTCCATGGATCCCAGTGATTATGACACTGCTTTCTCGTGACATATTGTACTTCATGATAGTGGCAAAATTTCATTGATATAACTTGCGTTTATTTGTGAAAAAAAGGAAATTTGGCAAAAATTTTGAAAATTTTGCAATTTTCCAACTTTGAATTTTTATGCCCTTAAATCACAGAGATATGTGGGTCGCCCTTCCAGGGCTGTGGGGTACTCGGTACCGGGCCGGTGTCAGTGGGATGTGTCACAGCGGTGGTGACCCGGCACGTGGCCTTGGGTGCCCAAATAATGGGGGAATGTAATGTAGTTTAAGTGGAATAGTTCATGATGCCACCTGTGGTGCTCGGCAAGGGAGGTGTTAAGCCAACGCTGCAGACAGATCCTCTGGGACAGATGGTATGGTGCAGCAGTGATGGTATAGCCATCCACAGGCAGGGCCGATGTCCCAGGGCAGTGTAGTGGTAATGGTTGTGGAAAGGCACAGGCAGTGTCAAGGATGGTACCCAGATGTAGTGGTGCTGAGTGGGTTGGCGCAAGAATAAATGGAGGACACCGAGGCTTGCAGTTCCAAAGCTTTACTCGCAGTCTGCGGTATACAAGGGTGCCTGCCTCCGGGCCGTGTCCTCCGGGTCAGAGACTCAGCCAAACTCCAGGCCAGATGGAAAGCTCCTCTCCAACGCTCCTCCAACATATACATTTCCTGAACGACTCCTCTATTGCACCTTACAGTGTGAAGAGCTCCAGTACCGTGGTGCTCTGGAGTTCCTCTTGTCAGATGTTCCCAAGAACTCTACTCGTATGGCAGACAGCTGTAGCCTGCTTTGGGGACTCTCTACTCCTAAGTCCCGGCTCTCCATCCGTGTTGCTGTTGTACCCCAAGTCTTAGATGGGAGTAGTGCATTTACAGCCAACTACTCCACCGGTGTCTGCTGCAGAACCATAAGTGTCCATACAACCTCGGGGACCGGGCCTCGGCCTTGCGCTGAGAACCTATAGGCAGGGTTCCTCTTCCAACCCACATCCTCTCTGTTCTCCTTACTCCTTCATTCCATACTGATCTTTCTCTCTATTATGGAAGCTTAGGTTGCAGTTCTATGTCTTTCTCCTTCTTTCCCTTTCCCGTGACAGCTGGCTCAGATCACTGAGTCAGCTGCAGCACTCCTTCCTCCGTCCCTTCTTCCAGGTATCCTCACTCCTGCCTGAGTGACTTCTTACCCACCTGACCTTCTGCCAGACTGAACCTGTAATCCTACAATTTCCCACTCTTTTATATATCTCAACTCCACCCACCTCCCAGCACATCCAGTGTTCCAAGCAGGGAACCACCAGAGGTGCTCTGCTACTCTCTAAGCACTGAGCCACAATGTGGTTGCACAGAACTACCCTGTTGTGTGGGGTGCGAGTGTTGGAGTGTGGAAAGGAGTTCCCACCTTACCTGGATGGTGGGGCACTACACCTTAGGAGAAGGTGCAGTACCTCTGTGGCGACTGAGCCTCAGGGGCGCCACATATGGCACACAAAAAACTTAATAAGTAACATTTCCCACATGTTTACGTTACATCAGCAATATTTGGGAACCAAAATTTTTTTGTTAGGAAGTTATAAGGGTTAAAAGTCGACCAGCGATTTCTCATTTTTACAACACCATTTTATTTTTAGGGACCACATCACATTTGAAGTTACTTTGAGGGGTCTATATGATAGAAAAAACCCAAAAGTGACACCATTCTAAAAACTGCTCCCCTCAAGGTACTCAAAACCAGATTCAAGAAGTTTATTAACCCTTCAGGTGCTTCACAGGAATTTTTTGAATGTTTTAAAAAAAATTATCTTTTAACTTTTATCACAAAAAAATTACTTCAGGTCCAATTTTTTATTTTACCAAGGGTAACAGGAGAAATTGGACTGCAAAGGTTATTGCTCAATTTGTCCTGAGTACGCTGATACTGTACCTGATATGTGGGGGGAACCACTTTTTTGGCGCATGGCAGAGCTCAGAATGGAAGGAGCGCCGTTTGACTTTTTCACTGCAAAATTGGCTGGAATTCAGATCGGACGCCAGAGGCTCCTGATGTGCCTAAACAGTGGAAACCCCCCACAAGTGACCCCATTTTTGGAACTAGGCCCCCAAGAAACTTGTCTAGATATGTGGTGAGCACTTTGAACCCCGAAGGGCTTCACAGAAGTTTATAACGTACAGAAAAACAATTAAAAAATCATATTTTTTCCACAAAAATTATCTTTTCACCCCCAATTTTTATTTTCCCAAGGATAACCGGACCCCAAAAGTTTTGTGCAATTTGTCCTGAGTGCGCTGATACCCCA
This sequence comes from Dendrobates tinctorius, assembly GCF_039654945.1. Taxonomy (NCBI): domain Eukaryota; kingdom Metazoa; phylum Chordata; class Amphibia; order Anura; family Dendrobatidae; genus Dendrobates; species Dendrobates tinctorius. The sequence continues at coordinate 14,945,524 of NW_027361802.1, forward strand.
CATGAGGGGGTAAACCACTATTTGGGCACATGGCAGAGCTCGGAAGGGAAGCAGCGCCAATTGACTTTTTTGGCTATAATTGAGATCAGACGCCATGTCGTGTTTGGAAAGCCCCTGATGTGCCAAAACAGTGGAATCCCCCCACAAATGCCACCATTTTGGAAACTAGACCCCCAAGGAACTGATCTAGATGTGTGGTGAGAACTTTGAACCTTCAAGGGCTTCACAGAAGTTTATAATGAACAGCCATAAAATTAAAAAATCATATTTTTTCCACAAAAATGATCTTTTCGCCCCCACTTTTCATTTACCCAAGGGTAACAAAACCCCAAAAGTTATTGTGCAATTTGTCCTGAGTACGCTGATACCCCACATGTGGGGGTAAACCACTATTTGGCGCATGACAAAGCTCGGAAGGGAAGCAGCGCCATTTGACTTTTTTTGGCTGGAATTGAGATCGGACGCCATGTCGCATTTGGAAAGCCCCTGATGTGCCAAAACAGTGGAAACAAACCACAAATGACACCATTTTGGAAACTAGACCCCCCAAGGAACTTATCTAGATGTGTGGTGAGCACTTTGAACCCCCAAGTGCTTCACAGAAGTTTATAACGCCCGGGAGTGAAAATAAAAAAATCATATTTTTTCCACAAGCATGATCTTTAGTCCCCAATTTTTTTATTTTCCCAAGGGTAAGAGGAGAAATTGGACCCCAAACGTTGTTGTCAAATTTGTCCTGAGTACGCTGATATCCCATATGTGGGAGAAAACTACTGTATGGTCACACGTCAGGGCTCGGAAGGGAAGTAGTGACGTTTTGGAATGCAGACTTTGATGGAATGGTCTGCGGGTGTCATGTTGCCTTTGGAGAGCCTCTGATGTGCCTAAACTGTGGAAACCCCCCACAAGTGATCCCATTTTGTAAACTAGACACCAAAAGGAACTCAACTAGATGTGTGGTGAGCACTTGAATCCCCAAGTGCTTCACAGAAGTTAATAACGTAGAGCCATAAAAATAAAAAAATCATATTTTTTTCCACAAAAATGATATTTTTGCCCCCAATTTTTTATTTTCCCAAGGGTAACAGAAAAAATTGGACCCCAAAAATTGTTGTACAATTTGTCCTGAGTAGGCTGATACCCCATATGTGGGGGTGAACCACTGTTTGGGCGCATGGCAGAGCTTGGAAGGGAAGGAGCACCGTTTGACTTTTTCAACGCAGAATTGGATGGAATTGAGATCAGAAGCCATGTTGTGTTTGAAGAGCACATGATGTGCCTAAACAGTGGAAACCCTCCAATTCTAACTCCAACCCTAACCCCAACACACCCCAAACCCAAATCTAAGCCCTAGCCCTAACCCTAACCCTAGCCCTAGCCCTTACTCTAGCCCTAGCCCTAACCCTAACCCTAGTAGGAAAATGGAAATAAATACATTTTTTTAATTTTTATATTTCCCTAACTAAGGAGGTGATAAAGGGGGGTTTGATTTACTATTTTTAGCTGGGTTTTATGTTTGGTAGCTGTCATAAGCTAAAAGACGTTTTTTATTGTAAAAATAGTTTTTGCGTCACCACATTTTCAGAGCTATGATTTTTCTGTATTTTGACCCACCGATTCACATGAGTTCTTATTCTTTGTGAGATGAGTTGTCATTTTTATTGGTACTATTTTCGGGCACGTGACATTTTTTGATCGCTTTTTATTCCGATTTTTGGGACGCAGAATGAACAAAAAACAGCATTTCATGAATTTCTTTTGGAGGGTGCGTTTACATAATTCGGCGTGTGGTAAAATTGATAAATCAGTTTTATTCTTCGGGTCAGTACGATTAAGCGATACCTCATTTATGTCTTTTTTTAGTGGGACAGTTTTATAGGGCAGGTCCTTATGGATGCGGCAATACTAAATATGTGTACTTTTATTGGGTTTTTTTATTCTCAAAAAATGAATTTATTAGGGATTTTTTTTTTCTATTTAGTTAGTGATTTTTTTTTTATAAATTATTTTTGCACTTTTTTTTTACTTTATTACTTTGTCCCGGTGGGGGACATCACTGTCTTGTGTCAGATCGCTGATCTGACACTTCACACAGCGCTGTGTCAGATCAGTGATCTGACAGGTACTACAGCAGGCTTCCTCATGCCTGCTCTCTGCATGCACTGAGGAAGACACCTCCCTGCAGGTCCCGAAGGCCCCCGTGGCCATCCTGGATCCGGGGGCCTGCAGGGAAGGAGACCGTCAGAGCAGCGCAGCACATTGCCCTGCTCCGGTGGTCTCAGGAAAGCACAGAGGGAGCCCCCTCACTGCCGATGCTTCAATAATCCCTAGCACGTTAACCCCTGGCACGCTGCAATCAAACATGATCGCAGTGTACTGGTGGTTAATGTACCAGGGGCGGTCCGTGACCGTTCCTGGCACATAGTGCCGGGTGTCAGCTGTGATAATCAGCTGATACCCGGCCGCGATCAGCAGTGCTCTCTCCTGGGGGCGCCACTGATCGCGATGGCATACTATCCCGTCCCCTGTCATAGGGGCCCTGGTACCGTGGACAGGATAGTATGTCAGATGTCAGAAAGAGGTTAAAGGGAACCTGTCACCACATTTTTGGCCTACCAGCTAAAAATATCAGTCAAATGAGTGTAAGCTATGCATTCTCCAACTACTCCTGAAACCCCCTGACTCCCCATGTATCATGCATAAATACATTTTTTATTTCTCCAGCGCTGTATGTTTATCAGTTCGGTCCAGTCCAATGGGCATTGTCTCTGTTCCCTTACTCCACCCCTCCTCGGCTGCTGTGGACAATATTTTCCATAAATATCGCAGATCATTGAAATGGTATCTTGCGAGTGGCGAAAACAAGTAGCGCGCATGCGCCATACTGCTTTTCGGCTTTGCCCACAGTTGGGCAAAGCATAATGCGCAAGCGCGAGATACCATTTCAATGCGCAAGCACGAGATACCATTTCAATGCGCACGTGCAAGATACAATTTCCGGTACCAAGCATTTCTGACTTCCAGGTCACAGCTGTGAACAATGTTGTCAGAGTTTCATGCCATTTTTACAGGCGCACCAAAAAACATACAGAAACTAAACCAAAATGGATTTTGCTGGGAAATATGTTAAGGAACATGACTTGTATATAAGGCAAAATAACTAACCCCAAACAAAAATGTTCCTCCACCACTTGGGCTATGTTCACACGTAGCATTTTTTATGCGTTTTTCAACATTAGCATTGCTTTCAATCAATGCAAATGCATTTATGAAGGAGGGACTCTTAAAGTCACAGAGCCTGTTTTTTAGAGGGGCATCAGGTGGCATTAATCTTCTTAAAGGGCCATTATTAAACAGTGAGTCTCCTATACTGTTATTGCCTATGCAATGAGTGGCAGGACTGCCAAAAATTAGGATGCACCCCAATACCCCTTTCACGAGAGGTACAGTAGGGCCTCCTGAAAAAATGTTGCATTGATTGCAAGGCCTGACCTGCCCCAAACTTACATGCACCACTATAACCATTTCAGCAGATGTACTTGTGGGCCTCATGACAAAATTGTTCCAATTAGAAGAAAGTGTGTCTCCCATAGTGTTTGCTTATGCAGTGAATGAAAGTCCTGGACTACCCCAAAGTTACATGCACCCCCAATAACTGTTTCAGCAGATGTACTTGAGGGCCTCATGACAAAATTGTTCCCATTAGAAGAAAGTGTGTCTCCCATAGTGTTTGCTTATGCATTGAATGCAAGGCCTGCCCTGCACCAATGTTACATGCACCACAATAACCCTTTGAAACCACGTACTGGAGGGCCACATGAAGCAAAAGTTCCCATTATTATTATTTTTTTATTACCATAAATTTTGTCCAAGAAGTGAACGTAAGGCCTGGCCATAATTTGCACGCACCACAATTACCCTTGGAAGAAACTTGGAGGAGGGTCTCCTATAAAACTTTTCACATTACAAACGAGTGGTTAACCTATACTTGGAGTGCCCATGGAAAAGTGAACAGCTCTTCGAAGTGTCCAAGTGTTGGATCAGTTGTCTCAGGGCATTCAGCATGGTGGGAGGAAGGAGGATCAGGGTGAGGAATATGCGGTCCAGAGTCATGGCTACTCAGACTTGACCTTTTGGAAGACAGGGTGCTGGTTGGTGGTGGCAAAGTGACTGGAAGCATTATCTGCCATCCAACCAACTACCTTTTCACTCTGCTCTGGTGTCAAGCGTGCTGTTCTGCCATGCCCTATGAATTCTGACAGGAATCTGTTGCGAGAAGATGTGGGTGTTTGTTGTGGCCCACTTTTAGCTTGCCCACGGCCTCGACCTCTGCATGCACCATCCCCATCACATCCACTTCCCCATCCCTTGCAACGCGCCTTGCCCATTTTAATAAAAAGGTGAATGACACAATATGTAGGCCACAGATAGATGAGGCATGTCACAGAGATACCAGACTGTTCAATATGTAGCAGGTATTTTTTTATTTTTTACCCCAAAATAGTTTTTTGAGCTAGGGCAACACACAGCAAAAAAATGTGAAGTGAAGCCTCAAAAGCAAACTTTGTAGCCCTCAGATACATCAGGTGTGTTATAGAGATACCAGACTGTTCAATATGTGGCTGGTATTTTTTAATTTTTTACCCTAAAATAGTGTATACTAGACCTAGGGTACCAGACAGCCAAAAAAGAGGAATGTAGGCCTGAAAAGCAACTATTTGCAGAGCACAGATAAACCAGTCATCTGATGGAGATAACAGACTGTTCAATATTTGGCCTGGAGTTTTTTTTATTTTTTTTTACCCCAAAATACTGTATAGACCTAGGGTAGCAGACAACCAAGAAAGTTGAATGTAGGCCTGAAAAGCAACTTTTTGTAGAGCACAGATACACAAGGTGTCTGACGGAGATAACAGACTGTTCAATATGTGGCCTGGAGTTTTTTTTATTTTTTTTACCACAAAATACTGTATATACCAAGAGTAACAGACAGCAAAAACAGTGGCATATAGGCTGGAAATGCCACAATTTGTAGAGCACAGATAGATCTGGCATCTGACAGAGATAGAACACTGTTACGGTAAATATGTGGCCTGGATTTTTTTTGGTCCACCAAAATTGTGTCAATAAGTAGTGTTGTGAATTCCCTTGCTCGGACTTCTGAGCAGGAGCTCCTTCTGATGGTTACTGGGAGTAGTGGAGCTGGCCAGTTTGATTGAAGTTTGCCACATGACAATGATGATTGGCAATCTGGGATTACTGGCTGGGAGCATATACAGTGGGGAAAAAAAGTATTTAGTCAGTCAGCAATAGTGCAAGTTCCACCACTTAAAAAGATGAGAGGCGTCTGTAATTTACATCATAGGTAGACCTCAACTATGGGAGACAAACTGAGAAAAAAAAATCCAGAAAATCACATTGTCTGGTTTTTTTTCATTTTATTTGCATATTATGGTGGAAAATAAGTATTTGGTCAGAAACAAGCAATCAAGATTTCTGGCTCTCACAGACCTGTAACTTCTTCTTTAAGAGTCTCCTCTTTCCTCCACTCATTACCTGTAGTAATGGCACCTGTTTAAACTTGTTATCAGTATAAAAAGACACCTGTGCACACCCTCAAACAGTCTGACTCCAAATTCCACTATGGTGAAGACCAAAGAGCTGTCAAAGGACACCAGAAACAAAATTGTAGCCCTGCACCAGGCTGGGAAGACTGAATCTGCAATAGCAAACCAGCTTGGAGTGAAGAAATCAACTGTGGGAGCAATAATTAGAAAATGGAAGACATACAAGACCACTGATAATCTCCCTCGATCTGGTGCTCCACGCAAAATTCCCCCCTGTGGGGTCAGAGTGATCACAAGAACGGTGAGCAAAAATCCCAGAACCACGCGGGGGGACCTAGTGAATGAACTGCAGAGAGCTGGGACCAATGTAACAAGGCCTACCATAAGTAACACACTACGCCACCATGGACTCAGATCCTGCAGTGCCAGACGTGTCCCACTGCTTAAGCCTGTAAATGTCCGGGCCCGTCTGAAGTTTGCTAGAGAGCATTTGGATGATCCAGAGGAGTTTTGGGAGAATGTCCTATGGTCTGATGAAACCAAACTGGAACTGTTTGGTAGAAACACAACTTGTCGTGTTTGGAGGAAAAAGAATACTGAGTTGCATCCATCAAACACCATACCTACTGTAAAGCATGGTGGTGGAAACATCATGCTTTGGGGCTGTTTCTCTGCAAAGGGGCTAGGACGACTGATCTGGGTACATGAAAGAATGAATGGGGCCATGTATCGTGAGATTTTGAGTGCAAACCTCCTTCCATCAGCAAGGGCATTGAAGATGAAACGTGGCTGGGTCTTTCAACATGACAATGATCCAAAGCACACCGCCAGGGCAATGAAGGAGTGGCTTCGTAAGAAGCATTTCAAGGTCCTGGAGTGGCCTAGCCAGTCTCCAGATCTCAACCCTATAGAAAACCTTTGGAGGGAGTTGAAAGTCCGTGATGCCAAGCGAAAAGCCAAAAACATCACTGCTCTAGAGGAGATCTGCATGGAGGAATGGGCCAACATGCCAACAACAGTGTGTGGCAACCTTGTGAAGACTTACAGAAAACGTTTGACCTCTGTCATTGCCAACAAAGGATATATCACAAAGTATTGAGATGAAATTTTGTTTCTGACCAAATACTTATTTTCCACCATAATATGCAAATAAAATGAAAAAAAAAACAGACAATGAGATTTTCTGGATTTTTTTTTCTCAGTTTGTCTCCCATAGTTGAGGTCTACCTATGATGTAAATTACAGACGCCTCTCATCTTTTTAAGTGGTGGAACTTGCACTATTGCTGACTGACTAAATACTTTTTTTCCCCACTGTAAGTGAGTAAGCTTCCCTTAGTGGTTGCTGTTGATTTCCTCCTTGGGCATTTTGAGTTCTTTGTCTCCTGCCTGATCTGCATGGTTCAGTTAAGTGATTCTTTTGCCAATCCTTTGCATCTAATCTGGTTGTGCTTTTGCTTGCTTTCTGCTTTGTTGTGAGGATTCGGCGTACTCCCTGCTGGGGGCAGTGCTGGGCCCCGCTCCATATGTTACAGCTTGTGTCAGTCTGTTCAGTCCCCTGTTATTTTAGTATCTTTTGCTTTGCCTTCAGTTCACACCAGAGTGCTGATTTAGCGGGGGTGAGGTCTTGTGGCCTCAGGTTTTTTGTATATCAGATGTGTTGGATTTTAAGGGTTTTTGCGTGATTGCAGACAGTGTCTTTTCTGTCCTGTCCTATCTAGACAGTTTGGGCCCTATCATTTGCTCAGTCTATTTTCTGCCTCTGTCTGTCTCATCTTGTCTCACAATATATGTTTGGGGGCTATCTATTCCTTTGGGGATCTGCTCCGGGGCAGTTTAGATTTCACCTTTCTGGCTTTAGGCTTAGATAGTTCTCCAGCTGTGCTGAGGCATCTATGGCATCGTAGGAACGCTCCACGGCTACTGCTAGTTGTGCTGTTAGGATCAGGGGTCTGCAATGCGCTGAGTTATCAACCTCTCTGGTTTTCTGGTGGCTTAGTCTGTTCCTGCCATCCTCCTCGGTGACCCATTCATAACAAAGTAGGCTATGACACTTAAAAAAAATATTGTTGGAGTACTAAAATTGTAAAATATTTAGTGCAATGATATGCGATGAGTGTGGTGTACAAAACACAGTGATAAATATAAGAACTGAAGCTAAATATTTTTTGGCTAGCTATAGATTTTTTGGTCAGCAAAATGGTGTCCAAAAATGTTGTAAGACACTCCAAAAAATACTAAAGTACCAAAAAAAAGGCCAGAATTTTCAGCGCGCTCAGATCTGGTGCCTGGGACAAAAAAAAAGCTGTTTTAAATTGCTGGATTTTCACGCTGTTGTATTAAAATTACCTCGTTGTAGTCTGCAGTGTGACCAAGCAAACAAATGTAGAAAAAAATGGGGGCTCTGGATTGCTTTGTAATAAAATTAGCAGGATTCAGGTGCAAAAAAAATTAATCCTAGCCACGGATACCTGCAGCTAGGTATATATAAAATAGGCAGCAGCAGACAGTAATGGACCCTTTTGATGTATGCAATGAGATCTATATACTCACATACAGTGCCTGCATGCCTTGCACTGTGGATATGCGCACATAAACTCCCTGCCTTCCTAGCACTGCAATCTATATACCCCCTAATAGCCCTAAAAAGGACTGTTGGTTTAGCTGGATTTGTGGATTGAACAATGGTATACCCACACTAACTAATAAGAGCACAAATCTGTCCATAATCTCAGCAGCAGCTCTCCCTACACTGTCTGATTCCAGAGCAGAATGCGCAAAGCAGGGCGGCGTCCGGTCTCTTATAGACCTGGTGATGTTGTGCGGCCAGCCAATCACTGTAATAACACAACAAAGATGGCTGCATCATTACAGTGCCTGGCAGACAATCCCTGTATGTTCATTGGCACTCTAAAGAGCACCAAAATTGCAGGGTGGAGACCCAAGCTCCCGCCGAATAATTCTCACTGAGTACACTGAATACAGTGATACTTGGGCGAGCACGATCGCTCATCACTAGCTGGTAGGCCAAAAATGTGGTGACAGGTTCCCTTCAATTAGGTAGATGATAGCTTTTGATTGACATATAGGAAGCCGCACACTATTTTGCCACATGTCAGAGGTTGTGCAGAGCTGTTATATGGCTTTGCACACGACACCTTTAGCGCAATTATTTTGTTAGTCTAAAATATGAACCCTTATAACTATCTGAAATGTCAACCAACGTTATGTCAATGTCACAATGGCGTGTGGCAATTCACAATTGTGTCACAAGAAGGGAAAAGTTAGAGGATATATTGCCAAAAAGGTCAGAAGCCAATCCTTTGATTCATGTATTTCTAAATTAATCAATTATAAAATGGAGCTCTACAAGTTCCAAAGTTTTCACAGTATAAAAACACAATTTATGCTTTACATAAAACACTAACCGAAATCTGATAGGTTTCATGAACTTGAAACCACAACAATTGCATGAATGACAAATTGACATTTTAAAATGGAGATATGTTTTAAAAAGGACTTCTGAAATCTCCTGACTTGCTTGTTCTGTAAATATAATAAAATGTGCAAGATTTGGTAATTGGGCTGTTCTCTGTTATTTTTCAAATGTATTACACTACCTCAACAAAGTCAGGCTGTATAGGAACATGCGGCCATTGATAAGGAACTATCTAATTGCAGATTTTTATTAATATTTTCTCCAACATGAGTTAGGCCACGTTCACACATTCAGTAATTCTTTTCCTCAGTTTTTGGAAGCCAAAACGAAGAATGGGACAGTCAAAGCAAAATTATAATAGAAACACGTGCATCGCTTCTGTATTTATCACACACTCTTGGAACTTCAATTTGGCTTACAAATACTGAGGTAAAATACTGACCAAATACTCAACTTGTGCATGTGGCTTAACAAAGGAATTGCATGATACAGAATTTCAAAATGTATTTTTTTCACTTGGGGAATACAAGAACACGTAATTCTTACGTGATAATTTTTTAACAGGTCAATAAATAAATTCAGCGTTGGCTCCAGGTTTTCGTGGCGAAAGTCTCAGTGGGCCCCTTTAACACATACCATGATTCATGACGCTTAGATGCAGCAGAGAAATATAAGTATAGTACAATACCAAAGATTTCACTTACTTCTTACATTACATGAGTGATATCTATTGTAAGTTCTACAATAGCGCAGAAACTGGACATTATAGTCCTCCATACAGTATAGTGGGCACCACATAGTGCTCCATACAGAATAATTAGCCCCATATATTGCTCCATACAGTATTATGGACACCACATACTGCTCCATACAGAATAATAAGCCTGAGACAGTGCTCCATACAGAATAATGGACCCTATATAATGATCCATAAAGTATAATGAGTCCAATATAATGTCCCATACTGGATAATGAGCCCCATATTTTGCTCCATACAGTATATTGAGCCCCATATATTGCTTCATACATAATGGGTCCCATATAATATTCCCTACAGAATGGGGTCCATATAATGCTCCACTATATGATGGGCCCCATATATTGCTCCATATATAATGGACCCCATCTAATGCTCCATACAGTATAGGATGGGCCCCATACAGTATAACAAGCCCCATATATTGCTCCATGCAATATAATGAATCCCATATAATGCTCCATGCATTATATGGGGCCCATTATATATGAAGCATCATATGGGGCCCATTATATATGAATACTGTATATGAAGCATCATATGGGTCCCATTGTATATGGAGCATCATATTGGACCCATTATATATGAAACATTATATGGGGCCTATTCTGTATGGCGCATTATATGGGGCCTATTCTGTATGGAGGATTACATGGGGATCATTATTTACTGCTCCTTATATAATGCTCCAGTGTATGTTGGGCCAATATGATGCTCCATGTATAATGTTTCAGTGTATAATGGGCCCAATATATTGCTTCAAACAATGCTGCTATGCTCTGGACTCCTCAGTGTCTGCGTCTTACGGCTCTCTGCACAATGACTGCTCAGGCAGAGGGCACACAGACATGACGTGATCATGCCCTTTGACCTGAACGTCATAGAAGATGCAGAAGATGCCGCAGCAGTGGAGCGGGGAGAGGTAAGTATCACAAGTGTGGGGGGCCCACTCGCGGTCATTGACACAGGCACTGCGTCACCATAGCGCGCTGGTGTCCCCAAAGGAAAGTGGGGCTCCCTGCCTGCTCAGGGCCCCGGCACTTTCCCTGGTGTGCCGGATGCTGACGCCAGCCCTGAGTAAGCTATCTATGGATGTCACGAATAGATAGGAGTGTGACTCTTGTCCTATACAAACTTCAGCCATGCGCGCAGAGGTGTACCTATGTTTTCCAGCACCCTGGGAATATCATGGAAAAATAATCTATTAAGACGTAACTTTTAGTAATAATGCAGTAAATTTCTATTAAGTTATTTGACCACCAACAGCAAAAATCAGATGCATGTCATGCAGGTTATATTCAAAAGCATAACATGCCTGTTAGTACCACGCCGGAGTCTTGCTCTGACAGGTAGGGTCTCTGGCGTGTCTCTTCACTCACCCGTGCTGTGGTCAGTTCTTCCGTTCCCTATGCTCTGCATGCTTGCAGCCAGTCCTCTGGCCATGTCCTTAGGGCATGCGTGCGTGCACTCTCGCCCTCTTAAAAGGTCAGAGTGTGCACTTGTTATTTCCTCCCCAGCCAATAGCTGTGGAACATTATGTATATATCGATTCCTCCCCACTGAGGAAAAGCCTGAGCAACCTTCCTGTTTTGCAGTCTAAGTTGTGTAAGGCTGCATACCAGTCCCTCCTGCACTCTGGTGCAAATCCTGCCTGCTGTATTCTGGTGCAAATCCTGCCTGCTGCACTCTGGTGCAGATCCAGCCTGCTGCACTCTGATACAAACACTGCCTACTACACTCTGGTGCAAATCCTGCCTTTTGCACTCTGATACAAATCCTGCCTATTGCACTCTGGTGCAGATCCTGAATGCTGCACTCCGGTGCAGATCCTGCCTGCTGCACTCTGGTGCAGATTCTGCCTGCTGCACTCTGATGCAGATCCTGCCTGCTGCACTCTGATACAAACATTACCTGTTGCACTCTGATACAAACTCTGTCTGCTGCATTCTGTTGCAAACTCTGTCTCCTGCACTCTGATGTGAACTCTGTCTGCTGCATTCTAATACAAACTGCCAGCCTCTCCCTCCAGTCTGTCCTCTGTGTCCTGCTGCTGCGCGCCGTTAGTCTATCCTAGGATGGCACCTGGAGATCATCAGGAGCCAAGTCTAACCTCACCATCAGAGGCTCTAGTGAACAGTCAGATGTTCGCTTAGTCACACCCCTCCAGGCTCTCCACGGTCCGTGGTACAGTGGTTTCTCAAACCATGTCCATAACAATGCCCTCATTGATCTATACCAAAAACACCAAAATGAGAACGTGCTTGTGCAATTAAAAAAGAAATTGTTTAGATCTCACCCATCTGAGCTACTGAGCCTCCAATTGCTGCACTCTAGGGAAGGACAGATCCAATCTTCTTTGCTATCTGCTGTCATGGGATTACCGCAACAAAGAGGAGCTAGAAGACCACAGCATCTGATTTCTCCTACTCCTGCGCAGAAAATAAGCACTTAACCTTCTTTTCAAATGGTGCTGATTTCTTTAGGCAGTACAGGGGTTAATCGGCCATGTTGCGAGCTCCTGGAATCTGAGCTCTCAGCTGAGCACAGTTAGCCTCTCCTATCCCCTATATAATCTGGGTCCTGACCGAAACCATTTTTTGATACATTAAGGATTCTATTGTTGCTCTAACAGGGCAACTGCAACAGCTAATTCTGGAGCTAGCAGATCTACGCACTGCTGTTTTGCAGCACCATAATACTTCAACTGTAGGAATCATGTCTCCAAGGTAAACCACAGTGGAGTCCAAGATCGCTTTGCCTGACAGGTTCTCTGGGGGGCATGACAAGTTTCTTGTTTTCGGGGAGGCCTGTAATCTGTACTTTAGGTTATGACAATGGCCAAAGGAAGGGAGTGTGTAGGAGGGTGGACTGACCTATGGACCTGTCTGATGCAGAAGGAACATGTAAAATATGTTGTGCACACTGTAATGAGAACTCGTATGTACAGTCATATGTTAAAGTTTGGGCACCCCTATTAATGTTAACCTTTTTTCTTAATAACAATTTTGTTTTTTGCAACAGCTACTTCAGTTTCATATATCTAATAACTGATGGACTCAGTTATATTTCTGGATTCAAATGAGGTTTATTGTACTAACAGAAAATGTGCAATCTGCATTTAAACAAAATTTGACCGGTGCAAAAGTATGGGCACCTCAACATAAAAATAACATTAATATTTCGTAGATCCACCTTTTGCAAAAATAACAGCCTCTAGTCGCTTCCTGTAGCTATTAATGAGTTCCTGGATCCTGAATGAAGGTATTTGTGACCATTCCTGTTTACAAAACAATTCCAGTTCAGTTAAGTTTGATGATCGCCGAGCATGGACAGCCCACTTCAAATCATCCCACAGATGTTCAATGATATTCAGGTCTGGGGACTGGGATGGCCATTCCAGAACATTGTAATTGTTCCTCTGCATGAATGCCTGAGTAGATTTGGAGCGGTGTTTTGGATCATTGTCTTGCTGAAATATCAATCCCCTGCGTAACTTCAACTTCGTCACTGATTCTTGCACATTATTGTCAAGAATCTGCTGATACTTAGTTGAATCCATGCGACCCTCAACTTTAACAAGATTCCCGGTGCCAGCATTGGCCACACAGCCCCAAAGCATGATGGAACCTCCACCAAATGTTACTGTGGGTACCAAGTGTTTTTCTTGGAATGCTGTGTTTTTTAGCCTCCATGCATAACACCTTTTTGTATGACCAAACAACTCAATCTTTGTTTCATCAGTCCACAGGACCTTCTTCCAAAATGTAACTGGCTTGTCCAAATGTGCTTTTGCATACCTCAGGTGACTCTGTTTGTGGCGTGCTTGCAGAAACGGCTTCTTTCACATCACTCTCCCATACAGCTTCTCCTTGTGCAAAGTGCGCTGCATTGTTGACCGATGCCCAGTGACACCATCTGCAGCAAGATGATGCTGCAGGTCTTTGGAGGTGGTCTGTGGATTGTCCTTGACTGTTCTCACCATTCTTCTTCTCTGTCTTTCTGATATTTTTCTTGGCCTGCCACTTCTGGGCTTAACAAGAACTGTACCTGTGTTCTTCCATTTCCTTACTATGTTCCTCACAGTGGAAACTGACAGGTTAAATCTCTGAGACAACTTTTTGTATCCTTCCCCTGAAAAGCTATGTTGAATAATGTTTGTTTACAGATCAATTGAGAGTTGTTTTGAGGAGCCCATGATGCCACTCTTCATAGGAGAATCAAATAGGAGAACTACTTGCAAGTGGCCACCTTAAATACCTTTTCTCATTATTTGATACACCTGGCTATGAAGTTCAAAGCTCAATGAGGTTACAAAACCAATTTAGTGCTTCAGGAAGTCAGTAAAAAGAAGTTAGGAGTGTTCAAATCAAGAAAATGATAAGGGTGCCCATACTTTTGCACCGGTCAAATTTTGTTTAAATGCAGATTGCACATTTTCTGTTAGTACAATAAACCTCATTTGAATCCATATGCAAATTGCCTCTTCAGAAAGAAAGAGGACTTTTACTCTACAGCGCCACCTATTGGTAGTAGCGATCCTACAAGTCACAATCAACCCTTTAACGAGTCTTGTAGTATGACTTAGGATACAAGCCAAATCAGAATCTCAATTTGCAGACACGGTGTTTCGAGCTGTTGGCTCTCGTCAGTGCAAAGTATGAGATCTGATTTGGCAAGGTGAGAGGCTCTGGACTAGGGTCTAAGAAGTAAGGTTTCTCCTTGCGGAGAGTGACATGCCAGCTGTGGCTTGTCAAGGTAAGGAGACTTATTCGCCGTGCAATGCTCCTCTGGGAAAATAATATGCAAATTGCCTCTTCAGAAAGAAAGAGGACTTTTACTCTACAGCGCCACCTATTGGTAGTAGCGATCCTACAAGTCACAATCAACCCTTTAACGAGTCTTGTAGTATGACTTAGGATACAAGCCAAATCAGAATCTCAATTTGCAGACACGGTGTTTCGAGCTGTTGGCTCTCGTCAGTGCAAAGTATGAGATCTGATTTGGCAAGGTGAGAGGCTCTGGACTAGGGTCTAAGAAGTAAGGTTTCTCCTTGCGGAGAGTGACATGCCAGCTGTGGCTTGTCAAGGTAAGGAGACTTATTCGCCGTGCAATGCTCCTCTGGGAAAATAATATGCAAATTGCCTCTTCAGAAAGAAAGAGGACTTTTACTCTACAGCGCCACCTATTGGTAGTAGCGATCCTACAAGTCACAATCAACCCGTGTCTGCAAATTGAGATTCTGATTTGGCTTGTATCCTAAGTCATACTACAAGACTCGTTAAAGGGTTGATTGTGACTTGTAGGATCGCTACTACCAATAGGTGGCGCTGTAGAGTAAAAGTCCTCTTACTTTCTGAAGAGGCAATTTGCATATTATTTTCCCAGAGGAGCATTGCACGGCGAATAAGTCTCCTTACCTTGACAAGCCACAGCTGGCATGTCACTCTCCGCAAGGAGAAACCTTACTTCTTAGACCCTAGTCCAGAGCCTCTCACCTTGCCAAATCAGATCTCATACTTTGCACTGACGAGAGCCAACAGCTCGAAACACCGTGTCTGCAAATTGAGATTCTGATTTGGCTTGTATCCTAAGTCATACTACAAGACTCGTTAAAGGGTTGATTGTGACTTGTAGGATCGCTACTACCAATAGGTGGCGCTGTAGAGTAAAAGTCCTCTTTCTTTCTGAAGAGGCAATTTGCATATTATTTTCCCAGAGGAGCATTGCACGGCGAATAAGTCTCCTTACCTTGACAAGCCACAGCTGGCATGTCACTCTCCGCAAGGAGAAACCTTACTTCTTAGACCCATTTGAATCCAGAAATATAACTGAGTCCATCAGTTATTAGATATATGAAACTGAAATAGCTGTTGCAAAAACCAAAATTGTTATAAAGAAAAAAGGTTAACATTAATAGGGGTGCCCAAACTTTAACATATGACTGTATGTCTAAGGAAACAGCTAGAATTGGTAAGAGACAGTGTAGTACCGGGTTTTGGCCACTAGATGGTGCATAGGTTAGTGAGAAAAGGGCTTACAGCAGCTTAAGGCTAGGATATGCAGAGTCATGTTAGGCAGAGATACGGGACTGAGAAGGGGATTTACAGAATAAGGAGATAAAAGTAAAGAGAGTACCAGGGTCAGGGCAGACACTAAGAAGGAGACAGAAGAGTGAAGAGCTCAGGAGAAGATGGAGGGAGGAAGCGCTCAGGAAAGACAGAGGGGAGAGACTGATACTAAGAGAGGGGGGGTGGCCCTGAGAGGACAGCTGCTGACTAAAGGTGGCCTGGGCTACCGGATGGCTGGACACTGAAGGAGCAGTAAGTGTCGCAGCGGGCAGACTCGGCCAGGGAAAGTGCTGTGTCCGTGGGCCTAGTGGCAGCCACAGTGAAAGAACCCGGAGGATCTTCGCCAACAAGAGTTGGAGGAGGTGACAGGTACCCAGGCTTAGGAGCAGAAGCTGACGTGTTTGCTGTGGATGTCAAGAGGACACTCAATAAAGTTGGACCTGGTTGAACGAGTTTCTGCGCCTGTCGTCAGTCCGTCTCGCAGCCGAAAGGGCCCACCCCCCAGTCGGCACATTTACTACACATGTCCGGGCCCATCTGAAGTTTGCTGCAGAGCATTTGGATCATCCAGAAGAGTATTGGGAGAATGTCATATTGTCTGATGAAACCAAAGTAGAACTGTTTGGTAGAAACAAAACTCTTTGGTCTTCACCATAGTGGAGTTTGGAGTGTGACTGTTTGAGGTTGTGGACAGTTATCTTTTATACTGATAACAAGTTCAAACAGGTGCCATTACTACCATAATTTGCAAAATAAATCTTGCCAAATCAGACAAAGTGATTTTCTGGATTTGTTTTCTTATTTTGACTCTCATAGTTGAGGTCTACCTATGATGTCAATTACAGGCCTCTCTCATCTTTTTAATTGGGAGAATTTGAACAATTGGTGGCTGACTAAATACTTGTTTCCCCACTGTATAGGCCAGGGAACAAAAACATTAAGGTGGATACCTTATTTTTTTGTTTTCCTGGGGGAGGAAGTATTTGTGAATCGATCTTGAAAAAGAGATTGATGACTCTCAGGCGGACGCCCCTGCTGCCTGTCTGTAAGGGTGTGTGCACACTCTGCGGATTCTGCTGCTGATCCGCAGCGGATTTGGCCCTGCGGATCCACAGCAGTTTCTGCTGCACTGTACAGTACCTTTATTTTCTATGCAAAATGAAAACCACAGTGCAGATGCTACAGAATTTTCCGCGCGGACTTGCTGCAGTTTCAAATCCGCAGAAAGAATTGACATGTCAATTCTTTCTGCGGATTCCGCTGCGGTTTGTCATCTGCTCCATTGTAGAGATGATAAACCGCAGGGCAAAACAGCAGGCTAATCCGCAGATAAACCGCAGGTCTTCTGACCTGCGGATTTGACTAAATACGTGTGGAAAAATCTGCAGAGCATTACACAGCATGTGCACACACCTCAGGGAAACTTTGTACCTGTGAATTTTCATCTTAGAGTCCTTAGTGAACATCATGATTTGCTCTTGGCCAGAGATCCTGGTAATAAAGCCACCACTGACCTTCTTACTCTGCCTTTTTGGTGGCCAGGGGTACATCAGGATGTCTGGGAGTTTGTAGCCACCTGCATTGTCTGTGCGCATTCTAAGACTTCTCGTATTCATCCGTCGGGGTCTCTTCAACCATTAGAGAATCCAATTAGACCTTGGACTCACTTATCAGTCTATTTTATTTTACCACGGATCTACTCGTGTCAGCGGGGAATACTGCAATTTTAGTGGTGGTGGATAGATTTAGTAAGATGTCTCATTTTATTGCTTTACCGAACAGCAACTTCTTGGCGCACATTTTCATCAGGGAAATTGTAAAATTACATGGGATCCTGACCGATATTATTTGTTTTCAAGTTTTTGAGGGCGTTTTGCACCCGTCTGAGGATCCAACCGTCTTTCTCTTCTGCATTTCACCCGCAGTCTAATGGGCAAACTGAATGGGTCAGCCAGAATCTGGAGACTTATCTTAGGTGTTTTGTGTCTGAGAATCAGGAGGATTGGGTTACCAAATTCGCAGTAACTAATCGTTGTCATGAGTCTACTGTTAATTCCCTATTCTACGGGGCATACAGGTTTCATCCTCAGTTCAGCTCATTTGATAAGAATCATTCTTCTGGGTTACCTGAAGAACGGTTTTCATGATCTATTATGTCGATATGGCAGGGGGTTACTGATAATTTGAGGAACATGGTGTCCAAATATAAGAGTGTGGCTGATCGGAGATGTTTGGTGGGTACGGACCAGTGTGTTAGTGACTTGATGTGGTTGTCCTCTAGGGACAGTAAGTTGAAGATTCCATCTTGGAAACTGGATCCCAGATTTATCGGTCCTTATAAGATCATACCCATCGTCAATCTCGTAGAATTCTCCCTTACTCTGCCATCTACCGTTAGGATTCATAATATTATGCACCATCACACCATTCCAGCAAAGTCTGAACACCAATATGATGTTTCTTCCCTTCTGACCTTTGCATTGTGCTTCAAAAGTAGTTTTTGAACACATATCGTGTATCTGCACACTCAGGAAAACTTGCACATCAAATTTTGAGGTCCATTTTCTAATGTTACCCTTATGAAATAAAAAAATGTGAGGCTAAGAGAATTTTTATGTGAAAAATTTGATTTTTTTTAAAAGTTATAAACGTCTGTGAAGTACCTGGGGGTTCAACGTGCTCACCACACATACATTCCTTGAGGGTCTAGTTTCCAAAATGTGGCCACTTGAGGGTGGTTTCCACTGTTTAGACACATTAGTGGCTCTCCAAACTCGACATTACATCCAGTCTCAATTCCAGCCATTTTTTGGCTGCCGTGCACCCAAACAGTAGTCTTCACACACATATGGGATATTGGCATAATCAGAAGAAATTGCACAACAAATTTTGAGGTTAATTTTGTCCTTTTACCCTTGTGAAAGTAAAAAAAATTGGGGCGAAAGTAAATTTTTTGTGAAAAAAAAGAAATGCTATTTTTTTCCTTCCAGATTCCATTAATTCATGTAAAGCACCTGAAGGGTTAATAAAGTTCATGAGTGTGGTTTAGAGGACTTTGAGGCAAGCCGTATTTTGATTGGTGTCACTTTTTGGTATAATCTGTCATATAGACCCCCCCAAAGTTACAGTTGTGGCCAAATGTATTGACACCCCTGCAATTTCCTCAGATAATACTCAGTTTCTTCCTGAAAATTATTGCAAACACAAATTCTTTGTCATTATTATCTTCATTTAATTTGTCTTAAATGAAAAAACACAAAAAGAATTGTCCTAAAGCCAAATTGGATATAATTCCACACCAAACATAAAAAAGAGGGTGGACAAAAGTATTGGCACTGTTCGAAAAATCATGTGATACTTTTCTAATTTGTGTAATTAACAGCACCTGTAACTTACCTGTGGCACCTAACAGATGTTGGCAATAACTAAATCACACTTGCAGCCAGCTGACATGGATTAAAGTTGACTCAACCTCTGTCCTGTGTCCTTGTGTGTACCACATTGAGAATGGAGAAAAGAAAGAAGACCAAAGAACTGTCTGAGGACTTGAGAAACCAAATTGTGAGGAAGCATGAGCAATCTCAAGGCTACAAGTCCACCTCCAAAGACCTGAATGTTCCTGTGTCTACCGTGCGCAGTGTCATCAAGAAGTTTAAAGCCCATGGCACTGTGGCTAACCTCACTAGATGTGGATGGAAAAGAAAAATTGACAAGAGATTTCAACGCAAGATTGTGCGGATGTTGGATAAAGAACCTCGACTAACATCCAAACAAGTTCAAGCTGCCCTGCAGTCCGAGGGTACAACAGTGTCAACCCAAACTATCCGTCGGCGTCTGAATGAAAAGGGACAGTATGGTAGGAGACCAAGGAAGACCCCACTTCTTACCCTGTGACATAAAAAAGCCAGGCTGGAGTTTGCCAAAACTTACCTGAAAAAGCCTAAAATGTTTTGGAAGAATGTTCTCTGGTCAGATGAGACAAAAGTAGAGCTTTTTGGGCAAAGGCATCAACATAGAGTTTACAGGAGAAAAAAAGAGGCATTCAAAGAAAAGAACACGGTCCCTACAGTCAAACATGGCGGAGGTTCCCTGATGTTTTGGGGTTGCTTTGCTGCCTCTGGCACTGGACTGCTTGACCGTGTGCATGGCATAATGAAGTCTGAAGACTACCAACAAATTTTGCAGCATAATGTAGGGCCCAGTGCGAGAATGCTGGGTCTCCCTCAGAGGTCATGGGTCTTCCAGCAGGACAATGACCCAAAACACACTTCAAAAAGCACTAGAAAATGGTTTGAGAGAAAACACTGGAGACTTCTAAGGTGGCCAGCAATGAGTCCAGATCTGAATCCCACAGAACACCTGTGGCGAGATCTAATAATGGCAGTTTGGAGAAGGCACCCTTCTAATATCAGGGACCTGGAGCAGTTTGCCAAAGAAGAATGGTCTAAAATTCCAGCAGAGCATTGTAAGAAACTCATTGATGGTTACCGGAAGCGGTTGGTCGCAGTTATTTTGGCTAAAGGTTGTGCAACCAAGTATTAGGCTGAGGGTGCCAATACTTTTGTCTGGTCCATTTTTGGAGTTTTGTGTGAAATGATCAATGTTGTGCTTTTTTCTTCATTCTCTGTTGTGTTTTTTCATTTAAGACAAATTAAAGAAGATTTTTGATTGCAATCATTTTCAGGAAGAAACTGAGTATTATCTGACAAAATTGCAGGGGTGTCAATACTTTTGGCCACAACTGTACTTCAAATGTGATGCGGTCTCTTGAAAAAGAAATGGTATTGTAAATTTTGTTGCAAAAATGAAAAATTGCTGATCAACTTTTAACCCTTCTAACCTCCTAACGGAAAAAAAATATGTTTTAAAAATTGTGCAGTTGTAAAGTAGATATGTGGGAAATGTTATTTATGAGCTATTTTGTGTGACATAACTTTTTGGGCATAAGAATTAAAAGTTTGAAAATTGTGACAATTTCAAAATTTTCACCAAATTTCCGATATTTTCATAAATAAACGCAAGTCATATCAAACAAATTTTACCACTATCATGAAGTACAATATGTCATGAAAAAACTGAATTAGAATCAGTGGGATCGGTTAAATTAACCTCATAAATTGACACCAGTCAGATTTAAAAAATAAGGCCTCGTCATTAACCTACAACAAAGTGGCTTAAAGTTTAGTGTAGGGACACCCAAGACAATAAGGAACCTTGACTCGGGTAGCGAGCTTGCTTTTTTTTTTAACCAAAATATCAACCAATGCTTCATGCAGTTTACCCATTTTTTCATCTATGTGCAGAATACAGCCAAGCCCTTTAGTATTATCTTGGGAAACTGGAGTGTCTATCCTAGTGGAATGCACTTATATGGTGCTGAGCAGTCTACCTGATCTTATAGTATGGGTGTCTTCAATCGACTGTAATCCAGACACTGTACACTACATGTATCAGTGTACCTGGCGCCCTATACAAGCCTTATCCATGTGCATTTATAATACTATTACTATTGGCAACACTGTTTATCAGCGATGGTTTGGAGGCATGAAGAATTCTGTGTACTCTCTTTCAAACCTGAATAAATAGAAAAAAAAAAAACAAATATTTTATTTTCTTTAAAATAAGAAAATAGTTCTTACCTAATGTCACTCCTGTGTATCATCTTTGCCCTCAGTAGACCTGTTGGTCTTGTTGACATGGTGCTTTCCTGACCTCAGCATATGGCCACTTCAGCCAATTACTGGGCTCAGGTTTCATGCCAAGATAGACAGCATAAGAAGGCTAAGCCAAGAGATTGACTGCTGTGGTTATTTGCCGTAATCTTGACAGCAAATAGCAGCAGAGAGGCATCAATGGAGATGCAATTGGAAAGTAAAGCCCCCCCCCCGTACACATTAGACTAATGTTGTTCACACCAGCCAACATCAACAGGTTTAGCCAAAACTATGTATGGGATGGGGACCAACTAATTATCAGGGAAGATGTAGATCGGGCATGCCCGATTTAAGACTGATGATTGCTTTGTTCTCCTGGAGATAACCCACTCCTAGGGATGTTTGTCAGCAGCTTTGTCATAAAGAACACAGCCGTATGAGCTTCTATGTAGGGGATAGACGGCTGAGATGAAGTGAAACAAGCAATTATATTTCATAAATGCAGGATAACATTAATAAACATTATATAACTCTCAAACAGTAACTACAGAACAAGCAACAAAAGGAGGACAATAGTATTGGCCAATATTTATAACTGCAACAACTTCAGCGAAGAGAAAACAGGCTTGCCTTGTACAATTTCTGATAGAAAAGTCATATTTTTATTATTATTTTTTTCTAAGGACTGATTTCACATACCATTTATAATTGTATTCAATGCCTACAGCGCTCCCCAATTTATCCCTGCAATTTTGCCACTGCTGTATGTTACTTGACAGTAAATGAATGAATGCATCAATACATCAATACAGTACATATATCATAAGAAGATGCTAATTCAAGCTATTAGTTCAGTACTGGAACTGGTAATGACAATGCTACTTACCACTTTGTAAATATAACATTTTTCTAGTTAGTGAATGGTTTTGCTGCTAGAGCAATTCTGTAAAAGAGAGACTGTAAAATAAGAAACAGATTAATCCAGTAAAGCAGTAAGTTTTATGTTATGATACATTGACAATTGAAAAGAAAAATGTTATATATATATATTTCAATGTGAAGCAAAAAAAGAAGAAATATGCAGCACTCACCAATGTGGCTGCAAAACTGTGAGTCTTTATTTCACATAATTTCCATCAAATGTGTGGACATGCAGGACGTGGAGGAATGCTAGGGGAGGGAGGTGCCGGACAACGGCAGTTTCGCGATTACTCGCTTCTACGGGACCTTATCCGCCTCCTCTATAATCAATTTAATCAGTTTAAGTGAACACTCACTCAGAATAATGTCCCAGTTTTTTTGAAAGTCCGCTCCATAAGCAGTAGTAGATTGGTTTTTCAATCTGAGACCATGCGGTATCATTTTCCTCTCCAAATAACCATTAAGGGAGTTGTGGTCCCACCAGAGCTTTTGCTCCTTACGTAAGGATTGCTCCAATTTATTCAATATGGAGTTAGTACTTTCAACAACAGGACAATTTTCATTTAAATCTTCCTGAAATATGCTGGCAAGCTTATTGAGACATACCGTATGGTCCTGTGTATCTCTTGTGGAATCCTTAGTAGATAACATGTTGACCAATAAAAATAAATCCTGCTGCAGTGAAAAGCTGTTCCTTATGGGGAGAAGCATGGTTAAAGCTCCCAATAGCCTATAAATCCAACAATGTAGACCAGCTCACTCCTGTGAACCACCTGGGACCTCAGCTGACCTGGTTAACTCCGTTGTGCCCGGATCTGGATGTAGGAGTCCATCCATACAAATGTGAACAACGACAGAGCAAAGTCCAGCAATAACGTGAGCAATCCAGGATGCTGTTAAAAAATTATTTTCTCTTTCTTTTTATTGATAAATCCATTAAAATACAATGGTCCAAGCAGTTCAAAACAGCAATAACGCAGGAAAGTAGTGCGGATAGGACTACACGTTTCAGCGGTAAAACCCGCCTTCTTCATGGTCCAGAATCTGATCTGCTTTCCAAACATGGAACCTTATATACATCCCACTCCCATTAAGGTAATTATAGACATATGTGAGAGACTAAAAAACATGTGTTATAAAAACAGATCAAACATATAAACTATCCACATATTGATCAGTATACAACATGGTTGATGAGAGATATTTCCTCCAGACACAGGGTGTGAGCATGGGCGCTAAGTTCTCACCTTCCCTAGCTAACCTGGTTATGTCTGTGTGGGAAGAAAATTATATCTTTAATATTGATAACCCATACAAGGATAATATTGTTTGGCTGGGGAGATTTATTGATGATCTGATATTTGTCTGGAGGGGTAGTCTCTCGTCTGCAAAAAGTTTTTTCTCCTATTTGGATTTGAATGATTTCAACTTAAAATTTACTAGTAGTGGTCATGAGGTATCAATTAACTTCTTGGATTTGAAACTGACTGCAGATCTGGACAATGATGGGGTTCTGATATCTCCCTATAAAAAATCTATTGCATGTAATAGTATTTTAATGGCTTCCTCTAATCATCCCAAACATGTCATTCAGAATATTCCTGTGGGGGAGCTCATTAGATTAAAAAGGAATACAACATCTAGTGACAAATTGGAGGAGGGAATTGAAATGACCTGTAATAATTTAAAAAAAGGGGGTATCCTAATTGGTCCTTGGAGAGAGCCAAGAAAATGGTAGCAGGCATGGATAGGGTTAAGCTGTTGGAATCTACTGAGAAAAAAAGACAGTTTGACTCTAAAAAATCTAGGGTGGTTTTCAGTACCAATTATAGTCCTCAGTTTAATTCTATTGTTAAAATCATCAAAAAATATCTTCCTTTGTTGTCTCAGAACGATGTTTTGAAAAATATTGTGGAAAATAATGATATTGCCTTTGTAGAAAGAAGAGCCCCGACTTTAGCTACATTATTATCACCCAGCATGTTTAAAGATCCGGATAAAATTTCCCCTAGCAATTGGTTAAAAACAACAGGATTTTTTAAATGCGGTGCCAATATTTGTAAGTGCTGCGGTTTTGCTAATAAATCTAAAACATTTACATCTATCTCCAATAAAAAACAGTTTAATGTTTGTTCTTTTAGAAACTGTAATACGGAGAATGTAGTGTATTTAATTAATTGCAATATATGCCGTATGCAATATGTAGGTTGTACGATGAATCCCCTTAAAACTAGAATCCGCAAACACCTGTCAGACGCTAGTAATCTGCCTATGGTTGGTGCATCAGTAGTATCCCGACATTTTTCAAAAAAACATAATGGGGATTTACGCGGTTTCTCCTTTATGGGCATAGAGCATGTAAAAAAACCATTGAGGGGTGGAGATATTCACAAAAAAGTGCTTGCAAGAGAAAGTAGGTGGACATTTGAGTTGGGGACACGTATGCCACAGGGCTTTAATAACCGCCTGGATATCATTATGCACTATTGATATATTTGTACTAAACAATACTGGTTAGTACTATTGTTATATGTTTTTGTACCACTTAAATCTTTTGGTCAGGTTATTGGACATTCCTAATGTATTTTTTTCTAATATGTTGAATCCTTTCTTTATAATTCTTATGCATGTTGTATACTGATCAATATGTGTATAGTTTATATGTTTGATCTGCTTTTATAACACATGTTTTTTAGTCTCTCACATATGTCTATAATTACCTTAATGGGAGTGGGATGTATATAAGGTTCCATGTTTGGAAAGCAGATCAGATTCTGGACCGTGAAGAAAGCGGGCTTTACCGCTGAAACGCGTAGTCCTATCCGCACTACTTTCCTGCGTTATTGCTGTTTTGAACTGCTTGGAACTGCTTGCATTTTAATGGATTTATGAATAAAAAGAAAAAAATTTTTAACAGCATCCTGGATTGCTCACGTTATTGCTGGACTTTGCTTTGTCGTTGTTCATATATATATATATTAGATAGAGAGAGATAAAAAAAGAGAGAAAAAAAAAAACCTTGCCGTGGTTGATGGGCTTACATGAATTGGAAAATTTGTGCACTAAGAACCTTCATTTTTCATCTTACTGTAAGTAAAAAATAAATGTGCTGAAAATCTCGGCTTATACACGAGTATATATGGTAAATCATTCTATTGTAGCTCTGGCACTATGTTTAGGGTAGCTGTCTTGCTGTAATGTGAACCTAAATCCCAAGTATTTTGCAGCTTCTAACAGGTTTTCCTTCAGGATTGCCTCGTAATTTGCTCCATCCATCTTCCCAACAACTGTGACCAGCTTCCCTGTCCCTACTGAATCAAAGAATCCCAAAAACATAATTCTGCCACCATCATAGTTTGTTACTGCAGAAATTGCAATGTCAGTGGGGACACTGCATACTGAACATGTGTCATTTTTTGTGATTGATAATTTAGCCGCAGTTATTTTGGGTATGCCATGGTTGCATAAACATAATCCGGTCATAGACTGGCACCTTGGTGATATTGTGCGCTGGAGCCCACAGTGTCAGGACAACTGTATATCGCTATCGGTGAACCAAGTTAAAATCAAACCTCCCTTTGTACCATATGCATTTAGATATTATGAGGATGTTTTTTACGTAGTGGTATCAGAGAAATTACCCTCTCACAGAGGATACGATTGCCCCATAGACTTGATACTAGATTCTTGTCTCCCAAAGGGGAGAAAATTTAATCTCTCTGGTCCAGAGCGTCAGGCCATGAAAGACTACATAACAGACAGTTTACATTAGGGGTTTATTAGACCATCCACCTCACCTGTTGGAGCTGGGTTCTTTTTTGTGGAAAAGAAAGATGGTGGTCTCAGACCTTGCATTGATTACCGTGAGTTAAACGCAATCACTGTAAAAAAACAGTATCTGCTTCCACTTATCCCTGATCTTTTTAATCAGCTGTTGGGAGCCCGTTGGTTTACTAAGCTTGACCTCCGTGGAGCACATAATCTTGTCCGCAGGGCCAGATTGGTAATATGCCCAACCGGGCATTTTCCCGCTGGACCGCTGTCATGTGGGCCGCGGGCGCTGGCTGCTTGACAGCTGATGTGGCCACTGGCCTGGCTGTTGTTCCTGCCGCCGTCCCTCAGCTTGCACGGCGGTTATAGTTTCCAATCCTCCCCGGATTTTTCTGTCCAGGGAGATAAGTCACCACACCCCCCCAAGCACCCCATCCTCGCCCTAGCATGAGACCTGCCCCCCCCGCAGCCACTCACAGCGTCACTTGGCTGCTCTCTTCTCTGTACACAGGACCTGTGATGAGGTCACAGGAGGGGAGGAGTCAGGGGGTCACATGATCAGGAGCCTTTGTCCAGACCCCTGACTCCGCCCCTCCTGTGACCTCATCACAGGTCCTGTGCGCACAACCCTGCCTCTTGGTGTCTGCAGGACTCTGCTGTGCTGGTTGTCATGGTGCTGGATGAGGGAAGTATGTGTGGGTTCAGGAGTGGTTTACAGGGTAGATGTAGCAGAGCTGTGTGTGTATGAAGTGTACGGAGCGGAGCCGTGTGTGTACAAGGTGTACGGAGTGGAGCCGTGTGTGTATGAGGTGTACGGAGCAGAGCCATGTGTACGAGGTGTACGGAGCAGAGCCGGATGTGTACGAGGTGTACAGAGGGGAGCCATGTGTGTACGAGGTGTATGAGGTTATGGAGCAGAGCCACGTGTACGAGGTGTAGGGAGCGGAGCCGCACGTGTAGAAAAATCATAGAAAAAAAACTCTGTAAAAAAAAACCTCTGTACGAGGTGTACAGAGAGAAGCCTTGTGTGTATGAGGTATACGGAGCAAAGCCACGTGTGTATCGAGCGGAGCCATGTGTATGAGGTGTACGGAGCGGTGCCGCACGTGTACAAGGTGTACAGACCAGAGCCGTGTGTGTACTTTGTGTACGGAGCAGAGTCGCGTGTTTATGGGGTATACGGAGTGGAGCCATGTGTGTACGGAATGTACGGAGCGGAGCCATATGTGTATGGGATGTACGGAGCGGAGCCAAGTGTGTATGAAGCATGCAAAGCGGGCTTTTCCCACGGACACAGGAGTACACGGTGGAGCCCGAGGAGCATTTTAAAACTCACACATGACGTTCCACCGGAAGTGATGTACTTGAAGCTGACCAGAAATGAGATAATTTCATGAGGAGATTGTGATGGAACTAGGAATGCTTCAGATCCATCACCATATCCTCCTCCGACAGCGCAGACAGCAGGATCGCCTTGGAATCAGGGATGCCGGCCATGTGAGCGGATCATGATATATCCTGCACCGGGAGGCTCAGGTGGGCAGTACAATGGGAGGCGGGCTGCTATAGTATCTTTATAGAATCTTTCTTTATTTCTTTCTCTCTTTTTCTTTCTTTCTCATTCTCTGTTCTGTCTTTCCCTCATTTTCTTTCTCTCTCTCTCTCTGTTCTTTCTTTCTCTCTCTAATCTTTCTTTTTTTCTTTCTCTCTCTCTCTGTTCTTTCATTCCCCTCTTTCTTTCTCTCCCTGTTCTTTCTTTCTCTCTCACACTCCTTTCTTTCTCTCTCTCTCTGTTTTCTTTTTTCTCTCTCTGTTTTCTCTCTTCCTTAGTGCCAGCCACTGTGGCCATAATGCCAGCCACTGTGCTCTCAGTACCAGTCAGTGTGATCAGCAGTGCTAAATGGGTGCGGTTGGGCATGGACATGGGTGTGACTAGTTGCAAAATGGATGTAGCCGGGGCGTGGCCTAAAATTTGCAGCGGCGCACTGCGCGTGTCACTGTCTTTGTCCCTCTTTCCCTTCTTCAAAACTTGGGAGGTATGATAGGAGCGGCTATGACCAGGGGGTCTGGTTGCCCAATGGAAAGCAGCTCTGCCAGGAATTCTGTCACCGTACGGACAAAAGGGGACAGAGCTTTGGGAGGAGTACTGCACCTAAAAGCAATAAATAGGACTGAGCTGAAATACTGGGCACAGCTGTGACTACATGTTATATAGTCATGATAATCTCTCACTTCTTGTAACCTACAAGTGTACAAAGATATTATATAGTCATCATGTGACTAGTGGGCCTGTGTAACTTCAAATGCCAGGGCTGAATTTTAGTCCCAATCCGGTCCTGCTTGTCCATAAAAGAAAGGTAGATGAGTGGAAGACCGCGTTTAACACACCCCTTGGCCACTTTGAGTACCTTGTAATGCCGATCGGGCTCTGTAACGCACCTGCCGTGTTTCAGAATTTTGTGAACGATATCTTCAGAGAGATCTGTGGAGTATATGTAGTTGTTTATTTGGATGACATCCTGATCTACTCTGCTGACCTTATGACGCATGTCCAACATGTCTGTTCTGCTCTCCAGAGACTTAGAGAACATTCTCTATTCGCCAAAGTAGAGAAATGTGTTTTTATGTCTGAGGAGCTACAGTTTCTGGGGTACATTGTCTCAGCTAAAGGGTTTCACATGGATCCTGCCAAGATCCAACCCATTAAGGAATGGGTATAGCCCAAGTCTCTTAAAGTGCTGCAGCAATTCTTAGGGTTCGCTAACTATTATCGCAAATTTATTAAAGGTTTTTCGGAGATCGCCAAACCACTCATAGATTTGACCCGGAAAGGGGTGGATGTGGTTAATTGGAAGCCTGAGGCACTTCAGGCATTTTCTGTTTTAAAAGAATGTTTTGCTTCTAACCCGATATTGACTCAGCTTGATCTAGACCGCCCCTTTGTTGTAGAGGTTCATGCCTTTGAGGTTGGAGTATGAGCAGTGCTATCGCAAGGCACGGCATCCCTCACTCAACTTCGTCCATGTGCCTTCTTTTCCCGAAAATTCTCTTCCACTGAGAGGAATTATGATATAGGGAATCGGGAATTGTTGGCAATAAAATGGGCCTTCGAGGAATGGCGCCACTTCCTCGAAGGTGCGAAACATAAGATCACTGTGATCATGGATCACAAGAACCTGACCTACTTGGAGTCAGCAAAAAGACTGAATTCTAGACAGGCAAGGTGGGCCTTGTTCTTCTCGAGATTTGATTTTGTGTGCTAAAAATGTAAGGGCTGATGCCCTCTCTCGAAGTTTTTGCCCCTCACAGGCCGAGGACTCTGAACCAGCTCCAATATTGGCCAACAGGATTGTTGTTTCGGCTGTGTCTTTGGATTTTCTGGAGGAGATCCGCAGATCCCCAGAACAAGCCCCTGACACTACGCCTCCCCCAAAATTGTTTGTTACGGCCACATTCCGCCTGCAAGTTCTGAAGGAATTGCATGATTCTGTCCTTGCAGGGCATCCAGGTATCAATAATACCATCAGACTGGTGACCAGGAATTTTTGGATTGTATGGACTATGTACTGGCTTGTGAAATCTGTGCTCGCGCTAAGTCTCCCCATAATCGCCCTGCCGGCTGCCTTCAGCCCTTGCCTACCCCTGATGGTCCATGGACCCACATCTCCGTGGACTTTTTTACTGACCTACCGCCCTCAGAAGGGAAGACGTGATCTGGGTGGTGGTGGATAGGTTCAGTAAGCAGTGTCATTTTATTCCTCTGTCTGGACTACCTAATTCCGAAACCTGTTGTTAGCTCATCTGTTCATTCACCTTTTGTGTCCGAGGATCTCCCTCTTCTGGTGAAGGAAGGTAGTGAGGCTGATTTGGATGAAAGAAACCAAATACCTGATCAGGTGGACTGTGACTGGGTAACAGGAACTTCAGACTGGATATAAGGCAGCCGACGCCCTTCTGAGTGGCTGGTGATTTCTCTGCTGGATTCTTGGAGACCAGTCTGATTCCTGCTTCCCAAACATCAGTTTTTGCTCTGCTATTGAACTTATTAGTTTTGGTTTTGTTTACCTTGTTTTTTGAGTTCAGCCATCCCCGGCCGGGGGTGTGCTGGATTCTTATTCCTTGATCAGTGCTCTCTTTTGCTCTGCTTTCAGAATATTCTGAGTCCTGATATAGGGTTTGAAGTCTAGTGACTTCAGGGTCCTTTTTGCTTATCAGTTGTGTTGGTAATATTTTTAGCAGGGTTTTCTCGGATTGCAGACAGCAACTTTTCCGTCCTGTCCTTTTTAGTTAGCTTGGGCCCCATCGTTTGCTCATCCTATCTTTCTATCTGTGTTAGTGTTTTCATCTTGTTTCACCGTCATTATATGTTGGGCCTGCCTGTTGCTTTGGGGTCTGCTCTGGGGCAGTCAGTTTTTCCCTTTTCTCTCTTTAGGCTTATTTAGATCTCCGGCTGTGATGAGGTGTCTAGGATCACCGTAGGAACACTCCACGGCTACTGCTAGTTGTGTGATAGGATTAGGGGTCTTCAATCCGCTAGTTTCCAACCTCTCTGATTTTCTGGGCTGAGTTTGTGTTTTGTTTTTTCCTCCTCGGTGACTCAATCATAACAGAATAAGCAAACTGTTCATTATTCATGTTGTACGACTGCATGGCGCGGCTGTGAATACTGTGTCCGACAGGGGTACCCAGTTCGTTTTGAAATTTTGGAGGGCGTTCTGCAAACGTATTGGCATTGAAATTGTCCTTCTCCTCTGGCTATCACCCTGAAACCAATGGTCAAACCGAGCGCACCAACCAAGCTCTGGAACAATATCTCCGTTGTTATGTGTCTGAGCATCAGTCCAATTGGGTGGAACATCTGCCGTTAGCAATATTCGCCCTGAATAACCAGTTCCAGGAGTCCATCAAGAATACCCTTTTTTTTTGTAATCTTGGGCTGCACCCACATTTTGGTTCATTCTCTGCTAAAATGTCAGAGCTCCCTGGGGTAGAAAGATCTATACATCAGTTAAAGACAATTTGGTCAGAAGTGAACACAAACTTGAAAGGGGCTCAGGTTAGACAAGCTTCAGCTGCTAACAGATGGCGATCCAAAGGGCCGCACCTGGGAGTTAGAGACAAAGTCTGGCTTTCTACCAGGAATATTAGGCTTAAAGTGCCATCTGCCAAACTGCGTCCCAGGTTCATTGGTCCGCATGAAATTATTGAGGTGTTTAACCCAGTAGCTTTTCATCTGAAACTCCCTCAGTCATTCAAACTGCCAAATGTTTTCCACAAGTCTCTGCTCAAATTGTACCTCTCCCAAATTCATCCTGTCCAGTCCCCTCCTTCTCCAGTTTTGGTCGGGGGTGCCTTGGAATGCAAAGTCCAGGGTATCCTTGACTCCTGCTTAATGAGAGGGTCTGTGCAGTATCTGGTGCATTCAAAGGGCTACGGTCCGGTGGAGAGGTCCTGGATCCCTGCTGGTGACATTCATGCCAAAGGGTTGATCAGGAAATTTCACCTCCTTCACCCTAACGAACCAGGTTTTGAGGGTCCGGAGGCCCTCCTTA
Organism: Dendrobates tinctorius; assembly: GCF_039654945.1. Taxonomy (NCBI): domain Eukaryota; kingdom Metazoa; phylum Chordata; class Amphibia; order Anura; family Dendrobatidae; genus Dendrobates; species Dendrobates tinctorius. Next base: position 14,977,252 of record NW_027361802.1, read on the forward strand.
GAAGGGGGTACTGAAATGTTGCCATCAGACTCGGGACGGCTGTTCCTGCCTCGGCCACTAGGAGGTGCCGTGGTTCACCCGTGGGTGGTTGTGACAGAGAAGGGGCTCCTGCGCAGGCATCTGGGGGGGTGCAGGTTCCGCTCCTCTGTGAGTCATGAAGGGGTTGGTGCGTCACCATCTGTACTGGTCCTGGGGCGGACCAAATGACATCAGACTGTGAGCCTGTAAGGGATAGCCTGATCCTTCAAATACCTTGGGGCCTGTCTTGCAGACCACCAGATATAGTCTTGGTTTCCCCAGTGTGCTAGTGTGTTATTTGCTATTGCTGACTCTGACCATAGCCTGGATTTTGACTCTGATACTGCCTGCTGATTTTGTACCTCTGTTGCCCTCCTGGTTTAAGACTCTGACCTTGGCCTGGATTTTGACTCTGCTACTGTCTGCCGATTTTGTACCTCTGCCGCCCACCTGGTTTAGACCTGGACTCCTGACTACTTCTTCGGTTCCGTTAATTTATCCCTTTCTGGCGACCGTCCTGCTCTGGTCCACTGCTCTTATACAGACAGCTACCGCCTGGGCTCTGCTGCAATTCTAGATCCCTATATAGGGTTAAAGGGTCTCGGGGTTGCTCGGGGTGCTGTCTCAATTGCAGTCCAGACTCGCACCAGACGGTCATCACAATGAGCAGCTCTCACTGAAATTTAGCTTGGTCTTCCAGACCTTATCTTGACCTCCACTTTTCCTGTTAACTGCCATTTCGTAATTACATTTCAAACTGAAGAAAGGGCAACTTAAAAATGCTTTATCTTCTTATAGCCTTCTCTTGCTTTGTTGGCCTCCACAAATTTTACTTTTCAAAGTGCTAGGCACGGGCTGCTGCTTAGAAGATCCCATGGCTGCTGTTTTTTAAACTAGGGTATAGGATGCTTGTTTTTCCTAAAGCTTGGAAATTTTTTTCTAAAGCTTGGAAATCACCTGGCCTTTCCTAACAACGATAATGAACAAGCCATAACTCTAACAGGGTAATTAAGGTTTAAAACCTTGGTCAAAGTTATATGAGCACATAAATCTGCAAGAGTGCCCAAACTTTTGCATAGACCCATTTTCTTTTGTAATTTTTAAAAAGAAAAACAAAAAAACAAAATACGGTGTATATTTTTCTAAAATAAAAAGGAAATGTGTCATCTTTAACTTTAGGCCTTTTAGAGATTATTTCATCTTCAACAAAACCAGTGATTTTGGCCAAGGGTATTCAAACTTTTACATGCCACTGTAACTCATTTAAATTGCATTTTGGGGATTAAAGATTTCCTTTAGCCAAGTTCAGGTTCTATGTGCAATTTTTATGCAGGTCTAGTATTTTTTTTACTCATATTTATAAGTATGTGTACAGTTAATAATCAATATACACATTACTATATTACTGATATGGTGATATCAATGATGCTATTAGTGGGAAAATCCATATTTTACCATTCTGCTATTATTCTGTCTGTAGGACATTTTATATATTTTCTTATAATAATTTTTTAACAGTGAGAGCAGCATTGCGTTTATTTTTCATTTATTTTCTGATGTACGTGATTGGGTCGAGATGAGTAATTTTGATATGATTCCCATTTTCTATTACACAAATGCAATAACAATTGATTAAATTAAAGATTTTTATAGGGTTTATCTAGAAGTTGATAAAGTAATTCGAACTGGGCATACTTAATTCAATTTCTAATTTTAGTAATTTAAAGTTAAGTCATTATATGTTACGGCATTATGATACACTATTTTACAGTACCATAAAGAAATGTATGACTTTAATTGGTACTATAGCTGAATATCAGTCATACAAGACCCCATTTGTCTGGTAATTGTTAAATGTGCAGGAAGTCAGAACTTTACCTATTAAATATTGATGGATTATAATCCATCAATATTTAATCTGAAGAATGTAGACCACTCCTCTCTGTTGCAGAGATAATAGCTTGTAAAGTTATAGTTTATAATATGCCCAACTGGACACTTACATTCATTTTTCTTGGGGCAGGGATGGGGGGTGTGTACTTCTTCCCCTGTATGACATTGAATAATCTTAACTAGGCAGCAGCATACAGAGGAAACAAAAACACACCCATAATAGCTTAGAGCAGGTATCTCATTATGAGACTTGTAATGGCGGACAGTTTGAGCTTCTTCCTGGTTTCAGTGCAGAGTTGTAGAGATGTAACAACATATGCGACATAGGTCCACGAGGGAGAAAGAAAGTGCATTGGCACTATTCGCTTACTTTATCCCTCTTAGACCCAGAAACACTATTATAAAAGCACAGGAGGGGTCAAAACACTTAATGTTCTATGACACAAACAGTTGTCTGAAAAAGTATTTGCCCCCTCCTGATTTCCTGTTCTTTTGCTTGTTTATCAAACATAAATATTTCTGATCATCAATCAAATTTAAATATTAGACAAAGATAACACAAGTAAACACAGAAGGCAGTTTTTAAATGAAGTACAGTACTTTATTATTAAGAGAAAAAGAAATCCAAACCTTCATGGCCCTGTGTGAACAGGGGATTGCCCCCCCTTAAACCATAAGTTAACTGTTATTTATCACATCTTTGGTTAGCTGAGTTCAAATTCCCTAGCCGTACCAGACCTGATTACTGGCAGACCTGTTATCAATTAAGAAATCACTTAAACAGGACCTGCATACCAAAGTGATGTAGACCAAAAGCTAAACATCATACCGCGATCCAAAGAAATTCTAGAACAAATGAGAGACAAAGTAATTGAGATCAGTCTGGAACAGGTTATAAAGCCATCTCTAAAGCTTTGGGACTTCAGAGAACCACAGTGAGAGCCAATACCCACAAATGTCAAAAACATGGAACAGTGGTGAACCTCCCAGGAGTGCCGGCCGAGCAAAATTACCCCAAAAGCGCAGCAGCAACTCATCCAAGAGGTCAAAAAAGACCCCACAATAATATCCAAAGAACTGCATGCCTATCTTGTTTCACTTAAAGTCAGTGTTCATGACTCCACCATAAGAAAGAGAATGGAAGAGAATGGGCGAAAATGGCCTGCCTGGCAGAGTTCCAAGATGAAAACCACTGCTGAGCAATAAGTACATAAAGGCTCAAGTAGGGTTTGCTAGAAAACATCTTTAGAATCCCCAACAGGGTCGGTCTGGCCTGGGAGGGTATCGGGGAAACTCCTGGTGGGCCCTTGGCAGTGGGATAAGGAGAGGAGGAGGAAAAGAAAAAGAAGAAGGGTGTGGGCCCTTTAAAAGCGCTGACAGGGAATGTGTAGGGGAGCGCACACGCAGCAGTCATTACCTGAACCTTGCTGTTGCATGTCCCTGATCGTATCTGTTAAGTGTGATGGGCGCATAAAATCTCTAGATTAGATGGCCGTAGCCAAAAAATGTCCACGCTGTATAGACTACCTTTAACCCATGTCTATACATTCTTGGGAAAAACTACACCCCCTCACTGGGCTGACTTCAAAATAAATAGAATAGGTGACATCTTCAATGGCCCCAACTACTTGAGTTTCAGTTTAATAAAGAATAACTTCAAAGTACCTTCTTCTTTCTTCCATGAATATTTGTTACTAAGAGAACATATCAAATTATTCTTAAGTAATAAACCTAGATTTACAGAGGCGTCTCTAAAAATTTTGGTTAACCTGCATCACCAAATCTTCTGGGGACATAAATTTATTTATGATTGTTTCAACAAAGACTTGTCTCTTACAAAAAGCGCCCATATGCTCACTTGGGAGAAATCTCTCAACCTCACTACCTCTGCAGATGAATGGGAGGAAACATTTTCATTATCCAACCGGTCTACGATATCTATGCCTCTCCTGGAATCACACTTCAAGGTATACACCAGATGGTACTATACATCATCTAGACTAGCTCACCTAGATGTCTCCAACTCCCCACTTTGTTGGAGAAAATGCGGCTGTAAGGGGGATTTATTACACATTTTCTGGAGCTGCCCTACTGTTGTTACCTTTTGGTCAGGAATTTCCTCTATAATCACCAAACTCTCTGGTTCACCATTTACCTTCACACCACAATTAGCCCTGCTCTCTCTGAATACCTCTGCCTTAGATAATTCTCTTCAACGAATTGTTATACATATTTGCAAGGTCGCCAAAAATGCTATCGCCTTTCACTGGAAAAGTCATACTTTACCTGATGTTGACTTCATTGTCAAACTAATTACACAACACAGAGACCTCGAACTTAAGTTCGCTCTGTCCAACAATAGTTTCGGCCAATTCTACAGAAAGTGGCACAAATGGGATAAATCTTTCCCTCCATCACTTACTTGATTAGCATTTGCATTTATATTTAATTATTCTTGGCCTCTGTATTATCTTATATTGGTCTTTATAATGTTAAGGTCAAAGTCATGTTCTATCATAGCACTGTTTGCTTCTATTCTGTATACCATAGTTTGTTGTTTACAATGCTATTTTTTCAAGGGCTGCGTCCCTTGCTTTACTTAGGTCAAATTGTTGCTGCCTTGCAAATTTATGTTTGTTGTTATGTTTACTGCCCTACCCTTACATCAACTCCCTCCCCCCATCCCCTCTACCCCCCCCTCTATACCCTTGTTAAAAATAAAAATATTGGAAAAGTGTGATGGGCGCACATCAGCTGCCGGCCTCTGCTAGGTCGGCGCCGGACCTGCACAGAAGGAAGAGGACGCCACCTGGCGCTGGGAGCACAGAAAGGTAAGAGGAATCTTCTCTCTCTCTCTGTCTCTATCTCTGTCTAACTGAAGCCAGGATAAGGGGCCAGGATGGACACATGGGGGACAGGAAAAAAGCACCAGAATGGATATAAGGGGGCGGCAGGATGGATATATGGGGGGCAAGAAAAAAGGACAAGGATAGATATAAGGACAGTGGCAGGATGGATATATGGGAGGCAGGAAAAAAGGACCAGGATGGATATACAGTAAGGGGCAGCAGGATGGATATATGGGGGGCAGGAAAAAAGGACCAGGATGGATATAAGGGCGGCGGCAAGATGGATATATGGGGGGCAGGAAAAAAGGACTATGATGGATATAAATGAGGGGTGGGATGGATATATGGGGGACAGGAAAAAAGACCAGGATGGATATAAGGGGGCGGCAGAATGGATATATGGGGGGCAGGACAAAGGACCAGGATGGATACATATGGGTCACAGAGAGCCAGGATGGATACTTATGGGGAGGCCAGGATATATATATATATATATATATATATATATGGGTGGCTGGACAAAGGACCAGGATGCATACAGTGGGGCAAAAAAGTATTTAGTCAGTCAGCAATAGTGCAAGTTCCACCACTTAAAAAGATGAGAGGCGTCTGTAATTTACATCATAGGTAGACCTCAACTATGGGAGACAAACTGAGAAAAAAAAATCCAGAAAATCACATTGTCTGTTTTTTTTTCATTTTATTTGCATATTATGGTGGAAAATAAGTATTTGGTCAGAAACAAAATTTCATCTCAATACTTTGTGATATATCCTTTGTTGGCAATGACAGAGGTCAAAGGTTTTCTGTAAGTCTTCACAAGGTTGCCACACACTGTTGTTGGTATGTTGGCCCATTCCTCCATGCAGATCTCCTCTAGAGCAGTGATGTTTTTGGCTTTTCGCTTGGCAACACGGACTTTCAACTCCCTCCAAAGGTTTTCTATAGGGTTGAGATCTGGAGACTGGCTAGGCCACTCCAGGACCTTGAAATGCTTCTTACGAAGCCACTCCTTTGTTGCCCTGGCGGTGTGCTTTGGATCATTGTCATGTTGAAAGACCCAGCCATGTTTCATCTTCAATGCCCTTGCTGATGGAAGGAGGTTTGCACTCACAATCTCACGATACATGGCCCCATTCATTCTTTCATGTACCCGGATCAGTCATCCTGGCCCCTTTGCAGAGAAACAGCCCCAAAGCATGATGTTTCCACCACCATGCTTTACAGTAGGTATGGTGTTTGATGGATGCAACTCAGTATTCTTTTTCCTCCAAACACGACAAGTTGTGTTTCTACCAAACAGTTCCAGTTTGGTTTCATCAGGCCATAGGACATTCTCCCAAAACTCCTCTGGATCATCCAAATGCTCTCTAGCAAACTTCAGACGGGCCCGGACATTTACAGGCTTAAGCAGTGGGACACGTCTGGCACTGCAGGATCTGAGTCCATGGTGGCGTAGTGTGTTACTTATGGTAGGCCTTGTTACATTGGTCCCAGCTCTCTGCAGTTCATTCACTAGGTCCCCCCGCGTGGTTCTGGGATTTTTGCTCACCGTTCTTGTGATCATTCTGACCCCACGGGGTGGGATTTTGCGTGGAGCACCAGATCGAGGGAGATTATCAGTGGTCTTGTATGTCTTCCATTTTCTAATTATTGCTCCCACAGTTGATTTCTTCACTCCAAGCTGGTTGGCTATTGCAGATTCAGTCTTCCCAGCCTGGTGCAGGGCTACTATTTTGTTTCTGGTGTCCTTTGACAGCTCTTTGGTCTTCACCATAGTGGAGTTTGGAGTCAGACTGTTTGAGGGTGTGCACAGGTGTCTTTTTATACTGATAACAAGTTTAAACAGGTGCCATTACTACAGGTAATGAGTGGAGGAAAGAGGAGACTCTTAAAGAAGAAGTTACAGGTCTGTGAGAGCCAGAAATCTTGATTGCTTGTTTCTGACCAAATACTTATTTTCCACCATAATATGCAAATAAAATGAAAAAAAAAACAGACAATGTGATTTTCTGGATTTTTTTTTCTCAGTTTGTCTCCCATAGTTGAGGTCTACCTATGATGTAAATTACAGACGCCTCTCATCTTTTTAAGTGGTGGAACTTGCACTATTGCTGACTGACTAAATACTTTTTTGCCCCACTGTATATATGGGGGTTCAGGATGCAGATATATCGGCAACCAGGATGGATATATGGTAGAGCCAGGATGCATATATATGGGGGGCCAGGATCGATATATAGGGGGCCAGGATGGATTTACGGGGGAGCAGGACAATGGAACAGGATGCATATATATGGGGGGCCAGGATGCAGATATATGGGAGAACCAGTATGAATATATGGTAGAGCTAGGATGCATATATATGGGGAGGCCAGGATCGATATATAGGGGGCCAGGGTGGATTTAGGTGGGCACAACAGAAGAACAGGATGCATATATATGGGGGGCCAGAATGGATATATATGGGGGCTAGGAGGATATATGGGGACAGGACAAGGATGTATATATATGGGGGAGCCAAGAGGATATATATGGTGGAGCCAGGATGCATATATATGTGGAGGCCAGGATTGATATATGGGGGCAGGATGGATTTATGGGGGTCCAGGATGGATATATATAAAGGAGCCAGGATGTATATATATTGGGGAGCCAGGATGGTTATATATGGGGAGCCAGGTTGAATATATATTGGGGGCTAGGATAGCGATATGGGGGAGCCAGGATGCACATATAAATGGGACTAGGATGGATATATGGGGGGAGCCAGGATGGATTTATGGAGGGAGGCCAGGACAATGGACCAGGATGGATATATGGGGTTCAAGGAGAGATATATGGGGGAGGGCAGGACAAGGAACATATGGGGTCAGTATGGATAGCTGGGGAGCAGGATGGATATCTGGAAGCCTGGCTGCACAAGAGACATAAGGGGCCAGAATGGGGCAAATTATAAAATAAAGGGGGCCAGGCTGGGTGAGATTATTAAATAAAGGGGGCCAGGATGAGGGACTTAATTACTGCTTGGGGGCCAGAATGAGGAACAAGCTATATTAGTTTATGGTGAAAAGTGGGGAATAAGATTTCTTTAGGGTCCAATTAGGGACATTATTACTACTGTAATATAATTTACTTTTTAGGAAACTGTTTTCCATGAAGGGAATAAAAAGGGGGATCCTTTACTCTGCAGGGTGGCACTGCGACTTTTTTTTTCTTCATCTGACGTAGTGTAGAAGTAAGGGAAAAAGTGGGGAAAGTGCTCTGGGAGCAATCAGCTATTGATGACTGGTGTTATTTTTTGCAGAGATGATTCCTGGCTGGAAGAAGTGATCGTGGTCTGTGCTGGCTGAAGAAGAAAAGCAAAGAAGAAGGACTTCAACTAAAGATGTCATAGGCGAGTCAGTGTATTACATGTACACGCACACTATATACTGTATTACCTGTACACTGACACTATATACAGAGCCTCTATATATAATGTCACTGGTGATCACTGAATTACCTGCACACTATACACTACATACAAAGCTCCTGTGTATAGTGTCACTGCTGTTCACTGTATTACCTGTACACTGACACTATATACAGAGCTCATGTGTATAATGTTACTGGTGATCACTGTATTACCTGTACACTATACACTATATACTGAGCTCCTGTGTATAATGCCACTGGTGGCAACTGTATTACCTCTACTCTATATACAGAGCTCCTGTATATAAGGTCACTGGTGGTCACTGTATTACCTGTACACTGACACTATATACAGAGCTTCTGTGCATAATGTCACTAGTGATCCCTGTATTACCTATACACTGACAGTATGTACAGAGCTCTTGTGTATAATGTCACTGGTGGTAATAACAGTGTTGTTAGTATTATGGTTTGTATTCATGATCAGTCACTATGTGATGGTAATATGTGGTCTGGTCATGGTGTGGTGGTATGTATCCCCTCTATGTGGTATTATTCGGTAACTATGTAATGGTAATATGTGATCTGGTCATGGTGTGGTGGTATTAATCCCCTACATGTGGTATTATTCTGTCATTATTTGGTGGAATGTGTAGTATGGTTATAGTGTGGCGGTATTTCTCCTTGTATGTGGTATTATTTGGTGCCTATATGCTGGTAATATGTAGTATTATTCGGTCACTATGTGATCTGCTCATAGTGTGGTGGTATTTCTTCCCTGCATGGGGTATTATTGGTCTTAGTATAGTGGATTGTGTGGTGTATGGCAGTCATCTGTTATCTCTGATATTAATTAGAAGATTCTTTATTTCCATTAGAGATTAGATACTTGGATCACAGCCTCAGAGATGCACTTATAGGGGTTCTCCTGTGAAAAAAGTAATCACCTCTCCACAGGATTAGTGATTATGTATTGATTGGTGGTGCTAGGAGGGTCTGACTACTGGGACCCAGTCGGCAGAATGTGGAATTTTTATCCCCATTAGGCCTCTTTCACACTTCCGTTTTTGACAATCAGTCAAGATCCGCCAATTTTGAAAAAAAACGGATCCGCCATTTTTCTTTGCGGATCCGTTTTTTTCCCCATTGACTTTCATTATTGGCAGATCCTGACTGATTGCCGTCCGTTGCATCCGTTTTTGTGAGGATCCGCCACAATGTTAGTGTCCGTCAACATCCTCAAAGATTTCCATACGGAGCTTGCAACATTTTTTTGGCCGGCGGATCCTCCAGACACTGAATTAACCCCAAATTCTCTCTCTCTCTTTCTCTTTCTCTTTCCCCTTCCCGGCCAGCGGTTCCTTTAAATTGCCTCATTTTCAGGATCCGTCTAAAAACGGATCCTGTGCCATCCGTTCACATCAGTTGAGAACGGATCCGCTTGTCTGCCTTTTTGGCGGATTTTAACTGATGCAAATAACTGAAGTGTGAAAGAGGCCTTAGACTGGAGCGGTATGTCCGACTTGACCACTGATCCATTCATTCACTCTGTGGCTGCGAGCGCTGCTCTTGATATTTTCTGGAAGCCCCAAAGAGATTGAATGGGGCTGCGGTCAGACATCTGAACTGCTACTGCATTTTAAAATGGGGATACGTGTCGCATCCTGGATAAAATTTCCCCATTCTTCCGATCAGTGCAGTTTCTAATGGTCAGACCTAAGCTATCACCTCTCCTGTGGAGCCCATGGAACGGTGATAATTTGTTTTAGCCATAGAACTTTTAATGTAAAAATACCATAATTGTACATCCCAGTTTTGGGGGGGCACACAGTAGATGTGCAGGAGCCCCCTGTGTTTTACAGTCGATGCTCCACTATAATAGGGATACCGACTTACAAATATTTGCATATAGCTGTAGGGTGGGCCCCTAAAGTCCATGCCCTTGGTGGGCCCCAGACACCCCAGTCCGACCCTGATCCCCAAGACTTTTGGAAGAATACTCTGTGGACTGATGAGGCAAAAGTTGAACTTTTTGGAAGGTGTATGTCCCCTTACATATAGCATGGAAGTAACACAGCATTTCAGAAAAGGAATATCATACCAACAGTAAAATATGGCGGTGGTAGTGTGATGGTCTTGGGGCTGTTTTGCTGCTTCAGGACCTGGAAGACTTGCTATAGTAAATAGAACCGTGAATTCTGCTGTTTACCAATAAATTCTGAAAGAGAATGTCCAGCCATCTGTTTATGACCTCAAACTGAAGCGCAGACAAGCTCAAGCAAATCCACCTCTCAATGGGTTAAAAAAAACAAAATTAAGACTTTGGAGTGGCCTGGTCAGAGTCCTGACCTTAATCTGATTTAGATGCTGTGGCATGACCTTAAAAAGGCAGTTCATGCTCAGAAACTCTCCAATGTGGCTGAATTACAACATCCTACAAAGATGAGTGGGCCAAAATTCCTGCAGAGCATTGTAAAAGACTCAGTGCTAGTTATCTCAAAGGCTAGATTGAAGTTGCTGCTCCGAAGGGAGGCCCAGCCAGTTATTGGGTTTAGGGGATAATCACTTTTTGACAAAGGGCCCTGTAGTTTTGTATTTCTTTTTCCTTTAATAATAAAGACCTTCATGTAAAAACTGAATTTTGGGGTTACTCGTGTTATCTTTTTGTTACATTTACATTTTTTGGTGATCTGAAACATTTAAGTGTGACAAACATGCAAAAGAATAGGAAATCAGGAAGGGGAAAACCCTGTTTCACACAACTGTATGTCTTTACATATTTACAATTTTTTCTACATCTCTTCACAATAAATTATTTTTTGCATCTTTGAAACTGAATTGTGCGGTGATTTTCTCCATAATTATTGATGTGATTAACTGTCAATATAATATGTCTGGTAGCCTCCAAACTCTCCTCCAACAGATGATGTATGTATTGAAAAGGATTTGGCACATCTGATTTTAACCAATCACTCCTTTTATATGGAGGAGTCAAGAGAGATAGATTATTCGGCAAACAGAAATCTGTTGTGAATGTATGGCATTAGTCAAGGGCATATCTAGGAGGCATGCGAGGAACTTGCACCAGGTGCAGCCAGCAGGGGTGCCATCGAGCTGCCTGATGTGGCAGTAGGGCTGGTGTCAGCACCCAGGCAAGTGCCGGGGCACTGAACAGGAGGGGGCCCAATTCACCGTTAGGGACACCAGTGCACCATTGGGGCCCGGTGCTCTGGAGTGCGCCGTGGCACTTGTGATACTTGCCTCTCCCCGCTCCACCACTGTAGCCGCTTCCGCATCCTCTAACTGTGACGTTCACATCAGAGGGAGTGATGATGTCACTAGTGTGCGCCCACTGCCTGAACAGTCACAGTTCAGAGACACCAACGCTGAGGAGTCCGGAGCAAAGCAGTGGCCAGCATGGAGAGGTATTTCATTTTTTTAAATGTTTGGAGCAGTATATGGGGCTCATCATTTTTGGAGCATTTTATGGGGTCTTTTATATATGGAGCAGTATATGGGGCCCATTATATATGAGGCATCTTATGGGGCCAATGATATATGGACCATTATATGGAGCCCATCATATACTGTATGGAGCATTATATGGGACCTATTCTGTATGGGGCATTATATGGGGCCCATTCTGTATGGAGTAATATATGGGGCTCATTATACTGTATGGAGCAATATATGGGGCTCATTATTCCGTATGGAGCAATATATGGGGCTCATTATTCTATATGGAGCACTATGTGGTGCCCATAATACTGTGTGGAGCAATATATGGGACTGATTATTCTATGTGGAGCATTATGTGGTGCCCATAATACTGTATGGAGCAATATATGGGGCTCATTATTCTGTATGGAGTAATATATGGGGCTCATTATTCTGTATGTAGCGCTATGAGGTGCCCATAATACTGTATGGATGACTATACTGTCTGGTTTCTGAACTATTGATATAACTCATGTAATGTAAGAAGGAAGTGAAATCTTTGGCATTGTACTATACCTATATTTCTCTGCTGTATCTGTGCATCTTGAATTGGGGATTTTAAAATAATGATCATTGCTAATACATTTCAGAAAGTGTTTTTATATTGAATTTAATTCTTACTACATGAAAAGTAGCATGCAAAAAATATTGCTGCATTCATTGTCAGATTGAAAACACCCTTTATTATTCCATGACATTGAAGTACAGAAGTTCTGCAGACTTTGTATCTGACATAACTCCAAAAGAGCAAAAGGGCACTCTGATAATTCCCTTTAAATATGTTCAATATTGTCTAATAACTCTTAACTCCCAGATCAGTTACAATAAACCTTGCCAAACCTCAAAAGTAAACTCAGATCCTCATTTACTTTCACCAATTAATAATTAAGTAATCTGTGTCATATGTGACAGATAATACTGTTAATCATTAAGGATCATGTTACTTCAGCACTGAACTCGAGCAACCTATAAACTGCATGACTTTTGGATATGGGACGGATCCCCACGCCATCTTAAAACAACCATAGCTACAGTAAACCTAAGGCACTAGAATAAATGCACAAAACACATTATTTTGGTTGTCAAAATGGCCACAGCTTTATTAAAATCACAGGATGATAACAATGACAGTAGGAGTCAGGTGAAGTGGTAGTTCATTGGGATTCACAAGTACTGTGATACCCCCAGCTGTCTGACATACAGCACCAGGACAGACAGCCATAAAGGAGCGGCACGCCCTGGTTTGCCATTTAAGCAGAGGCAGTAAACTTTCAGTAGTAAACATCAAATTGCTGTTCAATAATCAGCGTAGGGTAAACTCATTAATTACAATTTGTCAAAGGCAACTAATCCCTAACTAAAGACTATAATTAAACATAACTTTAATTGAACTAATAAGGAGGAGTAAAATCGCAAAGTTAGGGAGCATTTTTCACCAGATTATTAGGAAAACATCTGAATATTTTAAGATTGAGGCATAGGAGTGAATTTTAATAGCCAATAGGGAATTTAGATTGTGAGCCCCATTGGGGACAGTGATGATAATGTATGTAAAACGCTGTGTAATTAATGGCGCTATATCAATGAGTAAAATAAATTAAACAAATAAATATTAATATTAGGCTGATTTTACCTTACCGTGTTTTTGTGGGTCAATTTTGCGGCCCCAATAGATTTCTATGGGGCCGCAAAATCGGCCCTCAAAAATTCCATGGTGCGCCGTGCGCCTTGCGGCCGTGTAAAAAGATCGAGCTTGCTCGATCTTCTATACGGCGTACGGATACGGCTCCCATTGTAAATCAATGGGGCAGCAAAAACAAATGGAAGATGGTTTTTGCGGTGCGCCGTCACTTCCGGTTTTGCGGAACGCCGTTTTTTTTCCCCAATACTATTTCCATAGCAAAAACGGACCGCAATAACGGACCACAAAAAATGTGGTAAGTGTAAAAGTAGCCTTAGGGAAACTAGATAAATAATCCAATTGATCAGATGGTCTTATAATATACAGATGTTTTCCTAATAATCTGGTGAAAAATCCACGCTAACTTTGCGATTTTAATTCTCCTTATTAGTTCAATAAAAGTTATGTTTTATTATAGTCTTTAGTTAGGGATTAGTTGCCTTTTGCAAATTATAATTAGTAAACTTTCAGGGCACCAAGGACCCTATTATCCTCACTCCTGTGTTTAACCACATGCCCACCCCTGATTGACATTACCATTACGACATCCTTCAGGCTCACCACCAAAGCCACCATGAAGTTTTACATCCTCTATTAGTTACAGTCCATACAAGTCCAATAGTTTGTGAAAAAAATTGTTGTGTCATCCGAATTTTACATTGCAAAGGATGGGAGAAGTTGTGTCATCTAATTAATTATTTATTCATATGTGAAAAACCCAGGTGACACACTGATTGTAAAAATGGACACCTAATACACACTAATACAATACACTGATGACATTGGTACCTTTTTATTCATGTATGTCTTAAAACACTGATGTGTGAATAAGGTCTTATGCTTCACTACTTACTGCTGAAAGTCATGTTGTTATATTATAGTAAGAAAGTTATCATATTGGAATAAAATACATGCTATTTCAAAAAAGATCTTTAAGATATAGCTGGAATCAGCTCGTGCTTGAGATGAACAAATATAAATCAATTCCAGCAGCAGCTGAAAAGCATGCTGTTTATTGAAAATCCATCAAGCAGAACATTGTGAATCAGCCTAAACTGAGGACTTTTTGAAGATCTTGAAGCACAGTCAGTTCATGGTGTTTTGTTTGCTAGGCCTCCAATAAAATGCACATTTTTTGGATGATGTTGCTGGATCGTTTGGCTGTTGCATCATGACATATGGTTTGTCTGACTATGCTAGTGGTGTCTAAAATTTGTCTTCAAGACTCAGATAAACAAATGCAGTAAGGTTTAACCCTTTTAACAGTCCAAAGTACATGCCCAAATACTTATATTATACAGTGGCTTGTAAAAGTTTGCCCCCCCTGGTCAAAATTACTGTTATTGTGAACAGTAAAGCAAGTGGAAGATGAAATGTGTCATGAGTTTACCAGACAGAGAGGAGCCAGAAGCTCACAGCATCTGATTTCTCCTACTCCTGCACTGATTGGAAGCTCTTCATCTTCATATTAAACATGCAGATTTCATTTAGCAGTGCAGGGGTTAATTTGCCCAATTGAGAGCTTCTGGAAGATTTCCTGCATTAATGCTCTCAGCTGATCACTGTAAGCCACTTCCATCTCCTATATAATCTGGGCCCTGTCAAGGACTCATTGCCAGAGCAAGCTTTTGCTGCATGGTTGGAGGTTGTTGGTTGGTGATTGTTTGAGAAGGCATTTGATGGATTTATCTGTGACTGTTGCTAGGTTTTGGGTGTGTGCCAGTTCCCGTTCTTTTCCTACTTTTATTCTACCCCATCCTCTACTCCCCGGTGCATACCTCTGTGTGAGTATATTAGTATGATTGGTGTTATCCTTTATCCGTTATTTTATGGTCATTACTCTATGCTAATTCTCTTGGATCTCTCTGCAGAATTCGACACTGGATCATCAGCTCCTCCTCACTATGCTCCGTTCCATTGGCCTCAAGGACACCGTTCTCTCCTGGTTCTCCTCCTATCTCTCTGACCTGTTACGAATGGGCAGCGAGGAGGATAGCAGGCTCAAGCAAAGCCACAGAAAACCAGAGAGATTTTTACACCTGCGGATTCCTATAATGGAAGAGGTGAAAAAACGCAGCGCATTCCGCACAAAGAATTGACATGCTGCGGATTCAAAACCGCAGCAAATCTGCGCTGAAAAATCAGCAGCATGTGCACAGCGTTTTTTTATTTTACATTGGTTAAAATGGTACTGTACATCACAGGAGAATCTGCTGCGGATCTGCAGGGCCAAATCCACTGCGGATCCGCAGCAGAATCCACAACATGTGCACATACTCTTAGAGTCCATTTTCACTTAATATCCCTTGGATGGGTTACATGTAAGTGGATCTTGTCTGTTCTTATCTGACATCCAACACCGATCTCAGCAAGATGAAGAAGTGATGGACACAGACATGGCAGATTTAGCGTGAAACAAGTTACTAAACGTAAGGCAGACAAGTCAAGAGTAACAATTATAATACGCAGTAATGGCACAAGCATAATGCCTTACTGTCATGATACCAGTGCTGGTGGACCGGCACTTCTGGGGTTAATGTTTTGATCTCAGTGCAGACTCTTACCTGCACACCTGGGACCTTTTATGGTGGCCTCTCATTGGTTGTGGGAAAGCTTCTTATAGCCTCAGGAAGCTCCCATCCCCCATCAGTTATACTTCCACCCTTGGCATAGTGTGGTGACCCCTGAGTGTGTTTTTGCTGTGTTCTGGTTGCTTGATAATCTGTGTATGACTCGGTCTGTTCTCTGGATATTGCTTTGGATTCTGCTTGGTACCTTCTATGTCCGTTTGGTTTTGACTTCTGCTTGGCCTCGACTATCCGTTCTGTCTCATCCCTGGTACTTTACTGATATCTCTGTGTATGACCTCCGCTTTGCCTGACTCTGAGTATTTCTGTATAGTGTCCTGCCATCTCTGAAAGCAGGATGCTAAGCCCTGCCCCCTTGCAGTCACAAGACCGTAGGTCCTGTGACTGCTTGCAAAACTTCAGCGTCCACAGGTCCTGTGCATCTGTACTTGCCGGCTGTACCTGACCCCGGGCCCCCCTACAGTGCGGGTGAGTCCCTGGTCAGCGGAGGCTGCACGCCGGCGCTGACAGGATCCTGACACTTACAATATTGTTTGCACAGACCTTGATGGTTGCCTATCAATTATGTGACACTGAGTTTGTCTTTTACACACTAATGAGAACTGTCTCTTAGCATCACATTTATACTACAACCCCTGGCAAAAATTATGGAATCACCGGCCTTGGAGGATGTTCATTCAGTTGTTTAATTTTGTAGAAAAAAACAGATCACAGACATGGTACAAAACTAAAGTCAATTCAAATGGCAAATTTCTGGTTTTAAGAAACACTAAAAGAAATCAAGAACAAAAGTGTGGTAGTCAGTAATGGTTACTTTTTTATACCAAGCATAGGGGGAAAATTATGGAATCACTATATTCTGAGGGAAAAAATTATGGAATCAAGAAAAACAAACCAACAAAATAACACTGCAACACATCACTAGTATTTTGTTGCACCACTTCTGGCTTTTATAACAACTTGCAGTCTCTGAGGCATGGATTAATGAGTGTCGAACAGTACTCTTCATCAATCTGGCTCCAACTTTCTCAGATTGCTGTTGCCAGATCAGCTTTGCAGGTTGGAGCCTTGGATTGAGATCCGGACTATTTGCAGGCCATGACATTGACCTTATGTTTCTTTTTTCAAGGAATGTTTTCACAGTTTTTTCTCTATGGCAGGATGCATTATCATCTTGAAAAATGATTTCATCATCCCCAAACATCTTTCAATTGATGGGATAAGAAAAGTGTCCAAAATATCAACATAAACTTGTGCATTTATTGAAGATGTAATGACAGCCATCTACCCAGTGCCTTTACCTGACATGCAGCCACATATCATCAATGACTGTGGAAATTTGCATGTTCTCTTCAGGCAGTCATCTTTATAAATCTCATTGGAACGGCACCAAACAAAAGTTCCAGCATCATCACCTTGCCCAATGCAAGTTCGCGATTCATCACTGAATATGACTTTCATCCAGTCATCCACAAATGCTTTTCCTTAGCCCATTGTAACCTTTTTTTTTTCTGTTTAGATGTTAATGATGGCTTTCATTTAGCTTTTCTGTATGTAAATCCCATTTCCTTTAGGCGGTTTCCCACAGTTCAGTCACAGACAGTGAATCCAGTTTCCTCACATTCGTTCCTCATTTGTTTTGCTGTGCATTTCCTGTTTTGGAGACATATTGCTTTAAGTTTCCGGTCTTGACTAGAGATGAACGACTTTGCCTTTTTTAGGGTCGAGACGGGTTTCATGAAACCCGACTTTCTCAAAAGTCGAGTAGAACGAAATCGGCCGACTATAGGGAAAAATAGGAGGTCCGACTGAAACACGAAACCCAATGCAAGTCAATGGGGAAGCAAAGTCGATAGGGAGTGGAGGACAGTAAACACACCTACAGTGCCCATTTCAATGCCAACGACATCAATTCTTATTACTTAAGCTTGTCAACCTTAATTTACTTTATAATAATAGTTACGCATTGAAAACTGGGGGTTATTTGGTAAAGTTGTGGGGGGTAGGGCTGGCTCCAGGTTTTTGTGTACCCCGGGCCAGAGTGTCAGTGCACCCCTTTAACACATGCCACAATTCATGATGCTCCGATACGGCACAGAAATATAGGTATAGTACAATGAAAAATACTTCACTTCTTACATGACATGACTGATATCTATTTTAAATTCTACAATAGCTCAAAAAACGGACAGTATATTACTCCATACAGTATTATGGCCACCACATGGTGCGCCATACAGAATAATGAGCCCCATATATTTCTCCATACAGAATAATTGGTCCCATATAATGTTCCATGCACTATATGATGAGCTTCACATAATGCTCCAGCATATGATGGTCTCCATGGATGATGCTCCAGTGTGTTATGGGCCCAAATAATGCTCCATATATAATGGGCCCCATTTCTAATGCTCCAGTGTATAATGGGCCCCATAGATGCTGCTCCAGTGTCTGATCTGCCCCATTTAGAATGCTCCAGTATGTGATGGGCCCCATGGATGATGCTCCAGTGTCTAATGGGCCCAAATAATGCTCCATATATAATGTGCCCCATTTAGAATGAACCCAGGCATGGTATGTGAAAAGAGCTCCTTGGAGTAATCTGAAGTGTGAGCTTCTGCATCCTTCACTTTTGTTGTGGGTGAAAGACCCAAGGAAAGGGGTTGCTACTGACCAGAAGCCTGCACTGATGACTCAGTGCTTGTATTTTTTGAACCTTCAGAAGAGGAGGTGATAGAGCTGGAGGCTGTTTCAGCAATGTAAGTCAAAACCAGTTCCTGGTGCTCCAGCTTTAAAAGCAGTTTACCTACTCCCAGAAAAGGGAGCCTTACAGGCCTTCCTTAATTGCTATTGTGCTTTTGGCACTACCAGCAGATGCACCACCACAACCTTCAGTACCAGCTGGCCTCCCATGCCCACGTCTATGGCCTCTTCCACCATACTTACTAATTTTTGTGAAAATGGACCCAAAATACCAGCATATATATGGTACTGTATCAGAAGCGTACAGCTCTATACAGTCTAGGGATAATTGTAAATCTCCGTAAATATTTCATGAGTCATACACAGACACTCACAGGCTCAGTATGGATTACACAATAATATACAAAGTTGAAAAAGGGTACTATATAGTATAGTTTAAACATTCTGAATCTCCGTATATATTTCAGGAGGCAGACACAAATGCTGTCAGGCCTACTATGGATTAGACAAGAATATAAAAAGCTGTAAATGGGTAATGCATACAGCTGTACACAGTGTTGGTGTAATTTTTAAATCTACATATATATTTCATGAGTAACACACAGACTCTCACAGGCTCAGTATGGATCACACCATAATATAAAAAGAAGATCCGCAAGAAATAATCACACATGTGTGCCAATGTTCCAGGTGTCAATGATGCACTTAGAGTGGTGGGTGGATGAGGACTTTCTGGCTCAAAGGGTACTGTATCAGATACAAGGTATATATAGTTTAGTGAAAGTAGAAAAAATATCCGTATGTATTTCAGGAGGCAGACACAGACGCTCTAGGCCCAGTATGGATTCGACAAGAATATAGAAATTTGACAAAGGGTACAGTATCAGCAGATAATAGGTATATATAGTATAGTTTAAACATTCTAAATCTCAGTATACAGTATATATTCTAGATTCTAGATATTTTCATCTCCACACCTGCCCTTACTCTCTCTTTATTTTCAGTCTTTCAGTGTTTGTATACCCATGCTGTGTTTTGTGTCACACTATGTCATGATTAATAAATTTTGTAATATATTTGGATATGCTGTCAGCCTCTATTTTTCTAGTTAGGGACTTTTAATTATATTTTTACAACTATATTCTTTAGTGTTGAGTTACATATAAATTATTGGTAATTACCGTATTTTTCGCTTTATAAGACGCTCCGGATTATAAGACGCACCACAAATTTTGAGGAGAAAAATAAGAAAAAAATATTTTTTAATAAAATGGTGGTGCCTCTTATAATCCTTGCATCTTATTGCTTACCGGGGTTGGTGGCTGCGGTGTAGCGGGGTCCAAGGCTCACTGCTGGAGGAGGCAGGTGTGGAGTGATGCTGCAGGCCACATTCTGGGATGAGGGGGGGCTCCGATGTGTGCCGTTGCTGCTGCTGCAGGTTCTTGTGCTGCTGCCGGGTTTCTCCGCTTGTCCGGTGGTTGCTGGCCGGTGCCTCCGGTGCCCAGCGGTGCAGCGTTGTGTACCCGTTGATGCCCGGGGCTCAGCCGACATTGTGCGACAGGCTAGAGCCCCGGCATTTCCTCGGTTCCCTGTGTATGCGCGCTGTGGTGCCGGTAAAAAAAATGGCCACCCGCGCGTGCGCAGATGGGATCTCGGGACCCAGTTCTCGAGAGATGAGATCTGAAATCTCATCTCTCGAGAGCTGGGTCCCGAGATCCCATCTGCGCACGCGCCGGCGGCCATTTTTTTACGGGCACGCAGGGAATCGAGGAAATGCCGGTGCTCTGGCCTGTCGCACAATGTCGGCAGAGCCCCGGGCATCGACGGGCACACAATGTGGCACCGGAGACACCCGCAGCACCAGCCAGAAACCGCTGGACGCCCCCGATCACAGCCTAGGTAAGGCATGTCCGCTTTGTAAGACGCACCCCGTTTTCCCCCCAAATTTGGGAGAAAAAAAGTGCGTCTTACAAAGCGGAAAATACGGTATATTACGTTTAATCGTCACTTGTAATAATTTATAATTTTGATATTCCCTTGCCTCTTTGTTTTTCATGTTTGGTTCTATTTATTGGTCTAGAGGTGTTTCCACTTGGTCATGTAGAATTGTTTTTTGGTTTAAACGGTTTACCAGAGTTGCTTGTTTGTTAGCCAATATTATCTTTAGGTTCTCCTGTGGCATGATGTGTAATTTGCCTTTATAGAGTGGACCGAGGATGCTGGCCAACCAGTAGTCATCATCCTTCATCATTTTGGCAATGCGGGGGTCCCTTTTTAGGATCCGCAAGGCATAATCACACATATGGGCCAATGTTCCAGGTGTCAATGATGCACTGGCAGTGTTGGGTGGAGGAGCACTTTCTGGCAAATCCACATCCCTCCAGTCACGCACAAACCCTGTACCTGACCTTGCCATGCCAACATTTTCTCTTGCCCCCTGAGAAGCATCCTCCTCCCCAAAATAATCATTCCCCTCATCCTCCATCTCCTGCTCTTCCTCTTCTTCCTCCACCTCATCCAGGACAGTTCCCTGACCAGACAATGGCTGACTGTCATAAAGGCTTCCCTCCTCCTCCTCTTCCTGTTCCTCGTCCGCTGCAGATGCCTGATCCTTAATGTGTGTCAAACTTTGCATGAGCAAATGCATAAGTGGGATGCTCATGCTTATGATGGCGTCGTCTACGCTTACCAGCCGTGTGCATTCCTCAAAACACTGAAGGACTTTACAGACGTCTTTCAGCTTTGACCACTGCACACCAGACAACTCCATGTCTGCCCTCAAACTGCCTGCCCATGTAGCCTCCCACAAATGCATTACAGCCTGCCTCTGTTCGCACAGCCGCTCAACCATGTGCAGGGTGGAGTTCCACCTTGTTGCAACGTCTATGATTAGGTGGTGCTTGGGGAGGTGGAGCAATCGCTGCAGCTTCTGCATATGACTGGAGTGTACGGGCGAGTGACAGATGTGCAAGCGCAGTCTTTGCACCTTATGGAGCAGGGCTGTTAACTCCGTATAATTATTTAGGAAGCACTACACCACCAGGTTCAAAGTGTGAGCCAGGCAAGGTATGTGTGTGAGTTTTGCAAGGGCTATGGCTGCCACAAAATTCTGTCCGTTATCACTGAATACCTTGCCTGGCTCAAGATGTAGACTGCCCAGCCATGACTCAGTTTCTCGCTGCAAGTAGTCAGCCAGTACATCTGCGGTGTGTCTGTTGTCGCCCAAAGACATCATCTTTAAAACAGCCTGCTGCCGCTTACCACTAGCTGTTCGATAGTGGGACACCATGTGTGCAACACTGGCAGCTGCGGATGGAGTGCTCGTGCGACTGCGCTCTGTCTACGAGCTTTTGCTTCTCGAGGAGGAGGAGGGTCGAACGCCTACAGTCAACTGTTTCCTATACCGTGGGCTAGACTGTTCCGCTGCCGTTGTCCCCTGTGGAGCCTGCATCCACCACATTAACCCAGTGCGCAGTGATGGACACGTAACGTCCCTGGCCATGCCTACTGGACCATGCATCTGTTGTGAGGTGCACCTTTCCACTCATTGATTGTTTGAGTGCATGGACAATGCGGTCTTACACATGCACGTGGAGGGCATGGATGGCTTTTTGAGAAAAGTGCCGACTGGGTAGGTCATAGCATGGGACAGCGTAGGCCATGAGCTCTCGGAAAGCTTCACTTTCAACCAAACGGAAGGGCATCATCTCTAATGAGATCAGTTTGGCAATGTAGGTGTTCAAAGCCAGTGTACACGGATGAGAGGATGAGTACTTTCTTGTCCTACTCAGAGTGTCTGCTAGGGTGAGCTGGACTTGAGAGCTGCATATGGTGGAACTAGCGGTGGACCGGACGGACTGAGAGGGGGTTGGTGATGGTGTTGGTGGTGATGGCCTAGATTCAGTGTTTCGTTGCAAAACCATTGTGATTCCCTGACTGCTTTGGCCTTGCGACAACACCTCAACATTTATTGCTGGTGGTGTGCTTACTGGTGGTGGTGGGCTTACAGTGGGGTAAGCGATGGAGCATTGCTGGCTACCTTCAGTTGGAGCATGTGCACATGTGGTACCTGAGGTTTTGTAGTCCGTCCACGCTTGCAAGTGCATGGTGGTTAAATGTCTAAGCATGCAACTGGTATTCAAATTTCTCAGATTTTTCCCTCAGCTAAAGGTCCTTCCACATTTCTTACAGATAACCTTTGCCTTATCAGTAGGATTTTGGACAAAGAAGTGCCACACTGCACTCTTCCTACTATGGTATAAATTTTCAGGGCTTGCACGCTGTGCTAATTTGAGCATCTGGCCAAGCTGTCCTGCAACTCTTTTGGTTCTTCTTCCACGTTTTTGGACAGCTACGGGCCTGCCAGATAACCGCTGATGCGATGTCGATGCCTGCTGCGGATCTTTCTCCTTATCTGAGTTATTCCCCCAATGGATGCCATTCTGGGTCAAGAACTGGGTCATCCATCACCACCTCTTCAATTTCCTCTGCACCTTCCTCTGTGTCACCTTGTAAGGTGGTATAGTATGTGGGAAGGGGAACCTGAGTCATCAGGGTCAGATTCTGGCTCAGTAGAATGCGAGGGCAATGTAGTGCTGTGGATCAATGTACCAGCAATATCATCTAGCAGTGGCTGTGCATCAGTGCACTCCATGTCAGATTCATCTTGGACTGGTGAATTCAGGATTTGACTAAATAACCCAGGCATGGTATGTGAAAAGAGCTCCATGGAGTAATCTGAAGTGTGGGCTGCAGCATCCTTTACTTTTGGTGGGGGTGAAGGACACATGGGAAGGTGTTTTTCCTGACCAAAACCCTGCACTGACGACTCAGTGCTTGCAGTTTTTGAAATTTCAGAAGAGGAGGCAATAAAGCTGGTGGCTGTTTCGGCAATGTAAGCCAAAACCTGTTGCTGATGCTCCGGCTTTAAAAGCGGTTTTCCTACTCCCAGAAAGGGGAACCTTACAGGCCTTCTTGTGCCAGATGATGATGCAGGCTCAACACCTCCTGCCTTAGCTGCTATTGGGCTTTTGGCATAACCAGCAGATGCACCACCACCACCATCAGTACCAGCTGCCCCCCCACCCTCGTCCGCGGCCTCTTCCACCATAGTTCCTCATGTTTGTGAAAATGTAACAAAAATACCAGCAGATATATGGTACTGTATGAGGAGCGTACAGCTGTATAAGGTGTAGGTAAAAATGTAAATCTCCGTATATATTTGCTTAGTCACAGACGCTCTTCCAGTATGTATTTGACCGTAATCCAACCAGCAGATATACGGTACTGTATAAGAAGCGGACAGCTCTATACGGTGTATGTATGGAAAAATGAAGATCTCCGTCTATTTTTTTACGGAGTCATACCCAGATAGCATGTATTTGTCTGTGATACCAGCCGGTACACGGTAGTGTGTGACGAGCGAACAGCTCTATACGGTGTATGTATGGAAAATTTTAAATCTCCGTCTATTTTTTTACAGTCTCATACACACGCTGTCTCTGTATATATTTGACCGTAAGACAAACAACAGATATATGATACTGTTTGAGAAGCGGACAGCTCTATACGGTGTATGGAAAAATGGAAATGTCCATTTATGTATTTACGGACTCACACACACACGCGCTGTCTCTGTATAGATTGGACCGTAATCCCAACAGCAGATATACGATACTGTTTGAGAAGCAGACAGCTGTATATGGTGTAAGAAAAATTTTAAATCTCTGTCTATTTTTTTACGGAGTCAAACACAGATGCCAGCCGGTAGGTACACGGTAGTGTGTGAGGAGCGTACAGCTCTATACGGTGTATGTATGTAAAAATTAAAATCTCCGTCTATTTTTTTACGGAGTCACACCCAGATAGCATGTATTTGTCCGTGATGCCAGCCGGTAGGTACACGGTAGTGTGTGAGGAGCGTACAGCTCTATACGGTGTATGTATGTAAAAATTAAAATCTCCGTCTATTTTTTTACGGAGTCACACCCAGATAGCATGTATTTGTCCGTGATACCAGCCGGTACACGGTAGTGTGTGAGGAATGTACAGCTCTATACGGTGTATGTATGGAAAATTTAAAATCTCCTTCTATTTTTTTACGGAGTCACACACAGATAGCATGTATATGTCCGTGATACCAGCCGGTACACGGTAGTGTGCGAGGAGCGTACACCTCTATACTTTGTGTGAAAAAGTGAACGCTCGGTAACTGTGCAGAAAAACAGAATAAAAGTTTTTTGCTTTGAAAAAAGCAGTCTGCACAGCAGTGTGCACAGAGCAATGCAGCTATTAGGTAGCCTTATAAGGCAGCCTAATAACCACCAGGGCTGCTGCACACACAAAAATCCTCCCCTGTCACTGCACACTAACTGTACAGCTGAAATACGCTATCAGAAGAAGAACAGATTTTTTTCTTTGTTGCCTAACACTCTCCCTATTGAGAATCAGTGACAGCAACCTCTCCCTATGCTAAGATCAGCAGAAGTAAGATGGCGGTCGGCGTTCAGGGCTTTTATAGCCACTGTGATGCCACACAAAGCTAGCCAATCACTGCAATGTCCTTCTCTAAGATGGTGGTGGCCGCTCCCTATGTCATCGCATTGCCCACTGTGTGCGTCCTTTATCATTGGCTGAGAAAAGGCGCTGGAAGCATTATGGGAAACGCGACTTTGGCACGCGGGTCGGCGACCTCATGGCCGACCTCACTCTATGGTCTGGTTTCGATCGGCGAAACCCGACTTTAGCGAAAGTCGGCAACTTATGAATTTGACCGACCCGATCCGCTCAACTCTAATCTTGACGCTTTGATGTCTTCCTTGGTCTACCAGTATGTTTGCCTTTAACAACCTTCCCATGTTGTTTGTATTTGGTCCAGATTTTAGACACAGCTGACTGTGAATAATCAACATCTTTTGCAACATTGCGTGATGATTTACCCTCTTTTAAGAGTTTGTTAATCCTCTCCTTTGTTTCAGTTGACATCTCTCGTGTTGGAGCAATGATTCATGTCAGTCCACTTGGTGCAACAGCTCTCCAAGGTGTGCTCAATCCTTTTTAGATGCAGAGTAACGAGTAGATCTAATTTGATGCAGTTGTTAGTTTTGGGAATTAAAATTTACAGGCTGATTCCATAATTTTTTCCTCAGAATTGAGTAATTCCATAAATGTTCCCCTATGCTTGGTTTAACCCCTTAACCCCCAAGGGTGGGTTGCACGTTCATGACCCGGCCAATTTTTACAATTCTGACCACTGTCCGTTTATGAGGTCATAACTCTGGAACGCTTCCATGGATCCTGGTGATTCTGACAATGTTTTCTCATGACATATTCTACTTCATGATAGTGGTAAAATTTCATTCATATAACTTGCATTTATTTGTGAAAAAAAACGGAAATTTGGCAAAAATTTTGAAAATTTTGCAATTTTCCAACTATGAATTTTTATGCCCTTAAATCACAGAGATATGGCACACAAAAAACTTAATAAGTAACATTTCCCACATGTTTACTTTACATCAGCACAATTTTGAAACCAAAATTTTTTTTTGTTAGGAAGTTATAAGGGTTAAAAGTTGACCAGCGATTTCTCATTTTTGCAACACCATTTTATTTTTACGGACCACATCACATTTGAAGCCACTTTGAGGGGTCTATATGATAGAAAATACCCAAAAGTGACACCATTCTAAAAACTGCACCCCTTAAGGTGCTCAAAATCACATTCAAGAAGTTTATTAACCCTTCAGGTGCTTCACAGGAATTTTTTGAATATTTAAAAAAAAAATGAACATTTAACTTTTTTTCACAAAAAAAATGCTTCAGGTTCAATTTTTTTTATTTTACCAAGGGTAAAAGGAGAAATTGGACAGGAAAAGTTATTGTGCAATTTGTCCTGAGTACGCTGATACCTGATATGTGGGGGGGAAACCACTGTTTTGGCACATGACAGAGCACAGAAGGGAAGGAGCGCCGTTTGACTGTTTCAATGCAAAATTGGCTGGAATTCAGATCGGATGCCATGTCTCATTTGGAGAGCCCCTGATGTACCTAAACAGTGGAAATGTGGCGCCCCTGAGGCTTCAGTCGCCACAGAGGTACTGCACCTTCTCCTAAGGTGTAGTGCCCCACCATCCAGATAAGGTGGGAACTCCTGACCACGCTCCACACCTGCATTCCACACACAGGATAGTTCAGTGGGGCCACCTAACAGCTTCAGGCTGGGGGTTAGCAGAGCACCCCTCGTGGAACCCTGGTTCGTAACACGAGATGTGCTGGGAGGCGGGTGGAGTGAAATGATACAAAAGAGTGGGAAGAGTGAGAGTTAGTGGATTAGTTGGAGAGAGAGGGAGAAGAGTGAAGATGGGTGTCTGAAGGACATGCTGCAGCAGGTCCCAGTGATCTTGGCTGCTGGCACGAGAAAGACCAGAGAAAGAGACTGATAAGATTGATAACCTAACCTTCCATAAGAGAGATAGACCAGATCAGAATGAAGGAGAATAGAAGGACGGTGGGAAGCTGGTTGAAGAAAGATAGAGAACCCTTCTAGTCCAGAGCGCAAAGGCCGGGGCCGGTCCCTGAGGTTGATTGGATCTTTATGTCCAGCAACAGACACCGGAGGAGTGGTGAGCCACTAACGCCTTGCACCCATCATAGACTTGGGACACAACAGCAACTGAATAGAGAGCTGGGATGCAGTGAGGAGTCCCCGAAGCAGGCTACAGCTGTCTGTCATACAAGTAGAGACTAGGAACACCTAGAGAGAAGCATTCCAGGGTAACTAAGTACTGGAGTGCTTCACACCTAAAGGTGCATTGAAGGAGTCGTTCAGTGAAGGTACATGTTGGCGGAGTGTGGAAGGGAGAACCCTATCTGGCCTGGAGGTTGGCTGGAGCCCTGACCTGGAGAACACAGCACAGAGGCAGGCATGTGTGTGAACTGCAAACATTGAGTAAAGCCTTGGAACCGCACACCCTGGTGTCCTCCAGTTATTCCAGCACCGCTACACCTTGGTAACCACATCTATACCATTCTGCGCCTCTCCTTATCCATTGCACCTACACTGCCCTGGGACTACAGCTCCACCTGTGGGGAGCTACACGATCTTTGCTGCACCGCACCATCAGTCCCAGCGGATCTGCATGCAGCGTTGGCTCAACATCTTACTTGCCAAACACCACGGGTGGCATCACAAACTATTCTACCATTAACTACATCTCCCCCATTGCTTGGGCGCCCAGGGCCACGGATCGGGTCACCGCTGCTGTGACACATTCCCCTGACACCGGCCTGGTACCGATACCGAGTACCCCACAGCTCTGGGAGGGCGACCCAGAAACCCCACAAGTAACCACATTTTGGAGACTAGACCACCCAAGGAACTTATCTAGATATGTGGTGAGAACTTTGAACCCACAAGGGCTTCACAGAAGTTTATAACGTACAGCGGTACAATTAAAAAATCATATTTTTTCCACAAAAATGATCTTTTCACCCCCAATTTTTATTTTCTCAAGGGTAACAGGACCTTAAAAAGTTATTGTGCAATTTGTCTTGAGTACGCTGATACCCCATATGTGGGTGTAAATGACTATTTGAGTGTATGGCAGAGCTCGGAAGGGAAGCAGCACCATTTGACTTTTTTGGCTGGAATTGAGATCGTACATCATGTCGCGCTTGGAAAGCCCCTGATGTAGAAAAACAGTGGAAACCCCCCACAAATGACACCATTTTGGAAACTAGACCCCCCCAAGGAACTTATCTAGATGTGTGGTGAGAACTTTGAACCCCCAAGGGCTTCACAGAAGTTTATAGCGTACAGCCGTACAATTAAAAAATCATATTTTTTCCACAAAAATGATTTTTTCACCCCCAATTTTTAATTTCCCAAGGGTAACAGGACCCTAAAAGTTAATGTGCAATTTGTCCTGAGTACGCTGATACCCTATATGTGGGTGTAATCGACTATTTGGGTGCATGGCAGAGCTCGGAAGGGAAGCAGCGCCATTTGACGTCTTTGGCTGGAATTGAGATCGGACACCATGTCGCGTTTGGAAAGCCCCTGATGTACCTAAACAGTGGAATCCCCCCACAAGTGACCCCATTTTGGAAACTAGATCCCCTAAGGAACTTATATAGATGTGTGGTGAGCACTTTGAACCTCCCAGTGCTTCACAGAAGTTTATAACGCCCGGGCGTGAAAATAAAAAAATCGTATTTTTTCCACAAACATGATCATTTAGTCCCCAATTTTTTTATTTTTCAAAGGATACCAGGAGAAAATGGACCCCAAAAGCTGTTGTCCTATTTGTCCTGAGTACACTGATACCCCATATGTGGGAGAAAACTACTATATGGGCACACGTCGGGGCTCAGAAGGGAAGTAGTGACGTTTTGGAATGCAGACTTTGAAGGAATGGTCTGCGGGTGTCATGTTGCCTTTGGAGAGCCCCTGATGTACCTAAACAGTGGAAACCCCCCACAAATGACACCATTTTGGAAACTAGACCCCCTAAGGAACTTATCTAGATGTGTGGTGAGCACTTTGAACCCCCAAGGGCTTCACACAAGTTTAGAATGCCCGGGCGTGAAAATAAAAAAATCGTAGTTTTCCTCAAACATGATCATTTAGTCCCCAATTTTTTTATTTTCCCAAGGGTACCAGGAGTAATTGGACCCCAAAATTTGTTGTCCAATTTGTCCTGAGTACGCTGATACCTCATATGTGGGAGAAAACTACTGTATGGGCACACGTCGGGGCTCGGAAGGGAAGTAGTGATGTTTTGGAATGCAGACTTTGATGGAATGGTCTGCGGGTGTCATGTGCGTTTGGAGAGCCTCTGATGTGCCTAAACTATTGAAACTCCCCACAAGTGACCCCATTTTGGAAATTAGACCCCCCACGGAACTTATCTAGATGTGTGGTGAGCACTTTGAACCCCCAAGTGCTTCACAGAAGTTTATAACGCCCAGGTGTGAAAATAAAAAAATCATATTTTTTTTCCACAAAAATGATATTTTTGCCCCCAATTTTTTATTTTCCTAAGAGCAACAGGAGAAATAGGACCCCAAAAGTTGTTTTGCAATTTGTCCTGAGTAGGCTGATACCCCATATGTGGGGGTAAAACATTGTTTGGGAGCATGGCAGAGCTTGGAAGGCAAGGAGCACCATTTGACTTATTCAACGAAGAATTGGCTGGATTTGAGATCAGACGCCATGTTGCATTTGGAGAGCACCTGATGTGCCCAAACAGTGGAAACACAACAATTCTAACTCCAACCCTAACCCCAACACACCCTAAGCCCTAACCCTAGCCCTAGCCCTAACCCTAGCCCTAGCCCTAACACTGGCCCTAGCCCTAACACTGGCCCTAGCCCTAACCCTAGCCCTAACCCTAATGGGAAAATGGAAATAAATACATTTTTTTAATTTTATCATTTTTCCCTAACTAAGGGGTGATAACGGGGGGTTTGATTTACTATTTATGGTAGTTTTTATATTTGGCAGCTGTCACACGCTAAAAGAAGCTTTTTATTGTAAAAATAGTTTTTGCATCACCACATATTGAGAGCTATAATTTTTACATATTTTGACCCACTGAGTCATGTGAGGTCTTATTTTTTGCGGGACGAGTTGACGCTTTTATTGGTTTCATGTTCGGGCACATGACATTTTTTGATCGCTTTTTATTCTGATTTTTGGGACGCAGAATTAACAAAAACCAGCGTTTCATGAATTTCTTTTGGGTGGTGCGTTTACATCATTCCACGTGCGGTAAAATTGATAAAGCGGTTTTATTCTTCGGGTCAGTACGGTTACAGCGATACCTCATTTATGTCTTTTTTTATGTTTTGGCGCTTTTATGCAATGAAAACAATTTTATATAAAAAAATAATTATTTTTGCATCGCTTTATTCTGTGAGCTATAACTTTTTTATTTTTTCTCTGATGATGCTGTGTCATGGCTCGTTTTTTGCAGGACAAGATGACATTTTCAGCGGTACCATGGATATTTATATGCGTCTTTTTGATCGCGCTTTATTGCACTTTTTGTTCGGCTGTATGATAATAAAACATTATTTTTTGCTTCGTTTTTTATTTTTATTTTTTAAGGGGTTCGCTAAAGGGGTTAACTAATGGGACAGTTTTATAGGGCAGGTCATTATGGACGCGGCGTTTTCAAATATATGTACATTTATTGTTTTTTTTTTATTTCCAAAAAATGAATTTATTAGGGAATATTTTTTTTTCCTTTTAATTTATTTAGCGATTTTTTAAAAATTATTTTTACAATTTTTTTTTAACTTTATTAGATTGTCCCAGGGGAGACATCACTGTCCTGTGACATATCGCTGATCTGTCACATCACAGATCACTGTGACAGATCAGCAATCTGTCACAGGCATTGAAGACTTCCTCTTGCCTGCGCTTTGCAGGCACTGAGGAAGCCAGCTCCCTGCAGGTCCTCGAAGGTCCCTGTCACCATCTTGGATCCGGGAACCTGCAGTGAAGGAGACCCCCGCAGCAGCACTTCACATTACGCTGCTGTGGGGCTCAGGGAAGCACGGAGGGAGCCCCCTCCCTGCCGATGCTTCCCTTTAACCCCCGGTACACCGCGATCGTGTTTGGTCGCGGTGTGCAAGGGGTTAACGTGTCGGGGGCGGTCCGTGACCACCCCTGACACATTGTGCCGGGTGTCAGCTGTGATAATCAGCTGACACCCGGCCGCGATTAGCGGTGCTCACCACGTGAGCGCCGCAGATCGCTGTTACGTACTATCCTGTCCCTGGGGATTAAGTCCCAGGGCACATGGACGGGATAGTACATCACATGGCAGTAAGGGGTTAAAAAAGTAACCATTACTGACAACTACATTTTTTGTTCTTGATTTCTTTTAGTGTTTCTTAAAGCCAGAAAGTTGCCATTTGAATTGACTTTAGCTTTGTGCCATGCCTGTGACCCGCTTTTTTTTCTACAAAATTAAACAACTGAATGAACATCCTCCAAGGCCGGTGATTCCATAATTTTTGCCAGGGGTTGTACTGTATGGTGGTGGCTCTAAATAAGACAGTGCTGGCCTTCACCAGCAACCACATAGCCAAGAAGCTATGAGTATCAGGGCTGCTATCACAGAACATCTTGCAGGGTATCATAGCAGAGCACATTAACTTTCTGAGGAACAGTAAATAATGCATATTCAAAAATGGATTATGCAGTCAAATTCATAGATATTCACTTCCCCAGCATGTCTCCTGTCACAGACCACAGTTTTCAAGCTCTCGCAGGCCACAGATGCTCAGAGCCAATGCCAGCGATAGTAATTGTGTCAGGCCACAGTAAAGCTCATCATCACAGGCCAGTCTCAGTATAACAGGTTCCAGCTCCAATCAGTGTCAAAGGGCCACTACCTACAGAGGTGACAGTCTGCCATCTCACATTAGTCAGTGTTAGGGAAAGCTGATTGGCATGGTCAATCATTGCAGGTCTTTCACAGTACTCTCAAGAGTCAATAATTCAGGTAATCTGATTCCTGCACTTCAGACTGGGAAGTTGTCCATAATCACTTGTCAGTCCCAGAGTGACTTTGCTCTCCATTTTGCTCACTCCATTATAGTTGCAACAGACTTCCAAATCCTCATAGCGTGTGCAGGACTGCCACTAGAAATTTTGGGGCCCCATACTTGCAACATTTTTGGGGCTCCCTTGAGACTCCACCAGGCTCCTCACCAGCTCTGCTTTCACCCCTCGAACTGTCCACAGTCCCATCGCCCTCTCTTGGAAAAACTCCACTTCTGTACCATGTCCTCACTAATCACATATTAACAGTTCCCATCACCAGATCACATACAGTGGGGCAAAAAAGTATTTAGTCAGTCAGCAATAGTGCAAGTTCCACCACTTAAAAAGATGAGAGGCGTCTGTAATTTACATCATAGGTAGACCTCAACTATGGGAGACAAACTGAGAAAAAAAAATCCAGAAAATCACATTGTCTGTTTTTGTTTCATTTTATTTGCATATTATGGTGGAAAATAAGTATTTGGTCAGAAAAAAGCAAACAAGATTTCTGGCTCACAGACCTGTAACTTCTTCTTTAAGAGTCTCCTCTTTCCTCCACTCATTACCTGTAGTAATGGCACCTGTTTAAACTTGTTATCTGTATAAAAAGACACCTGTGCACACCCTCAAACAGTCTGACTCCAAACTCCACTATGGTGAAGACCAAAGAGCTGTCAAAGGACACCAGAAACAAAATTGTAGCCCTGCACCAGGCTGGGAAGACTGAATCTGCAATAGCCAACCAGCTTGGAGTGAAGAAATCAACTGTGGGAGCAATAATTAGAAAATGGAAGACATACAAGACCACTGATAATCTCCCTCGATCTGGTGCTCCACGCAAAATCCCACCCCGTGGGGTCAGAATGATCACAAGAACGGTGAGCAAAAATCCCAGAACCACGCGGGGGGACCAAGTGAATGAACTGCAGAGAGCTGGGACCAATGTAACAAGGCCTACCATAAGTAACACACTACGCCACCATGGACTCAGATCCTGCAGTGCCAGACGTGTCCCACTGCTTAAGCCTGTACATGTCCGGGCCCGTCTGAAGTTTGCTAGAGAGCATTTGGATGATCCAGAGGAGTTTTGGGAGAATGTCCTATGGTCTGATGAAACCAAACTGGAACTGTTTGGTAGAAACACAACTTGTCGTGTTTGGAGGAAAAAGAATACTGAGTTGCATCCATCAAACACCATACCTACTGTAAAGCATGGTGGTGGAAACATCATGCTTTGGGGCTGTTTCTCTGCAAAGGGGCCAGGACGACTGATCCGGGTACATGAAAGAATGAATGGGGCCATGTATCGTGAGATTTTGAGTGCAAACCTCCTTCCATCAGCAAGGGCATTGAAGATGAAACGTGGCTGGGTCTTTCAACATGACAATGATCCAAAGCACACCGCCAGTGCAACGAAGGAGTGGCTTCGTAAGAAGCATTTCAAGGTCCTGGAGTGGCCTAGCCAGTCTCCAGATCTCAACCCTATAGAAAACCTTTGGAGGGAGTTGAAAGTCCGTGTTGCCAAGCGAAAAGCCAAAAACATCACTGCTCTAGAGGAGATCTGCATGGAGGAATGGGCCAACATACCAACAACAGTGTGTGGCAGCCTTGTGAAGACTTACAGAAAACGTTTGACCTCTGTCATTGCCAACAAAGGATATATCACAAAGTATTGAGATGAAATTTTGTTTCTGACCAAATACTTATTTTCCACCATAATATGCAAATAAAATGAAACAAAAAACAGACAATGTGATTTTCTGGATTTTTTTTTCTCAGTTTGTCTCCCATAGTTGAGGTCTACCTATGATGTAAATTACAGACGCGTCTCATCTTTTTAAGTGGTGGAACTTGCACTATTGCTGACTGACTAAATACTTTTTTGCCCCACTGTACATAGCCAGCAGCATTTGTAAACTCTTTTGGCTGGGCTTTACTCTACTGTAACTTATTAAACATTTGTTAAAATATCTAATACAATTTAGGCATATTTTTATTTATTTTTCAATGTTTAAAATGAACAAAAATACCACATACAAGGGACAAATACCACAGCACCATGACCAAATCACATAGTATCATCACATAGTGACTGATTACTACAATACTGATCATCAATTAAAAAATCACAGCAATCTATAATAATAAATGCCCTAAGCAGCTTCCGGTTGTTAGAACTTCCGTCCAGTTGTAACCGGTGACGTCACCGCACACCTCTTTCCATGTTAACCCTCAATACACCACTCCTCCTCAACACACACACTCCTCTCACCTTTCATCATCTCCACTCACGTCCACTCACTCTTTCACTCCACATATGACCCTTTCTCTCACTCCGTCTCTCATACTCACGCCGTCATCGCTGCTGATCCACGATCCCCGACATCTTCTTCCGCAGGCGCCATCCTGGATCCAGATGTCCTCCACGCCGGCGACATGTTCTTGCGGCGACGCCATTTTGGATCGGCGAAATCCCTCGATAATCAAGATGGCGTCGCAGCAAGAACATGTCGCCGGCGTGGAGGACGTTGGGATCCAAAATGGCGTTGGCGAAATCTCGCGAGATTTCGCCGACGCCATTTTGGATCCCGACGGCATCCACGCAGGCGACATGTTCCTGCGGCGACGCTATTTTGGATCGGCGAAATCCCGCGATACTCAAGATGGCGTCGCCGCAAGAACATGTCGCCGGCAAGGACGACGGTGGGATCCAAAATGGCGTCGGCGAAAACTCGCAAGATTTCGCAGACGCCATTTTGGATCCCGACGTCGTCCACGCCGGCGACATGTTCTTCCGGCGATGCCATCTTGAGTATCGCGGGATTTCACGATACTCAAGATGGCGTCGCCGCAAGAACATATCGCCGGCGTGAACAACGTCTGGATCCAGGATGGCGCCGGCGGAAGAAGATGTCGGGGATCGTGGAGCAGCGGCGATGACGGCGTGAGTATGAGAGACGGAGTGAGAGAAGGGGTCGTATGTGGAGTGAAAGAGTGAG
Source organism: Dendrobates tinctorius (assembly GCF_039654945.1). NCBI lineage: Eukaryota > Metazoa > Chordata > Amphibia > Anura > Dendrobatidae > Dendrobates > Dendrobates tinctorius. The sequence goes on from NW_027361802.1 coordinate 15,012,459, forward strand.
TGGAGATGGTGAAAGGTGAGAGGAGTGTGTGTGTTGAGGGTTAACATGGCAAGAGGTGTGATGCTATCACATCCTCCCGATGCGATAGCATCGGGCCATAATCTAGTATCACCATAAGAGCCATTATACAAAGGAGATCTGTACTTAGTATACTCTGTCCATCTACAGGTAATATAGTGATCACCAGTGACATTATACACAGTAGCTCTGTATGTAGGGTGCAGCGTACAGGCAATATAGTGATCACCAGTGACATTATACACAGGAGCTCTGTGTATAGTGAATGTTGTACAGGTAATACAGTGATCACCAGTGACACTATACGCAGAAGCTCTGTATACACAGGAGCTATTAAGGGAATAGAAGAATCCAGAATATAAACAGAAAGATAGTGAGGAAACACTTAGCTAACCTGTTGTGAGCTCATTTTCGGGTTTGCCTCTGGCTTCTGGTGAGGGTTATGGAGCTGGCTGTGCTGACAGAGGAGTACTGAGTTCTCTATCTGGGCTCCCTCTGTTGGTGAAGGGAGGTAATGAAGCTGATCTAAATGACAGAGACCGGCCACCTGAGGAAGAGGACTGCGATTGGATATCAGGTGTTTCTGATTGGATTTAAGGCAGTCGACTCCCTAGTTTCTTGCTGGTGATTTCTCCTGACTGTGGCTTCTGGTTTCCAGTTTGGTTCCTGCCTTCTTAAAGCTAAGTTTTCGCTGCTATTGTTCATATGAGTTTTTGTCTGGTTTACTTAGTCTTTGTGTTCTGCCAGTCCTGGCTGGTACTGGGCTGAATCCCCATTTTGTCTCTGATCAGTTGATCTCTTTTGCTCTGTCTTCAGAATATACCTGAGTGCTGATATAGGGATTTGAAGTCTAGCAACTTCTGGGCCTTTTTCTATCAGACGTGTTGGACATTTTTGGCAGGGTTTTTTGCGTGCTTGCAGACAGCAGCTTTTCTTTCCTGTCCTTTCTAGTTAGTGAGGGCCCCATCGTTTGCTCAGCCTATCTTTCTCTCTGTGTTTGTGTTTTCATCTTGTTTCACCGACAATACATGTTGGGGGCTGTCTATTGCTTTGGGGTCTGCTCTGGGGCAGTTTAGATTTTCCCTTTCTTTAGGCTTATTTAGTTCTCCGGCCGGGACGAGGCATCTAGGACCACCGTAGGCATGCTCCACGGCTACTGCTAGTCGTTCTGGATAGGATCAGGGGTCTGCAATCCGCTAGTTACCAACCTCTCCAATTTTCTGGGCTTAGCTTGCTTTTTGTTTTTTCCTCTTTGGTGACTCATTCATAACACTAACCTAAATGAATTCAAGTCTCCAGGTCCAGATGAATTACACCCCAGAGTACCGAAAGAAATAGCAGAAGAAATTTTTTAACCCCTCTCCATAATCTTTGAAAATTCTTGGAGAACAGGAGAAGTCCCAGCAGACTGGAGAAGAGCAAATGCTGTTCCTATCTTCAAAAAAGGGAAGAAGGTGGACCCAGGCAACTATAGACCGGTGAGTCTGACTTCTATACCAGGAAAGATCTTTGAACAAATTATTAAACAACATGTATGTCAGTACCTGGATAAGAATGAAGTGATTAAATAGTCAGCATGGGTTTGTAACTAATAAGTCATGTCAGACTAACTTAATTTCCTTCTATGACGGAATCACGGATTGGGTGGATCAGGGAAATGCTGTAGAAATAGTATATCTTGACTTCAGCAAAGCATTTGACAAAGTATCTCACACAATCCTTATTGAAAAAATGACTGGGTATGGAATGGGCAAGGCAACTGTTATGTGGATTCATAACTGGCTTAGTGATCGGACCCAAAGAGTGGTCGCAATTGGCTACACATCCAGTTGAAAGAATGTCTCAAGTGGGGTACCACAGGGCTCTGTCCTGGGCCCTGTATTGTTCAACATCTTTATCAACGATTTAGATGAAGGAATTGAGGGTAAACTGATTAAATTTGCTGATGACACAAAGCTAGGAGGGATAGCTAATACTAGAGAAGAGAGAGGATTCAAAAAGATATAAATAAACTGGAACAGTGAGCAGCAACTAACAGAATGGTTTTTAACAGGGAAAAAATGCAAAGTACTACATCTGTGCAATAAAAATGAAAAAAGCATATAAAGAATGGGAGGAATAGGGCTAAGCAACAGCACATGTGAAAAAGATTTGGGTATACTAATAGATCACAGACTGAATATGAGTCAACAGTGTGATGCAGCAGCAAAAAAGGCAAATGCGATTCTAGGATCTATTAACAGAAGCATACAGTCTAGATCACGTGAAGTCATTATTGCCCTCTACTCCTCTTTGTTCAGACCTCATCTGGAATATTGTGTCCAGTTTTGGGTGCCACATTTTGAAAAAGACATCAACAAACTGGAGCAAAATCAGAAAAGAGCGGCCAGAATGGTGACCGGTCTGCAAACCCTGTCTTATGAGGAAAGGTTGCAGGATTTGGGAATGTTTAGCTTGCAAAAGAGAAGACTGAGAGGAGACTTAATGGCTGTCTACAAATATCTCAAGGGCTGTCACATTGTAGAAGGATCATCTTTATTCTCATTTGCACAAGGAAAGACTAGAAACAATGGGATGAAACTGAATGGGAGGAAACACAGATTAGATATTAGAAAAAACTTTTTGGCAGTTAGAGTGATCAATGAGTGGAACAGACTGCCACGAGAAGTGATGAGTTCTCCTTCAATGGAAGTTTTCAAACAGAGTCTGGACAGACATCTGTCTGGGATGATTTAGCAAATCCTGCTTTGATCAGGGGGTTGGACCAGATGGCCCAGGAGGTCCCTTCCAACTCTACGATTCTTTGATTCTATGATATAATGTTAGTGAACAGGTAATACAGTGATCACCAGTGGTATTGTACACTGGAGCTATGTATATAATTTCAGTGTACAGGTAATATAGTCATCACCAGTGACATTATACACAGGAGCTCTGTATATAGTGTATAATGTACCGGTAATGCAGTGATCACCAGTGACATTATACACAGGAGAACTGTATATAGTATACAGTGTAGAGTTAATACAGTGATCACTGGTGACATTATACACAGAAGCTCTATATACAGTGTCAGTGTACAGGTAATACAGTGATCACCAGTGACATTATACACAGGAGCTCTGTGTATAATGTCAGTGTACAGGTAATATAATCATCACCAGTAACATTATACACAGGAGCTCTGTATATAGTGTATAGTGTACAGGTAATACAGTGATCACCAGTGACATTATACACAGGAGATCTGTATATAGTATACAGTGTAGAGGTAATACAGTGATCACTGGTGACATTATACACATGAGCTCTGTATATAGTGCCAGTGTACAGGTAATATGGGGATCACCAGTGACATTACACACAGGAGCTGTGTATACAGTGTCAGTATACAGGTAATACAGTGATCACCAGTGACATTGTACTCAAGCACTCTGTATGTAATATACAGTGTATACTGTGTGTAATATACTGACTCACAAGTGATGTCTCTAGGTGAAGTCCTCCATCTTCTCTTTTCATCTTCATCCAGCACAACCCACCATCACTTCTTCCAGCAGGACTCGTCTCTGCGGGAAATAACATAGTTATCTAGAGAACCGCTTGCAGAGCACATTAACTAATTTTTTCCCAACTTCTACACTACACCAGATGAAGAAAAAAACGTGACATAGTGTCACTCTGTACAGTAACAAGACACCCCATTTAAAACAGTATCCTTAAAAAAAAAAATACATCACTGCAGTAATAATATCCATTAATTAGCCTCTACAGTAATAATATTCCCCATCCTGGCCCCCTTGTGTCTCATTCCCAGCTCCAGCCATATGTTCTCCCATCTTGCCCCCATATGAGCTCCCATCCTGCCCCATATGAGCTCCCATCCTGCCCCATATGAGCTCCCATCATGCTCCCATATGAGCTCCCATCCTGCTCCCAAATGAGCTCCCATCCTGCCCCCAAATGAGCTCCCATCCTGCTCCATATGAGCTTTTATCCTGCCCCCAAATGAGCTCCCATCTTGCACCCATATGAGCTCCCATCCTGCCCCAAATGAGCTCCCATCCTGCCCCATATGACCTCCCATCTTGCTGCCATATGAGCTCCCATCCTGTCCCCATATGAGCTCCCATCCTACCTCCATATGAGCTCACATCCTGCTCCCATATGGGCTGTCATCCTGCCCCATATGAGCTCCCATCCTACGCCAATATGAGCTCTTATCCTGCCCTCACATGAGCTCCCATCATGCCCCCACATGAGCTCTGATTCTGCCCCCATATGAGCTCCAATCCTGCCCCCATATGAGCTCCCATCCTGTCCCCATATGAGTCCCCATATGAGCTCCCATCCTGTCCTCATATGAGATACCATCCAGTTCCCATATGAGCTCCCATCCTGTCCCCATATGAGCTCACATCCTGCCCCCACATGAGCTCTCATCCTGCTCCCATACTGTGGCTTTCAGTACAAAAAGAAATAAATAAAAAATTCTCCTTACCTGACCATGGCCCAGTGTCATACGCCGGCAACGTGCGCGCCAATGTCAGCTGCTGGCCTGTGATTGGCTGGCAGCTGGTAACTATTGCTGTGCAGAAAGCCAGTGGCTTTCTGTACCACAATATTTTGCAACTGAATGTGTGTTCTCAGATGCATATTTAGTTGAAAATTGTGGGCCAGGAAACCGAATTGCGGCACCGCTTCTTGACAGTTCGGGCAACCACCTGCTATTTTTTTACAACCAGTTTCACTGAACTGGTGAGAGCCCCCTGAATATCAACACTGCAGCCAGAGTCTTATATATAATCTTCTCACCTGTGCCTTACCTCTCTATTGTGTTTTCTGTCTCTCTCTCTTCTCACTTTTTCCATCTTTTCTAGCTCTCAGTCTTTTCTTTCCTTCTTCCTTCTTCCCCCTGGTTGTCTGTGGTTCCACCCCCCATCATGTAGCCTCGCCCCTCCATGTCTCTTCACAGTCTGATAGCCGTGATGCTCCTGGAGGAGAGGGATTGAATGCTCAGCTCTTGGCTCTGCTGCTGAGTGCAGGCGCTGGGGGTGAGTATTGTCACAGTGTGTGTGACCATGCCTCCCTGCTACACTGCACCTGGCAACTCCCTGCATGGCCATGCGCACAACCCGTGCTCTGCTCCTCGCTATTCAGAGTGTGAAGGAGCAGAGAACAAGTGCACGTGGCTGCGATGATACTCGGCATTTCAGCACACTGGCTTTGTACCAGGTGAGCTGAAGCAAAAAGTGAGGGGCCCACCTCAGGCCCCTCTCTGCTCATCGGGCCCCATATCCCAGAAAGGGCAGTAATGCCCTGATGGAGGTCCTGAGCATCTGTATCAAACACATGCTGTCAGGATTTTCTGGTGTCGATGGTGAGTGCAGTAGTCCACGTGACAGCAAGTATGCAATATGCATACTGCAGGCCACATTCAAACTAGACATAGTAACATAGTTAGCAAGGCCGAAAAAGGACATTTGTCAATCCAGTTCAGCCTGTATTCCATTAGACTAAATCCCCAGATCTACGTCCTTCTAGAGAACCTAATAACTGTAAGATACAATATTGTTACTCTCCAGGAAGACATCCAGGCCTCTCTTGAACCCCTCAACTGAGCTCCCCACCACCACCTCCTCAGGCAGGGAATTCCAGATTCTCACTGCCCTAACAGTAAAGAATCCTCTTCTATGTTGGTGAAAAAACCTTCTCTCCTCCAGATGCAGAGAATGCCCCCTTGTGACCGTCACATTCCTTGGTATAAAAAGATCCTCTGAGAGATATTTGTATTGTCCCCTTATACTCTTATACGGTTATTAGATCACCCCTCAATCGTCTTTTTTCTAGACTAAATAATCCTAATTTTGCTAATCTCGCTGGGTATTGCAGTTCCCCCATCCCCTTTATTAATTTTCTTGCCCTCCTTTGTACTTGCTCTAGTTCTATTATATCCTTCCTGAGCACCGGTGCCAAAAACTGTACATAGTACTCCATGTGCGGTCTAACCAGGGATTTGTGCAGAGTCAGTATAATGCTCTCATCATGTGTATCCAGACCTCTTTTAATGCGCCCCATGATCCTGTTTGCCTTGGCCGCCGCTGCCTGGCACTGGCTGCACCAGGTAAGTTTATCATTAACTAGGATCTCCAAGACCTTCTCCATGTCAGATTTACACAGTGGTTTCCCATTCAGTGTGTAATGGTGATATTGATTCCTTCTTCCCATGTGTATAACCTTACATTTATAATTGTTAAACCGCATCTGACGTGCATGGTGTTACTCAATTTACTTGTTTTGTCACAGACATAAAAGAATCCTGACAGGGTAAGGTGCACATGATGTGAAAATTCAGAATTCTGCAGTCACTATGTGACTGCAGATTGTGAGCAAAAGACCAGATTACCCCTTTAACTAATATCAACTGTCTCTGACCACACACAGTGCAAACTCTGGACCGACAAAAATGTTGTTTTGCAAGGTGATATTCGCTCATCTTAATGAATCTACACATCCTTAGTTGCCACGACAGCTTCAGAAATACTTAATTATAGATTGGGGTACATTTCTGACATAATTATTATCTGTCATCATTTCTGATGAATTTGTTAGGCTGCACTCGGCCATGCTCAATGCTATTCTTCACATACTTTTTAAAAATCTACCATAGCTAGTTTCAGAAATCTTGTGCTTTTATGCTATTTTTTTATGTCTTATGAAAAGGGAGTGTGGCCTCCCCGTAAAGTGGGTGTACATTATCAATAAGGGGTATGGCCTAAATGTGACATTGTGTATCAAAAAGTGCACCAAAATAGCAGAAACCACTTTGATAAATCTGATTCATTTCTAGTACAAGTTTGTATTGTCTATAAAGTATTGATAAATATGCCTCAATGTGTTAGATATATTTCCATTTCATGCTGTTTGCCAAGAGTATGAAATGTAATAAACCAAATAAATAATAATTACTTAACTGATGAATCCCCCACTCTTCAAGTAGCCCCACTACCAGTGCTTTTTGCCAGTTCTTCAAATATGACATCCTCTGATTAATTTTCTAGACCACTGCAGCCAATCACTGACAATGATAACTTGCGTGTAGGGATGGCATTGGCATATGCTTGGGCCAGTTACAGATAACAAGGTGATAAGTTTAACAAGCATCTGAAGAGGGTATGAAATATACAGTGGGGGAAAAAAAGTATTTAGTCAGCCACCAATTGTGCGAGTTCTCCCACTTATAATGATGAGAGAGGTCTGTAATTGACATCATAGATAGATCACAACTGTGAGAGTCAAAATGAGAAAACAAATCCAGAAAATCACCTTGTCTGATTTGACAAGATTTATTTTTCAAATTATGGTGGAAAATAAGAATTTAGTCATTAAAAAAAGTTCATCTCAATATTTTTTTTTATATATCCTTTGTTGGCAATGACAGAGGTCAAACGTTTTCTGTAAATCTTCACAAGATTGGCACACACTGTTGGTAGTATGTTGGCCCATTCTTCCATGCATATCTCCTCTACTCCAGTGATGTTTTGGGCCTGTCGCTGGGCAACACAGATTTTCAAATCCCCCCAAAGGTTTTCTATGGGGTTGAGATCTGGAGACTGGCTAGGCCACTCCAGGAACTTCATATGCTTCTTACAAAGCCACTCCTTTGTTGCCCTGGCAGTGTGCTTGGGATCATTATCATGCTGAAAGAACCATCCACGTTTCATCTTCAATGCCCTTGCTGATGGAAGGAGGTTTGCACTCAATATCTCACAATACATGGGCCCATTCATTCTTTCATGTACACAGATCAGTCATCCTGTTCACTTTGCAGAGAAACAGCCCGAAAGTATGATGTTGCCACCCCCATGCTTCACAGTAGGTATGTGGTTCTTTTGGATGCAACTCAGAATTCGATCTCCTCCCAACACGACAAGTTTTGTTTCTACCAAACAGTTCTACTTTGGTTTCATCAGACTATATGACATTCTTCCAATACTCTTCTGGATAATCCAAATGCTCTCTAGCAAACTTCAGACGGGCTCAGACATGTACAGTCATGGCCAAAAGTTTTGAGAATGACACAAATATTAATTTTTACAAAGTCTACTGCTTCATTTTTTCTAATGGCAATTTGCATATACTCCAGAATGTTATAAAGAGTGATCAGCTTAACAGCAATTACTTGCAAAGTCAACATTTGCCTAGAAAATGAACTTTATCCCCAAAACACATTTCAACATCATTGCAGCCCTGCCTTAAAAGGACAAGCTAACATCGTTTCAGTGATTGCTCCATTAACACAGGTGTGGGTGTTGATGAGGACAGGGCTGGAGATCAATCTGTCATGATTAAGTAAGAATGACACCACTGGACACTTTAAAAGGAGGATGGTGCTTGGCATCATTGTTTCTCTTCTGTTAACCATGGTTATCTCTAAAGAAACATGTGCAGTCATCATTGCACTGCACAAAAATGGCCTAACAGGGAAGAGTATCCCAGCTAGAAAGATTGCACCTCAGTCAACAATCTATCGCATCATCAAGAACTTCAAGGAGAGAGGTTCCCTTGTTGCCAAAAAGGCTCCAGGGCGCCCAAGAAAGACCAGCAAGCGCCAGGACCGTCTCTTAAAAGTGTTTCAGCTGTGGGATCAGGCTACCAGAGTGCAGAGCTTGCTCAGGAATGGCAGCAGGCAGGTGTGAGTGCATCTGCATGCACTGTGAGGCGGAGACTCTTGGAGCAAGGCCTGGTCTCAAGGAGGGCAGCAAAGAAGCCACTTCTCTCAAGGAAAAACATCATGGACAGACTGATATTCTGCAAGAGGTACAGGGAGTGGACTGCTGAGGACTGGGGTAAAGTCATTTTCTCTGATGAATCCCCTTTTCGATTGTTTGGGACAGCTGGAAAACGGCTTATTCGGAGAAGACCAGGTGAGCGCTACCACCAGTCTTGTCTCATGCCAACTGTCAAGCATCCTGAAACTATTCATGTGTGGGGTTGCTTCTCAGCCAAGGGAATGGGCTCTCTCTCAGTCTTGCCTAAAAACACAGCCATGAATAAAGAATGGTACCAGAATGTCCTCCAAGAGCAACTTCTCCCAATTGTCCAAGAGCAGTTTGGCGATCAACAATGCCTTTTTCAACATGATGGAGCACCTTGCCATAAAGCTAAGGTGATAACTAGAGTTGAGCGACTTTTGGTTTTTTAGGGTCGAGTTTCGTTTCGTGAAACCCGACTTTTCCAAAAGACGGGTCGAGCAAGATCGGCCGATTATAGGGAAAAGTCGGGGTCGTCCCAAAACACGAAACCCAATGTAAGTCAAAGGGGAATAAAAGTCGGCACTGAGAGGAGGACAGGAAACACACATACAGTGCCAATTTGAATGCCATAGCATCAATTCTTACTTAAGCTTGTAAACCTTAATTAACTTCATAATACAAGTTACGTACTGAAAAATGGGGGTTATTTGGCTAAAGTTGTGGGGGGGTAGGGCTGGCTCCAGGTTTTCATGTGCCCTGGGCGAAAGAGCGCCCCTTTAACACATACCACAACTCATCATGCTCCAATACGGCAGAGAAATAGCGGTATAGTACAATGAAAAATACTTCACTTTTTACATCTCATGACGAGGCCCATCTATTTCTCCATACAGAATCATTGGTCCCATATAATGTTTGAAACAGTATATGATGAGCTCCACATAATGCTACAGTATATGTTGGTCCCCATGGATGAAGCTCCACTGTCTTATGGGCCCAAATAATGCTCCAAACATAATGGGCCCCATTTCTAATGCTCTAGTGTATAATGGGCCCTGTAAATGCAGCTCCAGGGTCTGATGTCCACCTTTGGAATGTTCCAGTGTATGGTGGGCCCCATCTATCATTCTCCAGAGTATAGTGCTCCCCAAAAATTGCTGTCCCAACATTGAAAACAATCAAATAAGTCTCCTCGCTAGGGAATCCCTGTACTAGTCTGGACTCCTCGTCGTCCCCATCTTCCATCTCACTGCACAGTATTTCAACCTTGCAAGTGCTGTGATCCTGAGCAAGCAGGGGGGGTCCACTCGTTGGCGACGGCTCTGGCACAGTGCCCCTGATAGTACGGTGGTGTGTCTGATGGCGGGTGTGCCGAACCTGCACTTTCATCTGCAGCTTCCTCTTTGTCACCGTGTAAGATGGAACTGTATATGGGAAGGGTAACCTGAGTTTCATCAGGGTCAGATTCAGGCCGTGTAGCGTGCGAGGGGAATGTAGTGGTCTGGGTCAATGTACCAGCAGATTCATTGAGCAGTGGCTGGGCATCAGTGCACTTGTGTCGCCCCCAGGAGTACGGTCGCCACAGTGGCATTAACTTCCTCCTAGGGAGTGTGATGTCATGCTTGGGAGCAACGACGGATCTCTCTAGCAGGTTAACTGATTGGGCGGCGTTATTCCCACGAGTCATGACCCTCCAAACAGCGTTCATGAAGGCAAAGTGTTTGTTTTACATGGGCAGTATGGTTGCAAAGCTGAACCTTAAAGGAATGTCCAGAAGGGCACCACCAGGAGTGGAGCCTACAGTTAAATTCGACTCCACCTGGGAAACCTCAACCATGCCAGCTACAGAAAAGATGCACACATTGCAAGCTTAATTCCATTAACGAACAAGACTCCGTCATGCCCCGCAGTCCGAGTCCGGCTTACTAGAGGGACACGTGAGGCTCTGGCACATGAGATTGGCCAATAACTGGTGTGTCATGCCCTTACATGTCCGTGGCTGCATGTGCGCTACACTGAAAAGGCCAGCGTTTGTCACTTACAGGTGCAGATAACCCGCTGAACAACGTTAGTGATGGGGATCACTGATTACAATTATTACCCGCGAACGATGATTTCCCAGTAAGTGCAGGTCAACCGCAGTTCCGGAATTAGGCCCAACCATCATTCCTGAAAAAATGAAAAACTTACGTGTGCAAACCACAGGTGCTGTAGCTTGCTTAACAGCTCGCCAGCCGTTCTCACGCCCAGTATGGATTACACGTGATTGCACAAAGGTGAGAAAGGGTACCGTATCCCCGGATAACATGTATGGATAGCGTACACATTCAAAATATATGTCAATACATCAGAAGGCAGGCTCAGACGGTGTTAGGCCCAGTATGGCTTGCACGTGATTGCACAAAGGTGAGAAAGGGTACCGTATCCCCGGATAACATGTATGGATAGCATACACATTCAAAATATATGTCTATACATCAGGAGGCAGGCTCAGACGGTGTTAGGCCCAGTATGGCTTGCACGTGATTGCACAAAGGTGAGAAAGGGTACCGTATCCCCGGATAACATGTATGGATAGCGTACACATTCAAAATATATGTCTATACATCAGGAGGCAGGCTCAGACGGTGTCAGGCACAGTATGGATTTGACGGCCCAGACTACACAGCGGAGGAGCAGGGAGAGGTAAAGATTGCAAATGCTGGGGCCCTGCCCAAGCAAGGGGGGCCCACTCGTGGGCGTCGGTACTGGCACTGGGCCCCTCATAGTACGGCGGTGTGTCTGACGGCGGGTGTGCACCACCACCGTCAGAGACACTTGATTGCACTATGAGGGACCCTGTGCCAGTGCCCGCGCCCAAGAGTCGGCCTACCCACCTGTCCAGGGCAACGGCACTCGCACGGTGTCGTGCGCTAGGTGGTGACACCGGCCATGGGGGGGGAGGCAGCACAGTTAGGGAGTTTTAGAAAGTGGCATATGTTGATGTTGGACATTCAGCTGATGCAAAAGGCGAAATAGGTCAAGTCCCAGGAAGAGGTGGACCAAAGCAAGCCATTTTTCTGTCACCCTATGTGTCATCAGGGGAAGGTGGGACAAAATCCTTGGAAACCCATGCATGGTTCATTTTAATGAAGGTTAGATCATCCACATTTTGGGTTGACAGACGGGTCATTTTTTCTGTCAGGATTGATCCAGCTGCACTGAAGACTCTTTCCGATAGCACACTTGCAGCTGGGCAAGCGAGCTCCTGTAAGGCATATTGTGCCAATTCAGGCCAGGTGTCCATTTTAGCGGCCCAATAGTCAAAGGGGAATGACCTGTGTGGGAGAACATCGATATGGGAGGAAAAGTAGTTTGTAACCATAGTTGACAACTGCTGTCTCCTGTCACTTTCCATCGATGCAGTATTACCAGTTGTGTGAGCGGTACTTGAAAAATCAGTCCACAACATTGTCATGAAATCCCTGTCTCCAACGCCACTTCTGCTGTGTGCACCATGAACACCTCTGCCAAGCTGCCCCCAGCCCGTACGGCTCGCGTGAGAACCATCACCGCTGCTGTGTGCTGGGAATGCCTCAAGCAACCGATTTACCAGAGTTGCTTGTTTATTAGCCAATATTAGTTCAAGGTTCTCCTGTGGCATGATGTTTTGTAATTTGCCTTTATAGCGTGGATCCAGGATGCTGGCCAACCAGTAGTCGTCATCGTTCATCATTTTGGCAATGCGGGGGTCCTTTTTTAGGATCTGCAAGGCATAATCTGACATGTGGGCCAATGTTCCCGGTGTCAATGATGCACTGCGAGTGCTGGTTGGAGGAGCTCTTTCTGGCAAATCCACATCCCTCCAGTCACGCACAAACCCTGTACCAGACCTTGCCACGCCAACATTTTCACTTGCCCCACGAGATGCATCCTCCTCCCCTAAGTAATCATCCCCATCATCATCCTCCTCCTCCTCTTCTTCCTCCACCTCGTCCAGGAGAGGTCCCTGAGCAGACAATGGCTGAATGTCATCAAGGATTCCCTCTTCCTCTTCCTCCTCATCAACATTGGCTGCAGACGCCTGCTCCTTAAGGTGCGTCAAAGTTTGCATGAGCAGACGCATAAGTGGGATGCGCTTACCAGCCGTGTGCATTCCTCAAAACACTGAAGGACTTTACAGAGGTCTTTCAGCTTCGACCACTGCACACCTGTCAACTCCATGTCTGCTCTCAAAGTGCCTGGCCGTGTATCCTCCCACAAATGCATTATGGCCTGCCTCTGCTCGCACAGCCGCTCCACCATGTGCAGGGTTGAGTTCCACCTTGTTGCAATGTCGATAATGAGGCGGTGGTTGGGAAGGTGTAGCAATCGCTGCAGCTTCTGCATACGAACGGAGTGTACAGGCGACCGGCGGATGTGCGCGCACAGTCTTCGCACCTTCTGGAGCAGGGCTGTTAACTCCGGATAATTTTTGAGGAAGCACTGCACCACCAGGTTCAAGGTGTGAGCCAAGCAAGGTATGTGGCTGAGTTTTGAAAGGGCTATGGCTGCCACAAAATTATGGCCGTTATCACTAACTACCTTGCCTGCCTCAAGATGTACACTGCCCAGCCATGACTCAGTTTGTCGCTACAAGTACTCGGCCAGCACCTCGGCGGTGTGTCTGTCGCCCAAACACATCATCTGCAACTCAGCCTGCTGACGCTTTCCACTAGCTGCTCGATAGGGGGACACCTCGTGTGCAACAGTGGCAGCTGCAGATGGAGTGCTCGTACGACTGCGCTCTGTGGACGAGCTTTCGCTTCTGGAGGAGGAGGAGGAGGAGGGTGGAACGCCTACAGCCAGCTGTTTCCTATACCGTGGGCTAGGCAGCACTGTCCCACCACCGCTGTCCCCTGTGGACCCTGCATCCACCACATTAACCCAGTGCGCAGTGATGGACACGTAACGGCCCTGGCCATGCCGACTGGACCATGCATCAGTTGTGAGGTGCACCTTTCCACTCACTGACTGCTTGAGTGCATGGACAATGCGGTCTTTTACATGATGGTGGAGGGCTGGGATGGCTTTGCGAGAGAAGAAGTGGCGACTGGGTAGGTCATAGCGTGGTACTGCATAGGCCATGAGTTCGCGGAAAGCTGCGCTTTCCACCAACCGATAGGGCATCATCTCAAACGAGATTAGTTTGTTAATGTGGGCGTTCAAACCCAGTGTACGCGGATGAGAGACTGAGTACTTTCTTGACCTACTCATAGTGTCTGGGAGGGTGAGCTGGACTTGAGAGCTGCATATGGTGGAAGTAGCGGTGGACAGGGCGGACTGAGAGAGGGTTGATGATGGTGATGGAGTTGGTGTTCTTTCTGATGGCCTAGATTCAGTATTTTGTTGATATAACAGTTGGATTCCCTGACTGCTGTGGCCTTGCAACGACACCTCAACATTTGCTGCTGTGCTAACCGGTGGGCTTACAGTGGGGGAAACAATGTAGCGTTGCTGACTACCTTCTTTGTGATCAGTTGCACATGTGGCACTTGAGGTTTGGTGTTGTGTCCACGCTTGCAAGTGCATGCTGGTTAAATGTCTAAGCATGCAACTGGTATTCAAATTTTTCAGATTTTTACCTCGGCTAAAGGTCTTTGCGCACTTCTTACAGATAACCTTGGCCTGATCATGAGGATTTTGTTCAAAAAAGTGCCACACTGCACTCTTCCTACTTTGGCAGACATTTTGCGGCCTAGCACGCTGTGATCTTTTGAACCTCTGGACAAGCTGTCCAGCAACTCTTTTGATTTTTGGAACCTGTCTTTGGAGTGCTCCGGGCCTGCCAGATAACAGCTGTTGCGATGTCGATGTCTGCTGTGGATGCTCCTCATCTGAGCTATTGGAAGCAGCACCCTCTTCCCCCAATGGATGCCAATCTGGGTCAACAACTGGGTCATCCATCACCTCCTCTTCAATGTCATGTGCACCTTCCTCTGTGTCACCGTGTATGGTGGTATAGTGTGCGGGAAGGGGCACCTGAGTTTCATCAGGGTCAGAATCTGGCTCTGTACACTGCGAGGACAATGTAGTGCTCTGAGTGAATGTACCAGCAGAATCATCTATCAGCGGCTGTGCATCAGTGCACTCCATGTCAGATTCATCTTGGCCTGGGTAATTCACCATTTCACTTGATAATCCAGGCATGGTATGTGAAAACAGCTCCATGGAGTAATCAGTAGTATGGCCTGCGTCATCCTTCAATCTTGGTTGGGGTGAAGGACACAAGGAAAGGTGTGGTTCATGAACATGAGCCTCCAATGACGACTCAGTGCTTTTACTTTTTACAACTTCAGAAGAGGAGGCGATAGAGCTGGAGGCTGAGTCAGCAATGTAAGACAAAACTTTTTCCTGATGCTCTGGCTTTGAAAGCGGTTTGCCAACTCCTAGAAAACTAAGCCTTCGAAGCCTTATGGAGCCAGACGATGACGCAGGCTCAACACCTCCTGCATTCAGTCCTATTTTGCTCTTGCCACTACCATCAGATCCACCACCAACACCATCATTACCAGCTGCCAACCCCCGCCCAATTCCATGGCCTCTTCCACCAGCCTTCCTCATTTTTTGTAGAAATGTAGACAAAATCCAACAAACTATATAGTAATGTAAAACAAGGTACAAGGTGTCTATAGGACAGGTGAGATTTTGAATTTCTGCACACACTTGTGGACACTGGACACTTATGGATTGTGTGAGGCCCACTGAATATCACAGTGCTATGTCACAGGCTCGATGGCACAGGTGTGAAAAAAGTGACTACAGGATCACAGAGATTTTGAATTTCTGCACACACTAGTGGACACTGGACACTTTTGGATTGTGTGAGGCCCACTGAATATCAGAGCGCTATGTCACAGGCTCGATGGCACAGGTGTGAAAAAAGTGACTACAGGATAAGGGAGATTTTGAATTTCTGCACACACTAGTGGTCACTGGACACTTTTGGATTGTGTGAGGCCCACTGAATATCAGAGCGCTATGTCACAGGCTCGATGGCACAGGTGTGAAAAAAGTGACTACAGGATAAGGGAGATTTTGAATTTCTGCACACACTAGTGGACACTGGACACTTTTGGATTGTGTGAGGCCCACTGAATATCAGAGCGCTATGTCACAGGCTCGATGGCACAGGTGTGAAAAAAGTGACTACAGGATCACAGAGATTTTGAATTTCTGCACACACTAGTGGATACTGGACACTTTTGGATTGTGTGAGGCCCACTGAATATCAGAGCGCTATGTCACAGGCTCGATGGTACACGTGTGAAAAAAGTGACTACAGGATAAGGGAGATTTTGAATTTCTGCACACACTAGTGGACAATGGACACTTTTGGATTGTGTGAGGCCCACTGAATATCAGAGCGCTATGTCACAGGCTCGATGGCAAAGGTGTGAAAAAAGTGACTACAGGATCACAGAGATTTTGAATTTCTGCACACACTAGTGGACAATGGACACTTTTGGATTGTGTGAGGCCCACTGAATATCAGAGCGCTATGTCACAGGCTCGATGGCACAGGTGTGAAAAAAGTGACTACAGGATAAGGGAGATTTTGAATTTCTGCACACACTAGTGGACACTGGACACTTTTGGATTGTGTGAGGCCCACTGAATATCAGAGCGCTATGTCACAGGCTCGATGGCACAGGTGTGAAAAAAGTGACTACAGGATCACAGAGATTTTGAATTTCTGCACACACTTGTGGACACTGGACACTTATGGATTGTGTGAGGCCCACTGAATATCACAGCGCTATGTCACAGGCTCGATGGCACAGGTGTGAAAAAAGTGACTACAGGATAAGGGAGATTTTGAATTTCTGCACACACTAGTGGACACTGGACACTTTTGGATTGTGTGAGGCCCACTGAATATCAGAGCGCTATGTCACAGGCAGAAATTGGCTAGTGTATCACAAACTACAAGGTGTATGTAGAATTGGGCAGAATAGGAATCTCCCTAGAGTGTAGGTCTGTAAGAACGGAACAAGTCCTCCACTTATCCTTCCACAGTGACACACAGATAGCTTCACTGTGGCCGTGATAACAGCCGTTACACGGTACTGAGAGGAGCATGCACGTACACGGCTGTCCGGTGTACGTAAAATTGTCAAGCTCCGTGTTTTTTAAGTATACGGACTGACACACGCTGTCTCTCTATAGTTTTGAATGTGATCAAACAGCAAATATATTTAACTGTTTGAAAGCTAGACAAAACTAGTAGGTGCAGGTCTGTAAGAACGGAACATGTCCTCGACTTATTCTCACAGAGTGACACACAGATAGCTTCACTGTGGCTGTGATAACAGCTGTTACACGGTACTGTGTGAGGAGCGTACACCGCTGTATGGTGTGAAAAAATGCACGCTCAGTACCTCAGCAGGACAAAAAAAAAATTGGGATTGCTTTTAAAAAAGCAGTTTGCAGAGCAGTGGGTAAACAGCAATGCAGCTGTCAGGAAGCCTTAGAAGGCAGCCTAACAACCAACACCGCTAATCCACCACAATATAGCCTCCCCTTGCACTGCACACACAGTGACTGGTGTGTTGTGCAGGCAAAATCGCTAGCAGCAGAAGCAGTTTTTTTTCTTCTTCCCTGCCTAACGCTCTCCCTACAGAATCAGCAGCAGCAACCTCTCCCTATGCTAAGATCGGCAGAAGTAAGATGGCGGTCGGCGTGCACGCCCTTTTATAACCCCTGTGACGCCCACCAAAGCAAGCCAATCACTTGCATGCCCTTCTGAAAGATGGTGGTGACCCCTGCCTATGTCATCACGTTGCCCACAGTGTCCGTGGATCCTGATTGGCTGAAAAAGAGCGCAAAACAAACTTTTGAAACGCGACTTTGGCGCGTAAGTCGCCGACCTCGTGGCCGACCTCATCCTAGGGTCGGGTTTCGTTTCATGAAACCCGACTTTGCCAAAAGTCGGCGACTTTTGAAATTTTTCGACCCGTTTCGCTCAACTCTAGTGATAACTAAATGGCTCAGGGAGCAAAACATAGAGATTTTTGGGCCATGGCCTGAAAACTCCCCAGATCTTAATCCCATTGAGAACTTGTGGTCAATCATCAAGAGACGGGTGGACAAACAAAAACCTTCAAATTCAGACAAAATAAAAGCATTGATTTTGCAAGAATGGACTGCTATCAGTCAGGATTTGATCCAGAAGTTGATTGAGAGCATGCCAGGGAGAATTGCTGAAGTCCTGAAGAAGAAGGGTCAACACTGCAAATATTGACTTGCTGCATTAACTCATTCTAACTGTCAATATAACCTTTTGCTACTCATAATATGATTGCAATTATATTTCTGTATGTGATAAAAACATCTGATAAACACACATAAAAACCAGAGGCCAGCAGATCATGTGAAAATATAATATTTGTGTCATTCTCAAAACTTTTGGCCATGACTGTACTGGCTTAAGCAGGGGGACAAGTCTGGCACTGCAGGATCTGAGTCCCTAGTGGCATAGTGTTTTACTGATGGTATCCATTGTTATGGTGGTCCCAGCTCTATGCAGGTCATTCACGGGGGGGTGGTTCTGGGATTTTTGCTCACCATTCTTGTGATCATTTTGACCCCAATGGACAAGATCTTACGTGGAGCCCCAGATCAAAGGAGATTATGAGTGGTCTTGTATGTCTTCCATTTTCTTATTATTGCTCCCACAGTTGATTTCATCACATCAAGCTTCTTGCCTATTGCAGATTCAGTCTTAACAGCCTGGTGCAGGGCTGCAATGTTTCTGGTGTCCTTCGACAGCTCTTTGGTCTTCACCATAGTGGAGTTTGGAGTGTGACTGTTTGAGGTAGTGGACAGGTGTCTGTTATACTGATAATAAGTTCAAACAGGTGCCATTAATACAGGTAATGAGTGGAGGACAGAGGAGCCTCTTAAAGAAGAAGTTACAGGTCTGTGAGAGCCAAAAATCTTGCATGTTTTTAGGTGACCAAATACTTATTTTCCACCATAATTTGAAAAATAAATCTTGCCAAATCAGACGAGGTGATTTTCTGGATTTGTTTTCTCATTTTGACTCTCATAGTTGTGGTCTACCTATGATTAGGTATTAGAGGCCTCTCTCATCTTTTTAAGTGGGAGAGCTTGCACAATAGGTGGCTGACTAAATACTTTTTTCCCCACTGTAATATGTATTTCCTTAAGGAGTGTTATGACTGAGCCCTAACAAGTGAATCAACAAACCAGGGAAGATGTTCAACTTCCACACCACTGGTTAATATACAGACTAGGCAAATCACTAAATTGACCCTGATTTGTCCTTACCTGACCAGGAAGGTTAGCATTATAAAATTACGCAATAGCGCCCCCACTCAACATCGGTTGACCCTGAGTATCTTTAACTGCATCCTCAACTATACACAGAGTGTAACTTAAAACCACAACAGAACATGGTATACACAGGGGGAGAAACAGGGCTAAGGACATGTTCACACAGTTATACATTGTATTCAAACTAAAGGAACAAGAAAGCGCAATAGGGTCTTATCCGGGTTATTTCAGGAGAAATAAATTAAAATTTACTCACCCTTTTTAGGAGAGGTTCAGGCATGTGGGATCAGTAATCTGCTTGCTGCACATCCAAAGGTCAGCTCTGCGACCGCTTGAAACATCAAATTTCGGAATAAATTCTTGGACTTTTGTGCGCTGCCAGATAAATTCACTAGTCCGGTTTATGAGAAAGATTAATCCATTTATTTCCCAACGCGTTTCGAAATGTGTACCATTTCTTCAGGGGATGACATATATGATCAAAACAGAACTGTCACAGATTATATACAACAAGAATTCAAAAAACGGCGCCAAAGGATCACATGTCATCTGGTGCAAATGTCAGGGTTCAAAGTACCACAGATAAACTGATGTATTAGTTAATCTAAATTCATTAAAAACATATTGTTTTTTATTATTTCATAGATAAAAAAAGAAGAGAAGAAAGAAGGAAAAAAGGAAGAAGATAAAAAACGAAAAAATGGGATATATATAAAACAAGGGAAATATAAAAACGAACTCTTGACATCTGGGAATAAAAAAAAGCATATTAGGTGTCTTAGACCACTACACTAAGGTCAGGTCATACCTGACAAGAAAGAAGAAAAAAGAAGAAAAAGACTTGAAAATGATTAAAAATTAATCGAGTTACTGATTAAAATAATATGTATAATTTATATGACAATAAAGGAAACTTTCTCTTTTTATTAAAAAAATGTGTGTATGAATCACCATTGATTAGTAAAAACATGAATATGGCCAATTATAAAAATGTGGCCGAAAAAAATCAATCAATGCGATCGATTATAAAGAATTCACACACCACTCAAGAGGGGAGGTGTGGATTTCATTCAAAACTCATCAGAGTGTTTGATGGGAAATGCACAGAGACACCGACTATGGAGAGCTCAAGCAGCGCCCAAATGAAGAGACCAGGATCGCTTCCCGTGATGTCCCAACACAAAGAGAGGAAATGAAGGAGGAAAAAGGGAGACCGCTCACTTACAATACAACAAAACTGACATCTTTTTCTTGTAACACTATAATATAAAAATATATAAAAGAGATGTGCATATTAAATAGAAAGTATAAAGAATAGAAAAAAGTTCAACCACATTGCAGGAATAAAAATTAAAAGTCGGATACAGAAAAGGGGTTAACCATACAGGATACAACAAAAATCAATATAAATAACATGAGTACATAATTAAAAATTAGTAAAAGAGAAAATTATTGAATTTATCCCATTTTAAAGAAAAACCTCTGTAATTTCGTTCAATCCATATGGCTTGAGTGTATTCAACCTGTAAATCCAAAAAACTTCTTTTCTATTTAATTGCCCTATTCTATCAGGAATGTCAACAGGAATATGTTCAATTGGACTGATTTTTAGTCCACTCGGATCCTTATTATGTTTAATAGCGAAATGTCTAGAAAGACCATGTTGTAAGAAACCCTTCTTAATGTTATATCTATGTGAATTAACCCTTAAGTGTAAGGGTTGGGTTGTTCTTCCAACATACTGTTTTTTGCATCCACATTCAATTAAATATATAACAAATTCCGTGGTACAGTTCAAATAATTTTTTATAGGAAAGATTTCATTGGTAGTAGATGAAAAAGAAAAAGAGAAAAATCTGTAAAATCATCTACTACCAATGAAGTAGATGAAAAAGAAAAAGAGAAAAATCTGTAAAATCATCTACTACCAATGAAATCTTTCCTATAAAAAATTATTTGCACTGTACCACGGAATTTGTTATATATTTAATTGAATGTGGATGCAAAAAACAGTATGTTGGAAGAACAACCCAACCCTTACACTTAAGGGTTAATTCACATAGATATAACATTAAGAAGGGTTTCTTACAACATGGTCTTTCTAGACATTTCGCTATTAAACATAATAAGGATCCGAGTGGACTAAAAATCAGTCCAATTGAACATATTCCTGTTGACATTCCTGATAGAATAGGGCAATTAAATAGAAAAGAAGTTTTTTGGATTTACAGGTTGAATACACTCAAGCCATATGGATTGAACGAAATTACAGAGGTTTTTCTTTAAAATGGGATAAATTCAATAATTTTCTCTTTTACTAATTTTTAATTATGTACTCATGTTATTTATATTGATTTTTGTTGTATCCTGTATGGTTAACCCCTTTTCTGTATGCGACTTTTTATTTTTATTCCTGTAATGTGGTTGAACTTTTTTCTATTCTTTATACTTTTTATTTAATGTGCACATCTCTTTTATATATTTTTATATTATAGTGTTACAAGAAAAAGATGTCAGTTTTGTTGTATTGTAGGTGAGCGGTCTCCCTTTTTCCTCCTTCATTTCCTCTCTTTGTGTCGGGACATCGCAGGAAGCGATCCTGGTCTCTTCATTTGGGCGCTGCTTGAGCTCTCCATAGTCGGTGTCTCTGTGCATTTCCCATCAAACACTCTGTTAAATTTTGAATGAAATCCACACCTCCCCTCTTGAGTGGTGTGTGAATTCTTTATAATCGATCGCATTGATTGATTTTTTTCGGCCACATTTTTATAATTGGCCATATTCATGTTTTTACTAATCAATGGTGATTCATACACACATTTTTTTAATAAAAAGAGAAAGTTTCCTTTATTGTCATATAAATTATACATATTATTTTAATCAGTAACTCGATTAATTTTTAATCATTTTCAAGTCTTTTTCTTCTTTTTTCTTCTTTCTTGTCAGGTATGACCTGACCTTAGTGTAGTGGTCTAAGACACCTAATATGCTATTTTTATTCCCAGATGTCAAGAGTTCGTTTTTATATTTCCCTTGTTTTATATATATCCCATTTTTTCGTTTTTCATCTTCTTCCTTTTTTCCTTCTTTCTTCTCTTCTTTCTTTATCTATGAAATAATAAAAAACAATATGTTTTTAATGAATTTAGATTAACTAATACATCAGTTTATCTGTGGTACTTTGAACCCTGACATTTGCACTAGATGACATGTGATCCTTTGGCGCCGTTTTTTGAATTCTTGTTATATATAATCTGTGACAGTTCTGCTTTGATCATATATGTCATCCCCTGAAGAAGAAATGGTACACATTTCGAAACGCGTTGGGAAATAAATGGATTAATCTTTCTCATAAACCGGACTAGTGAATTTATCTGGCAGCGCACAAAAGTCCAAGAATTTATTCCGAAATTTGATGTTTCACACAGTTATACATGAAAGACGGAAAAGAAAGAAACACAAAAATACCTTTGTTATATGTGGAGACCTCAAGAACCAAAATGTATAAAATTGGAAGAATGCAAGGAAGGGGAACACACAACAAACTGCAGTAGAATCAATACAGAAAACCTCAGCAAGATAATCCTTAACTGGGAGCTGGAACTCCAAACATCCATTTACTGTAACTTGGAATATAGTCAGCAAAGACTGCATGTGCCAGGAGAGTATAAGTGGCTCCTACCAAGATATGATGGGACAAACCAAAACTAGGAAGTGAAAACACCAGCATAGAAGCAAAACAGCAAAGCAAAGAAATTGCTCATTATCAAGATCCTCAATTCCGAGTAAAATCTGTATTCAGTATTCCTGTTACTGAGATAGAAGATGACAGTTGCTAAAGATACATTTCTATAGCTCCAACAAAGAACTGGAGCAATATGCCCCAAAATCAAATATCAAGAGAATGACAGTCATATAAATGATAAAATTTAAAGACTTGATTTCTCAATTGTATAAAAAAAATTAGTAGTGAACATTACATGATGAATTAATGGTGAAGACTTGTGATGGGCGAGCACTAAAATGCTCGGATGCTCGTTGCTCTGGTCGAGCAAATTGGAATGCTCTGGTACTCGATCCGAGCAACGAGCCCAATATAAATCTATGGGAAACTTGAGCAATTTTACCGTGGCCCCCCCCCGGCAGTCTTTAGAGAGGCTAGAAATTGTGAAAATTGATGGAAATAGTGCTCAAATGACATGGGAACAGCATGGGGACGAACCCTGGAAGCATTTCTGACTCCTAGGTCACTGCTGTGAACAATGTTGTCAGAATTTTACGCCACTTTTACAGACTCACAGTAAAACATGCAAAAACAAAACCAAAATGGATTTTCCTGGGAAATATGTAAATGAACATCCTTTCCAGGGTAATGACTTGTATATGACAAAGTAAATAAGCAAAAACAATAATGCTCCTCCCCACCTTGGGCTATGTTCACACGTAGCGTTTTTGAACTTTAGCATTGCTTTCAACCAAGACAAATGCATTCACTGGGAAATGTCATTTTAACATTTTACATCCTTAGCTGGCCATGTGGTGTGTGACACATTATCAGACACATCCTGTTTCATTTATGAAGGAGGGACGCTGAAAGTCATCACAAAGCCTATTTTTATAGGGCCATCAGGTGGCCTTTACTATTCATAGAGATCCATCAGCTGGCTATACTTTGTTGTTCCCATTATTAAAGAGTGGGTCTCCTATACTGTTATTGCCTTTCCAGTGAGTGGCAGGGCTGCCAAAAATTTCGACTTACCCCAATACCCCTTTGAAGAGACGTACAGGAGGGCCTCCTGAAAACAATGTTCCCATTATTAGGAAGTGATTCTCCCATACTGTTTGTCTATGCAGTGAATGCAGGGCCTTGCCAAAATTTAGACGCACCCCAACACCCCTTTGAAGAGACGTACAGCAGGGCCTCCTGAAAACAATGTATCCATTATTAGGAAGTTGTTCTCCCACACTGTTTGCTTATGCAGTGAATGCAAGGCCTGGTGAAAATTTAACTGCACCTCAATACCCATTTGAAGAGACTTACAAGAGGGCCTCCTGAAAACAATGTTCCCATTATTAGGAAGTGGTTCTCCCATACTGTTTGCCTATGCAGTGAATGCAAAGGCTGCCAAAAATTGGGGCGCACCCCAATTCCCCTTAGAAGAGACGTACAGCAGGGCCTCCTGAAAACAATGTTCCCATTATTAGGAAGTGGTTCTCCCATACTCTTTGTCTATGCAGTTAATGCAAAGACTGTCAGAAATTGGGATGCACCCTAATACCGCTTGGAAGAGACATGAAGGATGGCCTCATAAATCAATGTTCTGTAGTGTGGCTAGTCGATGGGAGGTATGTGTCACAGAGGTGGGTTGTCTCTGTGATGTAGCCCGGAGATTTTCTCTAGTGCATGAAGCACTAAGAGGTGCGTTTGATGCATCTGGGTCCTGGCTGCGGGTAGCTATGAGAGATAGGCGGTTCTGGCTACCCACATTCCTCACATCTGTGTGTGGTTACAGCCTATATAATGGAGACTGTTTGGCACATGGTCTGTCTGTTGGGAGGGAGAAAGCCTCCTGCGTGTGTGATGCTCTAGACCGAGCCTGAAGTACTGGACATTATCCCAGCCTGTGTGCCGACAGGTCTGGAGGAACAGAGCCCTGCTATGTACATTTATACTTTGTTTTGCTTAAGCTAAAGGCTATTTATTTTCTGTTTGTGATTCTGGAGTTCATGAAGAAATAAACCCACATGAATTTTAAAGGAACGTGCCTCCTGTTTTCCTCCCATCGCACCTGAGCGAGTACAAACCCTACAATTGGTGGAGAATGTGGGCAGTGTTCCCAGCAGAGACATGAGACTGCTACAGGAGGGGCTGCATGTCCTGCGTCAAGTCTGTTGCAAGCCAGCAAGCATCGCCAGACAAAATGGGGCAACTGCTGAAATACCTGGTCCAATCACAGGAGCAGCAGCAGCAGCAAGAAACCAACAAGCTGTTGTTACAACAGATCCAACAGAGTCAGCAGGAGCAGGAGCAGCAGCTGCAGATGCAGGAAGTGGTTCTCCCATACTGTTTTCCTATGCAGTGAATGCATGGCCAAAATTTACACACACCCCAATATCCCTTTTGAAGAGACATACAGGAGGCCCTCCTGAAAACAATGTTCCAATTATTAGGAAGTGGTTCTCCCATACTGTTTGCATATGCAGTGAATGCAAGGCCTGGCCAAAATTTAGGTGCACCCTATACCCCTTTGAAGAGACGTAGAGGAGGGCCTCATTAAAGAATGTTCCCATTATGAAGAAGTGGGTCTCCCATAGTGTTTGCCTACGCAGTGACTGCAAGAGTTGCCAAAAATGTAGAGCCACTCCAATGCCCCAAGAAGAGACGTGGAGGAGGGCCTCATAAAAAAGGTTCCGATTAGAAAGGAGCGGGACTCCTATAGTTGTAATGCCCATGCAGTAATTGTATGGGATGACAAACATTTACCCCTGGGGGTATACATGAACATACTATATAAACATTTTTGGGATACGGGCATCATAAACACCTGTTAAAAAATTATGTGGGTGTTACATCACTGACCACGGTCACCCTGGTGATATGCTGGTGGAGGTTAAGGCTGAATACAAGGAGGAGGACAACAGCAAACATCCAAAATCAGGAAGCATATACCTATGTGTGGGTGTGAAGATGTGCATGGGAATTGATCTCCCAAAAAAAGACACTGGAATTCAATTTATGTTATGCTGCTATAATTCAGTGGTGTTGAGAAGTCTGGCCCAATCCAGCCCTTGTTCATTTTTATAAGAGTAGGCCTGTCAGCATTTTCAGTTCCCAGGCGAATGCACTTATCAGTTATAATACCACCAGCAGCACTAAAAATCCGCTCTGACAAAATGCTAGCGGCAGGGCAGTCCAGGACCTCCAAGGCGTAGAGAGCCAGTTCATGCCATGTGTCCAGCTTTGAGACGCAGTAATTATAAGGAACAGAGGAATCACGGAAGACGTTGGCACGGTCTGCAAGGTACTTTCTCAGCATCTTCCAAAACGTTGCACTCCTTGTGAGAGTACACCGTGTCTCAGGGCCTGTGCGATGGGAGGGTCTGAGAAAACTCTCCCAGAACTTTGCCAGTGTTCCCCTGCCTCTGTTGGATTGGAGTTGTGACTCTCTCACCTGTACTCTTTGGTTGTCCAACTAACTGTGACCTCTGTTGCCAGCGTTTTCAGATGGGAATTTTTTTAACAAATCCACAACCAGGGCCTTCTGGTACTGCCCCATTTTAGTAGACCTGTCTGCCTCGGGAATAAGAGATAGAAAGTTCTCCTTGTTGCATGCATCTAGAAGTGTCACCAACCAGTAATGACTGTCACCCAAAATTTGATATTTTGATATCTGATATAGACCTGATGATGCTGCGTGGCCAGCCAATCACTGTAATACCACAACCAACATGGCTGCGGCATTACAGTGTGTGGCAGACAATCCCTGCATGTTCATTGGCTCTCTAAAGAGTGCCAAACATGCATGGCGGGGACCCAAGCTCCCGCCGAGCAACTCCAGAAATACTCGGCGAGCTCCGAGCATCGCGATGCTCGAGCGAGCGCCGAGTAGTGGCGAGCATACTCACTCATCACTAGTGAAGACACAAAAGAACAACACCATGGGTCACAAAATCTAGCAATATCAAGATATTGGCCTTTGACCTCACATAACACAAAATAGTAAAAATCAAATCCTACTCATAAGAAAGGATATATACACACTGGACAGAAACAGTGATATGGCCACCAATTGGCATACAAGTAGAGAACAGTGTTCTCACAGCACTTGTCTAGATGTATAGTCAAGAGAAGAGGGCAGATTATTTCAATGTAATCGAGGGCAAAATCCATAGTCCCATAGCTTGAACAAAGTGCAAAGTAGTGCTACAATTCTATATAGACAGAAGAAGGGAGGAGCTAGGGGCAGAGCTCCACCCTCCTCCTCTCCCATCTTTCTATCCAGATAGAATCTTAAGATTTTACATGTAAAATTTCAGGGTATAAAGCTTTTGTTTTAGCAGGAGTATAGCTGATTTTAGTGGTGTGTGACAGCAGTTTATGCTAAAGGAAAGTTGCTGAAAGACCCGGTCTGCAGGGCGCAAAGGACAAGATTCTATTGATGCAAAAAATTCTTCATTTATTAAAGAAACAATTGGAATTTAAAAGAGTTCACAATGCGTTTCAACGGAATAGATACGTCTTCCTCAGGTGGCATTATCATGCTTGATTTTTGTACTAATGTTTTTCTCTTTTCCACAAAGAACCTGGTGCAGCACCACACAACCTCGGTAGAAGCGGCCCCTCATCTACCAGCCACTGAACAGATACAGTCCCAGTCATCCACCAGTGACGGAGCAACCTTGCAGGCTACACAGGTTGGGGAAGAGGCAGCAGATCCATCAGATTTTCCCCTCTCCCTGCCCTCTGCCGCTGCTCTTGGTGGGTCTTCTCGTCAGTGGCAGAGAACCTGGGAGAGGTCAGGCATGCCCGAGTTTCTTCAATTAAGCTTAGTCTTCCAGGATGGGGTTAGGTTGATTGCTGGCAGAGTGAAGAGTGGGTTCAAGGAAGTCAACAATAGCCTAGACCGCCTGGAAGCCGACCTTATTAGACCGGCGCAACAATTTTTTCTGCAATTGAGCGGAACATGTTGGAAAACCTTACACCTCAACTCCAGCTGTCCGTCATGCAGGCCTGCAAGGTTGCTTACAGCCACGCATTACAGCAGCAGCAGTCCCAGCAGCAGTCACAATCCTACACTCAACAGGCCGGAGGATACTACCAGCAGCAAATCTACTATCCAGCTCCCACAGCACCGAAGTATCCACTTCCACCACCTCCAGTTTACCGAGCGACCATGCTGCCAAGTCCTTCAACCCTGCAGCCAGCAGCATCCACCATGCTCCAGAGTACAGCACCTCTGCAGCCATCAGGATCAATAATGACGCTCAGTCCACCACCCCTGCCCAGTCCACGACCCTTGCCCACTACAGCACCCCTGCCCACTACAGCACCCCTGCCCAGTCTAGCACCCATGCCCATTCCAGCACCCCTGCCCACTACAGCACCCTGCCAGATAACTGCTACAGAACCCAGCACTCCAACTCAGCCAAGAAAAGCAAGGTCCAAAAAAACCTCTTGGCATCAGGACCAAAACCAGGAAACAAAAAAAACTGCCCACCTTGAACCCACCACCTCCACCCTCACCTACTTTTTCTTGTGTCTCTGTCTTTTCCTTCCAGTTTGTCTATCCATTCCCATGATTCCACTTTGTCATCTATCCCCAATGTCTCCACTGCCATCCCTGATTCAATCCTTAAATTGGTTATCCCTTCCCCTGTAGACCCTTCCCCTGTAATCCCTTCCTCATCAGCTACCACCCAATTCTCACAGCTCCACACCCCCAAGATCCTACCCATTTCACCCTCACATAAACCCCATAGAAAAAATAAATCACCCCAACCTTAACCCTTTTTTTAAAAAAAATGTTGAAAATAAAAGTTTTTTTGTTACCAATATACCTTGTTTTTTTATTTTTATGCGCCGCCACCAACACAAACACACTTGTTTTTTGAGGTAAGGTACAACACAAACACACTTTTTTTGGAGGGATGGTAGATTATATTTAAATCAGTAAACATTAGGGGTAAATTATTCCATGTACATGTTAGCCTCACAGGTACTTTTAAACATAACAGGTATGTAATATTTGACCTTACCGGTACAAAACATAACAGGTACATTTAACTTAGCGGCTTAAATCATTTCATCTTGCCATGCCACACATCCATTATCTGAAACAAAGTAAGCGGCAAACTTATCCCTCATCTGGGCAACTTCCAGAGTGGTTCTCAGAGGGTGAAATTGGTAATCATGAAATGTAACAGGTTCCTCAGATTAAAAGCTTGGTCGCTCTTTTACCATTAAGTAGTTTTGCAGAAGAACACATGCTTTCACAACCTCATCAATAGTGTCAATTTTAAGGTTAATGGATGTGCACAAAATGCACCATTTCGATACCAGCAATCCAAATACACACTCCACGGTTCTTCTTGCCCTTGTCAGTCTCTAGTTGAAAATTTTTTTGTGTGTTTTAAGTTTCTACTAGAGTATGGTTTAATGAGGTTGGCACACATTTTGAACGCCTCATTACCAACAACAACAAAAGGCATTGGCGGTCCATCAGTGTTTGGCAGAGGTCGTGGCAGCGGAAAATTAAAATCATTCCCATACAGACATTGGTCCATGTCTGCGTTTTTGAACATCTGCGAGTCATTGCCTTGTCCGAATGAGCCAATGTCCACGGCAAACAATTTACAATCGGTATCCGCAATAGCCATTAGAACTATGGAAAAATATTTTTTATAATTAAAGTACTCTGTTCCACTTCCAGCTGGTTTCATAATCCTAATGTGCTTGCCATCCGCACCCTCCTCACAATTAGGAAAATTGCAAATTTCCTGGAATTTGGAAGTATTTACAATCCAGAGTTCACTTGTGGGTTGGGGGAGGAATTCTTGCAGCAGAATGCCAACTAAAGCACGACAAGGTCTACAATAGTCCCAGAAAGGGTGGATACCCCAATCCGGAATTGGAAATGTAATGAGGACAATGTCTCTCCAGTAGCCAGGAATCTGCAGAAAAGAAAATGAAAAACAAAAATCAGTACACTGCTTAGGGTCAGGGATAGGGTTATAGATAGGGTTAGGGATAGGGTTAGGGATAGGGTAGGTTTAGGGTTATTTGTGACAGGAGTTTCTTTTTCAACACTACATACCTTAGGATGACCCAGAGATGTTCCTCAGCAGGAATCGCTTGACAGAGCTGTGTGTCCTGCCTGGCAGTGGATCCTTGGATACATAGCAGCAAGTCATGGAAGCTCTGTTGCGACATCCTCGTGTAGTCAAAAAACTTCTCTGGGTTTTGCTGCATCTTTGCTTACAAAGAATGGTAGGCTTCACGGCTCTCTCAGAGTTCAAGGATGAGGTGTTGCCAATAGCGACGACGACGTCTTCTCTGTTTTTCTCTTCTTCTGTGTTCTTGACAAGCAAAAACAAAGGCAGCAGCCAACTTCAATTGTAAATCCAGGTCTTCTAGGAAGCTGTCCAGGTCAAGATCCATCTTGCAGCTAGATACCGCAGCCAAAGATGAGGATTTCCTCAGTGCAGTGTGTGTATATACATAGAAATTCCATGAGACACACCTACTGGGTGTCTGATCTCAAGGAAAAGCTACTGGAAAAAAGTGGAAATTTCGAATGCATGCGTATAAAAAATGCAAACGCATGCAAAAACTCATACACGCATGTAAACGCTACATTTTTTTGCCATCATGCAAAAGATGATGCGGATAAAAAAGGCTGCGTAACCATGCATTTGCATGCATTTGATGATATGCTGCGGATTCAAATGCAAATGTGAACCCAACCTAAGAGACCCAATGTTTAATAAAGGAACAACAAAGCATAGTCGGCTGATGGCTCTCTAAGAATAGTGAGGGCTGACTGCTGGCCCTATAAAAATGGACTTTGTGACTTTCAGAGTCCCTCCTTCATAAATGAAACAGGATGTGTCTGATGATGTGCCACACACCACATGGCCAGATAAGGTTGTAAACTGTTAAAATGACATTTCCCAGTGAATGCATTTGTCTTGGTTGAAAGCAATGGTAACGTTGAAAAACACATCAAAAACACTACATGTGAACATAGCCCAAGTGGTGGAGAAACATTTTTGTTTTGGGTTAATTATTATGCCTTATATAAAATTCATTACCCTGGAAAGGATGTTCCTTAACATATTTCCCAGGAAAATCCATTTTGGTTTCATTTTAGTATGTTTTTTGTCCTTTTTAGACTTTAAAAGGACCCTTGGGGGGGGGTCGCAGTAAAAATACTCGGTTTTCCCATAGACTTACATTGGGCTCATTGCTCTGGTCGAGTACCAGAATATTCCAATTTATTCAACCCGAGCAACAAGCACCCAAGCATTTTAGTGCTCGCACCTCACTACTAATCTTTATTTGATTTCAGATGAAAGATCATCTCCTGTGTTTTTAAATTTATTAGATTCATCTGGTGCCCCAATTTATGCCATTGCTTTAAAATCTATAAAACATTAATAAAAACAAGGTATACATAAAAATAGATGAATAGAGGAAAATCACTTCTACATTTTATTCCTTCCTCCAAAATTCAAGACATTCTGCATTTTGATTAGGACGCAGCAGAAAAACTACTTTTACAGCATTCCTTAACCGCTTGAGTATAAAACCAATTTATGATAGAGGGTTTATTTCTATTTTTTTGCCTCATCAGATTTAACAACTCTTTTCTCTTTATGTTTTATTGGAAGTTTTGCAGAAGGTGTACATTTTTAGACCCCATCTTAGATTTCAAACAAGTTATGGTTTAATATATTCATTTAATTCTTTGAAATGCATGAATTAAGAAATAACATGTATATAAATATATATATATAAATAATTGCCAAAGCATTCAAAATGGACAGCCATACTTACTTAAAGTATGTCTTGTCAGGCATTATCACTGGACAGCTCAGAGGACTTTTATTAGACCTCAGGCTACCAGTATAAATCTGCAAAATTTAAAATGGTGCTTAAGGGGTTAATTAGCTACAATTGTCTCTATTTCTAGGCCCTTAATGAGGGATGCTGCTGTAGGGTGTTTTGTTACTTGGCAGGAAAGTATTAATATGCTGTCATTTACAATAGAGAGGCCTAAAATCCAAAAAGATGTCAAACAGAATTCAGAATTGCATATAGTGGTCTTCGTACACTTGGAGTTTAGTATGTATAGAAAAAAAAAACACAAAAATTTAGCTTTTTTTAAATTAATTAATAAATTGATTTATTTATTTCAAATTTTGAAAGATAAAAATATCACCAATATACTTCCGAAGCAAAAAACACAGACTATAAGTTCTGGAAATTAAACAGCATTATCAAATTGTTTAGTGAACAATCTAAATAAGGATCCTAAAAGTCTAACTTGTGCAAATACACTGCCCTGTAGTATATGGCCTGATCAGCAAGTGATGGCACTTAGGCCACGATGCAGATTTCCAGCGGATCCGCAGCGGATTTTACCGCGCAGAAACGTTGCATATCCGCATTGTGATGTACAGTAGCATGTTAATCAATAGAAAAAAAAACCTCTGTTCAGACGCTGCGGATTTTTCCGCGCGGTTTTCTTGTGGTTCAAAATATCCAGCATGTCACTTCTTTTGTGCGGTTTTCCACCTGCTCCATTCTCCAAATCCGCAGGGGGAAATCTGCAGGAGAAAACCTCACAAAAAGGGCAAGAAAACCGCAAGAAAAAAGGAAGAAATCCGCAGGAAAAATGCAGGTCACTTGACCTACGGATTTCTTCAATTCTACGCGGAAAAATCCACAGGGCAAAAAAGTACGTGTGCACTTAGCCTAACAATTCACTTTTCTTAAGACTGAACAGATAACTCTTCTGTTAAGCCTTTAGGCCATGTGCAAACGATGCAGATTTCTAGCGGATCCACAGCGGATTTTACTGCGCAGAAATGCTGCATATCCGCATTGTGATGTACAGTAGCATGTTAATCAATAGAGAAAAAAAAAACGCTGTGCAGACGCTGCAGCATGTCACTTCTTTTGTGCAGTTTTCAACCTGCTCCATTCTCCAAATCCGCAGGGGAAAGCCGCACAAAAACCGCAAAAAAGCAGGAAGAAATCCGCAGGAAAAATGCAGGTCATTTGACCTGCGGATTTCTTCAATTCTGCGCCGCAAAAATCCGCAGGACAAAAAAGTACGTGTGCACTTAGCCTTACTGTGCGGCTCAGTGTAATAACAATTACTCACTTTGTCTAAAGTCAGTCAGACCTAATCCTTACCGTAATCTTTACTAATTGAAATTTCCCAAACAAGTAACTTTCATATCTTGGCTAAATACATGGTGAATGTTAGT
This sequence comes from Dendrobates tinctorius, assembly GCF_039654945.1. Lineage (NCBI taxonomy): Eukaryota > Metazoa > Chordata > Amphibia > Anura > Dendrobatidae > Dendrobates > Dendrobates tinctorius. The sequence goes on from NW_027361802.1 coordinate 15,045,545, forward strand.
TAAGGGTTGAAAAAAGAGAAGGAATAATTAAAAATAGGAATTCATTCTATGATCTCATTAATTTTTAGGTTCAGAAATCTCATGGTAGAGTAAATAAGAGCCTTTAGTAAAAATGGATTAATTTTTTTTTTAACAGGATCAAATATTTCCAATCTCTAACACAGAGACTACATAGAGACATTTGTTGTGCTGCTTTTGGAATATGTCTAGTGAGTAATAATAACTGCACTACAGTATATCATATTAAATACAGAGTGTTTCTGGGGACTGCAGGTGTAGCTCAAAAGTTAAAATGGCATGGTCATGCTACAAAAGATCTCCATTTAGTCCCAGCCTGAAGGCCCTCAAAAGGAACAAAAAAGGAAATGAAAGAAATATCCAATAAAGTAACTTTAAAATCTCAAAATGTGTCAAGGGTCAATAATCTATATGTGTTACATATATATAAAGATAGATAAGATAAATAGATAATATCATGTACTGTATATAGAAATCTTAATTATACTGATACAGCGTAATTGGGTGTGGGCATCAAGTCCAGCATTTAGGAAGAGCTTTTACAGTTAAGATTCACTTATTCTGGATGATTTGTGCTGTTACAGATGACAGGACACAAGCTTAAATTTTTCAGGAATTATGATACAGGAAAGATGCATATCTTTGTACCGTGTTAGCCAGTTGATAGAAAAATATTCAGAATTGAGAGTCCTCAGTGGTCTCGAAAGCTTGCAATGTGTTACCATCTTTTCAGTTTGCCATTAAAAGGTATCAACCACTGAGGACTCTCAATTCTGAATATTTTTCAGGAATTATGGTGATTTCATGTATGTATTGTCCATTTTGCTAACACTTTATGCACAGGACAGCACATTCTAAGTACAAGACTCAACATGAACTGCCAGTTTTTGGAAAAAAATAGAAAAATACTTCAGGGGGAATAAAACAACCTCTTAGCATCTCCAAGTTATGTACTAGATGGGTTTGTCAAATGATTGAGTACAGAATTGTTTGTTAGCAATACCTTAGAGATTTCCAGTGATTTGCATGAAATCTACAATTATATATTTTCTTGTGATATTTTATTTCTCCTATTTTCCCTGATATGTAAAAAGAGCAAAACAATGCAAATTAAAAAAACTAATTAAGCGTAAAATTAATTGATTTCATATCCATATCGGTTGTATAAAAACAGTAAGAAGATACAGTATATTGTAACAAGCTATTATATTTACAGGGCAAGTAAGATGCAAGACACAGTTACATATTCTATCATTTACAATACAAACTAATACGTCTAAAATGGTTTTACAAGAATAAACAATTTAAAAATATATGCAATTATGTATTCTTAAAAGGTTGAAATAAAATTTACCTTAAAAAAATGGAGGTCACGTAATGTTGTTCATCTGGGGAGAAAAGACTATGTAACATGCTTTTCATGCCACGCCGGGGTTGATTCTCATGATCCAGTTGTGAATGGAGCGATTTATTCAGCAAAGCAGGAGTCGCCAGCAGAAGTTGTGGCACGTACCACTCATCCTGTTAACCATGAAATATGTATTGTCATCTTGACATGTTCACCATTTCTCTTCCTCCATCACCTCCATGCCAATCCACTCACTGCTTTTCTTTTGCAAATTCAACTGAAAAAATAGTTACCTAGGAAATTTAGGAAGTCACTGGTAATCATTCTGTTATTAAGAAAACAGATTGAGACTTTAAACACAGGGTATTCTGTAGATGAAACAAGTCCCAGTTTCTGTTTGTCTCGAGCAATTAGTAAACCAAAAGAAGCTGAGATTTATGTAACAAAAGACAAGCTCAAGAGAATGGAAATATCGGGGCTCGATGTGAAGCTAAGCAACATTATGTCAAAAATGATAAATGTTATATAGGAATGATACCATTATTAGGCAATTATAATTTTTCTGGTTAACTAATAAATGCAAGGCACAGAAGACAGATTTAAAAAAATAAATAAATATATATATATATATATATATATATATATATAGAAAGAAAGAATAGCTTAACCTTAAATTATAGGAGTTGCCTTAGACTAGTAAAGATGCTATTTTTCCCCCACTCAAAAAACACAACTCTTATTATTTGAGTGTGTCTAGTATTACTACTTGCTCTCATTTTTTGTGCTTTATATTTGCAATAATAGTGACAATATTGTTGTTAAATGTGTCTGGTATTGTAATTCATGAATGACTCTGGGCAAGATGTTGGACAGAATAGTGCAGAAGTTTAGTAATTTAACTGTAAAATCATAATGTAACCAACAGGCACAACTAAACATATTCAGTTAATGTTATTGTTATGGTCACATGTCAGAACTTAGACTATCTAAACCGTACTGCGCTTGAAGCAGGCTATACTGCAATATGGAGTCAGAACATTCTCCTGGTTTTCATTGATAACATTGGCAAAAGAGGCGAAAACTTTGCCAGTAGTCATAGACAAATGGCGGTAGCCTTGTTTGAGTTTTGTCAGGGCCCCTGTGAAGTCACAGTATACAGAGATAGGGAGTAGTGTGGTGAGGTAGTGTGGAGGGGACAGTGTGAAAAGGTGCACAGTATGGAGAGGGTCAGAGTGGGGGGAGACAGTGTAAAGGTAAAGACAACATGTGGGTGGACAAGGTAAGGCAAAAGTGTGAAAAAGATTGAGCAATGTTGGTGGAGTATAGCATGGGGAGATAGTATTAAGAAGTGGCAGCATGAAGGGTACAGTGTGAGGGAAAGTGTCAAGTTGGGACAGCAAGTGGATCAGTATGGAGATGGGAACAGAATGAGGGGAAAGAGTGGAGACATAACAGTGTGAACTGGGAAGGGAACAGTGTGATGGCTATAATTCATAATGGAGGACAGTGTGGCAGCTATGGTTCATAAAGGCATTCAGTGTGGCAGTTATAGTTCATAAGGCCAGAGTGTGTGGCAGTTATAATACCTAAGGAAGATCAGAATGGCAGTTTTAGTTAACAAGGGAGGACAGTATAGCGGTTATTGTTCATAAGTGAGTATGATGTGGCAGTTATAGTTCAAAATGGAAGACTCTGTGATGGTTATAGTTAATAAGGGAAGATATTGTGGCAGTTATATTTCATAAGGGGGCAATGTGGCAGCTACAGTTCTTAAAGGACAGTATGGTGCTTCAGTTCATTAGAACAGACAGTGTGGTGGTTATAGTTCATAAGGATGGACATTGTGGCATTATTGGTCATAATGGCAGACACTGTGGCCATTATAGCTCATAAAGTGTGGTGGTTTTAGTTTAAAAGAGCAGAAGAAGACCGTGATTTGTCCTATATACTGTAATACTGTCTACCTGTGACAGGAGCTGCAGCTACTCAATAAGATGCATGCACTGGAAAAAGTGAGGCGAGCAAAAGTTTAAACTTTCTTCCTCTACCTAAATATGGCTGTACACTTACAACAGTTGTTAGTGGAACAATCATGAAAATTACAGCTATTATACAGCAGTGTGTGCATGTGGAGATTCATACTGAAAGAGAACAAGGGATCTAAGGCTAGTTTCACACTTGCTTTTTTTTGCAGCGCGTTTTTCCCGCAAAAAAACGCATTGAAAAAACGCATACAAAAGCATACAACTGCTGCGTTTTTTTCAAGCATTTTTATGAGCATGCATGAAAAAAACGCAGCGTTTTTATGCGTTTGTATGCGTTTTTAGTGCATTTTTACCGTGTTTGCGTTTTTTTCCAACATTAGGTGGCCCCTCACACTAACCCAAACCATGACTTTACTAACCCTAACCCTGACCCTAACCCTAACCCTGACCCTAACCCTTAACCAAACCATACTTAACCCTAACCCAAACCCTAAACCCTAACTAACCCTAACCCTAACCCTAACCCTGACCCTAACCCTAACCCTAACCCTGACCCTAACCCTAACCCTAACCCTAACCCTGACCCTAACCCTAACCCTGACCCTAACCCTTAACCAAACCATACTTAACCCTAACCCAAACCCTAAACCCTAACTAACCCTAACCCTGACCTTAACCCTGACCCTAACCCTAACCCTGACCCTAACCCTAACCCTAACCCTGACCCTAACCCTAACCCTGACCCTAACCCTTAACCAAACCATACTTAACCCTAACCCTGACCCTAACCCTAACCCTGACCCTAACCCTTAACCAAACCATACTTAACCCTAACCCAAACCCTAACTAACCTTAACCCTAACCCTAACCCTAACCCTAACCCTTAACCAAACCATACTTAACCCTAACCCTGACCCTAACCCTTAACCAAACCATACTTAACCCTAACCCTGACCCTAACCCCAACCCTAACCCTGACCCTGACCCTAACCCTAACCCTAAACCCCCTTAACTAACCCTAACTCTAACCCAAACCCCTAAATTCCATGGTTAACAAAAAAAAACGCATGTGCAAAAAAACGCATACATGAGCATGCCAGTGCGCACGTATGCGCATCCATAGGCTATAATGGCCATTTTTAGCGCAAAACGTGCGCATACGTGCGCATGCGCTTTTTTGCAGGGCCAAAAAATGCAACATGCTGCGTCTGGAAAATACAAACGCACACCCAAAAAAAACGCAGCGCATGAAAATCGCATACGTGCGCTTACCAGCGCGCAGGTATGCGCACCCATGTTGAATATAGGGGAAAAAACGCATGCGCACGTATGCGTTTTTTTACAGCGCAAAAAAACGCAAATGTGAAACCAGCCTTATACATTAAAATCCAACGTGACTGCTCCTTATTACTACTAATATTAACCATTGGCAAGTTGAGACACCACAAAATACATAAGATAATACACAAATATTGTAGAAATTGTCAAGTTTAGCTGACATTTATCTAGTGTATATCTCCACTTTTAGTTCAGTACTAAAAGCTGCCATCAAAATACGTCATCTATCTTTTACACTTTCGCTATGTTTGTCATGAGACCAATCCTTTGTCTCAAGAATTTGTTCTTTTTTGACTTGAATGACCCTTGTCTCTTCATAATAGAATTATGTAGTCCATGGACCAGTCCTGTGTAATGCATCCATGAGATGAATAGGACTCAACATGGAGTCAGTCGTGTAACCCTTGACATTCAGTTAGCTACAGGATTATTTGACAAACCTGCTGGGTCAGTACACAATGCACATCTATGGGTTAGCCAAATAGTGCTAGTGGATGATTGGTGCTACTTTAGCTTTTACTGGCATAGTTCACATTTCAACACGTGCTATGTCGGCAGTGTCTTTCTTATTCATTTGAATGTTAAAGTGAAATGGTTGAAATACAGCTTTAAAAACATATATGCACAAATTAGAATTACAAAGAAGAAATTTAAGTCCCAATGAAAGCAATGAATAATAAAGTTAATTACTGTAAATTTGACTCTATTAAAAAATAAACTAATAAAACTTTATTAAGAATATTTCTTAAAATGTTCCAGAATAAGTAATCCAAATGCAATATGGTTGTCAACTTATGCACCTCATTTTCCTTAAAGCACCATTCCATCTTTTTTTAGCACTAGATTGGTGCTTTAAAATTATAGAAAAAAGTAAAGGTGTGTTTTTTTTATTTCAGATGAAGGACTTTAGTCAGGTTGTGTTCATTTACAATATAACTGTAGGATTAGTAATGGAGAGGGCTGTGGGCCATGGGCTTTTGTCACCAGACAATACAAAGGTCACATCAACCCCACAAATATGAACCCTACTTGCCACCGCCACAAGGCAAGTGGAAAGAGCATGGCACAGCTCCAGAATTTGCACATTTAAAAGATGGGCCTTTTCTAGGGTGGCTGCAGGCTCCTATTTTTAGGCTGGGGGGGCAATATCCATTGCCCCTTAGCAGCCTGAGAATATCAACCCTCAGCTGTCTGCTTGGCTTGTTGTGAAAAATGGGGGGGACCACACTGTTTTTTTTAAATTATTAATTTAAATAATTTATAAAAAATCAGCATGGGACCCCCTATTCATATTAACCAGCCTTGCTAAAGTTGACAGCTGAGGGTTGCAGAGTGTAGTTGTCAATTTTGCCTGTCTGGCAATCAAAAAATACAGGGGAACCCATGACTTTTTTAATTTATTTATAGCGCAGGCGCTTGCTAATGAATACTCCCATCAGTCGCCATCTACTGTCGCTGTTACTAGCAGCAGCAGGCGTAAGCTGATGGGAGTAGTAGTCCCATTAGCTGATGCCTGTGACTGTAGTTACATTTTTTACTTCTGGTCATAGCTGCAGGTTCACACTGTCATCTGACAGCATGGGTACCACATTGCTCTGAATGGTGGTGGTAAAAGACTTTCTGCTGATCAGAGACACCGGTGTTTTTTGCAGATGACAGCCCGAGAAACACCTGGTGATTGGGGGGCCAAACCCGAACTGTTTGGGTTCATCCATCTCTAGTCATAACCCCCAATGCAACATCTCCAAAATTTAAACCATCTACAACTGGTTGAAATACTATTGGTCTTCTCACATGGTCCAAAAGAACGTTTTAGGCCCATCTACGCTCTTTGGCCTGTTGGTGACTGCAACCCCGAAATTCATTGTAGTTATGGCCCTGCTTGTTTTATCTAATCTATATCAATAACCTTTTATGGATGCTATTGTTTTTAGCTAAGTATAGTTAAGCTAAGGTGTTTAGGGATAGGTTAGTTGCAAAGTGGAACTCAAAATGTTTTAAGACATTATCTCCTATCACTATTCCCATCAATCGTCTCCTCACACATTTCCCCTCTCTCCTCATACTGTCTCCTATCATATAATCCTGCTAACTATTCTGGCCTGCTCATATATTTACCTATTGATCTCCATACTGCCTCCTGAAACATCCCCCGCCTCCCCATACTGTGTCTTCACCCTCTCTACCCATACTGTGTCAGCATACATTCTCCTCCCCACTCCTCATACTGTGTCAGCACCCATCCCTTCACTCATCATGCTGTGTCTGCATCCATCCACCCATTCACCATACTGTGTCAGCACCCATCCCTTCCCTCGCTCCCCATACTGTGTCTACAGACATTTCCCCCTTCGCTTCCCATACTGCAATAGCACCCATCCTCCCCATTCTGTGTCTTCAGCAATTCCCTCACTCAACATACTGTGTCTGCACCCAAGGCCTCCTCATAATGTTTTCTCATACATTCCCACCTTGCTCCTCAATCTGTGTCAGCACTCATCCTCCCACTCACCATACTGTGTCTGCATCCATCTCCCCATACTATTTCCTCATACATGCCCCCATCTTCTCCCATTACACCTTATAGGCTTCAAACTTTTTCGGCTCCCCATATTGTCTTTGCACCTGTCCCTTTCTTTCTCGCCAAACTGTATACTCATAACTTCCCCATCCTACATTGCTCTAAATCTTCCCCACTCCCCCCATCCCCCCAGTTACACTAAATCTTCCCCATCCCATTAAACTAATTTTTGGTGTCTTCAGCCTCACTGTAGCACTTAACAAAGTTAAAAATGTCTATTGTTTATATTCAGTAAAAAATTAAAAAAATTACATTTGTAAAGAACCTATCTAGAGGCTTTATAAAAAAAAAATTGTCCATTTACCAGAACTTTATTTTATTCTAATACACAGCAAACCATATGGCTTCCAGGTACACATAAATTGGCTATTTTATGCGCTAATCTCTCAATTTTTCATATTTCTAATGTAGTAATGAAATTCATTTTTCATATTTCATGTTTGCATGCTAAGGCGCTACAGAGTGTTTCCTTTCAGAAATCAATATTTTGTGGAACAACCATGATTTTTAATCACAGCTTTCATGTGTCTTGGCATGCTTGCCACCAGTCTTTCACATTGCTTCAGGCGCAAAAATTTAAGCAGTTCTTCTTTGTTTGATGGCTTGTGACTATCCGTCATCCTCTTGATTATATTCCAGAGGTTTTCAATGGGGTTCAGGTCTGGAAAATGGGCTGCCCGTGGCAGGGATTTGATATGGTGGTGTGTTAATTTTTGCCACTGGATTGCTTCAATGGATCCGACTGATTTTGAGAATTTTTTTGTGACACATTGTACTTCATGATAGTGATAAAATTTGTTTGATATGATTTGCTTTTATTTGTGAAAAAATCTGGAATTTAGCAAAGATTTTGCAAGAATTTTGCAATTTTCAAACTTTTAATTTTTATGCCCTTAAATCAGTTATGTCACACAAAGTGGTTAATAAATAACATTTACCACATGTCTACTTTACATCAGTATAAATTTTGAAACTTTTTTTTTATTAGGAAGCTAGAATGATTAAAAGTTGACCAGCGATTTCTCATTTTTCCAACAAAATTTACACAACGATTTTTTTAGGGACCACATTATATTGAAGTGACTTTGAGCGGCTTATATGACAGAAAATACTCACAATTGACACCATTCTACATTTCACTTTTTTCACCAAAAATTTTACATTAGGCTGCAACTTTTTTTTATTTTAACAAGGGTAATGGACCCTAAAATTTTTTGTGCAATTTCTCCTAAGCATGCTGATAGCCCATATGTGGGGGAAAAGTATATGGCAGGGCTCAGACTGGAATCATTAGCGGACCCCATCTCGCGCATTTCGAGAGCCCTGATGTGCCTAAACAGTGTAAACTCACCACAAATGGCACTGTTTTGTAAACTAGACCTCTCAAGGACTGTATCTAGTTGTGTGGTGAGCACCCTGAACCCCTATGTGCTTCACAGAAGTTTATAACACTGAGCTGTGAAAATAAAAAATCTAATTTTTCCCACAAAAAATGTTTTTTTTAGGCCCAATTTTTTATTTTCACAAAGGTAACAGGAAAAAATATCACCATAAAATATGTTGTGAATTTTCTCCTCAGTATGCAGATACCCCATATGTGGGGCAAAAGTACTGTTTGGATGCACAGCAGGACTCAGAAAGGAAGGTGTAAAGTTTTCTAATGCAGACTTTTATGGAATGATGTGTATGTGACATGTCGCATTTGGCGAGCCCTGATGTGCCTAAACAGTGGAAATACCCCACAAGTGAACCAATTTTGGAAATTGCCATGTCACATTTTTCAGAGCCCCTGAAGTGCCAGAACAACAGAAACCCCCATGTATGACTTCATTTTACAAACTACACCTGAAAATGAATTAATCTAGGAGTGCAGAGTTCATATTGACACCACATGTACCTACAGAATTTTTTTACCATTGGGGGGAGAAGAAAAAGTAATTACATTTTTATCACTAAAGTGTTGTTTCATGTGTTTAATTTTTCTAAGGGCTAATAGGAAAAAATGGACCTTAGTTTGTTGTAAAAATTTCTCCTGATTGTGCCAATACTCTATATGCAACAGAGAAAACCTTCCAGTGCAAAGCTCAGAAATGAAGGAGCACCATATTTTAGTGCAGATTTTACTGTTATGGTTTGTGAGTGCCATGACCAACTGGGAGAGCCCCTGAGGTGCCAGAACATCAGAACACCACATAAATTACCCCCTTTACAAACTACACCTCTTGATGAATTCATCTAGAGGTGCAATGATCATATTGACAGAGCAGGTGTGTCACAGAATTTTATTCCATTGGACAGTGAAGAAAAAAATATTTTATTTTTACCATCAAAATTTTGATTAACCCTATTTATTACATTTTCACTCAGGACAATGGGTGAAAATGGCACAAAAATTTGTACCATAATTTCTCCTGAATGTAGAAAAACCCCATATGTGGGGCTGTACACTAATGCATAGCCACATGGCGAGACTTTGGAGGGATGGAGCTCTATTTGCCTGCTGGAGAGCAGATTTTCCTAGAATAGTTTGCCGACTCCATATACAGAGCCCCTAAATGCTAGAAGAGTAGAATACCCCCTAAAGTGATCCCATTTTGAAAATTATACACCTGTGGGATTTTTTTCTACAGGTGTAGGGACTATTTTGACTCCATAGGTGTTTTCCAGATACAAGCAGAAGTGGATGTTGTCCAGTGAAATTTGCAAACTACCATTGCAGTAACCAGTATGCTGTAGTGACCAGTTCGTGCTTCTGGAGACATGCACCCATAAATTAGGCATGCTCTCATAGCTACATTTGGATGCTAAATGTGGTTTAGGCACACTTGGGCTCAGAAGGTAAGGAGGCATTTGGATTTTTGAGCGCAGAATTTCCTAAATTTCATTTGGGGGGTGAGTAGCCATTTAACTTTTCCAGAGCTTTTGTGCTACCAGTGGAAGCCCTTTCCGTTAACAGATGACAGACAAGAGTGGTCACTTGCTTTTTTGTGGATTGAGTTAAAGCTTTTGTTACGAGAGAAGGAATACGATCCAACTCAAGAAGGAGGTGGCTGCAACTTTACAAATCTTTATTGAACACCTTAAAAATATATTTGTTCTTTAAAAATATCTACATAGCAAACACAGATCATGAGTAAGACTTTTTAGTTGAAATGCGTTGATCCTCCTTACTGGTGTGCTCGGTGTTTGCTATGTAGATATTTTTAAAGAACAAACATATTTTTAAGCTGTCCAATAAAGCTTTGTAAAGTTGCAGCCACCTCCGTCTTGAGATGGATCATATTCCTTCTTCTCTCAATCGTTGGGGTTGCATTTATCCTGCAATCTACGTTGAGCACTTACATCGGGTTTACATCTTTATCTCCGAGCGACGATATTCAAATGCAACCCCTGAGGGATTTCCTCACTAAAATGAGGCAGCAGAGTTACTCTGCACTCCATCTGGATTTTGTTCAGCGGTGTCCTTCCTTTCAGAAATGCACAAAACTATGGCCGACAGCACTTTTATGCACGTCTAAAAAGACGAACGTGGCCGGTTCATAGGTCAGACAGTGTCCACAGGTGCCTCCATCTGCTTCATTATAGGGAATCTTATGTCAGGGGTACCATCTGAATCACATATTTCAGAGATTTAGATGGAAACCCCGGTGTAAGTGCTCAATGTAGTGCACAGAATAATTGTGAGCTGAGCCATACTGCAATCAGAATGAAAAACTCAACAGCAGGTGATAAATTGGTTTCATTAATTTTTTTATGCCATTTCTTGTGCTGTATAGGTTGTTAGATGGATTAATTCTTCAGGTTGGTGTGATTACAGTGATACCAGATTTATATAGTTTTTTTATCTTTGGTTGCTGTCACACACAAAGTTTTTTTTTGCAAAAACAAGTTTACACACCACCATATTTTGATAGCTATAATTTTCCCATATTTCCCATGAACAAAACCAGCAATGTAGGATTTTTTTGTGCCATTCAGTGTGTGGTAAAATTGATAAGGAAGCTTTATTTTTCGGGCCAGTATTATTTATATTTTTTATGTTGTGGTGCTTTTACTCAATAAAAACTGTTTTACAGAAAAAAATAATTATTTTTGCATTGCTTCATTCTGAGAGCTATAAGTTTTTTTATTTTTCCACTGATTGAGCTGTACAGTGGCTTGTTTTTTTGTGGAAGAAGTTGACATTTTCATTGGTTCCATTTTTATTTACATGTGTCTTTTTGATCGCATTTTAGTCTACTTTTTGTTTGGCGGTATTTTTTTTTATGGTGTTCATGTAGGGAAGAGGACCCCCACAGAGTGTCCAGGCTGGAACCAAGGGGACTGCCATCTGAGTTCCTAAGGAAACAGTACCCGGGGAAAAGAGGAGGAGAGTGACAGGACAGCAAGGGGAGGGGCGAGTATAAAAGGGACAGGGAGCACGCAGAGGAGTCAGTTGGTGAAACGTCAGACAGAGCAGGAAACGGAGGGAGCGTGAGAGAAAGGGAAGGACACTGACAGTTGAGAGAAAAGACCAGCAGCAGAGGGTAGATACGCAGTGGCCCTCAGGAAAGAGGCGCCGAGCTTACCGACAGGGGACTGCCTCTTCACCCCAATCCCTGGTTACGATCTGCCCCTGGTCATCCTCGGCCATTACCGCTGAGCTCGGGCCCTCCGCGGCCTGTCCGCTTCCTCTCCCGGCTGCTGCCATCCCCCTTCAGCCCGCGGTTGCGGCCTGCCCGCTGTCACCCGCGGACGCTGCAGTTTCACTTCAGCCCGTGGTTGCGGCCTGTCTGTCACCGCTCACAGCCACCTTCACCCCGCTGCAGTCGGCAGTTGGGGCCTATTCCTTGTCAACAGAGATACTCTGCACACAGCCTCAGGCTGTGCGCGTGGCCAGTAAACCACCACTCTTGAGCACTGCGGCACAACCCTGCTTGGGGACAGGAGTCCCATTGAACTCGCTAACAAGTGCAACCCCACTGTTACAACAGGGGGTTACTTCATCTCAGGACTCCATCAGGGCCTGTTGTGCCCCAACTCCTCCAGGGCGCTGGAACGCCTGAAGACTACTCCAAATCTTCAGCAGCTGGGCAAAGCGGCTGCGACGCCAAGGCAGTCTCAACAAAGACGCCAAAGCAGCCTTATCAAAGATGCCAAAGCAGCTTCATCAGCAATGCAGCTTCCACAGAGATGCCGAGGGACGTCAGGATGGATAAGTGACATTATAGAGTATAATGACTCGTAGACGGCCATACTGTGGCCCCATAGTAACCGGTCTCGGCCGGGTTAGTCGTGTTCTTTTCAAATAGTGTTTGGTTGTACTGTTGTTATCCCTTTTTGGTTGCTTAGTATAGCCCTAGCGGCTTCAAATTATAAAAGTTTGCTTTTCAAAGTTCAACCAGTCTCGCGTCTCGTCACTGCATCCTGCGAACCAGCTGTTACCTACATTCACTAAACAGGTTAACTAGTGTGAAATTATTATAGGGCAGTTGTACCAAATATGTGTACTTTTTTTATTTATTTTTTGTTCATAAAAATATTTATTTATGGGTATAATATATTTTTAATTTTTTTATTATCTTGTGATTTTTTAAAATGTTTTTATAATTTTTTTTACACTTTTTTACTTAACATAGTAACATAGTAATTAAGGTTGAAGGGAGACTTTAAGTCCATCTAGTTCAACCCATATCCTATCCTAACTTGCCCTAACATGTTGATCCAGAGGAAGGCAAAAAAAACCCATGTGGCAAACAGTAAGCTTCACATTGGGGAAAAAAATTCCTTCCCGACTCCACATACGGCAATCAGACTAGCTCCCTGGATCAACGCAACACTAAGGAAACTAGTGTATATACCCTGTAATATTATACTTTTCAAGAAAGGCATCCAGTCCCCTCTTAAATTTTAGTAGGGAATCACTCATTACAACATCATATGGCAGAAAGTTCCATAGTCTCACTGCTCTTACAGTAAAGAATCCGCGTCTGTGAGTATGCTTAAACCTTCTTTCCTCCAGACGTAGAGGATGCCCCCTTGTCCCCGTCACAGGTCTAAGAGTAAAAAGATCATTAGAAAGGTCTTTGTACTGTCCCCTCATATATTTATACATTGTAATAAGATCACCCCTAAGCCTTCGATTCTCCAAACTAAATAACCCCAAGTGTAATAACCTGTCTTGGTATTGCAGACCCCCCAGTTCCCTAATAACCTTGGTCGCTCTTCTCTGCACCCGCTCCAGTTCAGCTATGTCTTTCTTATACACCGGAGACCAGAACTGTACACAATATTCTAAGTGTGGTCGCACTAGTGACTTATATAGAGGTAAAATTATGTTCTCCTTAGTCACACTATGGGACTTTCAGCGGACCGATCACAGTTCTAATGAATAGCAATGCAGGAACTGCTTTGACACTAGTTAGTTAAATCATGTATTGTGCATGATCTAAATAACTTGCTAGAGCCTGTTGACTCGGATATCATGATAACTACATTGGGTTACCATGAAAATGATCAGACCTCGCTATGACATCGCTGGGGGCGCTGATGAGAGGGCAGAAGGGGGCTCCCTTCCTCTGCCTGCCTTCTAAATGCTGTGATTCATATTGATCACAGCATTCAGGGAGTTAAACAGTGAGATCCAGGTGTCAGCTGTGATATCAGTGAGGGCGATCGCCATGATGTATACATATTATATTGGTCGGGAAGTTCTTCCCAACCATGATGTACATATACTGCAAATGTCATGAAGGGGTTAAGCATCACTCATTGTATCATGGTTCGATTATGGACTGTGATGCATGGACTGGCTGCTGGTCTCCTGAACTGAACTTGGCAGTGTTATACATGCATTATACACATATACAGTATATATATAATAATTAATACTACTTTAAATGTATTATTTATTTAGTATGCTTTTCTTATTTATTTGTCAAATACAAAATAAATGACCGATTAACTTGTCTTCCAGTTACTGCATATTTTTGTCAAACTCTACAAGCCACAAGAAGGAGATCTGACAGGTAACTGAGAAGTAAAATATTGTCTGCTTGTATCATCATAGCTGTACTTAGTCTAATGAGGTTGGCTTGTTACTAACCACTGTAGAAGGGAAATGAAGCGATGGGATAAATCAGGTTAAAGGAGGTGCTATGTGACAAGCTTAAGTGTGACTTGATTGAGTTCTAACCATTAGAGTAATTGGGAGAAAAGAAGGACAAATTAGAGTAATATGGAGAAGATGTAACTAAAATGAAAAGTTAGTTTAAAAAATTAATACATATTTGGAACGCATTGCTGCAACTAGATATAGCAGACATGCTGTTTACACGATGACTTGCAAAAAACATTTACACAATAAAAACCTTTAGCACAGTAACAGTCAATGATTAGCCCAGAAGCTTGTCTTACTTACATTCCACAGCATTTTATTTGCATAGCATTCTGCCAAATTAATTTTTGTTTTAGAAAATGCAAACATTTTATAAGCATTGTGTCATCAATCATCTGTAAAATTACTTATGCTTTTCAACTGATACCTGTGTAGTTAAAAGATAATTAACGGGGTTTTCCACTACTACGACAACCCCTTCTCTCTCTGAATCTTTACACCTTGCTAACATAAAAGCACAAACACCTCCAATGCCAGTGTTGTCCCAGCAATGCCGGCATTCATATTCCCGAGGCTCATGTGAGATTGTTATGTCATGTGAACCTTTTGTCCAATCAGCTCTGGCATCAATTTACCATCCTTCGGACATGTAAACAATCAAGAGAATATATAAAGTGCTCTCAGTGAGAGAAACAAAATAGGAATCTTGTGGGTATGATACCTTTTAATGGCTAACAAATAATAGTGAATGTTGTTACAAAGCAAGCTTTCGGGACTGCCTGATCATAGCGTGAAGTTGGCCATGCGGTCGGCAAAACGAGCGCCAAACTCGGATTTCCCAGAATGCTTACAGGTGCCTTTTTTTCAGCCAATGAGCAAGGACGTACTGTCATGATCCATGCTGGATCATGACAGATAAAAGCACTAGTAACCTTTTTTTTCCTCACTGTGTGGTTTCAGTTCTAGTTTTGCCCCCGGTGGCCATTAGGGTCATTGCTAGTGTTGAGCATTCCGATACTGCAAATATCGGGTATCGGCCGATATTCGCTGTATCGGAATTCCGATACCGAGCACCGATATTTTTTCAATATCGGATACCGGTATCGGAAGTCCCCATAATGCAATGAGCCTCTGTTGTGGCTGTGATTGGCTGCTGAAATGATGTCATCATGATGCATGGTCTGTGCGCATCATGATGCGCGGTCTGTGCCGACTGCGGGGGGTCTGTACGGGCCTCTTGGGGGCCTGTGCCGGCTGTCGGTGGTCTGTGCCGGCTGCCGGGGCCTGAGACGGCTGCTGGTGGTCTGTACGGGCCTCTTGGGGGCCAGTGCAGTCTGTCGGTGGTCTGTGCCGGCTGCCGGGGGCCTGTGCCGGCTGCAGGTGGTCTGTATGGGCCTCTCGGGGGCCTGTGTCGACTGTCGGTGGTCTGTGCCGGCTGCCGTGGGCCTGTGCTGGCTGCCAGTGGTCTGTTCGGGCCTCTCGGGGGGCCTGTGCCGGCTGTCGGTGGTCTGTGCCGACTGCCGGGGGCCTGTGCCGGCTGCCGGTGGTCTGTGCGGGCCTGCCGGGGGTCTTGTGTGTGTGCAGGCATCGTCCGATGGGACTGCAAGTCCCATCGGGTGATGCCTGCTACAATAACAGTGATTGACACATTAGCCAATGATGGGACAGTAGTAGTCCCATCATCCGGCTAATGTGTTGAATGTAAAAAAACGAAAAAAAACCCATAAAAACATACTACATACATACTACATATATACTACATTCATACAACATACATACATACATACTACATACTACATACATGCTACATATATACTACATTCATACAACATACATATATATACTACATACATGCTACATATATACTACATTCATACAACATACATATATACTACATACATACAACATACATACAAACTACATACATGCTACATATATACTACATTCATACAACATACATATATACTACATACATACTACAAATATACTACATTCATACAAAATACATACATACTCCATACTACATACATGCTACATATATACTACATTCATACAACATACATATATACTACATACTACATACATGCTACATATATACTACATTCATACAACATACATATATACTACATACATGCTACATATATACTACATTCATACAACATACATATATACTACATACATACTACATATATACTACATTCATACAACATACATATATACTACATACTACATACATGCTACATATATACTACATTCATACAACATACATATATACTACATACATGCTACATATATACTACATTCCTACAACATACATATATACTACATACTGCATACAATACATTCATACATTCATACAATATATACATATAGACATACAGTACATATGACATACAGTACATACTTACCATTACTTGTCACTTTGTTCCCGAAGCCAGTGTCATCTATGAAAGAAATTAGAAAATAACCATCAAGCGATTTACTCCCTGATCCGCAGAAATCCACGAGGGTCCCATGCCTATTTCCCTTGGAGAACAGCAGCATCAGCTGATGCAACCGCTCTCTAGGGGGCTACAGGAATCCAATGACGGAAGGTAGGTATCCTTCCGCACTGTATTCCTCCGCCACTGTAAAAAAATAGTCCCATGTCTCACTTTATGGCAAAAGCTGTGTGGGAACTTTCTCATAAAGGATTATCTTATCTTATGTATTATGTATGTAGTATATGTATGTTGTATGAATGTAGTATATATATAGCATGTATGTAGTATGTAGTATATATATATATGTTGTATGAATGTAGCATATATGTAGAATGTATGTAGTATGTATGTATGTTGTATGAATGTAGTATATATGTAGCATTTATGTAGCATATACTGTATGTATGTTGTATGAATGTAGCATGTATGTCGTATGTAGTATATATGTATGTTGTAGGAATGTAGTATATATGTATGTTGTATGAATGTAGTATATATGGAGCATGTATGTAGTATATATGTATGTTGTATGAATGTAGTATATATGTAGCATGTATGTAGTATATATGTATGTTGTATGAATGTAGTATATATGTAGCATGTATGTAGTATGTATGTAGTATGTATGTTTGCTGTATGAATGTAGTATATATGTAGTATGTATGTAGTGTATATGTAGTATGTATGTAGTATGTAGTATATACGTATGTTGTATGAATGTAGTATATATGTAGCATGTATGTAGTATGTAGTATATATGTATGTTGTATGAATGTAGTATATATGAAGTATTTATGTAGTATGTATGTATGTTGTATGCATGTTGTATATATGTAGTATGTATGTAGTATGTATTTTTTTTTTACATTCAACACATTAGCCGGATGATGGGACTACTACTGTCCCATCATTGGCAAATGTGTCAATCACTGTCAGTGTAGCAGGCATTGCCCGATGGGACTTGTAGTCCCATCAAACGATGCCTGCACACACATAAGACCCCCGGCAGGCCCGCACAGACCACCGACAGCCGGCACAGGCCCCCGGCAGCCGGCACAGACCACTGACAGCCAGCACAGGCCCTCGAGAGGCCCGTACAGACCACCGGCAGCCGGCACAGGCCCCCGGCAGCTGGCACAGACCACCGACAGTTGGCACAGGCCCCCGAGAGGCCCGTACAGATTACCGACAGCCGACACAGGCCCCCAAGAGGCCCGTACAGACCACCGACAGCCGACACAGGCCCCCCCGGCAGCTGGCACAGACCACCGACAGTTGGCACAGGCCCCCGAGAGGCCCGTACAGATTACCGACAGCCGACACAGGCCCCCAAGAGGCCCGTACAGACCACCGACAGCCGGCACAGGCCCCCGGCAGGCCCGTACAGACCACCGACAGCCGGCACAGGCCCCCGGCAGGCCCGTACAGACCACCGACAGCCCGCACAGACCCCGCCCGCACACACTGACACGCACAGTGTCCGCCCATGCACCGCCCACACTCTTCCCCCCTCCCGAAAGGGTATTTTTTCATTCCGATATTTCTGTCCCATTGACTTTAATGGGACTTCCGGTATCGGAATTGGAATTGGCGATACCCGATACTTTTTTTGTGTATCGGGTCGATCCATTCCGATCCGATACTTTTGAATATCGGATGGTATCGCTCAACCCTAGTCATTGCACTTGATGTTTTCTTTGCTTTGCCTTTTGCCCCCGTGGTCACTGAGGTTATAGCAGTTTTTGGCCCCTGATCATTTGACCATTCCCTTTTCCTATATAGGGTCACATGGTCTATGAGCAGGTGTTGGTGATAGCGTCTTTTTGGGATTCCAACCACGGTGAAGGGAGCAGGTGGCTGAGGTGTGAAGCCATTGCAGAAACCTGGTGAAGTTAGCATCTTGCTTGAAGGTTGGAGCCACTGCTGAAACTGGTGTTGAACTCTGGCTGCCCGGTGTCCGCAGCAGAGTGAGATGTTGAAGGTGGCAGCTGGCTCTGAGGTGTCGAGCCACTGCGAAAAGTTAATCCGGTGATGCACTCTGCTGCCTGGTGCTGCAGCAGAGCTAGATAAATCTTTTTGGTGTTTCCCCTGTTTGTATTTTTCCCTGGTGTGTATTACTACAGCGGTGGGGCCAGTGCCTGCACCACCCAGCTCCCTAGCAAGGGATAGGTGTAGGGTGTGCTAGGGTGACAGGTATCCTGATCGGCGCCAGGTGCAGAACCGGCCGAGGGATCATTAGGAGTGAAGGGACACTGACTCAGGGGAGTGCAGTAGGTCTCCATGTCCCCGTTCCCTATCGCAGGGCCCACCAGTGTAACTGTTGCATCTTTCCCTGTGTCTTGCTGTTTCAGTTACCGGCCTGTGGGTCGTGTCACACAGGTCAGTTACACGTGCCTTGTCTTGTTGTTTCAGTTACCGACCTGCGGGTTGTGGCTCTCAAGACGGGTCCACGTGACATGTACACTGTGGGCAACAAGATGACATGTGCAGTATCCACCACCATCGTAGAGAAGGGCATTGCAGTGATTGGCTTGCTTTCGGGGGCGTCATAGTGTCTATAAAAGCCCTGACCGCCGACCTCCATTTTACTTCTGCCGATCTTAACAGTAGGTAGAGGTTGCTGTTTATCAGTAGGGAGAGAGTTAGGGCTGTAAAGATATAAGAAGTTCTTATGTGCTTGTGCTGATAGCAATTGTGCTGTACAGTTAGTGTGCAGTGACAGGGGAGGATTTTCTTGTGTGCAGCAGTGCTGGTTATTAGACTGCCTGATAGCTGTATTGCTGTGTATACACTGCTGTGCAGATTGCTTTTTACACAGCACTAATACTTTTATTCTTTTTTTCTGCACAGTTACCGACCGTTCATTTGTTCCCACACCGTATAGAGCTGTATGCTCCTCACACACTACCGTGTTCTGGCTGGTATCACGGACAAATACATGCTGACTATCTGTGTGTGACTCTGGAAATAAATCCGGAGATTTAAATTTCCTCTACACCGTATACAGCTGTACGCTCCTCATACAGTAACGTATATCTGCTGTTTGTATTATGGTCAAATACATACTGAGTGAGCGTCTGTGTGTGACTCCAGAAATATATACAGAGATTTAAATTTTTCCCTACACCGTATACAGCTGTACGCTTCTGATACAGTACCATATATCTGCTGTTTGTATTACGGTCAAATCCATACTGAGAGAGCATCTGCGTGTGACTCTGGAAATATATACGGAGATTTAAATTTTCCCCTACACCGTATACAGCTATACGCTCCTCTTACAGTACCATATATCTGCTGGTATTTTTGGTACATTTTCCCAAACATGAGGAAGTATGGTGGAAGAGGCCACGGGCGTGGGCGGGGGGACCAGCTGGTACCGATGGTGGTGTTAGTGCATCTGCTGGTAGTGCCAAAAGCACAATAGCACCTAAGGCAGGAGGTGTTGAGCCAGCATCATCGTCTGGCTCTAGAAGGCCTGGAAGGCTCCCTTTTCTGGGAGTAGGTAAACCGCTTTTAAAGACGGAGCATCAGGAACAGGTTTTGGCTTACATTGCCGAAACAGCCTCCAGCTCTATCGCCTCCTCTTCTGAAGTTTCAATAACTGCAAGCACTGAGTCATCAGTGCAGGCTCCTGGTCCGGAACAACACCTTTCCTTATGTCCTTCACTCCCATCAAAAGTGAAGGATGCAGCAGGCCATACTTCAGATTACTCCGTGGAGCTCTTTTCACATACCATTCCTAAGTTATCAAGTGAAATCCTGTTTTCCCCAGTCCAAGATGAATATGACATGGAGTGCACTGATGCACAGCCAGTGCTATATGATTCTGCTGGTACATTCACCCAGAGCACTGCATTGCCCTCGCAGTCTACTGAGCCAGATTCTGACCCTGATGAAACTCAGGTGCCCTTCCCGCATATTATACCACCTTACACGGTGACACAGAGGAAGGTGCAGATGAAAGAAGAGGAGGTGATGGATGACCCAGTTGTTGACCCGGATTGACATCCATTGGGGGAAGAGGGTGCCACTGGCAATAGCTCAGAAGAGGAGGAGGATCCACAGCAGGCATCGACATCACATCTGCGGTTATCTGGCAGGCCCGTAGCAGTCCAAAAACATGTTAAAAAAGCAAAAAGAGTTGCAGGACAGCTTGGCCAGACGGTCAAATTAGCACAGCGTACAAGCCCTGAAAATTTTTACCATAGTAGGAAAGAGTGCAGTGTGGTTTTTACCAAAATCCTATTGATGAGGCAAAGGTTATCTGTAAGAAGTGCGGAAGGACCTTTAGCCGAGTGAAAAATCTCCGAAATTTGAATACCAGTTGCATGCTTTGACATGTAAACACCATGCACTTACAAGCGTGGATGGACTACAAAACCTCAGGTAACACACGTGCACCTGCTCCGACTGAAGGTATCCAGCAACGCTACATCGCTTCTCCCACTGTGAGGCTAAGTTCACACGTACCAGAACTCTCGCGGAAATTACCGTGAGAATTACGGAATTCCATTCCGCGGGAAAATCGCATTTTAAATTCCCGCAATTTTCCCACAGAAAAACTAGCATTTTGCGAGCGTAATTAGCTTGCAAAATGCTAGTGTTTTCCAAGCGATCTGTAGCATCGCTTGGAGAACTGATTGACAGGTTGGTCACACTCGTCAAACATAGTGTTTGACAAGTGTGACCAACTTTTTACTACTGAGGCCGCCTATGCAGCATCAGTAGTAAAAGATAAAATGTAAAAAAAACTAAAAAAATGGTGTTATTCTTACCTTCCGACGTCCCTCGCAGCCGTTCCCAGTAATCCTTTGCGAAAATGCCCGCGATGACGTACGTTCTCGCGGGTACGCGATGTCTCGCGGTAATTCGCGATGACGTCGCGCGAATGACCGCGAGACTTTGCGATCCCGCGAGAACGGACGCCATCGCGGGCATTTTCGCAAAGGATTACTGGGAACGAGAGCGTGGAGAGAGGCGGGAAGGCTGCGCGGGAATTCGGAAGGTAAGAATAACAATATTTTTTATTTTAAATTCTATTTTTTACAGGGATATGGTACCCAAAGCCCGGAGGACAGTCTCCTCTCCTCCGGACCGTGGGTACCATCCGCAAATGTTCTGCTTACTTTCCGCATGGTGTGCACAGCCACATGCGGGAAGTAAGCGGAACAATGCATTCCTCTGGGTGCGGGATCGCCGCGATTCTGCAAAATTAATGAGCATACTGCGGTTTTTACCGCAAAGTGATTCAGCCGCGGTAAAAACCACAGCATTAGCACAGTATTGCGGAATCCCATAGGAATGCATGGGATGCTTATTTTTTGCGTTTTCGCAGCAGAATCGCGAGGTTAAAACCGCCGCGGAAACGCAAAAAAAATGCAACGTGTGAACTCAGCCTAAGCCCACCGGTTAGCACACCAGCAGCAAGAAATGTTGAGGTGTCATTGCAAGGCCAAAGCAGTCAGGGAATCACAATGTTTTGTGAAAGACTGCATCTAGGCAATCACCACCACCACCATCACATCACCAACCCCTTCTCAGTCCGCCATGTCCACCGCTAGTTCCACCATATGCAGCTCTCAAGTCCAGCTCACCCTAGCAGACACTCTGAGTAGGACAAGAACGTACTCATCCGTGTACACTGGCTTTGAACGCCTACATTGCCAAACTGATCTCATTAGAGATGATGCCCTTCCATTTGGTTGAAAGTGCAGCGTTCCGAGAGCTCATGGTCTATGCTGTCCCATGCTATGACCTACCCAGTTGGCACTTCTTTTCTAGAAAAGCCATCCATGCCCTCCACCTGCATGTGAAAGACCGCATTGTCCATGCACTCAAACAATCAGTGAGTGGAAAGGTGCACCTCACCACAGATGCATGGGCCAGTAGGCATGGCCAGGGCCATTACGTGTCCATCACTGCGCACTGGGTGAATTTGGTGGATGCAGGGTTCACAGGGGACAGCGGCGGTGGGACAGTGCTGCCTAGCCCACGGTATAGGCAACAGTTGGCTGTAGGTGTTCGACCCTCCGCCTCCTCCTCCAGAAGTGAAACCTCGTCGACAGAGCGCTGTCGCACGAGCACTTCATCCGCAGCTGCCAGTGTTGCACACAAGGTGTCCCACTGTCGAACAGCTAGTGGTAAGCATCAGCAGGCTGTTTTAAAGATAATGTCTTTGGGCGACAAAAGACACACCACGGAGGCACTGACAGACTACTTGCAGAGAGAAACTGAGTCATGGCTGGGCAGTCTACATCTTGAGCCAGGCAAGGTAGTCAGTGATAGCGGATGTAATTTTGTGAAGGCCATAGCCCTGGCAAAACTCAGACACATACCTTGCCTGGCTCACACCTTGAACCTGGTGGTGAAGTGCTTCATAAATAATTATCCGGAGTTACCAGCCCTGCTCCATAGGGTGCGAAGACTGTGCTCGCACATCTGTCACTTGCCCATAGACTCCAGTTGTATGCAGAGGCTACAGCGCTCGCTCTACCTCCCCCAGCACAGCCTAATCAAAGATGTTGCAACAAAGTGGAACTCCACCATCCACATGGTTGAGAGGCTGTGCGAACAGAAGCAGGCTGTAATGCATTTGTGGGAGGATACATGGGCAGGCAGTTTGAGGGCAGACATCGAGTTGTCAGGTGTGCAGTGGTCAAAGCTGAAAGACCTCTGTAAAGTCCTTCAGTGTTTTGAGGAATGCACACGGCTGGTAAGCCAGACGACGCCATCATAAGCATGAGCATCCCACTTATGCGTCTGCTCATGCAAACGTTGATGCACATTAAGGATCAGGCGTCTGCAGCGGAGGAGGAGGAGGGAAGCCTTGATGACAGTCAGGCATTGAATGCTCAGGGAACTGTCCTGGACGAGGTGGAGGAAGAAGAGGAAGAGGAGGAGGATGATGGGGATGTTTATTTTGGGGAGGAGGATGCTTCTCAGGGGGCAAGAGAAAATGTTGGCTTGCCAAGGTAAGGTACAGGGTTTGTGCGTGACTGGAGGGATGTGTATTTGGCAGAAAGTGCTCCTCTACCCACCACTGGCAGTGCATCATTGACACCTGGAACATTGGCCCACATGTGTAATTATCTCTTGCGGATCCTAAAGAGGGGCCCCACCATTACCAAAATTATGAAGGATGACGACTACTTGTTGGCCAGCATCCTCGATCCACGCTATAAAGGCAAATTACAGAAAATCATGCCACAGGAGAACCTAGAGCTAATATTGGCGAACAAACAAGCAACTCTGGTAAACCATTTGTTAGAGGCATTCCCAGCACACAGCAGCGGTGCAGGTTCTACCACGAACCATACTGGGCATCATGCAAGAGGTGTTCATGGTGCACACAGCCTAAGTGGCTTTGGAGACAGGGGTTTCATGACCATGTTGTGGACAGATTTCTCGAGTAACGCTCACACAGCTGGTAATACTGAATCGATTGCAACAGACAGGAGACAGCAGTTGTCAACTATGGTTCTCCCTCACAGTTCATTCCCCTTTGACTACTGGGCCTGTGAACTGGACACCTGGCCTGAATTGGCACAATATGCCTTACAGGAGCTCGCTTGCCCTGCTGGTAGTGTGCTATCAGAAAGAGTCTTCAGTGCTGCTGGATCAATCCTGACAGAAAGAAGGACCCGGCTGTCGACCCAAAATGTAGGTGATCTCACCTTCATTAAAATGAGCCATGCCTGGGTTTCAAAGGATTTTGTTCCTCCTTCCCCGATGACACATAGGTTGCCAGCAAAATGGCTCGCTTTGTCCTCCTCTTCCCCCGACTTCTCCAATTCCTCCATTTGCAGCAGCTGAACGCCCAGCCTACACCATTCAACATATGCCAGTTTTTCAATCTCCCTAACTGGCCTGTACCCCCCCAGGGCCGACGTCAGCTCCTGGCGCACCCGGGCTAGTGCCGGGGCCCTGAGCAAGTGGGGGCCCACTCGTGGGTGACGGCATGGGCTCAGGGCCCCTCAGAGTATGCAAAAGTCTCTGATGGTGAGGGGCCCACTCGCCATCACAGACACCGTCGTACTATGAGGGGCCCTGTGCCACTGCTGTCGCCCAGGAATGGGCCCCTCCGCTTGCTCAGGGCACCAGCACTTGCAATACTTACCTCTCCCTGCTCCACCGCTGTGACCTCTTCCGCATTTCCTGACAGTGACATTCAGATCAGAGAGCGCGATGATGTCACGTCTGTACGCCCTCTGCCTGAACAGTCCAAGTGCAGAGAGCTGGAAGATGGTGACACTGAGGAGTCTAGAGTAGAGCAGTGCCCAGAAAGGAGAGGTGTTTCATTTTTTTAATGTTTGGAGCAATATATGGGGAGCATTATTCACTGGAGAATTATATATGGGGCCCATCATACACTTGACCATCATAGATAGGGCCCATTATACACTGGAGCATCATATAGGCCCCATTATATATGGAGCATTATATGAACCCATCATACACTGGAGCATTTTAAATGGGGCCCATCATACACTTGAGCATCATAGATAGGGCCCATTATACACTGGAGCATCATAGATAGGGCCCATTATACACTGGAGCATCATATAGGCCCCATTATATATGGAGCATTATATGGACCCATCATACACTGGAGCATTTTAAATGGGGCCCATCATACACTGGAGCATCATCCATGGGGCCCATCACACACTGGAGCATTATAAATGGGGCCCATTATATATGGAACATTATACACTGTTTGCATAATTATTTTTTTTATATCAGGTAATTTTTTTATTAAACATTTTCAAAAACTGAAAAAACAGTTAGTCATATACCTGACATTTCCCAAATAGTGTATTACATAAACACATTAGAACCCCACAAAAATTCCTCACTACTCACCCTCCACCCTCACCCGAAAAAACACCTCTTGTCTCTCCCGATTCATTTGGTCTCTCACAGCTACAATTTTTGGGTTATATCCTCCTCGATGCTCTCATCCATATTAATCTAGGAGGTGCCAACCCGGGTGTGTCCAACCAAGGTGCCCACATATATTCCCATTTCTTAGTTGTTCTTCTCTTTTGATACACATATTTTTCCATATCTATATTATTATTAACTGCATCGGTAACTTCCGTGATTGTGGGTACAGAAGATCCCTTCCAGTGAGCCGCCACCCTTTTACGAGCTTGATATAATATTCGTGAGACTGCCAGCTGGTGCTCCTCCGAAAGTGGCAAAGTCTCCACCCGCCCTAGAAGAGCCATTTTGGGATCTAGTACCATTTGACATTGATAGACAGTATTAAGTAAATTATTCACACCTCCCCAAAACCTACGTAACCGAGGATAGTTCCAGGTCATGTGTATCAGATCCACATTTGGCGTTCCACATTTCCAACAATCTGCCTCTCTAGCATAGCCCATTTTCAACAGCTGTACAGGGATTCGATAAACTCGATGAAGCAAATAAAGATGCGACACTCTCTGCGCCTCGCTAACCGAGACTTTCCTGACTTCTTGCAATGCATCCTCCCATTCATCATCTGTTAAATCACCTTCATCAACTTGCCACTTATTCTTCAGCGTCTACAAACTTGCCACTCTCTTTTCCAACATGTTTGCATATATCATGGATTTAATACCTCTTGATCCTCCTCCCATCTCCTCGCATCCTCTGTCTATCCAACAGCGGAGTTTTAGCTGGATTACCTAGTGGATCAAGTCGCTGTTGTGTTTCACAAGCATGTCTCAGCTGGAGATATTGAAAAAATCTTTTATTAGGAATGGAAAATGTCTGTTTGAGATCCTCAAAAGATCGAAACTCCCCTTCCGAATAAAGCTGTGATACTAGTTTAAGCCCTCTCCTCTCCCATAGCTCAAGACCATCTAATTTATTTAGCTCTCTACATGTCAAGTATCTCCAGATCAGGGAATGCGCCGTGACTCCCTGTATAACCAATATTTCTTTGGCCTTGTTCCATACCTTATCCATGCACTTCATTATCGGACTATTGATAGCTTGACCCTGATGGATCCACCCTGAGTCTAGCACCGGCACCAGTAAGTCCTTTCCCACTACGCATGTAAGCATACCTCACGAGGAACTTCGCATGAAGGAACCCTCCTCTCCCCATCCTCTGAAATGCTGCAACTGCGCTGCAAGATAATGCAGAAACGGGTCAGGAACCGCTAATCCCCCCAGTTCTTTAGATGTACGCAAAACCTTCAACCGAATTCCAGGAACACTCCTCTTCCAGATAAGCTCTCTAAATATTCTGTTTATCTGATAAAAGACTCGACCAGGAATCCAAATGGGCGCATTGTGGAGGGCATACAAAGCTTGTGGCATGAGAACCATTTTTACCAGGTTTGCCCTTCCCACCATACTCAGTGGTAACTTGCACCAGTCCTTTATTTTTTGATTAAATTTAGCAAGGAGTGGGGTAATATTTAAATGCTCAAAATCTTGTATATTATACCCAATATGATTTCCCAAGTATTTAAACTTTAAAGTATTTAACCATCCGGCCAATTCCAAGGAATTCTCGAGAGCATCTCCTACCGGCATAATTGAAGATTTCTTCCAGTTAATACATAAACCAGACATCACTGAGAAGGATCCAAAGACTTCCATTGCTACCCTCAGAGAAGATGGCCACTCTCCCAAAAACAAGAGCATGTCATCAGCATACAACACTATTTTTTCATACCTAGAGATGAGCGACTTTGCCTTTTTTCGGGTCGAGTCGGGTTTCATGAAACCCGACTTTCTTAAAAGTTGGGTCGAACGAAATCAGCCGACTATAGGGAAAAGTCGGAGGCCGACTGAAACACGAAACCCAATGCAAGTCAATGGGGAAGCAAAGTCTGCAGGGAGTGGAGGACAGTAAACACACCTACAGTGCTCATTTCAATGCCAAAAACATCAATTCTTATTACTGAAGCTTGTCAACCTTAATTTACATCCTAATAATAGTTACGCATTGAAAACTGGGGGTTATTTGGCTAAAGTTGTGGGGGGGGGTTGGGCTGGCTCCAGGTTTTCGTGTGCCCTGGGCCAAAGAGTGTCAGTGCGCCCCTTTAACACATACCACAACTTATGATGCTCCGATACGCCACAGAAATATAGGTATAGTACAATGACAAATACTTCACTGCTTACATGACATGACTGATCTATTTTAAATTGTACAATAGCTCAAAAACAGGACAGTATATTACTCCATACAGTGTTATGGCCACCACATTGTGCGCTATACAGAATAATGAGCCCCATATATTTCTCCATACAGAATAATTAGTCACATATCATGTTCCATACAGTATATGATGAGCTCCACATAATGCTACAGTATATTATGGTCCCTATGGACGATGCTCCAGTGTGTTATGGGCCTAAATAATGCTCCATATATAATGGGCCCATTTGTAATGCTCCAGTGTATAATGGGCCCCTTAGACGCTGCTCCAGTGTCTGATCTGCCCCATTTACAATGCTCGAGTACATGATGGGCCTCATGGATGATGCTCCAGTGTATGATGGGTTCTAATAATGTATGATCTCATACCACAAGATATGGCCTTCTCAAAACCTTGTCTGATGAACAAATGCACATGTAGAAGGATGCAGCCGGCCTTCACTAATAAAGGCAAGGAGCCGCACAGGTGCAATCCACTGATAAAACAACCACCCCACACCTACCAGACCATGGAGGGGTTAGCTGCCTAGTAGAAAAAATGTACATAGATAAAGGCTTGCTTTGGACGCCAGTCACACAGGCAAGTGTGATGCAAAGTATCAGGCTTGCAACCTATTAATGACGCCCATAGTGTTATCAGGCGGGCTGCTCCAGCACTATAGTATGCAAATCACAGTGACAGACGCCCCAGACCAAGCCAACAGAAAGAGGCCCAGCTGCATCCTGCAAAAACTGATATAAGTGCAAAAAATTAATGCATGCAATGAATACATTAAATGAGGTATTGGTTAATATTTTGGCCAAAATGGATAGAGCCTGCAAGCCAATGTAAGGTGTCTGATCTGCCACATTTACAATGCTCCAGTATATGATGGGCCTCATGGATGATGCTCCAGTGTATGATGGGCTCTAATAATGCTCCATATATAATGGGCCCCATTTGTAATGCTCCAGTGGGCCCCTTAGATGCTGCTCCAGTGTCTGATCTGCCCCATTTACAATGCTTGAGTACATGATGGGCCTCATGGATGATGCTCCAGTGTATGATGGGCTCTAATAATGCTCCTTATATAATGGGCCCCATTTGTAATGCTCCAGTGTATAACGGGCCCCTTAGATGCTGCTCCAGTATCTGATCTGCCCCATTTACAATGCTCCAGTACATGATGGGCCTCATGGATAATGCTCCAGTGTATGATGGGCTCTAATAATGCTCCATATATAATGGGCCCCACTTGTAATGCTCCAGTGTATAATGGGCCCTTTAGATGCTGCTCCAGTGTCTGATCTGCCCCATTTAGTATGCTCCAGTACATGATGGGCCTCATGGATGACGCTCCAGTGTATGATGGGCTCTAATAATGCTCCATATATAATGGGCCCCATTTGTAATGCTCCAGTGTATAATGGGCCCTTTAGATGCTGGTCCAGTGTCTGATCTGCCCCATTTACTATGCTCCAGTATCTGATGGGCCCTATTTTTAATTAACCCAGGCATGGTATGTGAAAATAGCTCCATGGAGTAATCTGAAGTGTGTGCTGCCACATCCTTCACTTTTGGTGTGGGTGTAGGACACAAGGAAAGGGGTTGCTCCTGATCAGAAGCCTGCAGTTACGACTCAGTGCTTGCATTTTTTACAACTTTAGAAGAGGAGGTGATAGGGCTGGAGGCTGTTTCAGCAATGTACAGTTGTGGCCAAAAGTATTGACACCCTTGCTACTCTGTCAGATAATACTCAGTTTCTTCCTGAAAATGTTTGCAAACACAAACTCATTGGTATTATTATCTTCATTTAATTTGTCTTAAATGAAAAAACACTAAAAGAATTGTCCTAAAGCCAAATTGGATATAATTCCACACCAAACATAAAAAAGAGGGTGAACAAAAGTATTGGCACTGCTTGAAAAATCATGTGATGCTTCTCTAATTTGTGTAATTAACAGCACCTGTAACTTACCTGTGGCACCTAACAGGTGTTGGCAATAACTATATCACACTTGCAGCCAGTTGACATGGATTAAAGTTGACTCAACCTCTGTCCTGTGTCCTTGTGTGTACCACATTGAGCATGGAGAAAAGAAAGAAGACCAAAGAACTGTCTGAGGACTTGAGAAACCAAATTGTGAGGAAGCATGAGCAATCTCAAGGCTACAAGTCCATCTCCAAAGACCTGAATGTCCGTGTGTCTACCGTGCGCAGTGTCATCAAGAAGTTTAAAGCCCATGGCACTGTGGCTAACCTCCCTAGATGTTGACGGAAAAAAAAAATTGACAAGAGATTTCAACACAAGATTGTGCGGATGTTGGACAAAGAACCTCAACTAACATCCAAACAAGTTCAAGCTGCCCTGCAGTCCGATGGTACAACAGTATCAACCCGTACTATCCGTCGGCGTCTGAATGAAAAGGGACTGTATGGTAGAAGACCCAGGAAGACCCCACTTCTTACCCCGAGACATAAAAAAGCCAGGCTGGAGTTTGCCAAAACTTACCTGAAAAAGCCTAAAATGTTTTGGAAGAATGTTCTCTGGTCAGATGAGACAAAAGAAGAGCTTTTTGGGCAAAGGCATCAACATAGAGTTTACAGGAGAAAAAAGAGGCATTCAAAGAAAAGAACACGGTCCCTACTGTCAAACATGGCGGAGGTTCCCTGATGTTTTGGGGTTGCTTTGCTGCCTCTGTCACTGGACTGCTTGACCATGCACATGGAATTATGAAGTCTGAAGGCTACCAACAAATTTTGCAGCATAATGTAGGGCCCAGTGTGAGAAAGCTGGGTCTCCCTCAGAAGTCATGGGTCTTCCAGCAGGACAATGACCCAAAACACACTTCAAAAAGCACTAGAAAAAAGTTTGAGAGAAAGCACTGGAGACTTCTAAGGTGGCCAGCAATGAGTCCAGACCTAAGTCCCATAGAACACCTGTGGAGAGATCTAAAAATGGCAGTTTTCAAATATCAGGGACCTGGAGCAGTTTGCCAAAGAAGAATGGTCTAAAATTCCAGCAGAGCACTGTAAGAAACTCATTGATGGTTACCGGAAGCAGTTGGTCGCAGTTATTTTGGCAAAAGGTTGTGCAACCAAGTATTAGAATGAGGGTGCCAATACTTTTGTCTGGCCCATTTTTGGAGTTTTGTGTGAAATGATCAATGTTTTGCTTTTTGCTTCATTCTCTTTTGTGTTTTTTCATTTAAGACAAATTAAATGGAGATAATAATACCAAAGAATTTGTGTTTGCAATCATTTTCAGGAAGAAACTGAGTTATCTGACAGAATTGCAGGGGTGTCAATACTTTTGGCCACAACTGTAAGCCACAAACAGTTCCTGATGCTCCAGTTTTAAAAGCAGTCTACCTACTCCCAGAAAAGTGAGCTTTATAGGCCTTCCAGAGCTACACCATGACGGAGGCTTAACACCTCCTGCCTTAGCTGCTATTGTGTTTTTGGCACTACCAGCAGATGCACCACCACCACCATCAGTACCAGGTGGCCACCCACGCCCACGTCTGCATCCTCTTCCACCATACTTCCTCATGTTTTGGAAAATGGACTCAAAATGCCAGCAGATATATGGTACTGTATCAGAAACGTACAGCTGTATACAGTGTTGGCCAAATTGAAAATCTCTGTATATATTTCCAGAGTCACCCTCAGACACTCACTCAGTCTGGGTTTACCATAATAAAAAAAGTTGTAAAAAAGGTACTGGATAGCAAGATAGCAAGTATATATATTTTAGGGTACAATTGAAATCTCTGTAAAAGTAGTCCCGTAGTAAATCTCAGACTCTTAGTATGCATTTGACCGTAATGCTAAATGTCGAACAAAGGTACTGTATAACAAGATAGAAGCTGTATCAAGTACAGTGTAAAAATTGGTATCTCCGATTCACCGTATATATAGAAGGTGTAACCCACACATGCTCACTCACTATGGATGATGTAGGGAAGGTGGACTGACAGACAAACCTGCCTGTAGTGAAAAGCAGAAGTGAAGCGCAGTGTAGGTGTGAAACCGCTAAGATAAAGAGAAAGGGTGCAGTGTTTTAGCTTGCCCATTGGAGGGCAGTGGAGAGTGTAGGAGTGGGACTGAATAACTGCCATTGGTCAGTGAAACTGTCAGGTGATGGTTGGCAGAGTTACCAGAACTGGAAGTAAAAAAAGGCTGAGGGAAGGTTCTGGAAGAGTCAGTCAGCGAATTGAGCACAGTAAAGAGGAAGTTCTGCTGAGGAAATAGAGACAGTGGAAAGGCTCCAGAGAGGACTGACAGTTGATGCGGTCACAGGGGGGTGGCCCAGAGGATGGTAGCTGCAGATGAAGATGGCCTGGGGCTATCATACGGACGGTGTGCTCAGACTGGTGAAGCGCTGTGGTGGATGGGCATAGGGCAGCCCCAGTGGAAGAGCCACAGAGGACGCCACGAATATAGTAACAAAGGAAGTGAAGGTACTGGGACCTGTGTACAGAGAAATGTGAAACGGCTGTGGTGAATTGCTGTGGTCGACAGAAGGATGGGCAATAAAAACAGACCTGTTCAATACAAACTTTATCTCAGTCTCGTGTTTGTCTGCAGCAAGAAGAGGGTCCCCTCCCAGATGGTTATCCTACAGATGATACCGTAATACAAATTCTTGAACCAAGGTACTGTATCAGCACATACCAGGTGTATCCAGTCTAGGGGCAAATTTCCGTCTATACTTCCGGAGTCAGACACAGACACTCACAGGCTCACTATGTATTACACCAGAATTAAAAAAGTAGAAAAAGGGAAAGGTACTGGAAGCGTACACCAGTTGACAGTGTTGTGGTACTTTTAAATCTTCGTATATATTTCAATCTCAGTAAGCCAGTCCAGACTCTCCGCTACTGGAAACTACATGGATACAAGTAGAGTCGGAAAGTCGAGTGTTAGCAGAAATTTTGGAATTAGGCTGGTTTCACACTAGCGTTCGATCGCGCAGCACATCGTGCACTATCGGGCGCATGCGCAATGTCCCCCTATCTTTAACATGGTTATCGCAGGGTCTTGCGAATGTATGCGCTCTTCAGCGTTTAGCGTGCGCTGCGCATTTTAAAGGTGTGTGCCCAGACGCGCCGTACGCTACATGTTGCTTTTTTTTTCCGGCGGCATCGTTAAAAAAAATGCGCGTGCACGTGTGCGCTCGATGTGCGCACAAAAATAGCATTACAGACTATGTGGTCGCTGACGAGCACTTAGCACCGCACACGTCAGCGCCTTGTGCCCGCACGCGATTTGAGTAAACAATGTCTAGACACTTGTCTAGAACTCCTAAACAAGCAACATTGTTTTGGAGGAGTGTACATAAAAGAAGGTGTCTTCAGGGTCACACAATTACTCTATAGACAGCCTTGCAGAGACCAGACAAGCATTCTACAAGAGCCTTCTACCTGTAGATTCAAGCTTCAGGAGCCAAAATGTGAGTATTCTTAAAAATAATGTCTGTGTGTCCTGTAAAATTTATTATGTACTAATGTATTTTTTGCTTTCTTTTCAGCATGTCTTCTTCTGGCTCAATGTATTCGCCATCTTGGCAAGAACTGGCCCAAGCTGATCGTAAGGTGAGAATCTTGCTGCCTTTTGGTAAGTATAGCTTCCTCTAGAAATTTTTTTAAATTTTTTCTTTCTTTACAGACATTGGACATGGGCAGTGAAGATGGAGTGCGGGAGCGGTCTGAGCGGCAGTGGTCTAAGCCGGAGCGGTCTGAGTGGCAGCGGTCTGAGCGGCAGCGGTCTGAGCGGGAGCAGTCTGAGCGGGAGCCATCTGAGTGGGAGCGGTCTGAGGATTCTGAGCGGGAGCAGCGTAGTCAAGTCGTGGCGAGGAGACGCAATGTGAGTATATATACAGTGGGGAAAAAAAGTATTTAGTCAGTCAGCAATAGTGCAAGTTCCACCACTTAAAAAGATGAGAGGCGTCTGTAATTTACATCATAGGTAGACCTCAACTATGGGAGACAAACTGAGAAAAAAAAATCCAGAAAATCACATTGTCTGTTTTTTTTCATTTAATTTGCATATTATGGTGGAAAATAAGTATTTGGTCAGAAACAAGCAATCAAGATTTCTGGCTCTCACAGACCTGTAACTTCTTCTTTAAGAGTCTCCTCTTTCCTCCACTCATTACCTGTAGTAATGGCACCTGTTTAAACTTGTTATCAGTATAAAAAGACACCTCAAACAGTCTGACTCCAAACTCCACTATGGTGAAGACCAAAGAGCTGTCAAAGGACACCAGAAACAAAATTGTAGCCCTGCACCAGGCTGGGAAGACTGAATCTGCAATAGCCAACCAGCTTGGAGTGAAGAAATCAACTGTGGGAGCAATAATTAGAAAATGGAAGACATACAAGACCACTGATAATCTCCCTCGATCTGGTGCTCCACGCAAAATCCCACCCCGTGGGGTCAGAATGATCACAAGAACGGTGAGCAAAAATCCCAGAACCACGCGGGGGGACATAGTGAATGAACTGCAGAGAGCTGGGACCAAGGTAACAAGGCCTACCATAAGTAACACACTACGCCACCATGGACTCAGATCCTGCAGTGCCAGACGTGTCCCACTGCTTAAGCCTGTACATGTCCGGGCCCGTCTGAAGTTTGCTAGAGAGCATTTGGATGATCCAGAGGAGTTTTGGGAGAATGTCCTATGGTCTGATGAAACCAAACTGGAACTGTTTGGTAGAAACACAACTTGTCGTGTTTGGAGGAAAAAGAATACTGAGTTGCATCCATCAAACACCATACCTACTGTAAAGCATGGTGGTGGAAACATCATGCTTTGGGGCTGTTTCTCTGCAAAGGGGCTAGGACGACTGATCCGGGTACATGAAAGAATGAATGGGGCCATGTATCGTGAGATTTTGAGTGCAAACCTCCTTCCATCAGCAAGGGCATTGAAGATGAAACGTGGCTGGGTCTTTCAACATGACAATGATCCAAAGCACACCGCCAGGGCAACGAAGGAGTGGCTTCGTAAGAAGCATTTCAAGGTCCTGGAGTGGCCTAGCCAGTCTCCAGATCTCAACCCTATAGAAAACCTTTGGAGGGAGTTGAAAGTCCGTGTTGCCAAGCGAAAAGCCAAAAACATCACTGCTCTAGAGGAGATCTGCATGGAGGAATGGGTCAACATACCAACAACAGTGTGTGGCAACCTTGTGAAGACTTACAGAAAACGTTTGACCTCTGTCATTGCCAACAAAGGATATATCACAAAGTATTGAGATGAAATTTTGTTTCTGACCAAATACTTATTTTCCACCATAATATGCAAATAAAATGAAAAAAAAACACACAATGTTATTTTCTGGATTTTTTTTTCTCAGTTTGTCTCCCATAGTTGAGGTCTACCTATGATGTAAATTACAGACGCCTCTCATCTTTTTAAGTGGTGGAACTTGCACTATTGCTGACTGACTAAATACTTTTTTTCCCCACTGTATATATTTTTTTTTTTCTGTCCTTCTTTCTTTTGCTTCTTTTCTGTTTCTTTTTGTATCTTTTCCATACTTCTAAACATTCTATATTTTTTTTTGCAGGTTCCACAGCGGGATGACGAAGTCTACATCGACAACGAGCACCTCATCCACCTCGTTGAACCTTGTGGAGTGGAGTTGGGGAACTCTGCTGGATCTAGTGTGTTCAATATTACTAGAATGTAGAGACTGCTGTGGAAAGGACAAGTCATATAGGTATAATCTACATGACTTTCCTTTTCCAGAACAATCTCTACATTGTAGGAATATTGCACAGAGTGCATCCAGCAGGGTTCCCCAACTCCAGGCCTCAAGGTCCAACAAAAGATCATGTTGTATGGAATCCTCTGTTTGAAATTTTTTTTAGCAACTATGGATTTCATTACAACATGATCAGTTGTTGAACCTTGTGTAGTTGGTGAAGATGTAGTTTGGTTTCCTTGACAAAACATATCTCCAAGACTGACACAAGAAACGTCAGTAATCGAGATATCTGGTGTATTGCAAACTGAATAGAGTTGGTTTCCCTAACTACTGTACAGTGTTCAAACCAAACCAACATAGCATGTTTTTAGTAATTACATTGGAGTTAAAAAAAAAACTTAAACATGATATGTTGGTTGACATTAGGAGTAAAGTTTTAAAACCCTTGCTATAGAGGATGGTGTTGAGTGCAAGGTATATCTATTGTTCTCATTTAAAAAATGCAAGGAAGTATAGATATACCTTGTAAATAACCACATAATCTATATAGTCACCTACTCTGGAGTATTAGTGAAATCATGATGCACAAAACACAGCATCATAAATTCACTGATACACCTGGCTACTTGCTTATGGTATTGGGAGTGTAAAAACAGAGAATGCACTCAGTACAGGTATCAAAACAGTTATTTTTATTAACATACAAACAACATGCAAGACAAATTTTTTAAACCATTTGCTCTTGCCATTCCACCCGTCCTACATCTGAGTTGAAGTATGCCGCAAATTCGTCCCTCATTTGGCCAACTTCAACAGATGACCTGAGAGGGTGCTGTGTAAATTCAGGCAATGGATTAGGATCAACATCATCAAGATCAAAGTTCGGATGCTCTCGAGAAAGTACAAAGTTATGTAGAACAACACAGGCCTGGACCACCTCATCCACTGTTTCCAGTTTCAGATTTATAGCTGTGCCAAGAATGCGCCATCTAGATATAAGTATACCGAAAGGCACACTCTACTGTTCTCCTGGTCCTGGTCAGCCTGTAATTGAAAATTCTTTTTTGTAGGTCCAAGTCCCAGCTGGAGTAGGGTTTGAGGAGGTGTTGGCACATCTCCACGGCTCTCCCGGAGTTCCATAATGGGATGTATCCACATACGCCGCTGCTGTCGTCTTCGCTGCCTCTCTCTCTCCCTCTGATCATGGCAAGAAATGGCATAAGCCTGAGCCATCCTCATGTCCAGATCCAAGTCAAAGTTAAAGCTCTTCCAGCGCAGATCCATGTTTCTCAAGTCACATGCAAGCAAATGTGAAGAATTCAGGTGTAAACTGGGTCTATATAAAGAATTTTCATAGACACACCCACTGGTGTTCCATTGGTGGAGTGTGTTGCAAGAATTTTTCAAGGATTTTTTCTCCAGTTAATTGCGCATAAAAAATGCAAACGCATGAAAAACTTTTACAAACGCATAAAAACTCCAATAATGCTACAAAGTAACGCAGTGTTTACCAGCGTTTGCATGCGCTTTTGACATGTGTTTCATGTGCGCTCCAAACACAGCGCAAAAAAACGCTAGTGTGACAGTAGCCTTACTCATCGCGGGAAAACCTCCCGGTAGATGTTGCAGAGGCGATGCAGACCCTCAATTACTGTGTCTGTGGAGAAAGCGAAAAAGGTTCTTTGTGAAGAAAGGATTGCTTTATTGCAGTAGCGTGGATCACATCATCGTTACTCGTCTCCATCAAATTGTTATCACAGGGAGAGATGTTCACATGGTCCTCACTGCCTACCATGATGTGTCTGGTCATTTTGTAGTGCAAAAGACAGAAGCCACAGGCCGTAGGCAATTCAATTGGATTGGCATGAGAGGAGACATTGAAAAATGGTGGCAGGAATGTCACACGTCTGTGAAAGGTGATCATAAACCACCACTGCATCCGCTTGTAAGTTGACGTCCATTTCAAATGGTAGCCATTGATCATCTGAAGGTAGAGGCCAGCAGGACAGGCCATAGCTACACCTTAACCATCATTGATCAATACAACAAATTTCTAGTGGCCGTCCCTGTGAAGGATTTAACTGCCCAGACTACACAGCGGTGGAGCAGGGAGAGGTAAGTATTGCAACTTGCAAGTGCTGTGGCCATGACCAAGCAGGGGGGGCACACTCGTGGGCGACGGTACTGGCACAGGGCCCCTCATAGTACGCTGGTGTGTCTGATGGTGAGTGTGCCCCCCCGCTGTGAGAGACACTGTATTGTACTATGAGGGGCCCTGTGCCAGTGCCGTCGGCCATCAGTGGGCCCATCCACCTGTTCAGAGGACCGGCACTTGCTCGGGTGCACCAGGTCTTGACCCCAGCTGTTGGGGGAGGGGTGGGCAGCCCAGTTAGGGAGGTATAAATAATGGCATATGTTGATGTGTTGGCTGGACATTCAGCTGCTGCAAAGGGCGGAATTGGGCAAGTCCGAGGAAGAGGAGGATAAAAAGCGAGGCAGTTTTCTGGCAAACTATGTGTCATCAGGGGAAGGTGGGACAAAATCCTTTGAAACCCATGCATGGTTCATTTTAATGAAGGTTAGATCATCAACATTTTGGGTCGACAGACGGGTCCTTTTTTCTGTCAGGATTGATCCAGGCGCACTGAAGACTCTTTTAGATAACATACTAGCAGCAGGGCAGGCGAGCTCCTGTAAGGCATATTGTGCCAATTCAGGCATCCAGTTTAGAGGCCCAATAGTCAAAGGGGAATGACCTGTGAGGGGGAACATCGATATGGGAGGAGAAGTAGTTTGAAACCATAGTTTACAACTGCTGCCTCCTGTCACTTTTATTCGATGCTGTATTAGCAGTCGTGTTAGCGGTACTTGAGAAATCATTCCACAACATGGCCATTAAACCCCTGTCTCCAACGCAACTTCGGCTGTGTGCAACACGAACACCTCTTCCATTGTGCCCACTATGGCTCGTGGGAGAACCAGCACCGCTGCTGTGTTCTGGGAAAGCCTCAAACAAACGGTTTACCAGAGTTGCTTGTTTGTTAGCCAATATTATCTCTAGGTTCTCCTGTGGCATGATGTTGTGTAATTTGCCTTTGTAGCGTGGATCGAGGATGCAGGCCAGCCAGTAGTCGTCATCCCTCATCATTTTGGCAATGCGGGGGTCCCTTTGTAGGATCCGCAAGGCATAATCGCACATATGGGCCAATATTCCTGGTGTCAATGATGCACTGCCAGTGGTGGGTGGAGGAGCACTTACTGACAAATCCACATCCCTACAGTCACGCACAAACACTGTACCTGACCTTGGAACGCTAACATTTTCTCTTGCCCCTTAGAAGCATCCTCCACCCCTAAATAATCATCCCCCTCATCCTCCTCCTCCTCTTCCTCTTCTTCCTCCACCTTGTCCAGACAGTTCCCTGACCAGACAATGGCTGACTGTCATCAAGGCTTTCCTCCTCCTCCTCTGCAGATGCCTGATCCTTAATGTGCCACACATTGCATTTGCCTCTCGTCCAGGGGGTGATTGGACCCCGATCTCTTGACCCCTGATGAACCCTCGCTATTTGAGAGGGGGAAACGTGTCGGGTTTTTGCCGTCATCAATGAATGATAAGTATTTTTCTTTTTCTTATACACACTGCTCTAGACAGAACACATGCCTGAGCCTGTTTGGAGAAACTCGGGCAGCTATAAGAAATGGCACCTTATTGAGAATTAACTGTGTTGTATGGGGGAGTGCACATTGTAACCTCTGTGAGCAATATTTTTTTTTTTTGTGTGTCAGGTATTTTCTGGTGAGGCAGATATAGCTTCATGCTACATGAGGGCTGCTCCTTCACCTGTGTGCCTTATACTACATATTATATGTGGAATTTTCGATCCGTGAATACATGTGCACTGTGTATTTATTGGATATTGTCTATAGGTGCTGTGCATTCATATTGAATGGTGTGTGGGGTACTGTCTTACCGATTATCAGCTTATAAACATTTGTTTTGACTACGAGATAGGTATTATTAAGCTGCATTCGCTATATACCCTTATTTTGATTTCGAGATAAGATTATATTAGGGGGGTGTTTAATTGATTATTGTTGTTTATCAACTTTTTTGGTAAGACTTTTTTTGAAAGGTATATTTACCCCTCATTTCTCCTTTTTTATAGCAGCTGTCAGCATTTTTTGACTACGAGATAAGTCTTAATAAGCTGCATTCATACTTGACTTCGAGATAAGATTTACACTACGAGATAAGTTTACAGCACTATAGCACTTTTTATTATTGTCCTCGGTATCATAGGTGTGAGTGTGGTTTTTCTTTTTGTGTCTTTTTTGTATACGCAGGGAGGTCTAGGGCAGTTCTAGGGACGCCGACGTTGAGCGGGGGCGCCATGTCGTCTACAACTAGGGTGCCAACCTCCGCAGTCAGGAAGGGCTGTACTAGGGTATACTAGGGCCTTATAGCCTATTGCCCCGCTGATATATATGGATTTTTGAAAATTTACGCTGCTTGATTGATACTGGACCCCTTGGTATTGTGTGATTTCACATATATATGTTCTTTTTAATCATTAAATTAAAAGTTATATTTTAGGGGTTCTTCCCTTTGTGCTTTCTGGTACACCATCATCTTTAACACAGCCTGCTGAGGCTTACCACTAGCTGTTCGATAGTGGGACACCTCGTGTACAACACTGCCAGCTGCGGATGGAGTGCTCATGCGACTGCGCTCT
Organism: Dendrobates tinctorius; assembly: GCF_039654945.1. NCBI lineage: Eukaryota > Metazoa > Chordata > Amphibia > Anura > Dendrobatidae > Dendrobates > Dendrobates tinctorius. Next base: position 15,085,992 of record NW_027361802.1, read on the forward strand.
GTGGACGAGCTTTCACTGACAGAGGAGGAGGAGGAGCGAAAGCCTAAAGCCAACTGTTTCCTATACCATGGGCTAGGCAGCACTGTTCCACCCCTGCTGTCCCCAGTGGAGCCGGCATCCACCACATTAACCCACTGCGCCGTGATGGACATGTAACGGCCCTGGCCATGCCTACTGGCCCATGCATCTGTTGTGAGGTGCACATTTCCATTTACTGACTGTTTTAGTGCATGGACAATGTGGTCTTTCACATGCCGGTGGAGGGCAGGGATGACTTTTCTAGAAAAGAAGTGCAGACTGGGTAGGTCATAGCGTGGGACAGAGTAGGCCATGAGGTCGCGGAAAGCTTAGCTTTCAACCAAATGGTAGGGCATCATCTCTAATGAGATTAGTTTGGCAATGTAGGCGTTCAAACACAGTGTACGCGGATGAGAGGATGAATAATTTCTTGCCCTACTCAGAGTGTCTGGTAGGGTGAGCTGGACTGGAGAGCTGCATATGGGGAAGTAGCGCTGGACCAGATGGAGTGAGAGGGGGTTGGTGATGGTATTGGTGGTGATGGTCTAGATTCAGTGTTGTGTTGCAAAACCATCGTGATTTCCTGAGTGCTTTGGCCTTGCGACAACACCTCCACTGTTGTGAGCTCATTTTCGGGTTTGCCTCTGGCTTCTGGTGAGGGTTATGGAGCTGGCTGTGCTGACAGAGGAGTAGTGCGTTCTCTATCTGGACTCCCTCTGTCGGTGAAGGGAGGTAATGAAGCTGATCTAAATGGCAGAGACCAGACAACTGAAGAAGAGGACTGCGATTGGATATCAGGAGTTTCTGATTGGATTTAAGGCAGCCAACTCCCTAGTTTCTTGCTGGTGATTTCTCCTGACTGTGGCTTCTGGTTCCAGTTTGGTTCCTGCCTTCTTAAAGCTAAGTTTACTCTGCTATTGTTCATATGAGTTTTTGTCTGGTTTACTTAGTTTTTGTGTTCAGCCAGCCATGGCTGGGACTGGGCTGAATCCCCATTTTGTCTCTGATCAGTTGATCTCTTTTGCTCTGTCTTCAGAATATACCTGAGTGCTAATATAGGGATTTGAAGTCTAGCGACTTCAGGGCCTTTTTCTATCAGACTTGTTGGACATTTTTTGGCAGGGTTTTTTTGCGTGATTGCAGACAGCAGCTTTTTTTTCCTGTCCTTTCTAGTTAGTGTGGGCCCCATCGTTTGCTCAGCCTATCTTTCTATCTGTGTTTGTGTTTTCATCTTGTTTCACCGACAATACATGTTGGGGGCTGTCTATTGCTTTGGGGTCTGCTCTGGGGCAGTTTAGATTTTCCCTTTCTTTCTTTAGGCTTATTTAGTTCTCCGGCCGTGACGAGGCGTCTAGGACCACCGTAGGCACGCTCCACGGCTACTGCTAGTTCTTGTGGATAGGATCAGGGGTCTGCAGTCCGCTAGTTGCCAACCTCTCCATTTTTCTGGGCTTTGCTTGCTTTTTATTTTTTCCTCCTCGGTGACTCATTTATAACACTCCACATTTAGTGCTGTAGGTGTGCTTAATGCTGGCGGTGGTCTAACAGTGGGGGATGCGATGGAGCGTTGTTGTCTACCTTCAGTCGGAGCAGGTGCACATGTGCTGCCTGAGATTTTGTAGTCCGTCCACGCTTACAAGTACATGTTGATTAAATGTCTAAGTATGCAACTGGTATTCAAATTTATGAGTTGTTTACCTTGGCTGAAGGTCCTTCCGCACTTCTTACAGGTAACCTTTGCCTCATCAGTAGGATTTTGGACAAAGAAGTGCCACACTGCACTCTTCCTACTATGGTAAACATTTTCTGGCCTTGCACGCTGTGCTAAGTTGACCGTCTGGTCAAGCTGTCCTGCAACTCTTTTAGTTTTTGTTCCATGTCTTAGGACAGCTACGGGCCTGCCAGATAACCACTGCTGTGATGTCAATGCCTGCTGCGGATCCTTCTCCTTATCTGAACTATTGCCAGCGCCACCCTCCTCCCCCAATGAATGCCAATCTGGGTCCAGAACTGGGTCATCCATCACCTCCTCTTCAAAGTCATCTGCACCTTCCTCTTTACCTTCCTCTGTGTCACCGTGTAAGGTGGTATAGTATGCGGGAAGGGGCGCCTGAGTTTCATCAGGGTCAGATTCTGGCTCAATAGACTGCGAGGGCAATGTAATGTTGCGGGTCAATGTACAAGAAGAGTCATCTAGCAGTGGCTATGCATCAGTGCACTCCATGTCAGATTCATCTTGGACTGGGGAATTCAGGATTTGACTGGATAACCCAGGCATGGTATGTGAAAAAAGCTCCATAGAGTAATCTGAAGTGTTGGCTGCTGCAACCTTAACTTTTGGTGGGGGTGAAGGACACAAGGAAAGGTGTTTTTTCTGACCAGAACCCTGCACTGATGACTCAGTGCTTGCATTTTTTTAAACTCCAGAAGAGGAGGCGATAGAGCTGGAGGCTGTTGCGGCAATGTAAGCCAAAACCAGTTCATGATGCTCTGGCTTTAAAAGCGCTTTACCTACTCTCAGAAAAGAGAGCCTTCCAAGCCTACCGGAGGCAGACCATACCACAGTCTCAACACCTCCTGCAGGTTTCGAACGTTCAGAAGAGGAGGCAATAGAGCTGGTGGTTGTTTCGGCAATGTACGCCAAAACCTTTTCCTGATGCTCTGGCTTTAAAAGCGGTTTTCTTACTCCAAGAAAAGGCAACCTTACAGGCCTTCTTGGGCCAGAGGATGATGCAGGCTCAACACCTCCTGCCTTAGCTGCTATTGTGCTTTTGCCAGAACCAGCCGATGCACCACCACCATCAGTACTAGCTGCGCCCCCTGCCCACGTCCGCGACCTCTTCCACCATACTCCCTCATGTTTGAGAAAATGTACCAAAAATACCAGCAGAGAGATGGTACTGTATGAGGAGCGTCCAGCTGTGTAAGGTGTATTAAAAAGATTAAATCAACGTATATATTATGTTATTCACAGTCGCTCCCACAGTATGTATTGGACCATAATCCAGCAAGCAGATATACGAAACTGTATCAGAAGTGTACAGCTGTATACGTTCTTTGTGTAACTAACAATCTCCGTATATGTATTTACGGAGTGTCACACTCACACGCTGACTCTGTATAAATGTGACTGTAACGCGAACGGCAGATATACAATACTGTTTGAGAATCGGACAGCTCTATACAGTGTGTGTATGGAAAATTATCAAGCTCCGTGTATTTGTATACGGACTGACACACACTGTCTCTGTCTAGTTTTGACCGTAATCAGACAGCAGATATACGAAACTGTTTGAAAAATGGACAGCACTCTTAGGTGTGGGTCTGGAAAAACTCCTCGGCTTTTTTTCCAGAGTCACATACAGGTAGCTTCTATTTGTCCGTGATACCAGCCGGTACATGGTAGTGTGTGAGGAGCGTACACCACTATACGGTGTGTAAAAAAAGAATGCTCAGTAACTCACCAGGACAAAATAATAAAAGTTGGAGTGCTTTGAAAAAATCAGTTTGAACAGCAGTGTGCAGACAGCAATGCAGCTAGCAGGTAGCCTTAAAAGGCAGCCTGATCACCACCAGCGCTGCTTCACACAACAAAATTCCCCCCCTTTCACTGCACGCTAACTGTACAGTGAAAAGTGCTATCAGCAGAAGCAGTTTTTTTTTCTTCTTCCCTGCCTAACGCTCTCCCTGTTCAGAATCATCAGCAGCACCTCTCCCTATTGTAAGATCGGCAGAAGTAAGATGGCGGTCGGCGATCACAGCCTTTTATACCCACTGTGATGCAACACAAAGCCAGCCAATCACTTCAATGCCCTTCTCTAAGATGTTGGTGGCCGCTGCGCATGCCATCGCGTTCCCCACAGTGTGCGTCCTCCATCATTGGCTGAGAAAAGGCGCTGAAAGCATCATTTGAATCGCGACTTTGACGCGCTGATTGGTGAGCTCATGGCCGACCTCACTGCTATGGTTGGGTTTCGATCAGCGAATCCCGACTTTAGCGAAAGTCGGCGATTTTTGAATCTGATCGACCTGTTTTGCTCAACTCTACTCATACCCAAACCCCTTAATTTCAGGTGTCACCCGAATTACTACTGCCAAGGGCTCAATTGCCAGAGCAAACAGTAGGGGAGACAGGGGACACCCCTGTCTTGGTCCCTCTGTGTAAGTTAATTGCATTTGAGATCTCCCCATTAATTCTAATTTTGGCCTCTGGACTCAAATACAGCAGCTGTATCCAGGCAATAAAATTTTTACGGAAACCCATCTTGGCTAGTATAGCCCACAGATATGGCCATTCGACGCTGTCAAATGCTTTAGCAGCATCCAAAGATGCAACAGCCCTAGGTTCCTTTCCCTTTGATGGGATCTGTAAATTTAGATACAACTGCCGTAGATTAATTGCAGTTGATTTCTCTGGCATAAAACCAGTTTGATCTGGATGAATAATACTAGATATTACTCTAGACAGCCGCATCGCCAGAATCTTTGCAAAAATCTTGACATCAACGTTTAAAAGGGAGATAGGCCTGTATGACTCTGGAAGACAAGGATCTTTATCAGCCTTGGGGATTACCACCATGATTGCTTCATTCAAGGACCGGGGAAAGTGCCCACCTTCCCTAGCCGCCTCAAACACCTTCAAGAGCTGTGGAAGCATTATATTTGAGTACTGTTTATATACCTCCACAGGCAGCCCATCAGACACCGGTGTCTTATTCCCTGCCATAGAATCTAGAGCCTCCTCTATTTCCTCCAGACTAATTGGTGCCTCTAGCCCAACAGCTTCCGATTCCGACAGAGTAGGCAGACCAGCAGTCCCCAAAAAGCTACTGAGCAACTCGACAGAGAACCCGCCCTGCAAATTATATAATGTCTCAAAAAGCTCGCTAAAAGTTGCTAGAATTGCCCCAGAAGATCTTTCTAGTTCCCCATTTTTGTTTTTTATCTCCGCTACTATTGCAGGGCCAGACTGAGTCTTGATCAGTGTAGCTAGTAGATGTCCAGTTCACTCCCCCTCCCCGAAATAGACCTGCGGCTGGAAGTATCGTTTATCTGCAGCTTTTGAAAGCTTTTGTTGGGCTGATCGTTTTTCCGCATCTTTTAATGCGTTAAAATGTATATCCAATGGAGTTTTCAAATATTGCAATTCTGCAGAGATAGCTTCCTTCTGTAAAAGTTCCTCATATTCTCTAGGCTTAGTTCTAACTCTATTCACTTCCGAGATCAACAGTCTTCTCAGATAAGCTTTAGAAGCATCCCATATTATTTCCCTGGGGGCTGTACCCTCATTAATAGCAAAAAATTATTTTAGCAAGTCAGGGATCCTAGCATCTGCTTGAATAATAGGTAACCAGAATGCGTTAAACGACCATGGTGCCCGTTCCCCTCCCCCGCCATTTTCCCAAATAAATGTCGCCATAACAGGGGAGTGATCTGACAAGGCCCTAGGTTAATACTTGTTTGCATAATTATTACTAGGCAAGTTGTATTTGAGAGGATTCTTTTTATTATTGAACAACAACTATGTTCTCAATCAACCGAAAAGACTCATAAATATCAAAGCTTAATATTTTTGGAAGTTGGAGTGGGTTTTTTTAGATTTGGCTATCTTAGGAGGATATCTGTTTGTGCAAGTAACTATTGCTGTGCGGAATTATTAGGCAACTTAATAAAAACCAAATATATACCCATCTCACTTGTTTATTTTCACCAGGTAAGCCAATATAACAACACAAAATGTAGAAATAAACATTTCTGACATTCAAAACCAAAAAAAAAAAAGGGACCAACATAGCCACCTTTCTTTACGATGAAACTCAAAAGCCTTCCATCCATACATTCTGTCAGTTGCTTGATCTGTTTACGATCAACACTGCGTGCAGCAGCCGCCACCACAGCCTCCCTGACACTGGTCCCAGAGGTGTAATGTTTTGACTCCCTGTAGATCTCACATTTTATGAGGAACCACAGGTTCTCTATGGGGTTCAGATCAGGTGAACAAGGGTGCCATGTCATTATTTTTTTTTCTTTTAGATCTTTACTGGGCAGTCTGGCTGTGGAGTATTTGGATGCATGTGATGGAGCATTGGCCTGCATGAAAATCATGTTTTTCTTGAACGATACCAACTTCTTCCTGTACCACTGGTTGAAGAAGGTGTCTTCCAGAAACTGGCAGTAGGTCTGGGAGTTGAGCTTCACTCCATCCTCAACCCAAAAAGGTCCCACAAGTTCATCTTTGATGATACCAGCCCATACCAGTACCCCACCTCCACCTTGCTGGCATCTGAGTCAGAGTGGAGCTCTCTGGCCTTTACTGATCCAGCCTCGGGCCCATCCATCTGACCCATCAAGAGTCACTCTCATTTCATCAGTCCATGAAACCTTACAAAAAACTGTCTTAACATATTTCTTGGCCCAGTCTTGACGTTTTATCTTATGTTTCTTGTTCAAAGGTGGTCGTTTTCCAGCCTTCCTTACCTTGGCCATGTCCCTGAGTATGGCACGCCTTGTGCTTTTGTGATACTCCAATAAAGTTGCAGATCTGAAATATGGCAAAACTGGTGGCAACTGGCATCTTGGCAGCTTCACGCTTGATTTTCCTCATTTCATGGACAGTTATTTTGAGCCTTTTTCAACATGCTTCTTGTGTCCCTGTTGGCTATTTGCCATGAAACGCTTGATTGTTCAGTGATCACGTTTCAAAAGTTTGGCAATTTCAAGACTGCTGCATCCCTCTGCAAGACATCTCACAATTTTTGACTTTTCAGAGTCCGTCAAATCTCTCTTCTGACCCATTTTGCCAAAGGAAAGGAAGTTACCTAATAATTAAGCACACCTTATATAGGTTGTTGATGTCATTAGACCACAACCCTCCTCATTACAGAGATGCAAATCACCTGATTTACATAATTGGCAGTTGGCTTTCAAGCCTATTGAGCTTAGAGTAGGACAACATGTATGAAAAGGATGATGTGATCAAAATATTCATTTGCCATAAAATTCTGCACACAGTGTATAGGCCCGTCATACACTGGAGCATCATCCATGGGGCTCATCATATACTGGAGCATCATATGGGGCCCATCATATACTAGAGCATCATATGGGGACCACTATATATGGAGCATAATATAGGTCCATCATACAATGAAGCATCATCCATGGGGCCCATCATATACTGGAGCATCATATGGAGCCCATCATATACTAGAGCATCATATGGGGCCCATTATATATGGAACATAATATAGGCCCATCATAAAATGGAGCATCATCCATGGGGCCCATCATATACTGGAGCATCATATGGAGCCCATCATATACTAGAGCATCATATGGGGCCCATTATATATGGAACATAATATAGGCCCATCATAAAATGGAGCATCATCCATGGGGCCCATCATATACTGGAGCATCATATGGGGCCCATCATATACTGGAGCATCATATGGGGCCCATCATATACTAGAGCATCATATGGGGCCCATTATATATGGAGCATTATATAGGCCCATCATACAATGGAGCATCAACCATGGGGCCCATCATATACTGGAGCATCATATGGGGTTCATTATTTATGGGGCATCATATAGGGTATGGAGCATTATATGGAGCCCATTTTGTATGGAGCAATATATGGGACCCATCATATACTGTATGGAGCTTTATATGCGACTCATCATACTGTATGGAGCAATATGTGGGGCTCATTCTACTCTATCGGGACCGTCCTATACTGTATGGCACATTATATGGGGACCTTCATATACTGTAGCATTATGTGGAGCTCATCATATACTGTATGGGACATTATATGGGACCAATTATTCTGTATGGAGCAATATATGGGGCTCATTATTCTGTATGGCGCACTATGTGGTGGCCATAATACTGTATGGAGGAATATACTGTCTGGTTTTTGAGCTATTGGGCGGCAGGGTGGCTCAGTGACAACATCTGCAAGGAGTTTGTATGTTCTCCCAGTGTTTGCGTGGGTTTCCTCCGGGCACTCCTGTTTCCTCCCACATTCCAAAGACATACTGATAGGATATTTAGATTGTGAGCCCCATTGGGGACAGCGATGATAATGTGTGCAAACTGTAAAGCGCTGTGGAATTTGTTAGCACTATATAAAAATAAAGATTATTTATTTATTATTATTATTATTGCAGAATTTAAAATAGATATCAGTCATGTAATGTAAGAAGTGAAGTATTTGTCATTGCACTATACCAATATTTCTCTGCCATATCGTAGCATCATGAATTGTGGTATGTGTTAAAGGGCCAACTGACACTCTTTCGCCCAAGGCACATGAAAACCTGAAGCCAGCCGTACCCCCCACAACTTTAGCCAAATAACCCCCAGTTTTCAATGCGTAACTATTATTATAAAGTAAATTAAGTTGACAAGCTTAAGTAATAAGAATTGATGTCGTTGGCATTGAAATGGGCACTGTAGGTGTGTTTACTGTCCTCCACTCCCTGACGACTTTGCTTCCCCATTGACTTGCATTGGGTTTCGTGTTTCAGTCGGACCTCCGACCTTTCCCGATAGTCAGCCGATTTCGTTCGACTCGACTTTTGAGAAAGTCGGGTTTCATGAAACCCGACTCGACCCTAAAAAAGGCAAAGTTGCTCATCTCTAGTATACAAAAATCAAATACTGACCGTCACTTCCAAGTAGAACAGGTGTGAACAGGTGAATACTAAGAGTAGTCATCTCCATATATAACTAACAAATAAAGTTGTTCTATGTAGCTCTATAGCATGTACACATGAAATATATGAAATTGGAATTGCATTACTGCTCTAACATGGATATGGCTACTCTTAGTTTGCACCTGTTTCCACCTGTTCTGTTTTGGAGTGACGGTCAGTCGTAGATATTTGTATTCATAGGCCCTCTGACTAAGCACTTCACACATCAGCATATGGTGGTTTTGATCAGAGCAGGATTCCTCCTATCTTTATAAATGTAGGCTATTAGTGCAGGAGAGGAATCACATTAAGGTAGGTTCCCAGCAAATAAGATTGCATTGTTGTGACCTCTATGCAATTCAAATTTTATATATTTCATGTTTGCATGCTATAGAGTTACAGAGTGCAACTTTATTTGTTAGTTATAAATACAGATGTAGCAATCCTTAACTTTTTAGACACCACAATAATTTATTAATAGAGCATTAGCATTAACATGATTGCTAAATGTGCTGATCAGAATCAATAACAGCATCACATCCATCATCTATACATTATTACATCTCCAGAAACAAAACAAAGCACAAGGAACACCACTAGTACATGAATACAGCACCAGAACCACCATCAGTACCATAATATGGCATCAGAACCATCATCAGTACAGAAATACATCACCAGAATTAGCATCAGTACATGAATTCGTCACCAGAACCACCATAAGTACATAAATACAGCATCAGTGCTATCATCAGTACATAAATCACAAGAAAAAACATCAATGCATAAATACATCTCCAAGGTTAGTAAAGCAATTTATTGCACTGACAACACGGCCCCATATACATTTGGTTAGCATTAGAGTTGAGCGACTTTTGGTTTTTTAGGGTCGAGTTTCGTTTCGTGAAACCCGACTTTTCCAAAAATCGGGTCGAGCAAGATCGTCCGATTATAGGGAAAAGTCGGGGTCGTCCCGAAACACGAAACCCAATGTAAGTCAATGGGGAATAAAAGTCGGCAGTGAGAGGAGGACAGGAAACACACCTACAGTGCCCATTTGAATGCCAAAAGCATCAATTCTTCTTACTTAGGCTTGTCAACCTTAATTAACTTCATAATACAAGTTACGCACTGAAAAATGGGGGTCATTTGGCTAAAGTTGTGGGGGGGGCTGGCTGCAGGTTTTCATGTGCCCTGGGCGAAAGAGCGCCCCTTTAACACATACCACAACTCATCATGCTCCGATATGGCAGAGAAATAGCGGTATAGTACAATGAAAAATACTTCACTTTTTACATCTCATGACGAGGCCCATCTATTTCTCCATACAGAATCATTGGTCCCATTTAATGTTTGAAACAGTATATGATGAGCTCCACATAATGCTACAGTATATGTTGGTCCCCATGGATGAAGCTCCACTGTTTTATGGGCCCAAATAATGCTCCAAACATAATAGGCCCCATTTCTAATGCTCTAGTGTATAATGGGCCCTGTAAATGCTGCTCCAGTGTCTGATGTCCACCTTTGGAATGTTCCAGTGTATGGTGGGCCCCATCTATCATTCTCCAGAGTATAGTGCTCCCCAAAAATTGCTGTCCCAACATTGAAAACAATCAAATAAGTCTCCTCGCTAGGGAATCCCTGTACTTGTCTGGACTCCTCGTCATCCCCATCTTCCATCTCACTGCACAGTATTTCAACTTTGCAAGTGCTGTGATCCTGAGCAAGCAGAGGGGGCCCACTCGTTGGCGACGGCACTGGCACAGGGCCCCTGATAGTACGGTGGTGTGTCTGATGGCGGGTGGGCCAAACCTGCACTTTCATCTGCAGCTTCCTCTTTGTCACCGTGTAAGATGGAACTGTATATGGGAAGGGTAACCTGAGTTTCATCAGGGTCAGATTCAGGTCGTGTAGCGTGCGAGGGGAATGTAGTGGTCTGGGTCAATGTACCAGCAGATTCATCGAGCAGTGGCTGGGCATCAGTGCACTTGTGTCGCCCCCAGGAGTACGGTCGCCACAGTGGCATTACCTTCTTCCTAGGGAGTGTGATGTCATGCTTGGGAGCAACGAAGGATCTCTCTAGCAGGTTAACTGATTGGGCGGCGTTATTCCCACGAGTCATGACCATCCAAACAGCGTTCATGAAGGCAAAGTGTTTGTTTTACGTGGGCAGTATGGTTGCAAAGCTGAACCTTAAAGGAATGTCCAGAAGGGCACCACCAGGAGTGGAGCCTACGGTTAAATTCGACTCCACCTGGGAAACCTCAACCATGCCAGCTACAGAACAGATGCACACATTGCAAGCTTAATTCCGTTAGCGAACGAGACTCCGTCATGCCCCGCGGTCCGAGTCCGGCTTACTAGAGGGACACGTGAGGCTCTGGCACATGAGATTGGCCAATAACTGGTGTGTCATGCCCTTACATGTCCGTGGCTGCATGTGCGCTACACTGAAAAGGCCAGCGTTTGTCGCTTACAGGTGCAGATAACCCGCTGAACAACGTTAGTGATGGGGATCACTGATTACAATTATTACCCGCGAACAATGATTTCCCAGTAAATGCAGGTCAACCGCAGTTCCGGAATTAGGCCTAACCGTCATTCCTGAAAAAATGAAAACCTTACGTGTGCAAACCACAGGTGCTGTAGCTTGCTTAACAGCTCGCCAGCCATTCTCACGCCCAGTATGGATTGCACGTGATTGCACAAAGGTTAGAAAGGGTACCGTATCCCCACATAACATGTATGGATAGCGTACACATTCAAAATATATGTCTATACATCAGGAGGCAGGCTCAGACGGTGTTAGGCCCAGTATGGATTGCACGTGATTGCACAAAGGTTAGAAAGGGTACCGTATCCCCAGATAACATGTATGGATAGCGTACACATTCAAAATATATGTCTATACATCAGGAGGCAGGCTCAGACGGTGTTAGGCCCAGTATGGATTGCACGTGATTGCACAAAGGTTAGAAAGGGTACCATATCCCCAGATAACATGTATGGATAGCGTACACATTCAAAATATATGTCTATACATCAGGAGGCAGGCTCAGACGGTGTTAGGCCCAGTATGGATTGCACGTGATTGCACAAAGGTTAGAAAGGGTACCGTATCCCCGGATAATATGTATGGATAGCGTACACATTCAAAATATATGTCTATACATCAGGAGGCAGGCTCAGACGGTGTCAGGCACAGTATGGATTTGACGGCCCAGACTACACAGCGGAGGAGCAGGGAGAGGTAAAGATTGCAAATGCTGGGGCCCTGCCCAAGCAAGGGGGGCCCACTCGTGGGCGTCGGTACTGGCACTGGGCCCCTCATAGTACGGTGGTGTGTCTGACGGCGGGTGTGCACCACCACCGTCAGAGACACTTGATTGCACTATGAAGGACCCTGTGCCAGTGCCCGCGCCCAAGAGTCGGCCTACCCACCTGTCCAGGGCAACGGCACTCACACGGTGTCGTGCGCTAGGTGGTGACCCCGGCCATGGGGGGGAGGCAGCACAGTTAGGGAGTTTTAGAAAGTGGCATATGTTGATGTTGGACATTCAGCTGATGCAAAAGGTGAAATAGGTCAAGTCCCAGGAAGAGGTGGACCAAAGCAAGCCATTTTTCTGTCACCCTATGTGTCATCAGGGGAAGGTGGGACAAAATCCTTGGAAACCCATGCGTGGTTCATTTTAATGAAGGTTAGATCATCCACATTTTGGGTTGACAGACGGGTCCTTTTTTCTGTCAGGATTGATCCACCTGCACTGAAGACTCTTTCCGATAGCACACTTGCAGCTGGGCAAGCGAGCTCCTGTAAGGCATATTCTGCCAATTCAGGCCAGGTGTCCAATTTACCGGCCCAATAGTCAAAGGGGAATGACCTGTGTGGGAGAACATCGATATGGGAGGAAAAGTAGTTTGTAGCCATAGTTGACAACTGCTGTCTCCTGTCACTTTCCATCGATGCAGTATTACCAGTTGTGTGAGCGGTACTTGAAAAATCAGTCCACAACATTGTCATGAAACCCCTGTCTCCAACGCCACTTCTGCTGTGTGCACCACGAACACCTCTGCCAAGCTGCCCCCGGCCCGTACGGCTCGTGTGAGAACCATCACCGCTGCTGTGTGCTGGGAATGCCTCAAGCAACCGATTTACCAGAGTTGCTTGTTTATTAGCCAATATTAGGTCAAGGTTCTCCTGTGGCATGATGTTTTGTAATTTGCCTTTATAGCGTGGATCCAGGATGCTGGCCAACCAGTAGTCGTCATCGTTCATCATTTTGGCAATGCGGGGGTCCCTTTTTAGGATCTGCAAGGCATAATCTGACATGTGGGCCAATGTTCCCGGTGTCAATGATGCACTGCGAGTGCTGGTTGGAGGAGCACTTTCTGGCAAATCCACATCCCTCCAGTCACGCACAAACCCTGTACCAGACCTTGCCACGCCAACATTTTCACTTGCCCCACGAGATGCATCCTCCTCCCCTAAGTAATCATCCCCATCATCCTCCTCCTCCTCCTCTTCTTCCTCCACCTCGTCCAGGAGAGGTCCCTGAGCAGACAATGGCTGAATGTCATCAAGGATTCCCTCCTCCTCTTCCTCCTCATCAACATTGGCTGCAGAAGCCTGCTCCTTAAGGTGCATCAAAGTTTGCATGAGCAGACGCATAAGTGGGATGCTCATGCTTAGGATGGCGTCGTCTGCACATACCAGCCGTGTGCATTCCTCAAAACACTGAAGGACTTTACAGAGGTCTTTCAGCTTCGACCACTGCACACCGGTCAACTCCATGTCTGCTCTCAAAGTGCCTGGCCGTGTAACCTCCCACAAATGCATTATGGCCTGCCTCTGCTCGCACAGCCGCTCCTCCATGTGCAGGGTGGAGTTCCACCTTGTTGCAATGTCGATAATGAGGTGGTGGTTGGGAAGGTGGAGCAATCGCTGCAGCTTCTGCATACGAACGGAGTGTACAGGCGACCGGCGGATGTGCGCGCACAGTCTTCGCACCTTCTGGAGCAGGGCTGTTAACTCCGGATAATTTTTGAGGAAGCACTGCACCACCAGGTTCAAGGTGTGAGCCAAGCAAGGTATGTGGCTGAGTTTTTAAAGGGCTATGGCTGCCACAAAATTACGCCCGTTATCACTAACTACCTTGCCTGCCTCAAGATGTACACTGCCCAGCCATGACTCAGTTTGTCGCTGAAAGTACTCGGCCAGCACCTCGGCGGTGTGTCTGTCGCCCAAACACATCATCTGCAACATTGCCTGCTGACGTTTTCCACTAGCTGCTCGATAGGGGGACACCTCGTGTGCAACAGTGGCAGCTACAGATGGAGTGCTCGTACGACTGCGCTCTGTGGACGAGCTTTCGCTTCTGGAGGAGGAGGAGGAGGGTGGAACGCCTACAGCCAACTGTTTCCTATACCGTGGGCTAGGCAGCACTGTCCCACCACCGCTGTCCCCTGTGGACCCTGCATCCACCACATTAACCCAGTGCGCAGTGATGGACACGTAACGGCCCTGGCCATGCCGACTGGACCATGCATCAGTTGTGAGGTGCACCTTTCCGCTCACTGACTGCTTCTTGAGTGCATGGACAATGCGGTCTTTCACATGATGGTGGAGGGCTGGGATGGCTTTGCGAGAGAAGAAGTGGCGACTGGGTAGGTCATAGCGTGGTACTGCATAGGCCATGAGTTCGCGGAAAGCTGCGCTTTCCACCAACCGAAAGGGCATCATCTCAAACGAGATTAGTTTGGCAATGTGGGCGTTCAAACCCAGTGTACGCGGATGAGAGACTGAGTACTTTCTTGACCTACTCATAGTGTCTGGGAGGGTGAGCTGGACTTGAGAGCTGCATATGGTGGAAGTAGCGGTGGACAGGGCGGACTGAGAGAGGGTTGATTATGGTGATGGAGTTGGTGTTCTTTCTGATGGCCTAGAATCAGTCTTTCGTTGATAAAACAGTGGGATTCCCTGACTGCTGTGGCCTTGCAACGACACCTCAACATTTGCTGCTGTGCTAACCGGTGGGCGTACAGTGGGGGAAACAATGTAGCGTTGCTGACTACCTTCGTTGTGATCAGTTGCACATGTGGCACTTGAGGTTTGGTGTTGTGTCCACGCTTGCAAGTGCATGCTGGTTAAATGTCTAAGCATGCAACTGGTATTCAAATTTTTCAGATTTTTACCTCGGCTAAAGGTCTTTGCGCACTTCTTACAGATAACCTTGGCCTGATCATGAGGATTTTGTTCAAAAAAGTGCCACACTGCACTCTTCCTACTTTGGCAGACATTTTGCGGCCTAGCACACTGTGATCTTTTGACCCTCTGGACAAGCTGTCCAGCAACTCTTTTGATGTTTGGAACCTGTCTTTGGAGTGCTCCGGGCCTGCCAGATAACAGCTGTTGCGATGTCGATGTCTGCTGTGGATGATCCTCATCTGAGCTATTGGAGGCAGCACCCTCTTCCCCCAATGGATGCCAATCTGGGTCAACAACTGGGTCATCCATCACCTCCTCTTCTATGTCATGTGCACCTTCCTCTGTGTCACCGTGTATGGTGGTATAGTGTGCGGGAAGGGGCACCTGAGTCTCATCAGGGTCAGAATCTGGCTCTATACACTGCGAGGACAATGTAGTGCTCTGAGTGAATGTACCAGCAGAATCATCCATCAGCGGCTGTGCATCAGTGCACTCCATGTCAGATTCATCTTGGCCTGGGTAATTCAGCATTTGACTTGATAATCCAGGCATGGTATGTGAAAACAGCTCCATGGAGTAATCAGTAGTATGGCCTGCGTCATCCTTCAATCTTGGTTGGGGTGAAGGACACAAGGAAAGGTGTGGTTCATGAACATGAGCCTCCAATGACGACTCAGTGCTTTTACTTTTTACAACTTCAGAAGAGGAGGCGATAGAGCTGGAGGCTGAGTCAGCAATGTAAGACAAAACTTTTTCCTGATGCTCTGGCTTTAAAAGCGGTTTGCTAACTCCTAGAAAACTAAGCGTTCGAGGCCTTATGTAGCCAGACGATGACGCAGGCTCAACACCTCCTGCATTCGGTCCTATTTTGCTCTTGCCACTACCATCAGATCCACCACCAACACCATCATTACCAGCTGCCAACCCCCGCCCAATTCCACGGCCTCTTCCACCAGCCTTCCTCATTTTTGGTAGAAATGTAGACAAAATCCAACAAACTATATAGTAATGTAAAACAAGGTACAAGGTGTCTATAGGACAGGGGAGATTTTGAATTTCAGCAGACACTTTTGGACACTGGACACTTTTGGATTGTGTGAGGCCCAATGAATATCTGAGCGCTATGTGACAGGCTCGATGGCACAGCTGTGACCAAAGTGACTAGAGGATAAGGGAGATTTTGAATTTCTGCAGACACTTGTGGACACTGGACACTTTTGGATTGTGTGAGGCCCACTGATATCTGAGCGCTATGTGACAGGCTCGATGGCACAGCTGTGACCAAAGTGACTAGAGGATAAGGGAGATTTTGAATTTCTGCACACACTTGTGGACACTGGACACTTTTGGATTGTGTGAGGCCCAATGAATATCTGAGCGCTATGTGACAGGCTCGATGGCACAGCTGTGACCAAAGTGACTAGAGGATAAGGGAGATTTTGAATCTCTGCACACACTTTTGGACACTGGACACTTTTGGATTGTGTGAGGCCCAATGAATATCTGAGCGCTATGTGACAGGCTCGATGGCACAGCTGTGACCAAAGTGACTAGAGGATAAGGGAGATTTTGAATTTCTGCAGACACTTGTGGACACTGGACACTTTTGGATTGTGTGAGGCCCACTGAATATCTGAGCGCTATGTCACAGGCTCGATGGCACAGCTGTGACCAAAGTGACTAGATGATAAGGGAGATTTTGAATTTCTGCAGACACTTGTGGACACTGGACACTTTTGGATTGTGTGAGGCCCACTGAATATCACAGCGCTATGTCACAGGCAGAAATTGGCTAGTGTATCACAAACTACAAGGTGTATGTAGAATTGGGCAGAGTAGGAATCTCCCTAGAGTGCAGGTCTGTAAGAACGGAACATGTCTTCGACTTATTCTCAAAGAGTGACACAGATAGCTTCACTGTGGCTGTGATAACAGCCGTTACACGGTACTGTGTGAGGAGCGTACACCGCTGTATGGTGTGAAAAAATGCACGCTCAGTACCTCAGCAGGAGAAAAAAAAAAATTGGGATTGCTTTTAAAAAAGCAGTTTGCGGATGTGACATCGGCGGCCGTGCCCGCCGATGCCCCTTCAGCGGCGGTGCCCGCCGCAGCGTTCCCTCACCTGCGCGCTCCTGTCCACGCGCACTTCCGCTCTGCCCTCCGCCCTGCTGCGGGTACCAGCGCCGGCCTTAGGCCGCACGCGCGCGTTCCCCCGCTCTCTTCCGCTAGTGGGGGGCGTCGCTGAGGGGCGGGCCTGTAGGACGTACTTCCTGGTTCAGGATATATCAGGCGTCCGCCCTATTCAGAGGGCGCCTGGTGATTGTGTGACTTCCCTGCACTCACCGGCCGCATATCTGCTCTAGAGTACCCTGCCTGTCCTTCTGTCTAGGGCTATTTCCCCCTGTGTGCCTTGTGTCCTGCTCCGCTCCCGTCTGCCTGTCTCTGCCCTGTCCCCTCCGCTCCGACTCTCCTCCTGTGGACTTCTGCCCAGTGCCCTCCGCTATTCCGTCCTGGTGCTCTTGTTCTGCCTGCCTGTCCTTCGAGCCGTCCCTCTTGGTACCTGCTGTCGCGGTTCTGCCCCCTGCGGTCCTGCCCCTAACGATCCCTGTACAGGGGTCGGTCTTCACCTGGTGAGCTCGGCCCAGGGGCTCCTGATCCACGACCCAGAGGGTCCACTCTCGGACGTATTTGGCCAGAATCGTCACAGTATCACCAGGCCATGGATCCCGCCGGTGCCCCGGCCGCTACACAGAAGGAACTGCTTTTCCTACGAGAAAATCAGACCCGGATAATGTCCTTCATGAAGTCAATGGACACCCGGCTATCCGCCTTGCAGACCTCAGACCCCGGGCACGCCTCCCTCCTGGCCAGCCTCCAGCAGGAGCTCGCGCAGCAGCGCGACGCTCAATCCCACATCTTAGGTTACATGGCATCCGTGGATGATCGATTGCTTGCTCTGCAATCCTCTGCGGCCGCTACAACTTCCCCCAGGGACGTAGTCTCAGCCCCGTCTCCCCGTCTGGGTAAACCCCCCAGGTACAGCGGAGACCCTAAGTTATGCCAGGGTTTTCTGAATCAGTGCAGACTGCACTTTGAGCTGGCCCCCCTCCAGTATCCTACTGACCGCACCAAGGTGGCGTTCATTGTGTCCCATCTCGAGGGTGAGGCTCTGTCCTGGGTGAATCCGTTGTGGGAGAGGGATGACCCCGTAGTGTCTAGCATTCAGAATTTCTTGGTAACCTTTCGCAAGGTATTCGATGAACCGGGTCGCTTAGCGTCCACTACGGAGGCCCTTTTTAACCTCCGCCAGGGTTCCTTTACTGTGGGGCAGTACGCCATCCGCTTTCGGACCCTGTCTTCAGAGTTGGGATGGAACAATGAGGCTCTTGTGGGAGCCTTTTGGAGAGGTCTCTCCAGTAAGATCAAGGATGAGCTTGCCGGGCGAGACACTCCCACCACCCTGGAGGACCTTATTTCTCTGGCCACTCGTATTGATCTACGCTTTCAGGAGCGCGCTCGAGAGGCGGTCGGGGAGAGAAGGTCCTTTAGGCTGTACCAGGCTCCTGTCCCTCGTTTCCCTGCATCTCCTGTTAGTACCGCTCCTGAGCCCATGCAGATTGATCGTGTCAGACTGTCCGAGCAGCGGCGCAGGGAGAGGATGACCAAGGGACTCTGCCTGTACTGCGGAGAGGCCAACCATTTTGTGCGCTCTTGTCCGGAGAAGCCAGAGAGGCCGGGAAATGCCTCCACCTAGGTCAGGTAAGAGAGGACCCCCTAGGTGATCAAAATTCCTCTCTCCCCCTTACCCTTTCAGCTTTGATAATTGCAGGTCGGGAGCGTGGATCTGTGGAGGCGTATGTGGACTCGGGTGCTGCTGGTAATTTCATCCGCCAGGAGGAGGTTGATAAACTCCGGATCCCGGTAAATGTATGTAGGAACCCTCGTGCTATTTCCTCCGTCGATGGTAAACCTCTACCCGGACTCATCACCACGGTTACCGTCGAAGTAGATCTTCAAATCGGAGCACTCCACCTCGAGAGAATAGCCTTTTATGTCCTGCCGTAACTAGCCCATGCTGTTCTTCTTGGGTTACCCTGGCTCAGACGGCACGAGCCGGTGATTGACTGGCGCTCTAGGGAAGTTCTCCGTTGGGGGCACTCCTGCCAGGAGCACTGCCTGCGGGCTCTCATTCGTCCCCGTCCGTGGTCGAAGCCAGCCGACCTTCCGGGCCTTCCCGCACCCTATCACGCGTATGCCGATGTATTCAGCAAGAGGGAGGCGGACTCTTTACCACCTCATGACTCCTATGACTGCCCTATCGACCTGATCCCCGGAGCCACCCCTCCCAGAGGGAGAACTTATCCTCTATCCCCAGCAGAGACCACGGCTATGACGGAATACATACAGGAGAATCTGGCCAAGGGGTTCATCCGGAAATCCTCGTCCCCTGCGGGCGCGGGTTTCTTCACCCTTCGGAAGAAAGATGGGTCCCTGCGACCCTGTATTGATTACCGGGGCCTGAACAACATCACTGTTAAAAACCGGTACCGGCTCCCGCTGATTCCAGAACTCTTCGACCGGCTGAGGGGGGCCAGGATCTTCACGAAGTTGGATCTGCAGGGAGCTTACAACTTAATCCGAATCCGAGCGGGGGACGAGTGGAAGACGGCCTTCAATACCCGGGACGGCCATTATGAATACTTGGTCATGCCGTTCGGTCTCTGCAATGCTCCGGCGGTGTTTCAGGAATTCGTAAACGAGGTATTCCGGGACCTACTCTATTCCTGCGTGGTGGTATATTTGGATGATATCCTCGTTTTCTCGGCCGATCTGTCCTCCCATCGGAGAAGTGTACGCATGGTCCTGCAGCGCCTTCGAGAGAATCATCTTTACGCCAAGATTGAGAAGTGCCTCTTCGAGCAAACAGCGTTACCTTTCTTGGGATATATCATCACGGATTCCGGCCTAAAGATGGATCCGGAGAAGCTGTCCGCGGTACTCCAGTGGCCTCGTCCAGTTGGCATAAAGGCCATCCAGCGTTTCCTCGGCTTCGCTAACTATTACCGACAGTTTGTACCCCACTTTTCTACAGTTACCAAGCCCATCACGGTCCTGACCCGTAAGGGGACGAAGTCTAACGGCTGGTCTTCCGAAGCCGAGGACGCCTTCCTTGCCCTGAAACGCTCTTTTGCCTCTGCTCCGATCCTACACCGCCCAGTGGCCAGTAGGCCCTTCATCCTAGAAGTGGATGCCTCCTCCACTGGAGCTGGGGCGGTCCTTTCCCAACAGGCTCCATCCGGACGTCTAGTCCCCTGCGGGTTCTTCTCCAAATCCTTTTCCCCTGCGGAGTGCAACTACTCCATTGGGGACCGGGAATTGTTGGCCATTAAGATGGCGCTGGAGGAATGGTGATATCTGCTTGAAGGGGCAGTGCATCCCTTTACTATCTTCACAGACCACAAGAACTTGGCCTACCTGCAATCCACCCAGAGACTCAACTCCAGACAAGCCAGGTGGGCCCTGTATTTTTCCCGTTTTGAGTTTAAGTTCCACTTCCGGCCCGGCAGTAAGAACATCAAGGCTGATGCACTTTCCAGGTCCTTGCAGTCACCTGAAAAGGAGGAGGATCCATCATATATTATCGAGCCGGCTAAAGTTATCTCCGTGGCTCCTGTGAGATTCTCTACTCTTCCGCCAGGCAAGACCTTCGTCCCTTTGAACAAGCGTCTGGAGGTGCTGCGCTGGGGGCATTCCTCCAAGGTTGCTGGGCACGTTGGGATTAAGAAGACCCTTTTGCTTCTCTCCCGGTATTACTGGTGGCCCTCTCTCCACCAAGACGCAAAGGACTTTGTAGCCTCCTGCAGGACCTGTGCTCAGAACAAGGTTCCGAGGACTCTGCCCTCCGGTCTCCTTCACCCGTTGCCTGTGCCAGAGGCCCCTTGGCAGCAAATCGCAATGGATTTCGTGACTGATCTGCCTCGCTCAGCTCGATGTACTACCATCTTAGTCGTCGCAGACCGCTTCTCCAAGATGGCCCACTTCATTCCCTTGTCCGGACTGCCATCTGCTCCGAAGTTGGCCGAGATCTTTATCCACCAGATCTTCAGACTGCATGGTCTTCCTCTACGAATCGTGACCGATCGAGGGGTCCAGTTTACCTCCCGATTCTGGAAGGCTCTCTGTCGGCTCCTGGGCACGTCTCTCGACTTCTCCTCAGCGTACCATCCGCAAACCAATGGCCAAGTGGAACGGATTGATCAAATTTTGACTACCTACTTACGCCACTTTCCTAACGCCCATCAGGATAATTGGGTCTCACTCCTACCTTGGGCAGAATTCGCTCATAATAATCATCCCAGCGAATCAACGGCCAAGACGCCGTTCTTTGTAGTAACTGGGCTAAATCCTGGTGTTCCGCTGCCCTTTTCCGCATCGTCTGGAGTTCCTGCAGCAGATACTCTCGCCAAGGAATTTTCGCAAATCTGGAGGGAGACCAGGGAGGCGCTCGAGGTAGCCAGCATTCGAATTAAGAGACACGCAGACAAGAGACGAAGGGATCTACCCCCATACCATCCCGGGGACAAAGTCTGGCTTTTGACCAAACATATCCGCCTAAAAGTCCCTGCTTACAAGTTAAGTCCTCGATACATCGGGCCTTTTGAAGTACTTGGGCGCATTAATGAGGTAGCCTACAAATTGAGGTTGCCGGCATCACTCCGAGTCCCTAACACCTTCCATGTCTCGCTCCTTAAACCTGTAGTTCTGAATCGGTTCCAACCAACCTCCATGTCCCCTCCTTCGCCAATTTGTTCGGACGATGTCTTTGAAGTAAAGGACATCTTGGCCATGAAAAGGGTCAAGGGTAAGACTCTTTTTCTTATCGACTGGAAGGGTTTTGGTCCAGAGGAGAGGTCCTGGGAGCCCCGAGAGAATGTCGATGCCCCCCTTATCATGAAAAGATTTCTGGCCAACCTCAGAAGGGGAGGACCTAAGGGGGGGTACTGTGACATCAGCGGCCGTGCCCGCCGATGCCCCTTCAGCGGCGGTGCCCGCCGCAGCGTTCCCTCACCTGCGCTCTCCTGTCCACGCGCACTTCCGCTCTGCCCTCCGCCCTGCTGCAGGTACCCGCGCCGGCCTTAGGCCGCGCGCGCGCGTTCCCCCGCTCTCTTCCGCTAGTGGGGGGCGTCGCTGAGGGGCGGGCCTGTAGGACGTACTTCCTGGTTCAGGATATATCAGGCGTCCGCCCTATTCAGAGGGCGCCTGGTGATTGTGTGACTTCCCTGCACTCACGGGCCGCATATCTGCTCTAGAGTACCCTGCCTGTCCTTCTGTCTAGGGCTATTTCCCCCTGTGTGCCTTGTGTCCTGCTCCGCTCCTGTCTGCCTGTCTCTGCCCTGTCCCCTCCGCTCCGACTCTCCTCCTGTGGACTTCTGCCCAGTGCCCTCCACTATTCCGTCCTGGTACTCTTGTTCTGCCTGCCAGTCCTTCGAGCCGTCCCTCTTGGTACCGGCTGTCGCGGTTCTGCCCCCTGCGGTCCTGCCCCTAACGATCCCTGTACAGGGGTCGGTCTTCACCTGTTGAGCTCGGCCCAGGGGCTCCTGATCCACGACCCAGAGGGTCCACTCTCGGACGTATTTGGCCAGAATCGTCACAGCGGAGCAGTGGGTAAACAGCAATGCAGGAATGTCAGGAAGCCTTAGAAGGCAGCCCAACAACCAACACCACTGATACACCACTATATAGCCTCCCCTTGCACTGCACACACAGTGACTGGTGTGTTGTACAGGCAAAATCGCTAGCAGCAGAAGCAGTTTTTTTTTCTTCTCAGCAGGACAAAAAAAAAAAATTGGGATTGCTTTTAAAAAAGCAGTTTGCGGAGCAGTGGGTAAACAGCAATGCAGGAATGTCAAGAAGCCTTAGAAGGCAGCCCAACAACCAACACTACTGATACACCACTATATAGCCTCCCCTTGCACTGCACACACAGTGACTGGTGTGTTGTACAGGCAAAA
Organism: Dendrobates tinctorius; assembly: GCF_039654945.1. Lineage (NCBI taxonomy): Eukaryota > Metazoa > Chordata > Amphibia > Anura > Dendrobatidae > Dendrobates > Dendrobates tinctorius. Next base: position 15,108,935 of record NW_027361802.1, read on the forward strand.
TCGCTAGCAGCAGAAGCAGTTTTTGGTGTCTTCTTCCCTGCCTAACGCTCTCCCTACAAAATCATCATCAGCAGCAGCTCTCCCTATTCTGAGATCAGCATGAGTAACATGGCGGTCGGCGTGCACGCCCTTTTATACCCCCTGTGACTCCCCCCAAAGCAAGCCAATCACTTGCATGCCCTTCTGAAAGATGGTGGTGACCCGTGCCTATGTCATCACGTTGCCCTCAGTGTCCGTGGATCCTGATTGGCTGAAAAAGAGCACAAAACAAACTTTTGAAACGCGACTTTGGCGCGTAAGTCGCCGACCTCGTGGCCGACCTCATCCTAGGGTCGGGTTTCGTTTCATGAAACCCGACTTTGCCAAAAGTCGGCGACTTTTGAAATTTTTCGACCCGTTTCGCTCAACTCTAGTTAGCATGATCCTATATCTTTCAGATTTGCAGATTTCCACCTTCTCTGGACTTCTGCAGCATATTACTACATTGCCCCCCTGCTAAATGCACCCTGGGCACATACTCCACCTGCCTGTCACTCCCTCCCACACTTATTTATGCCCTGCTCACATGTCTATTTGGACAGAAAAGTGAAAATGTTATGGCTTGGCAAAGAAAAGGAACATATAACGAAGGTGCACAAATGGAAAATAATACGGTCAGGAAGTGATAAAAAAATCGATTGCCAGGGGTATTGAGAGTTGGACTAAAGAGAGGTTATTAGCCTCAAAGCAGGATAACACGTTCATAAACAAAATAAGACATTGTGTGAATGCAACTTCCATGCCGATATCTGAGTTTACTAGATTGTTCTATATAAATAATACACATCTGTGCATCTGTATTCTATTCATGGAAAAAAAATTATAATTGTTTCTAATTCATTAAAATCTTGCACTTGATCCAAAACTGCCACAATAAATTCTGGGTGTACTAACCTCTGATTTGTAGTTTCTCCCCAGAGGATTTTACTTTACTATCACAATGAATACTGCATCCTAAAATGGATTTCTATTGTGAATATACTAAAAAACTGACATGTGTCATGACTAAAAATGACAGAAAACTATTGTTATGAAATATGTTGCCAGTATCTAGGGCTGATTTGAATATGGTTATTCAATCTGACATCCATAAGCCGCTGAGATCTACAACACATTAAGAACTCATCTATTTGGCTCTCTTAATGGAAAATATTGCGAAATTATGAAAAAATGCAAGAATGGCCTCTTATTAATGACAGATAGCTCATCATGGGGTTATAACAGTTCAGAAACAAAGTCTGAGAAAGTCTGTATAGTTTCTCCATGTTGAGAAGATTCTGCTGTCAGTGAAAAATCATTCAGATTTTGCAAATTTCTCATATTTTGCACCTGTATCCCTAACGTTTGACAAAGCACACAGTTTATTAGCAGACAAATTCTCTTTTCTTTGAAAGCAACTAATCAAAACGTCAAAGTCAGGTTAGGGGAAACAAAAGATTTACACATTACTTGATAGGCAATAATTTCTCCTATACCAATTACAGAACATACTCTGGGCCCTTTCCAGTCTACTGAATTGGTTAACTGGCATTCCTTGTCCTTTTTTAAGAAACAGTGTCACTGTCACGTTGTTTGCATGGCTGCCTTTGGTATTGCAGGTCAAACACCCTAACATAAAAAAAAACAAGTGTGAACAGGTGCATGTTAAAAAATGTTGTCCCTGGCTATTGGTCTCACACAAATAGGCCATTTTGTGCGCTAAGTGCTTTCATTTTCTTTAACAATAATTTTTATTAGAGTTTTCAAAATAGTAAGCAAAATGTAAAATTTACACTTATACAGTCACATCTAAGTAAGCTATTGATTGATGTAAAAAAAAATAAGAAGACATCACAATATGATAACATTTCAATAGTATATCAACACTTAAAATAAGTGTAGTAAACATTAAACAAAATAATACCAGAAAGAAACTTGAACAAAAGTACATTTAGGCACCTAAATATGTGAAATATTGGCACATCATGAACCATAGGAAGCAAAATATGAGTTCAGGATATGAAGTCTTCTTCTATTTTAGGCTTTAGTTCCAGCCATTTATACCATCTTTCATCAAATACTTTTATTGAGACTTTATTAAGATAATGAATTCTCTCGTAAACACAGTGCTTGTCTACCATTAAAATAAGAGTGACAATGTCTGGAGGTTGCTTAGTGTTCCAACCTTTCGCTATGAGGAAGGCTGCGGTCATAAGGACATGAGCCGCCAAGAACCTTTCTTTTTTAAGCCTATGTATATCTATTAGTAGCAAAGCCAGAGCAGGTTGTGGTTGAATACGCCAATTACATATGAGTGAAAGTAAATCAAAAACCCTAGACCAGTACAGCTTCAGCATAGGGCATCCCCAAAAGTGCTTTCATTTTCAACAAGTTTTCTACAGCACTAATGCAGTTCTAATTTCATATATTCAAGGTTTACATATTTTAGTGTTTCACAATGCAGCTTGAATTTGTTAGTTATATATAATTGCTGTAAGAGAGCTTGCACCTGTTCACACTTGTCTTTTTCAGTTTTGATGTGCCAGTCAGTTTTTTTATATTTGTAGTACATGCCCTGTGACTGAACACTCCTCCCATCAGCCTAAGGCAATTACAGCCTAAGGCAATTACCTGCCCATATAATTGTAGGCTTTTAGACGGGGGAGGCGTAATGTTACATTTAAAGTCTAAACAAAATTGGTTAATTTGTGCGCTAAGTAGCTTCATTTTTTAATATGTTTCCTACAGCAGTTGCAAATTCATACTGTACATTCAATGTTTACATATTATAGCTAGGGATGAGCAAACTCGATGTTCGAGTTCGTCGAGTTTGACCAAGCTTTAGTCCAAAGTTCGGTTTGGGTACCAGAACTGTACCCGAACTTGAACCTGAATTGGAACACCATAAAAGTCAATGAGGCTCAAACTTTGATGCTATAAAAGGGCTGTAACATGGTTGTAGTAAAGGCAAGTAGGCTGCCAAAGTAAGCAAAATAGGGATAAGAGCAGGACAATTACCCTGCAAACAAATGTGGATAAGGAAATGACTTAAAATGAAATAGAATTAAAAAATTGAAAATAATAATCCTGAACCAGGAGACGGAGGTCCAAGTGTAGTATGAGGTGGACGAGGTGATGATAGGTTGAAGAGGAAGAGCAGGTAGCCAACACTGTTTTGTGTGTTTGTTTTAATTTGCAGAGGCCCAAAAAGATTGAGAATGACAAATAGAATGATCAAACTGCCAAATTGAATATTTGGTGAGTATTTACATCAGTATTTGTAAGCAGAAACCAGCGGTGGGTAAAAAATGCAGAAGTGGTGCACATGTTTCTATTATACTTTCCCTCTGACTGTTACACTTCTGGTTTTGGCTTACAAATACTGAGGTAAAAAGCTCACCAAATGCTCTAAGTGTGCATGTGGCCTAACAATGGCTGGGTGCGGCTTGCATACTTCTCTATTCAACTCAAGGTATCGACCAGTCCTGTGGGATCCACACCTGGTTCAGTTTAATGAATGTGGCTCATGTTGACTGCAGATAATAATAATAATCTTTATTTTTATATAGTGCTAACTTATTCCCCAGCAACTCCAAGGCATAAAAGGCAAGCTCAGGCTATGTGTCCAATTTGGGGACCCAGAAGTTAAATGGGGCAGACCCATCACTCAGCATATGGACACATATCATTAAAATGATGTCTCATGCTAATACGGACCGTATCAGATGGTGGCGATGGATGTTGTGGCATGCCTGGGAAGGTTTTCCACATTTTGGCAAGGTTAAAACTCCCTTTCAAGGTGGTGGTGGTGCCCCAGCTGCTTTAGCTGTCAGGTGGGAATGCCATCAGTAGTATGCCTATCATTGTGCGCTAGTACTCCCACATTTTATGATCAAGCTCCAGTGACGGAAGTAAGGATAGTATGTTGTCCTTGTAGCGGGGAACAAGCAGAATGGCCACTCAGTAATCAGCAGTGGTAACAATCAGGGCAACTTTGCGGTCGTGGCACAGGTACAGCAGAATGTATGTGTGTCAACCCAGAGGTAACGTCAAGATGTCCTCAGTGAGAGTTATATCGTCTGGGTCCTCTGTATCTCGCCATCCATATTACAGTGATGCCCGTGAGCTGCTTTGAGTTCCACCTTGCTATGAACACAGTTCCACATCATTCTCCATCTGCTCCTCCAAAATTGTCCCCTGGCTGGACATTTGTGTACCTGGCCACAGTTGGTACAGGAATCCATCATCCAAGCCATGTGTGCACAACTGGCCTGATAATGGTGTGAATGGTCCCTGATCCTCCTCTTCTTCCTGCTGTGCCACAACCTCATCCATCATCACCGGATGCACTTTTTCAAGGCGGCATAGAAGTGGGATAGCAACTTTGATGATGACATCATCAGCTCTGGCCATGTTTGTGGAGTATTCGAAGCAGCACAACATGTCACACATATCCCGCATGGAGGCCCACCCGTTGGTTGTGAAGTAGTGTTATTCCGCAGAGTAACTCACTCTCGTGTGCTGTGGCTGAAACTCCACTATCGCTTGCTGCTGTTCGCACAGTCTCTCCATAATATGCAAGTTGGAGCTTCACCTTGTGGATATGTTTCAAAAGACGCTATGAGCTGGAAGGCAGAAGTGACTTTACAGTGCAGAAAGGCGAGCAGCAGCAGTGTGAGAATGCCAAAAGGGCACACAAAAGGCCCTTACTTTCTGCAGCAGCACTGACATCTCAGGGTAATTTTAGCTCTTCACCACTAAATCCAGCATATATGCCAGACAAGGGATGTGTGTCAAACTGGCTAGGCCCAGAACTGCTACAAGATTTCACCCATTATTGCACACCTCCTGGCTGGGCTTGAGGTTCAGCGGCACCAAGCACTCATCGGTCTGTTGTTTGATGCCCATCCACAGCTCCTGAGCAGTTTGGGAATTTTCCCCCTAACAGATGAGTTTTAGAAAAGGCTACTGTTGTTTCCCCTTGGCTGTGCTGAATTTGGTTGTGTAGGTGTTACGCTGACCACATGAGGAGACAGTGGAGGAAGTGGAGTGGAAAAAGGAGTCAACTTGGACAGAGGAATGTCCAGCAATCCTTGGTGGTGGTAGGACATGTTCCAAAACACGTTCCGCCTGAGGAACAGCCACCACTACATTTATCCAGTGGGTTGTTTGGGAGATATAACATCCTTGCCTGTGCTTACTGGTCCACATATCAGCAGTTATGTGGACCTTGCCACTGATAGCGTTGCGTGATAAACATCTAATTTTGCCCGCAACACGTTATGACGGACAGTCACCGTCATAAGTTTTGTAAAAGTGTCCGTCTCCACCAGCCAGAATGTCAGCCTTTCTAAGACGAGGAATTTTTAAATGCCCTGTAGCCCAGGAGCTGTAGGAAGAGACTGAGACAGCAGCAAAAGAGGGATCAGGAGGAGCCTCAGATTTTTTCCCAGTTTTCAGGTGTTTACTCCACTGCAGCTCGTGCTTTGTATTCAGATACCTGATCATGCAGATAGTGCTTAGGTTAAGAAGATTTATGCCTCCCTTTAGGATCTAACTACAAAGCATGCAAACCACCTATGTATTGTTGTCAGCACATTGCCTGAAGAAATTCCATGCCAGGGAACTCCTTGGAGCTAGCTTTGGTGTACTCAGTTCATTGGCGTGGTGAGCAGTAGCAGCCAGCGTACTAGCTAGGTACCAGCTGCTGTGATTTTATACCTTGCACCCTCATTTGCTGTGCAGCTGGGGCAGCGTGACCACCACCTCTTCCTCCAATTCTCCCACATCACACGGATGGCCTTGACTCCATTTGGGTTCTAGGACCTACAGTAATCATCTTCTCTTTCATCTTCCAATAACTCCTCACTCCTGTCCTCTTTGCCAGTCTACACACTGCAGAAATTTTGAAAATGTGCTGTGGTTGTCCTCTGACTTTTTGCACTACTCCTCCTACATACTCATCCTCAAACAGAACAAGTGGTTTTGCATCAGTGCACTCAATCTCTTCCATTTGTAGGGCAGGGCCAGGTGGATGGCCCACCAAACCACAGAAAGTAGAGTTATCAAAAACCAGAAGTTACTGCTGCATGACTTGGGGCTCAGACTGCTTGCCTGATTTGCAAGTGAATGAGGTAGAAGACAGATGCTCATGGGCCACAGTTGCAAATACTGTGCTTTCAGCAGGAGATTGGGTGAAAGACAAAGCACAGGAACTGGAGGCACTCTCAGACATTCAATCTAAAACCACCTCTACTTGTTCTGTACAATTCGTTCAGCAGTACTCGGGCCAACGAAATTATGCAGAACGTTCAGTTGTCTGCGAGCACTTAAGGAAGGTGTTTCATTTGGGTGCATAGTAGGCACTGATTGACCACTTCCTCTACCTGCAACAGCTACTCTACCACCACCAGCAGCACCACGACCACTTACCCTATTTGATGGTCTTCTCATTCTTTGCACCCTAAAAAAGGACAGAGTATTACACGGTCTGTTTACAGTACCCCAATGAGGCTGTTTTGCAGAGTACCCACACATAGGCTGTTTTGCAGAGTACCCCCACAAAGGTTGTTTTCAGAATACCCCAAATAGGCAAATTTGCTGAGTACCCCCAATAAGGCTGTTTTGCAGAGTACCCCCACAGAGACTGTTTTGCATGGTACACCCACAGAGGCTGTTTTTCAGAGCACTCCCACAAAGTCTGTTAACAGAGTACCTCCAACAAGGCTGTTTTGCAGAGACCCCTACAGGGCCTGTTTTGTACAGTACCCCCAACAAAGCTGTATTTCAGAGTCCTCCCACAGAGGCTGGCTTGCAGAGTAAACCCACAGAATCTAGCATTGTCCATCACTCAAGCCGCATGCAACCCCTATGCTAGTCATAGGAGAGTAACAGCACCACCAGTGATCAGGCAGTTATACAGGCTGTGTCACGTGGTGCTCCGGACAATCACAGCCATGCCAATTATTGGCATAGTTGTGATGTCTGCGGTACTGGACACAGCCGAAAAGCTTGTTCATTGACTGTGCTGCAGCCTTTCAACAAGCTTTATTCAGCATCCGAACTCCAAACACTAAAATGAACTTCTGAGAGAAGTCCGTGTTTAGACTTTTTTTTTTATTTCCCCTTAACTTTATGTGTGTTGTTTCGGGCAGCCAATCAGGGCACAGAAACAATCCACAACGTCCAGACACAAGGGCTCGTTTCATTGGCTGCTGAAGGTACATGTCGCTATTTTGAAGGTTGATTGTCAGACAGCTAGTTCAGATACATAGGATCCTGTGTGGCTGTGAAAGCTACCTTCCAACAGATCAATCGTTTTTGCTCAGTATGTGTGACACCAGGGCACATTTCAGCATATAATACTTTTGGGCTGCTAATATTGTGCTTGATTCAGAAGTCCACATGTGAGAATTTAAATTGTTAGTTCTAATACTTTGCTCCAGAAAGCAGGCCATTCAGTATCTAATCATTTTTTGCTCATATTTTTGCACCGTCCACATGTGAAAATCAAAATAGTTCTAATACCGTGCTCCCGAAAGCTGGGGATTTTTCAGTATCTAATAATTTTTTGCTCAGATTTTTGATCCCTCCATGAGTTCACATTTGAGAATCTTAAATTGTTTGTGCTAATACCGTGGTCCTGAAACAAGGCTACATTTGTGTAAAAAAATATTTTGGACTGGTAATATTTAGAGGTAGGCAGGAGTCCACATTTGTACCTAGTATGTCACAACCATGAGTAAGGACCATAGTCCATACGGGTAGCTCACAACACAATGTGGACAATGTCAGAGGACAGACTGGAGTGTATATACTTAAAAAAAAAAGTATAAAACTTACTTCTTATAAAAAGTATAAATTTTATAGAAAATCTTTAAAAATTGTAATAATCACATAAAGATAACATGAATAAGACAGTAACCAGTATCAGGAGAATGGTGAAGACACAAAATATGTGACAACACAGATAATGCATATACAGCTCTGGCAAAAATTAAGAGACCACTTTCAAATGTTCAGTTTGTCTGATTTTTCTCTTTATAGGTATATTTTTGAGAAAAATATAAATTGATCTTTTAGTCTAAAAACTTCTGACAACATGTCTCCTAATTTCCAAGCAATAAATGTTGTATAATTTTTCTGACAAAGAAAAATGGTCAAAATAAAAAAAAAAAACCCAGTGCTTTCAGACCTCAAATAATACAAAGAAAACAAGTTCATAATAATTTAGAAACAACAATACTAATGTTTTAACTCAGGAAGAGTTCAGAAATCAATATTTTGTGGAATAACCATGATTTTTAAAAACAGCTTTCATGCGTCTTGGCATGCTTGCCCCCAGTCTTTCACACTGCTTCTGGCACAAAAATTTCAGCAGTTCTTCTTTGTTTGATGGCTTGTGACTATCCATCATCCTCTTGATTACATTCCAGAGGTTTTCAATGGGGTTCAGGTCTGGAGAATGGGACCCATGACAGGGTTTTGATGTGGTGGTGCAAAAGCTGCATATCTTTACATGCCACAACAGTCCAATATAAATTACAGGGGCTTGCAGAAAGCTCATTCCCTGGGGTGAGCTATAAGAAACACTTAAATTCATCATATGTAAGATCCAAGGCATCTGATTATATATATTGGTGATAAAAAATCTAATGTACAATTGTACCTGAATGCAAAAATAGACAGCAAGAAGATTCACATATTTCAGATGAAAGTGGATTTATGTGTTGCCGATTCACAGCACCTTACCCTGGGCAGATGCTGCTAAGGGAACACATAACAATGGTACAGTTAATGGTACATTAAATGCATTATTGCTCACCCATAAAGTGCAAAAGTTGCCTCTATGCGCTGGTGAAAATATTAATTCTTTGTGCTAACACCGTGGTCCTGAAAAAATGCCAAATTTCAGTATATAAATAGTGCTACTATTTTTTCTCCAGCCAGGAGTCCACATTTTGGAATCCTAATTGGTTGTAACTAGAGTTGAGCGACTTTTGGTTTTTCAGGGTCGCGTTTCGTTTCGTGAAACCCGACTTTTCCAAAAGTCGGGTCGATCAAGATCGTCCGATTATAGGGAAAAGTCGGGGTCGTCCCGAAACACGAAACCCAATGTAAGTCAATGGGGAATAAAAGTCGGCAGTGAGAGGAGGACAGGAAACACACCTACAGTGCCCATTTGAATGCCAAAAGCATCAATTCTTCTTACTTAAGCTTGTCAACCTTAATTAACTTCATAATACAAGTTACGCACTGAAAAATGGGGGTTATTTGGCTAAAGTTGTGGGGGGGAGGGCTGGCTGCAGGTTTTCATGTGCCCTGGGCGAAAGAGCGCCCCTTTAACACATACCATAACTCATCATGCTCCGATACGGCAGAGAAATAGCGGTATAGTACAATGAAAAATACCTCACTTTTTACATCTCATGACGAGGCCCATCTATTTCTCCATACAGAATCATTGGTCCCATATAATGTTTGAAACAGTATATGATGAGCTCCACATAATGCTACAGTATATGTTGGTCCCCATGGATGAAGCTCCACTGTCTTATGGGCCCAAATAATGCTCCAAACATAATGGGCCCCATTTCTAATGATCTAGTGTATAATGGGCCCTGTAAATGCTGCTCCAGTGTCTGATGTCCACCTTTGGAATGTTCCAGTGTATGGTGGGCCCCATCTATCATTCTCCAGAGTATAGTGCTCCCCAAAAATTGCTGTCCCAACATTGAAAACAATCAAATAAGTCTCCTCGCTAGGGAATCCCTGTACTTGTCTGGATTCCTCGTCGTCCCCATCTTCCATCTCACTGCACAGTATTTCAACTTTGCAAGTGCTGTGATCCTGAGCAAGCGGGGGGGCCCACTCGTTGGCGACGGCACTGGCACAGGGCCCCTGATAGTACGGTGGTGTGTCTGATGGCGGGTGGGCCGAACCTGTACTTTCATCTGCAGCTTCCTCTTTGTCACCGTGTAAGATGGAACTGCATATGGGAAGGGTAACCTGAGTTTCATCAGGGTCAGATTCAGGTCGTGTAGCGTGCGAGGGGAATGTAGTGGTCTGGGTCAATGTACCAGCAGATTCATCGAGCAGTGGCTGGGCATCAGTGCACTTGTGTCGCCCCCAGGAGTACGGTCGCCACAGTGGCATTACCTTCTTCCTAGGGAGTGTGATGTCATGCTTGGGAGCAACAAAGGATCTCTCTAGCAGGTTAACTGATTGGGCGGCGTTATTCCCACGAGTCATGACCCTCCAAACAGCGTTCATGAAGGCAAAGTGATTGTTTTACGTGGGCAGTATGGTTGCAAAGCTGAACCTTAAAGGAATGTCCAGAAGGGCACCACCAGGAGTGGAGCCTACGGTTAAATTCGACTCCACCTGGGAAACCTCAACCATGCCAGCTACAGAACAGATGCACACATTGCAAGCTTAATTCCGTTAACGAACGAGACTCCGTCATGCCCCGCGGTCTGAGTCCGGCTTACTAGAGAGACACGTGAGGCTCTGGCACATGAGATTGGCCACTAACTGGTGTGTCATGCCCTTACATGTCCGTGGCTGCATGTGCGCTACACTGAAAAGGCCAGTGTTTGTCGCTTACAGGTGCAGATAACCCGCTGAACAACGTTAGTGATGGGGATCACTGATTACAATTATTACCTGCGAACAATGATTTCCCAGTAAGTGCAGGTCAACCGCAGTTCCGGAATTAGGCCTAACCGTCATTCCTGAAAAAATGAAAAACTTACGTGTGCAAACCACAGGTGCTGTAGCTTGCTTAACAGCTCGCCAGCCGTTCTCACGCCCAGTATGGATTACACGTGATTGCACAAAGGTGAGAAAGGGTACCGTATCCCCAGATAACATGTATGGATAGCGTACACATTCAAAATATATGTCTATACATCAGGAGGCAGGCTCAGACGGTGTTAGGCCCAGTATGAATTGCACGTGATTGCACAAAGGTGAGAAATGGTACCGTATCCCCAGATAACATGTATGGATAGCATACACATTCAAAATATATGTCTCAGGAGGCAGGCTCAGACGGTGTTAGGCCCAGTATGGATTGCACGTGATAGCACAAAGGTTAGAAAGGGTACCGTATCCCCGGATAACATGTATGGATAGCGTACACATTCAAAATATATGTCTCAGGAGGCAGGCTCAGACGGTGTTAGGCCCAGTATGGATTGCACGTGATTGCACAAAGGTTAGAAAGGGTACCGTTTCCCCGGATAACATGTATGGATAGCGTACACATTCAAAATATATGACTCAGGAGGCAGGCTCAGACGGTGTTAGGCCCAGTATGGATTGCACGTGATTGCACAAAGGTTAGAAAGGGTACCGTTTCCCCGGATAACATGTATGGATAGCGTACACATTCAAAATATATGTCTCAGGAGGCAGGCTCAGATGGTGTTAGGCCCAGTATGGATTGCACGTGATTGCACAAAGGTTAGAAAGGGTACCGTATCCCCGGATAACATGTATGGATAGCGTACACATTCAAAATATATGTCTCAGGAGGCAGGCTCAGACGGTGTTAGGCCCAGTATGGATTGCACGTGATTGCACAAAGGTTAGAAAGGGTACCGTTTCCCGGATAACATGTATGGATAGCGTACACATTCAAAATATATGTCTATACATCAGGAGGCAGGCTCAGATGGTGTCAGGCACAGTATGGATTTGACGGCCCAGACTACACAGCGGAGGAGCAGGGAGAGGTACAGATTGCAAATGCTGGGGCCCTGCCCAAGCAAGGGGGGCCCACTCGTGGGCGTCGGTACTGGCACTGGGCCCCTCATAGTACGGTGGTGTGTCTGACGGCGGGTGTGCACCACCACCGTCAGAGACACTTGATTGCACTATGAAGGACCCTGTACCAGTGCCCGCGCCCAAGAGTCGGCCTACCCACCTGTCCAGGGCAATGGCACTAGCACGGTGTCGTGCGCTAGGTGGTGACCCCGGCCATGGGGGGGGAGGCAGCACAGTTAGGGAGTTTTAGAAAGTGGCATATGTTGATGTTGGACATTCAGCTGATGCAAAAGGTGAAATAGGTCAAGTCCCAGGAAGAGGTGGACCAAAGCAAGCCATTTTTCTGTCACCCTATGTATCATCAGAGGAAGGTGGGACAAAATCGTTGGAAACCCATGCGTGGTTCATTTTAATTAAGGTTAGATCATCCACATTTTGGGTTGACAGACGGGTCCTTTTCTCTGTCAGGATTGATCCAGCTGCACTGAAGACTCTTTCCGATAGCACACTTGCAGCTGGGCAAGCGAGCTCCTGTAAGGCATATTGTGCCAATTCAGGCCAGGTGTCCAGTTTAGCGGCCCAATAGTCAAAGGGGAATGACCTGTGTGGGAGAACATCGATATGGGAGGAAAAGTAGTTTGTAACCATAGTTGACAACTGCTGTCTCCTGTCACTTTCCATTGATGCAGAATTACCAGTTGTGTGAGCGGTACTTGAAAAATCAGTCCACAACATTGTCATGAAACCCCTGTCTCCAACGCCACTTCTGCTGTGTGCATCACGAACACCTCTGCCAAGCTGCCCCTGGCCCGTACGGCTCGTGTGAGAACCATCACCGCTGCTGTGTGCTGGGAATGCCTCAAGCAACCGATTTACCAGAGTTGCTTGTTTATTAGCCAATATTAGGTCAAGGTTCTCCTGTGGCATGATGTTTTGTAATTTGCCTTTATAGCGTGGATCCAGGATGTTGGCCAACCTGTAGTCGTCATCGTTCATCATTTTGGCAATGCGTGAGTCCCTTTTTAGGATCTGCAAGGCATAATCTGACATGTGGGCCAATGTTCCCGGTGTCAATGATGCACTGCGAGTGCTGGTTGGAGGAGCACTTTCTGGCAAATCCACATCCCTCCAGTCATGCACAAACCCTGTACCAGACCTTGCCACACCAACATTTTCACTTGCCCCACGAGATGCATCCTCCTCCCCTAAGTAATCATCCCCATCATCCTCCTCCTCTTCTTCCTCCACCTCGTCCAGGAGAGGTCCCTGAGCAGACAATGGCTGAATGTCATCAAGGATTCCCTCCTCCTCTTCCTCCTCATCAACATTGGCTGCAGACGCCTGCTCCTTAAGGTGCGTCAAAGTTTGCATGAGCAGACGCATAAGTGGGATGCTCATGCTTAGGATGGCGTCGTCTGCGCTTACCAGCCGTGTGCATTCCTCAAAACACTGAAGGACTTTACAGAGGTCTTTCAGCTTCGACCACTGCACACCTGTCAACTCCATGTCTGCTCTCAAAGTGCCTGGCCGTGTATCCTCCCACAAATGCATTATGGCCTGCCTCTGCTCGCACAGCCGCTCCACCATGTGCAGGGTGGAGTTCCACCTTGTTGCAATGTCGATAATGAGGCGGTGGTTGGGAAGGTGGAGCAATCGCTGCAGCTTCTGCATACGAACGGAGTGTACAGGTGACCGGCGGATGTGCGCGCACAGTCTTCGCACCTTCTGGAGCAGGGCTGTTAACTCCGGATAATTTTTGAGGAAGCACTGCACCACCAGGTTCAAGGTGTGAGCCAAGCAAGGTATATGGCTGAGTTTTGAAAGGGCTATGGCTGCCACAAAATTACGGCCGTTATCACTAACTACCTTGCCTGCCTCAAGATGTACACTGCCCAGCCATGACTCAGTTTGTCGCTTCAAGTACTCGGCCAGCACCTCGGCGGTGTGTCTGTTGCCCAAACACATCATCTGCAACACAGCCTGCTGACGCTTTCCACTAGCTGCTCGATAGGGGGACACATCGTGTGCAACAGTGGCAGCTGCAGATGGAGTGCTCGTACGACTGCGCTCTGTGGACGAGCTTTCGCTTCTGGAGGAGGAGGAGGAGGAGGAGGGTCGAACGCCTACAGCCAACTGTTTCCTATACCATGGGCTAGGCAGCACTGTCCCACCACCGCTGTCCCCTGTGGACCCTGCATCCACCACATTAACCCAGTGCGCAGTGATGGACACGTAACGGCCCTGGCCATGCCGACTGGACCATGCATCAGTTGTGAGGTGCACCTTTCCGCTCACTGACTGCTTGAGTGCATGGACAATGCGGTCTTTCACATGATGGTGGAGGGCTGGGATGGCTTTGCGAGAGAAGAAGTGGCGACTGGGTAGGTCATAGCGTGGTACTGCATAGGCCATGAGTTCGCGGAAAGCTGTGCTTTCCACCAACCGAAAGGGCATCATCTCAAACGAGATTAGTTTGGCAATGTGGGCGTTCAAACCCAGTGTACGCGGATGAGAGACTGAGTACTTTCTTGACCTACTCATAGTGTCTGGGAGGGTGAGCTGGACTTGAGAGCTGCATATGGTGGAAGTAGCGGTGGACAGGGCGGACTGAGAGAGGGTTGATGATGGTGATGGAGTTGGTGTTCTTTCTGATGGCCTAGAATCAGTCTTTCGTTGATATAACAGTGGGATTCCCTGACTGCTGTGGCCTTGCAACGACACCTCAACATTTGCTGCTGTGCTAACCGGTGGGCTTACAGTGGGGGAAACAATGTAGCGTTGCTGACTACCTTCGTTGTGATCAGTTGCACATGTGGCACTTGAGGTATGGTGTTGTGTCCACGCTTGCAAGTGCATGCTGGTTAAATGTCTAAGCATGCAACTGGTATTCAAATTTTTCAGATTTTTCCCTCAGCTAAAGGTCTTTGCGCACTTCTTACAGATAACCTTGGCCTGATCATGAGGATTTTGTTCAAAAAAGTGCCACACTGCACTCTTCCTACTTTGGCAGACATTTTGCGGCCTAGCACGCTGTGATCTTTTGACCCTCTGGACAAGCTGTCCAGCAACTCTTTTGATGTTTGGAACCTGTCTTTGGAGTGCTCCGGGCCTGCCAGATAACAGCTGTTGCGATGTCGATGTCTGCTGTGGATGCTCCTCATCTGAGCTATTGGAAGCAGCACCCTCTAACCCCCAATGGATGCCAATCTGGGTCAACAACTGGGTCATCCATCACCTCCTCTTCTATGTCATGTGCACCTTCCTCTGTGTCACCGTGTATGGTGGTATAGTGTGCGGGAAGGGGCACCTGAGTCTCATCAGGGTCAGAATCTGGCTCTGTACACTGCGAGGACAATGTAGTGCTCTGAGTGAATGTACCAGCAGAATCATCCATCAGCGGCTGTGCATCAGTGCACTCCATGTCAGATTCATCTTGGCCTGGGTAATTCAGCATTTGACTTGATAATCCAGGCATGGTATGTGAAAACAGCTCCATGGAGTAATCAGTAGTATGGCCTGCGTCATCCTTCAATCTTGGTTGGGGTGAAGGACACAAGGAAAGGTGTGGTTCATGAACATGAGCCTCCAATGACGACTCAGTGCTTTTACTTTTTACAACTGAAGAAGAGGAGGCGATAGAGCTGGAGGCTGAGTCAGCAATGTAAGACAAAACTTTTTCCTGATGCTCTGGCTTTAAAAGCGGTTTGCCAACTCCTAGAAAACTAAGCTTTCGAGGCCTTATGTAGCCAGACGATGACGCAGGCTCAGCACCTCCTGCATTCAGTCCTATTTTGCTCTTGCCACTACCATCAGATCCACCACCAACACCATCATTACCAGCTGCCAACCCCCGCCCAATTCCACGGCCTCTTCCACCAGCCATCCTCATTTTTGGTAGAAATGTAGACAAAATCCAACAAACTATATAGTAATGTAAAACAAGGTACAAGGTGTCTATAGGACAGGGGAGATTTTGAATTTCTGCAGACACTTGTGGACACTGGACACTTTTGGATTGTGTGAGGCCCACTGATATCTGAGCGCTATGTGACAGGCTCGATGGCACAGCTGTGACCAAAGTGACTAGAGGATAAGGGAGATTTTGAATCTCTGCACACACTTTTGGACACTGGACACTTTTGGATTGTGTGAGGCCCAATGAATATCTGAGCGCTATGTGACAGGCTCGATGGCACAGCTGTGACCAAAGTGACTTGAGGATAAGGGAGATTTTGAATCTCTGCACACACTTTTGGACACTGGACACTTTTGGATTGTGTGAGGCCCAATGAATATCTGAGTGCTATGTGACAGGCTCGATGGCACAGCTGTGACCAAAGTGACTAGAGGATAAGGGAGATTTTGAATCTCTGCACACACTTTTGGACACTGGACACTTTTGGATTGTGTGAGGCCCAATGAATATCTGAGCGCTATGTGACAGGCTCGATGGCACAGCTGTGACCAAAGTGACTAGAGGATAAGGGAGATTTTGAATCTCTGCACACACTTTTGGACACTGGACACTTTTGGATTGTGTGAGGCCCAATGAATATCTGAGCGCTATGTGACAGGCTCGATGGCACAGCTGTGACCAAAGTGACTAGAGGATAAGGGAGATTTTGAATCTCTGCACACACTTTTGGACACTGGACACTTTTGGATTGTGTGAGGCCCAATGAATATCTGAGCGCTATGTGACAGGCTCGATGGCACAGCTGTGACCAAAGTGACTAGAGGATAAGGGAGATTTTGAATCTCTGCACACACTTTTGGACACTGGACACTTTTGAATTGTGTGAGGCCCAATGAATATCTGAGCGCTATGTGACAGGCTCGATGGCACAGCTGTGACCAAAGTGACTAGAGAATAAGGGAGATTTTGAATCTCTGCACACACTTTTGGACACTGGACACTTTTGGATTGTGTGAGGCCCAATGAATATCTGAGCGCTATGTGACAGGCTTGATGGCACAGCTGTGACCAAAGTGACTAGAGGATAAGGGAGATTTTGAATCTCTGCACACACTTTTGGACACTGGACACTTTTGGATTGTGTGAGGCCCAATGAATATCTGAGCGCTATGTGACAGGCTCGATGGCACAGCTGTGACCAAAGTGACTAGAGGATAAGGGAGATTTTGAATCTCTGCACACACTTTTGGACACTGGACACTTTTGGATTGTGTGAGGCCCAATGAATATCTGAGCGCTATGTGACAGGCTCGATGGCACAGCTGTGACCAAAGTGACTAGAGGATAAGGGAGATTTTGAATTTCTGCAGACACTTGTGGACACTGGACACTTTTGGATTGTGTGAGGCCCAATGAATATCTGAGCGCTATGTGACAGGCTCGATGGCACAGCTGTGACCAAAGTGACTTGAGGATAAGGGAGATTTTGAATCTCTGCACACACTTTTGGACACTGGACACTTTTGGATTGTGTGAGGCCCAATGAATATCTGAGCGCTATGTGACAGGCTCGATGGCACAGCTGTGACCAAAGTGACTAGAGGATAAGGGAGATTTTGAATCTCTGCACACACTTTTGGACACTGGACACTTTTGGATTGTGTGAGGCCCAATGAATATCTGAGCGCTATGTGACAGGCTCGATGGCACAGCTGTGACCAAAGTGACTAGAGGATAAGGGAGATTTTGAATCTCTTCTCACACTTTTGGACACTGGACACTTTTGGATTGTGTGAGGCCCAATGAATATCTGAGCGCTATGTGACAGGCTCGATGGCACAGCTGTGACCAAAGTGACTAGTGGATAAGGGAGATTTTGAATCTCTGCACACACTTTTGGACACTGGACACTTTTGGATTGTGTGAGGCCCAATGAATATCTGAGCGCTATGTGACAGGCTCGATGGCACAGCTGTGACCAAAGTGACTAGAGGATAAGGGAGATTTTGAATTTCTGCAGACACTTGTGGACACTGGACACTTTTGGATTGTGTGAGGCCCAATGAATATCTGAGCGCTATGTCACAGGCTCGATGGCACAGGTGTGAAAAAAGTGACTACAGGATAAGGGAGATTTTGAATTTCTGCAGACACTTGTGGACACTGGACACTTTTGGATTGTGTGAGGCCCAATGATATCTGAGCGCTATGTCACAGGCTCGATGGCACAGCTGTGACAAAAGTGACTAGAGGATAAGGGAGATTGGATTGCTTTTAAAAAAGCAGTTTGCAGAGCAGTGGGTAAACAGCAATGCCAGCCTGTCAGGAAGCCTTAAAAGGCAGCCCAACAACCAACACCACTGATACACCACAATATAGCCTCCCCTTGCACTGCACACACAGTGACTGGTGTGTTTTGCAGGCCAAATTGCTAGCAGCAGAAGCAGTTTTTTTTTCTTCTCAGCAGGACAAAAAAAAAAAATTGGGATTGCTTTTAAAAAAGCAGTTTGCAGAGCAGTGGGTAAACAGCAATGCAGGAATGTCAGGAAGCCTTAGAAGGCAGCCCAACAACCAACACCACTGATACACCTCTATATAGCCTCCCCTTGCACTGCACACACAGTGACTGGTGTGTTGTGCAGGCCAAATCGCTAGCAGCAGAAGCAGTTTTTTTGTCTTCTTCCCTGCCTAACGCTCTCCCTACAGAATCAGCAGCAACCTCTCCCTATACTGAGATTGGCAGAAGTAAGATGGCGGTCGGCGTGCACGCCCTTTTATACCCCCTGTGACACCCACCAAAGCAAGCCAATCACTTGCATGCCCTTCTGAAAGATGGTGGTGACCCCTGACTATGTCATCACGTTGCCCACAGTGTCCGTGGATCCTGATTGGCTGAAAAAGAGTGCAAAACAAACTTTTGAAATGCGACTTTGGCGCGTAAGTCGCCGACCTCGTGGCCGACCTCATCCTAGGGTCGGGTTTCGTTTCATGAAACCCGACTTTGCCAAAAGTCGGCGACTTTTGAAATTTTTCGACCCGTTTCGCTCAACTCTAGTTGTAATAATAGCATGCTACAGAAAGCAGGCTACATTTTAGTATCATAAATCCTTTGGGTTAATTGTGTGGTCCAGGTAAAACGCCACATTTTAGCATGGGACAGGGCCTGGGATAGGGCTTGGAACAGCATTTTTAGCTTAAACATTGATCAGAAAGGTGGATGAGTCACAGGTGTAGGAATAATGGTCTGAGAGTCCTGCCAAATTGAGGCAAGACACATGAAGGAGACCCAACTTGGAGTCCGAACATTTCCAAAAATTATTTGCTGATACCAAAAAAGTGGCATCAATTTATTTATTTTTTTATTTATTTATTTTACTCACCTATATAGCGCCATTAATTTCACACAGTGCTGTACAGACATGATCAATTTCCTCAAAGTAGAAGTACAATGGTGCTCTGATACCCCTACAGGCAGCTAACCAGATGGAGATCGAACTTGTAGTCTTCACATTTCATACATTTTTTAGCAATATCAGCAGCAGTAACAACAGCAGTCACAGAAGCCACGAGAAAGGTGTGACAGAATGCAATAACGCGAGATCAATGCAGCACACTAAAAACTACAACATAACCTAGTCTTCCCAGTCTGCAACTGTGGTACAAAAGTCATTGAAGATCCATGACTTGTTCATCTTGATGAAAGTTAGGCTTTCTACACTTTCAGGAGACAGCTGTCACAACAACACCAGTGGTGCTGAAGACAGGTTCTGAGAGAACGCTGGCTGCCGGGCATGACCAAATCTCCAAGGCATGACAGGTGAGCCCAGGCCATGATTCCATTTTTGAAGACCAAAAAGCAAAATGATAGCATTGATATTGATTTCAAGATACTTCTGCAACATCTTCTCCAAGCATTCACTACGTCTCAGCCTTGAATTCTGTACTGTTTCTGCAATGTGCTGGTCTAAAAAATGTGAGAAACACCTCACATAATTTTTTTTTATTTTATTCACTTATATAGTACTATTAATTACACAACGCTTCGCACACATTTTCGGCACTGTCCCCATTGAGGATAACAATCTAAATTTCCTATCAGTATGTCTTTGGAATTCTGTACTGTTTCTGCAATGGGCTGGTCTAAAAAATGTGAGAAACACCTCACATAATTTTTTTTTAATTTTATTCACTTATATAGTACTATTAATTACACAATGCTTCGCACACATTTTCGGCACTGTCCCCATTGAGGATAACAATCTAAATTTCCTATCAGTATGTCTATAGGAGGAAACCGGAGTACCCAGAGGAGACCCACGCAAACACAGGGAGAACATGCAAACTCCTTGCAGATGTTGGCAGCTGTATGGCTGCCAAAGAAAGGGAGATGAGTAGACCGTACATTTTCAGAAGTTTTCAAAAAAATGAGCAATTGTTCTATTTCTTCTCTGGGAAAATTAATTACGTTTTAGTCATGTGTGGCAATAATTTAGGGAAAAGTTTGAACTCCAAGTTGAGTCTACTTCATGTCTGTTGCCTGAATTTGCAAGGCCTCCCAGCACAGTAGACTTTCACCTGTCCTTCAGCCACCTCTTAATTTCAACCAAATTTCAAAGCTGTAAATGATGGTCCAGACCCTGATACCTCATGCATGGCCCATGGCTGACTGTTTATGTGCCATTATAAAGTGTTCTACTGTGTGTCAATTGATTATTCAACTACCTGTGTTACTATACTTACATTTGTCTACCAATAGAACTATGAAAACTGATGTTTATGCCACCTGACTGTGGCTGTGAAAAAAAAATGAATAAGCTATTGCATGAGGTATTAGGGCTCCCAGCAAAGAAGGTTTACACTACTCCCTTACCCACCACATCATAATTGAAACTTCAATTAATGCATCGCTCATGGCTGACTGCCACTGGGCCATTCTAAAATTTCTACTGTGGATGAATTGATCAGTCAACTACCTTTGTTATTATCCTTAAATTATTCTATCATTGGTAGTCTACCAAGCTGATATTCGTGCCTAGTGAGCATGGCTGAGCAAATATGTAGTTTGAGCTGTTGCATCAGAGCTCCCCGCACAGCAGGCTTACACTGGTCCCTCATCCACCGCATCTTAATTTAAACTATAATTAAAAACTGTAAATGCTGACTCAGACACTGATACCTCATGCATGGACCATGGCTGACTGCTGCTGTGTCATTGTCAAATTTCTACTGAGGGTCAATTGATGCCAGTTTTCTTGGTGTCTAGCCATAATTTGGGTTGTTTTGGCAGCTTTTTGGCCCCCCTGAAGATGTCTGTGCATTTGGTTTTGCCTCCCATTGAATTAAATGGGGTTCAGATATTTTCAGTGAACATCGGGATGTTCGTCAAATCCGAACCGAACCATGAAAGGTTCACTCATCTCTAGTCCTGACCCTCCATGTTAACCCCACATGCTTTTCTCACAACACTTTACTCCTTAAAAGTGCCTCAAGATTGATAATAAAATCCCCTGAAGAGTTATATCCTGGCACCAATTTCCAAGTGGCGTAGCTAGAAAATTTGGAACTTGGACCCCACCTACATGTTGGTGTAATGTATTAGCCCTTGTAGTATTCTAAATCCTATAAAGACAAATGTGCTGCCCCTCATAATGTAATAATGTCCCCCATACTGTAATAATGTCACCCATCATGAACTCATTCCTTGGATAATGTCCTCTATCCTGGGCCCCTTGCAGTAATAATGTCCATCATCCTGTGCCCCTCTCAGTAGGAATGTTCCTCATCCTGGGCCCCTTTTAGTAATAATGTCCAACATTCTTGGCACCTTCCTGGTATAATATCCCTCATCTTGGCCACTCACTGTTATAATATCCCCATCCTGATTCCCTTTATGTTATAATGTCCCCATCCTAAGCCTCTTTCTGTAATAATGTCCCTATTCTCGTCAATTTTGATGCCTTCCTGGTATAATGTCCCCCATACTGTGCCCCTTTGAGTAATAATATCTCCCATCTTCTTTTTCTTCCAGGTATAATGTCCCCCATCCTGGGCCCTTTCCTGTAATAATATCCCCCATCCTGGGCCCCTATCAGTAATAGTGTCACCCATATTGGTATTCTTTAACACATTTAAAGTAAAAAAAAGATTCTTCTCACCTTGCCCTGCTCCCATGATGGGCACCATCCTCTTCTATAATCAACGTAAAGACCGGCAGCTCACTTTGGCGTGCCTGCTATGGGTGATGCATAAAATCATTGTTATACACCTATTGTGACTGACATGCTGACGTCAGCTGCTGGCCTATGATTGGCCAGTGATGTGTATTGCTGTGCAGGGACTCTTCAATTCTCTGCACCGCAATTCATTTTTGGTATGAACATCCAGCTGAAATAGGTGTTGGCTTCCGCCCATTACGCCCTGCATGTAGATGCTGTAAAACTTATCTCTCAACCACAGTTCCAAGCTCAAATCAGCAGCTGGGCAAAATGATTTGCCTAATAAGAATGATCATAAAATAAAAAAAAAATGACTGTCAGAAAATAAAGACTAAAAAAATCTGTTTCAGTATCTTAAAGTTTTTACAGAAAATATGAGAACTAGAGCACATTTTGTTGAAATCAGTCATATTTTATAAGAGACGATTAATCAGGACAGCGCTCACTCCATATTTTTTTTACTGAATACAAGAAAGTTGCAAAAAAACAAATTAAAACATATTCTACATAGATACAGTCATATGTAAAAGTTTGGGCACAGTGACACCATCTGCAGCAAGATAATGCTGCAGGTCTTTGGAGGTGGTCTGTGGATTGTCCTTGACTGTTCCCACCATTCTTCTTCTCTGCCTTTCTGATATTTTTCTTGGCCTGCCACTTCTGGGCTTAACAAGAACTGTACCTGTGTTCTTCCATTTCCTTACTATGTTCCTCACAGTGGAAACTGACAGGTTAAATCTCTGAGACAACTTTTTGTATCCTTCCCCTGAAAAGCTATGTTGAATAATCTTTGTTTTCAGATCATTTGAGAGTTGTTTTGAGGAGCCCATGATGCCGCTCTTCATAGGAGAATCAAATAGGAGAACTACTTGCAAGTGGCCACTTTAAATACCTTTTCTCATGATTTGATACACCTGGCTATGAAGTTCAAAGCTCAATGAGGTTACAAAACCAATTTAGTGCTTCAGGAAGTCAGTAAAAAGTAGTTAGGAGTGTTCAAATCAAGAAAATGATAAGGGTGCCCATACTTTTGCACCGGTCAAATTTTGTTTAAATGCAGATTGCACATTTTCTGTTAGTACAATAAACCTCATTTGAATCCAGAAATATAACTGAGTCCATCAGTTATTAGATATATGAAACTGAAATACCTGTTGCAAAAACCAAAATTGTTATAAAGAAAAAAGGTTAACATTAATAGGGGTGCCCAAACTTTTACATATGACTGTATATAAATAAATGTTTCCCATTCCATTTCTAAGGTTTTGACTCCCTCTATTCACTATACAGTATTTTGGCATTTGTTTTTGCTAGAGACATATTTCCTGGTAAATACGAGGACATGCTTAGAATCTGCTATTGCTTAAATAGGATGGCACACATCTCAGAGCTAATCTCTCTTGAATAAAAGCTTTGTATGTCCCACTGTAGAATCATTACCCAGTTCTACATTACCCCCTCCCCCTTTTTAGCAGCTGTTATAAAATGCCCACTCTGTGCTTGTGAATTTGGAACATCATAAAACAGTATTCAATTGTTTTAAGATGCATCAATGGCCAACTATGTATTTGCAGAGGAAAATAAAAGGAAGTAAAAGATGCATGTACTATAGTGAGTGCAAGAGGTTTTTGCTACTTCAGTGCTAAACTCAAGAGAAAATATGTTAACTAGTTACTTGTATTGATAAAATCGAAC
Source organism: Dendrobates tinctorius (assembly GCF_039654945.1). NCBI lineage: Eukaryota > Metazoa > Chordata > Amphibia > Anura > Dendrobatidae > Dendrobates > Dendrobates tinctorius. Next base: position 15,132,548 of record NW_027361802.1, read on the forward strand.
AAATTTTGAATAACGAGCATAATAGAAGTCAATGAGAAACTCAAGCATTTTTACTGCAGACTCTTGCAGGAGGTCGGGGGGGGGGGTGAATCGCTGAAATGGATGGAAACATCAATGAAATCGAATGGGAACAACATGGGAATGACCATTGTACACATATCTGACTCCCAATCTTACGGACTGGCAATAAAACATACAAAACCGACAATTAAATGGATTTTACAGGAAAAAATGTTAGGAAACATTCTTTCCTGTATAATGACTTGTATTTAAGGCAAAAAAAGGGAAGAAATAACCCACCATCTCTCCTCGTATTTTCCTATTGTAAGGAGCAATAAATAAAAATAATTAAAATAGACGACTTGGAATCCCTCCATTTTTAATAACCAGCTAAGGCAAAGCAGACAGCTGTGGTTTGATATTGTCAGGCTGGTAAGGGCTCTGGAGCCCTGTCTCAGCTTTTCCTGATTGCCCTGGTGCTTTGTTAATCAGGGTAATAGGATTTGGGGTTAATAACAGCTGTGATTTGTCAAAAATCACAGCTGACATCAACCCCTGGGGTTAGTAATTGAGATAATTGCAAAATTTTGCCTGGTCGTGAAGGTGAAAGCAGGCTCAAGGCAAAGGGCTAAAGGTTACTGGAGTTCCCAACTGCTGGAACACCTGGACGCTGTGAACTCTAGCAATCTTAGTTGACAATGTCCAGGTGTCCCAGCAGTCAGACGTTCCGAGGTCGTAAACTAGAGGAACAGATGAAGGTATAAGTTAGGCCAGCCAGATAAATAGCGGATCAAATCAAAGGGGCAAAAACAAATGAGTTGTCACAACATGGGGCAAAGGTGAGGCAGTAGTTCATTATCAAACTACTGTGTTTTCTTTTTTTAAATCATAATGACAACCCAAAACATCCAAATGACCCTGATCAAAAGTTCGCATACCTTAATTATTTTGGCCTGATAACATACACAGAAGTTGACACAAATGGGTTTGAATGGCTACTAAAGGTAGTAACCTCACCTGTGACCTGCTTGATTGTGGGTAATCAGTGTGTGTGCATAAAAGCTGAGTGAGTTTCTGGGATCCTGACAGACTTTTGCATCTTTCATCCAGTCACTAACGTTTCTAGATTGTGAGTCATGGGGAAACCAAAACAATTGTCATCGGAAGTATGGGAAAAAGTAGTAGTGTATAAAACAGGAAACGAATACAAAAATATTTCCAAAAAATTGATAATGCCAGTCAGCAGGGTTCAAACTGTGATTAGCAAATGGAAAATCAGGGGCTCTGTAAAAACAAAACCATGGGCAGGTAGACCAACAAAAATTTCATCCACAACTGGCAAGAATATTGTACAGGATGCAAAGAAAAACCCACAAATAACATTAGCTGAAATTCTAGACACTCTGAAAACTAGCAGTGTGGCTGTTTCAAGATGCATAATAAGGAGGCACTTGAAGAAAAATGGGTTGCATGGTCGAGTAGTCAGAAGAAAGTCATTACTGCACAAATGCCACATATCTCACGTATCTCACCTACAATATGCGAAACAACACAAAGACAAGCCTCAAAACTTTTGAAACAAGGTAATTTGGAATGATGAGACCAAAATTGAAATTTTTGGCCACAGCCATAAAACGTTACATTTGGAGAGAGGTCAACAAGGCCTGTGATGAAAGGAACACCATTCCTACTGTAAAGCACGGAGGTGGATCACTGATGTTTTAGGGATGTGTGAGCTACAAAGGCACAGGAAACTTGGTCAAAGTTGAAGAAACGATAAATGCAGCATGTTTGTCATAATGTGTCACGACCCAACAGGGGCCGGTCAGTGGACGGCACAACACACACAACGAGATGGAAATGGGGAGAGGAAGGGACACCTCCTGACTCCAACCTGAGCCTGTCCCTGCACTCCTCTAATGCCCTTAGTGGGTCTTTCCCCCACCGCCATCAGGAACCTCTTCCCTTGGTCTCACCTAACGCTGCCCTGGCTAGTACACTGGCCGGCAAAGGTGCTAACTTCACCACTGCAGGTGGTACAAACACAGGGGACAGTGACAAACACAAGATGGACAAGGAAAAAACACAACACTTAGGTTCCAAACACTGCTACAAAGCTCCACATCGCAGTTGACTCCAAACTCCAAATGAAGCTGACACCAGAGATCTGCAACTGCAAGGCTGGTATCCATAAAGAAACTATCACCAGCAGTCAGCTTATGCATCAGGTGACTATTTAAAGGATGGTGGGAGTGGTCACCACCCACAGCAGTCCTAGCAACTCTGCAATTGTAACACTTCCTGCAAGGGAAACTGACATTAACCCCTGCTGTCCTGAAAGCAAAAAAGCTACATTTAAATAATAGTAGAACCAGAGCTGCCACACATTCAAAAATGGATTGTGACAACGTTATCAGCAAATATAAGAAAAAAAGTTGGCTCAACATGCTGAATGTATAAAAAATACTTCTTTATTTCACACCATTAAAAACACAACTGTGTCCATATGGATACAAAAACAGGGATCACATTCTGATGCGGTTCTGGCTATCAGCTCTTAGTTATTCTATGACTAAGGGCTGATAGCCAGAATCGCGTCAGAATGTGATCCCTGTTTTGATATCCATATGGACACAGTTGTGTTTTTAATGATGTGAAATAAAGAAGTATTTTTTATACAATCAGCAAGTTGATCCAACTTTTTTTCTTATATCATTATCCGAAGAGCAAATGGACTTTGGAATTCTACTGCAGCATTCAAGGCTGCCAAGCACATATTACACTGTGAGACAAGTTCCCTCTTTTTTTTCCTTTCTGAGTTATCAAAAAATACTGGTGGGAAATTTGCAATCATCAGCATGGAAGCTGCACATGGGATGTACTGGGACATTCCAAAATGACAACGATCCAAAACACAAGGCCAAATTGACCTGTCATTGGCTATAGCAGAACAAAGTGAAGGAACTGGAGTGGTCGTCTCAGTCTCCTGACCTCAATATCATTGAGCCACTCTGAGGAGATCTCATGCGCCCAGTTCATGCTAGACTGCCCAGGAATTTACAGGAATTGGAGGCTTTTTGCCAAGAAGAGTGGGCAGCTTCACCATCTGAGAAAATAAAGAACCTCATCCACAACTACCACAAAAGACTTCAAGCTTTTATTGATTTTAGAAGAGGCAATACACGGTATTAAGAAATGTTGTATTTGAACTTTTGATCAGGGTCATTGGATGTTTTGGGTTGTCATTATGATTTAAAAAGAGAAAACACAGTAGTTTGACAATAAATGGCTTCACCCAACCACTAACTATGAGAGGAGAAAAAGGTTTGGTGCTATTCATATTCTCTAAAAAAAAGGCCAAGAAATCAAAAATTCTACCGGGGTATGTAAACTTTTGAACACAACTGAACACTACCTCCAAAACTGTATCAAAGTCATTAAGATGTTTTGGTTATTCACATTCCATATAATTTTATTGCACTTTTTAGAGTAATTCTATGAAGATTTTTATTTTTTATGCAAACCAGTCCTTTGGTGAACAATTAAAATAAATAGACGTTTACCACCTACCTAAGTTGCTGATGGGAGATAGATTTGTGGTTAGCTGCACATTACTTTCTGCTTCACCTGATTAATTAGAAGCATACACCTCTTAGTGAATCAGATGCCTTGCACTCCACCCCGTCCCCTCATCAAGACTGGTGTAAACAATGTTGGTTTACATGAATTGCGGCCATAATATTAGCTTTACATCCAAGTACCCCAGCTCTATGAGTTGTAAACTTCTTGATTATGTTGCTCATTATGCATAAAGGAACATCTAAATTTCTGGCAATAGTCTTTAAGTCTTGATATTACAGATATTTTTCAACAATTTTGGTTCTCAAGTCCTCAGACAGTTCTCTTCTCCTCTTTCTGTTCTCCATACTTAGTGTTGCACACACAGACACACAATGCAAAGATTGAGTCAATTCTCCCCTTTTTATCTGGTTTCAGATGTGATTTTCCTATTTACCAAAACTGCTACTTGATGAGTTTGGATGACCATCACATCTGGTTTTTTGGAAAATTTTGTCCAATTTGCCTTTTTTCTTTGTTATTTTTTACAGTTAAGGAAATAATTACTTCATCCCTTGCTGATTTTGTAAGTTTGCCCACTGAAAAAAACATGAACAGTAGTGTTGAGCATTCCGATACTGCAAATATCAGATATCGGCCGATATTTACTGTATCGGAGTTACGATACTGAGTTCCAAAATTTTTACACTATCGAATACCGGAATCGGAAGTTCCCATAATGCAATGAGCTAGTTGTGTTAGCCATGTTAACTAATGGCATAGCTGTGATTGGCTGCTGAAATGATGTCATCATGATGCGCGGTCTGTGCGGGCCTGCTGGGGGTCTGTGCGGGCCTGCCGGGGGGTCTGTGCGGGCTGCCGGGAGTCTGTGCGGGCTGCCGGGGGTCTGTGCAGGCCTGCCAGGGGTCTGTATGGGCCTGCCGGGGGTCTGTGCGGGCCTGCCGGGGGTCTGTGCGGGCTGCCGGGGGTCTGTGCGGGCCTACCGGGGGTCTGTGTGGGCTGCCGGGGGTCTGTGTTGGCCTGCCGGGGGCCTGTATGGGCCTGCCGGGGGTCTGTGCGGGCTGCCGGGGGTCTGTGCGGGCCTGCCGTGGGTCTGTGTGGGCTGCCGGGGGTCTGTGCGGGCCTGCCGGGGGTCTGTGCGGGCTGCCGGGGGTCTGTGCGGGCCTGCCGGGGTTTGTGTGTGTGTGCAGGCATCGTACGATGGGACTACAAGTCCCATCGGGCTATGCCTGCTACAATGACAGTGATTGACACATTAGCCAATGATGGGACAGTAGTAGTCCCATCATCCGGCTAATGTGTTGAATGTAAAAAAAAACATACATACTACATACATACTACATACATTCTACATATATAAAACATACATACATACGACATACATACTTCATATATACTATATTCATACAACATACATACTACATAATACATGCATACTACATATATACTACATTCAAACAACATACATACATACATACTACATACTACATGCATGCTACATATATACTACATTCATACAACATACATACATACTACATACATACTACATATATACTACATTCATACAACATACATACATACTACATATATACTACATTCATACAACATACATAGTATGCCGATGTGTCTGACAGCGAGTGGGCCCTCCCACCAGCAGAGACACTTTTACATACTATGAGGGGCCCTGTGCCAGTGCCGTCGCCCACAAGTATGCCCCCCCACCTGCTTAGGGAAGTGGCACTTTCATCTGCACCTTCCTCTGTGTCACTGTGTAAGGTGGCTATTGCCAGCGGCACCCTCTTCCCCCAATGGATACCAAACCGGGTCAACAACTGGGTCATCCATCACCTCCTCTTCAATTTCATCTGCACCTTCCTCTCACCATGTAAGGTGGTATATTATGCGGGAAGGGGCACCTGAGTTTCATCAGAGTCAGATTCTGGCTTTGTAGAGTGTGAGGGGAATGTAGTGCTGTGGGTGAATGTACCAGCAGAATCATCTAGCAGTGGCTGTGCATCAGTGCACTCCATGTCATATTCATCTTGGACTGGGGAATTCAGGATTTGACTTGATAACCCTGGCATGGTATGTGAAAAGAGCTCCATGGAGTAATCTGAAGTGTGTGCTGCGGCATCCTTCACTTTTGGCGTGGGTGAAGGACACAAGGAAAGGGGTTGTTCCTGACAAGAAGCCTACACTGACGACTCAGTGCTTGCAATTTTTAAACTTCAGAAGAGGAGGCGATAGAGCTGGAGGATGTTGCGGCAATGTAAGCCAAAACCAGTTCATGATGCTCCGGCTTTAAAAGCGGTTTACCTACTCCCAGAAAAGGGAGCCTTCCAAGCCTACCGGAGGCAGACCATGCCACAGTCTCAACACCTCTGCCTTAGCTGGTATTATACTTTGGGCACTACCAGCAGATGCACCACCACCACCATCAGTACCAGCTAGCCACCCACACCCACGTCCGTGGCCTCTTAAACCATACTTCCTAATTTTTGTGAAAATGAACCCAAAATACCAGCAGATATATGGTACTGTATCAGAAGCGTACAGCTTTATACAGTGTAGGGGTCATTGTAAATCTCTGTATATATTTCATGAGTCAGACACAGACGCTCACAGGCTCAGTATGAATTGGACAATACTATAAAAAGTTGAAAAAGGTACAGTAACACCAGATACCAGGTATATAGTCTAGTTTAAACATTCTAAATCTCTGTATATATTTCAGGAGGCAGACACAGACGCTCTCAGGCCCAGTATGGATTCAACAAGAATATAGAAAGTTGAGAAAGGTACAGTATCACCTGATACCAGGTATATCCGTATATATTTCCAGAGTCAGAAACATACTCTCACTGCCTCAGTATGGATTAGACCAGAATATAAAAAGCAGTAAATGGGTAATGTATCACAAGCATACAGCTGTGTACAGTGTTGTGGTAATTTTTATATCTACGTATATATTTCAGGAGTAACACACAGACTCTCACAGGCTCAGTATGGATCACACGATAATATAAAAAGAAGATCCGCAGGAAATAATCACACATGTGGGCCAATGTTCAAGGTGTCAATGATGCACTTAGAGTGGTGGGTGGAGGAGGACTTTCTGGCACAAAGGGTACTGTATCAACAGATACCAGGTATACAGTTGTGGCCAAAAGTATTAGCACCCCTGCAATTCTGTCAGATAATACTCAGTTTCTTCCTGAAAATGATTGCAAACACAAATTCTTTGGTATTATTATCTTCATTTAATTTGTCTTAAATGAAAAAGCACAAAAGAGAATGAAGCAAAAAGCAAAACATTGATCATTTCACACAAAACTCCAAAAATGGGCCAGACAAAAGTATTGGCACCCTCAGCCTAATACTTGGTTGCACAACCTTTAGCCAAAATAACTGCGACCAACCGCTTCCGGTAACCATCAATGAGTTTCTTACAGTGCTCTGCTGGAATTTTAGACCATTCTTCTTTGGCAAACTGCTCCAGGTCCCTGATATTTGAAGGGTGCCTTCTCCAAACTGCCATTTTTAGATCTCTCCACAGGTGTTCTATGGGATTCAGGTCTGGACTCATTGCTGGCCACCTTAGAAGTCTCCAGTGCTTTCTCTCATACCATTTCCTAGTGCTTTTTAAAGTGTGTTTTGGGTCATTGTCCTGCTGGAAGACCCATGACCTCTGAGGGAGACCCAGCTTTCTCACACTGGGCCCTATATTATGCTGCAAAATTTGTTGGTAGTCTTCAGACTTCATAATGCCATGCACACGGTCAAGCAGTCCAGTGCCAGAGGCAGCAAAGCAACCCCAAAAACATCAGGGAACCTCCGCCATGTTTGACTGTAGGGACCGTGTTCTTTTCTTTGAATGCCTCTTTTTTCTCCTGTAAACTCTATGTTGATGCCTTTGCCCAAAAAGCTCTTCTTTTGACTCATCTGACCAGAGAACATTCTTCCAAAACGTTTTAGGCTTTTTCAGGTAAGTTTTGGCAAACTCCAGCCTGGCTTTCTTATGTCTCGGGGTAAGAAGTGGGGTCTTCCTGGGTCTCCTACCATACAGTCCCTTTTCATTCAGACGCCGACGGATAGTACGGGTTGACACTGTTGTACCCTCGGACTGCAGGGCAGCTTGAACTTGTTTGGATGTTAGTCGAGGTTTTTTATCCAACATCCGCACAATCTTACGTTGAAATCTCTTGTCAATTTTTCTTTTCCGTCCACATCTAGGGAGGTTAGCCACAGTGCCATGGCCTTTAAACTTCTTGATGACACTGCGCATGGTAGACACAGGAACATTCAGGTCTTTGGAGATGGACTTGTGGCCTTGAGATTGCTCATGCTTCCTCACAATTTGGTTTCTCAAGTCCTCAGACAGTTCTTTGGTCTTCTTTCTTTTCTCCATGCTCAATGTGGTACACACAAGGACACAGGACAGAGGTTGAGTCAACTTTAATCCATGTCAACTGGCTGCAAGTGTGATTTAGTTATTGCCAACAACTGTTAGGTGCCACAGGTAAGTTACAGGTGCTGTTAATTACACAAATTAGAGAAGCATCACATGATTTTTAGAACAGTGTAAATACTTTTGTCCACCCTCTTTTTTATGTTTGGTGTGGAATTATATCCAATTTGGCTTTAGGACAATTCTTTTTGTGTTTTTTCATTTAAGACAAATTAAATGAAGATAATAATACCAAAGAATTTGTGTTTGCAATCATTTTCAGGAAGAAACTGAGTATTATCTGACAGAGTATCAAGGGTGTCAATACTTTTGGCCACAACTGTATATAGTATAGTGAAAATAGAAAAAATCTACATATGTGTTTCAGGAGGCAGACACAGACATTCTCAGGCCCAGTATGGATTCGACAAGAAAGTAGAAAGTTGAGAAAGGGTACAGTATCATCAGATACCAGGTATATATAGCATAGTTTAAACATTATAAATCTCCTCATATATTTCTGTAGTCACCCTCAGACGCTCACTCAGTATGAATTTCACCGTAATACAAAATGTCTAGCAAAAGTACTGTATCACAAGGTAGGAGGTTTATATAGTATAGGGTAAAATTTTTATCTCCGTATATATTGAAGGAGTGAACCACACACGCTCACCCAGTATGGATTATACCACAAGAAAAAAATTTGAACTAAGGTACTGTATCAGTAGTTAGCAGGTGTATATACTCTAAGTGAAAATGTAATTCTCCCTATAAATTTCCTGAGTCACATACAGATAGTCAGCATGTATTTCTCCATGATACCAGCCGGGACACGGTACGGTGTGAGGAGTGTACAGCTCTATACGGTGTGTGAAATAATGAACGTTCCTTCACTGTGCCGAAAAAAATAATAAAAGTAGGAGTGCTGTTTAAAAAGCAGTCTGCACAGCAGTGTACACACAGCAATAGTGCTATAAGGCAGGCTAATAATCAACGCTGCTGCACACAAGAAAATCCTCCCTGTCACTTGCAGGCAGACTAATAACTAGCGCTGCTGCAAACAAGAAAATTCTCCCTGTCACTGGCAGGCAGCCTAATAACTAGTACTGATGCACAAAAGAAAATCCTCCCCCTGTCACACCACAGTAACTGTACATAACAATTGCGTTCTGTACAAGCACATAATAACTTCTTTTTACAGGCCTAAGTGTCTCTCTAATGTTAAACAGCATCACCAACCTCTCCCTACTGTTGTGAGGGTCAGAAGAAAAATGGCGGTCGGCGGTGAGGGCTTTTATACACACTCCGTATATACAGTATTTCAGGAGTCACCTTCAGACGCTCACTCAGTTAGTATGGATTTAACCATAATCCAAAATGTTGAAAAAAGGTACTGTATCAGCAGATACCATGTGTATCCAGTCTAGGGCTAATTGTAAATCTCCGTCTATATTTCCGGAGTCAGACACAGACACTCACAGGCTTAGTATGGATTACACCAGAATATAAAAAAGAAGAAAAAGGGAAATGTATTCGAAGTGTACACCAGTATACAGTGTTGGGGTACTTGTAAATGTTCGTATATATTTAAGTATTAGTAAGCCAGTCCAGACTCTCCGCTACAGGGAACTAGATGGTTACAAGTACAGACGTAAAGTCGAGTGATTGCTGAAATTTGGGAATTACTAATCACGGGAAAACCTCCCGGGAGATTTCGCAGAGGCGATGCTGACCCGCAATTACTTTGTCTGTGGCGACAGCGAAAACGGTTCTTTGTGAAGAAAGGTTTGCTGTATCGCAGTAGCGTGGATCCCATCACCGTAACTCGTCTCCATCAAATTGTGATCACAGGGAGAGATGCAGACATGTTCCTCACTGCCTATAATGATCTGTCTGGTCACTTTGGAGTGCAAAAGACAGAAGCCACAGGCCGTTGGAGATTCTATTGCATTGGCATGAGAGGAGACATTGTAAAATGGTGGTAGGAATGTCACACGTCTGTGACTAGGAAAACTGTCAAAGTTGATCATAAAGCACCACTGCATCCGATTGTGAGTCGACGTCAATTACGAATGGTAGCCATTGATCATCTGAAGGTAGAGGCCAGCAGGACAAGCCATAGCTACGTATTAACCATCATCGATCAGTTCACCAAATTTGTAGTGGCAGTCCCTGTAAAGGATGTGAAGGATTTCCCTGCCGAGACTGCACAGTGGTGGAGCAGGGAGAGGTAAGTATTGCAAGTGCTATGGCTGCCACAAAATTCAAGCCGTTATCACTGGCTACCTTGCCTGGCTCAAGATGTAGACTGCCCAGCCATGACTCAGTTTGTCGATGCAAGTAGTCGGCCAGTACCTCCGCAGTGTGTCTTTTGTCGCCCAAAGACATCATTTTTAAAACAGCCTGCTGCCGCTTACCACTAGCTGTTCGATAGTGGGACACCTCGTGTGCAACACTGGCAGCTGCGGATGGAGTGCTTGTGCGACTGTGCTCTGTCGACGAGCTTTCGCTTCTGGAGGAGGAGGAGGGTCGAACGCCTACAGCCAACTGTTTCCTATACCGTGGGCTAGGCAGCACTGTTCCACCACCGCTGTCCCCTGTAGAGCCAGCATGCACCACATTAACCCAGTGTGCAGTGATGGACATGTAACGGCCCTGGCCATGCCTACTGGCCCACGCATCTGTTGTGAGGTGCACCTTTCCACTCACTGATTGTTTGAGTGCATGGACAATGCGGTCTTTCACATGCAGGTGGAGGGCAGGGTTGGCTTTTCGAGAAAAGAAGTGCCGACTGGGTAGGTCATAGCGTGGGACAGCGTAGGCCATGAGCACTCGGAAAGCTTCGCTTTCAACCAAACAGAAGGGCATCATCTCTAATGAGATCAGTTTGGCTATGTAGCCGTTCAAAGCCAGTGTACGTGGATGAGAGGATGAGTATTTTGTTGTCCTACTCAGAGTGTCTGGTAGGGTGAGCTGGACTTGAGAGCTGCATAGGGGGGAACTAGCGGTGGACATTAAGGACTGAGAGGGGTTTGGTCATGGTGGTGTCGGTGATGGCCTAGATTCAGTATTTTTTTGCAAAAACATTGTGATTCCCTGGCTGCTTTGGCCTTACGACGACACCTCAACATTTCTTGCTGGTGGTGTGCTTAGCGGTGGCCTTTCAGTGGGGGAAGCAATGGAGCATGGCTGGCTACCTTCAGTTGGAGCAGGTGCACAGGTGCTACCTGAGGTTTTGTAGTTCGTCCACGCTTGCAAGTGCATGGTGGTTAAATGTCTAAGCATGAAACTGGTGTTTAAATTTCAGAGATTTCTACTTCGGCTGAAGGTCCTTCCGCACTTCTTACAGATAACCTTTGCCTCATCAATAGGATTTTGGTCAAAAAAGTGCCACACTGCACTCTTCCTACTGTGGTATAAATTTTCAGGGCTTGCACGGTGTGCATATTTGACCGTCTGGCCAAGCTGTCCTGCAACTCTTTTTGTTTTTTTTTAACTAGTTTTGGTACAGCTACTGCCCTTTCAGATAACCAATGCTGTGATGTCAAAGCCTGCTGCGGATCCTTCTCCTCTTCTGAGCTATTGCCAGCGGCACCCTCTTCCCCCAATGGATGCCAATCCGGGTCAACAACTGGGTCATCCATCAACTCCTCTTCAATTTCATCTGCACCTTCCTCTCACCATCTAAGGTGGTATAGTATGCGAGAAGGGGCACCTGAGTTTCATCAGAGTCAGATTCTGGCTTTGTAGAGTGCGAGGGGAATGTAGTGCTGTGGGTGAATGTACCAGCAGAATCATCTAGCAGTGGCTGTGCATCAGTGCACTCCATGTCATATTCATCTTGGACTGGGGAATTCAGGATTTGACTTGATAACCCTGGCATGGTATGTGAAAAGAGCTCCATGGAGTAATCTGAAGTATGTGCTGCGGCATCCTTCACTTTTGGTGTGGGTGAAGGACACAAGGAAAGGTGTTGTTCCTGACCAGAAGCCTGCACTGTCGACTCTGTGCTTGCAGTATTTGTAACTTCAGAAGAGGAGGCAATAGAGCCGGAGGCTGTTTCGGCACTGTAAGCCAAAACCTGTTCCTGATGCTATGGCTTTAAAAGTGGTTTACCTACTCCAAGAAAAGGGATCCTTAAAGGCCTTCTTGTGCCAGACAACGACGCAGGCTCAACACCTCCTACCAGCAGAGATATGGTACTGTATGAGGAGCGTACAGCTGTGTAAGGTGTATGGAAAAATTTAAATCTCCGTATATATTTCTTTACTCACAGACGCTCTCCCAGTATGTATTTGACCATAATCCAACCAACAGATATACGGTTCTGTATCAGAAGTGTACAGCTGTATACGTTTTTGGTGAAACTGTCAATCTCCGTATATTTGTTTCAGGAGCCGCACACAGACTCTCTGGCAGTATGTATTTGACCGTACCAGCAGATATACAGTACTGTATGAGAAGCGGACAGCTCTATACGGTGTATTGAAAAATGGAAATGTCTGTATATGTATTTACAGAGTCTCACACACACACGATGACTCTGTATAGATGTGACCGTAAAGCGAACAGCAGATATACGATACTGTTTGAGAATCGGAAAGCTCAATACGGTGTATGGAGAAATGGAAATGCCTGTATATGTATTTACGGAGTCTCACACACACATGATAACTCTGTATAGATGTGACCATAAAGCGAACAGCAGATGTGCGATAGTGTTTGAGAAGCGGACAGCTCAATGCGATGTAAGGAGAAATGGAAATGTCCGTATATGTATTTACGGAGTCTCACACACACACGATGACTCTGTATAGATGTGACCGTAAAGCGAACAGCAGATATACAATAGTGTTTGAGAAGAAGACAGCTCAATACGGTATATGGAGAAATGGAAATGTCCGTATATGTATTTACGGAGTCTCACACACACACCATGACTCTGTATAGATGTGACCGTAAAGCAAACAGCAGATATACGATCGTGTTTGAGAAGCGGACAGCTCAATATGGTGTAGGCATGGAAAAATGAAAATCTACGTCTATTTTTTTCCGTAATCACACACAGATGCTGTCTCTGTATAGATTTGACCGTGATCAAACAGCAGATATAGGATACTGCTTGACAAGCGGACAGCTCGATACGATGTATGTATGGAAAATTTTAATTCTCCGTCTATTTTTTAATAGAGTCACACACACACGCTGTCTCTGTATAGATTTGACCATCAACAAACAGCAGATATATGATATTGTTTGACAAGCGGATAGCTCTATATGGTGTATGTCTGGGAAAGTGAAATTCTCTGTCTATCTTTTTACGGAGTTACACACAGATAGCATGTATTTATCCATGATACCAGCCGGTACACAGTAGTGTGTGAGGAGCATACAGCTCTATACGGTGTATGTATGGAAAATTTTAAATCTCCGTCTATCTTTTTTATGGACTCACACACACACTCTCTATACGGTGTATGTAAAAATTGAAATTTCTGTATATGTATTTACGGAGTCTCACACACACACGCTGCCTCTGTATAGATTTGACCGAAATACAAACAGCAGATATACAATACTGTTTGATAAGCGGACAGCTATATATGGTGTATGTATGGAAAAATGAAAATCTTTGTCTATCTTTTTACGGAGTCACACACATATAGCAAGTATTTGTCTGTGATACCAGCTGGTACACGGTAGTGTGTGAGGAGCGTACACCGCTATACGGTGTGTGAAAAATTGAACACTCACTAACTGTGCAGGCAAAAGGAATACAAGTTTTTTGCTTTGAAAAAAGCAGTCTGTACAGCAGTGTGCACAAAGCAGTGCAGCTATAAGGCAGCCTAATAACCACCAGCGCTGCTGCATACAAAAGTGTGAAAAACTGAATGCTTGGTAACTGTGCAGACAAAAGGAATAAAATTATTTTTGCTTTGAAAAAAGCAGTCTGCACAGCATTGTGCAAACAGCAATGCAGCTATCACGTAGCCTTATAAGGCAGCCTAATAACCACCAGAGCTGCTGCACTCAAAAATTTCCTCCCCTGTCACTGCACACTAACTGTTGTGTTGTACAGTGAAAATCGCTATCAGCAGAAGCACAGTTTTTTTTTCCTGCCTAAACACTCTCCCTATTGAGAACGAGCAGCAGCAGCAACCTCTCCCTATGCTAAGATCGGCAGAAGTAAGATGGCGGTCGGCGTTCAGGGCTTTTATAGCCACTGTGATGCCACACAAAGCCAGCCAATCACTGCAATGCCCTTCTCTAAGATGGTGGTGGCCGCTCCCCATGTCATCGCGTTGCCCACAGTGTGCGTCCTTGATCATTGGCTGAGAAAAGGCGCTGGAAGCATTATGGGAAATGCAACTTTGGCACTCGAGTCGGTGACCTCATGGCCGACCTCACGCTATAGTCGGGTTTCGATCTGTGAAGCTCGACTTTAGCGAAAGTCGGCGACTTTTGAATTTGACTGACCCGTTTCGCTCAACCCCAGTTAAAAGTTTATCAGCTAATTATTCCAACAAAATTTACAAAATCATTTTTTAGGGACCACATCACATTTGAAGTGACTTTGGGGGCCTATTTGACAAAAAATAGACAAAAGTTAAATTATTTTAAAAGCCACACCCCTGAAAGTGTCCAAAACCATATTCAAGAAGTTTATTACTCCTGTTGTTCACAGGAATTAAGGGATTGTGGAAGGAAAAATAAACATTTATTTAAATGCTACTATAGCTACTTTTTTTATTGATTTTCAAGATGGTAACAGGAGAAAATGAACCTCAAAATTTGTTGAGCAGTTTCTCCCAAGATACTCCATATGTGGGAGAAAACTACTGTTTGGCTGCACAGCTGGGCTTGGAATGGAAGGACCACAGTTTGACTTTTTGAATGCAAAATTGGCTGGAATCAAGAACAGGTGCCATGTAGTGTTTGCAGAGTGCTAGATGTGCCTAAACAGTAAAAATCCCCCACAAGTGACCCCATTTTGGAAACTAGATTGCTTATGGAATTTATCTAGATGTGTGGTGAGCACTTTGAGCCCCCAGGTGCTTCACAGAATTTTATGACATTGAGCCATGTGTAGTGCAGCGCTTACTGAGTTTGTTGGGGGGCACTCACTTTACTGGCAGCCGAGGCATATGCTGGGGCACTCAGGGTTAAAAAATGGCCCATTTGGTTTATTAGTAACTAGCATAAACCCCTCTTCAGGAATCAAGTAGTATCCAGCCGCAAGTACAATGTCAGCTAAACATTCAGCTCTATAGGAAAACACAGTGTCTTACTGACACCGGTCAGCATAACACGGATTCCTGTCCGTTACCTGTTGATGTTGGCCACATAGGTTCCTGGATACCAGTTATCCTCAGAGCTATCCCAAAAACATAGCATAAACACAGTCTCTCACTGACCCTGTTCAGTATTACTCACGGTTGTCAGACTGCCCACTCCGGAGGTATCTCATAGACCTCCTTCCTCTGGCTCAGGCTAGCTGGCACTCCTTCTCCAGGCTGTGTGATGTCCAGCAAGCTCAGACTCCAGGTGACGCACTTGATCCAACTGCACGGAGTTGACAACTTCCATACTTGCCACCTTCAAACTTTCCTTTGCCAGCTGGTGACAGACCTCTTTGCGCTCTTTCTTCAAGCTTTGTACGTGCGCTTCTACCTGGAGAAAACTTTCGTCTCGCGCTTTCCACATGCACATTTCCTTGGTCAGCTTGTCAACTTGATCCTCTAGTTGTCAGGTGATAGCGGTCGAATTGGACAGCTTCTGCTGCAGGCTCTCTATTTTATCTTGGAGTTGTTCTTCAACTGCGATTCCAGCTGTTGGAGAACTACCACCACCCTGGGACAGTTTTACATTTCCCACGTCCTCGGCTACATAGGGCTGAGTTTTGTCACGGATAAAGTGACCTCTTTCTCAAGGACATTATTTTTATTGGCACCTGTCCCTGTTTCCTTTTTATTTATCTTCTGAGAGGGTGACATTTGTTCAGCCCCTTTTCGCCTTTTACGTCTTGGGCGACGGGAGGAAGACTTGCCATTTATACCTGAGTGAGTCTTACTGCACTCTTTTCCGCTTTCGTCACCCGATTGACCATCCGGGAACCAGCAGTCCCTATTTTTATCGGTGTCAGACGCCATTCCTGGAGCTTCCCCGTCTTCAACAGTCATACCTTTTGTCACCTCTGCCAAGTCCCAGAGTTGTTCTGACCTGTCTGTTTTGGGAGGTGTTAATGCCAATGTCATGTCAATAAGTTGGCCCCATCCACCATTTTCCTGGGTTATGCCTAACTTAGGGCCGTTAACTCTAGGGGGTATCTCCACATTTCCACATTCCATACACATTAATTCTACCAACACCTTTTCCATTCTCCACCCATCCCACAGGGTCTGCAAGTCCCAACAGATTACCATATTATACAGTAAATCCAGGACTACTGTCACTTCCTGCTACATGGACACTTCGGTCGCGTCAATGTAGAGGCAGGTTGTCAAAGGTCCTTTATCGTCTCCATCGGAGCCATTCACTCTCATCCCCGTCCCAGGCAACACAGAACTTTCAGAAGGGGTCCTCAGCAAAGACGATTCACTCCCCAGATCTATCAGTCCCATCACACGTTCTCCATTCAACTAGAAGGGGCACTGTAGAGTCATCTCATTGTCTAGGCAACTCCCAAAATATCATGGACCTGCATAGTACGACTCTCGCTCCTCCCGGCTACAGACCAATGGCGCATTTGCCACCGCCACTTTTTTGCCACCACCCCTATTTGGGTTACTGTCCCCTTTTGGGACTCCACCCCTTTTGGTACTCCATGTCTGTCTGGGTTACTGCTCCCTTTTGGGACCCCACCCCCTTCAGGGACATCACCCCACACTGGGGTACACCCCGTGGACTCCCCCTCCGTTCTCTCAGGCCCAGTTGGTAGTGTACAGTTATGTCTCTCTGGCCTTGTACTGGCCCTTTAAGAGTTTGTATGCTCTGGTACTCTGATGTCCTCCTATGAAACCACCAGTTCCTGCTGGCACTGCCACAGCTCCTGCTGTAGCCACAAACCGCTGACACCTCCATCTGCCGCTCACAAGCCGCTGATGCTGCCACTGCAGCTCCTGCTGCTGCAGAACCTCATGCTGCAACTGCAACTGCAGCTCCTGCTGCCGCAAGGCCCTGCACGTCTCCGCACTGCAGACTTCGTGGACCCACCGATCCACAGAAAGCTTCATAACCCTGCCGAGTTACAGTCAGATGCCTGCAATATTCGTGGCCCCACTGAGCCACAGCAATCACCTCCACACATGCTTTCTGGAATGTTGCCTGTATTCGCCACCATATGTAGTACAGCGCTTACTGAGTGCGTTGGGGGACACTTTGCTGGTCGCTGAGGCATATGCTGGGGCACTCAGGGTTAAAAAAAGTGCATTTGGTTTATTAGTAACCAACATAAACCCTTCTTCAGGAACCAAGTAGTATGCAGCCGCAAGTATTTGTTAAACATTCAGCGCTACAGGAAAACACAGTCTCTTATTGACTTTGGTCAGCATAACACATATTCCTGTCCGATAACTGCTGATATCGGCCACATAGGTTCCCGGATGCCTCTTATCCTCAGAAGTATCCCATAAACATAGCATAAACACAGTCTCTCACTGACCCCGGTCAGTATCACTCACGGTTGGTAGACTGTCCACTCCGGAGGTATCTCCCGGCACTCTTTCCCCAGGCTGTGTGATGTCCAGCAAGCAGGTTTAGTCTGGAGCCACCCACACGGGAAGACTTCTCCTTCACTGCACACAGACCACTCTGTAGTGTCCAGCCTGGACACATGGAAATCTGTCCATACTGACAGACTCCCAAACACTCTCTTCCCACGTGCCAAACAGACCTCCATTACATAGTTGTAACCACATCCAGGTACCTATCACATGGCTAGTCAGGTAATCATGACATCACCGCAGGTCCTCAAACACACAACCACACACAGGCTTCATCTTGGGTGTTCAGACACACACCCTTGGGTGGGTATGTAAGTGACTGGACCGACTCAACTCTCCAAGTCACCTGGAAGCCTCCTAATGTAAAGCAAATCCCTGAGCAGTAGATCTGCTGAGCAAAACACTCCCAGGCTTCCATCACAGAGCCATCCACTTCTGTGATACATACCGGCCATTCATCACGACAACAATCAGTGTCTCACCATCACAGTTCCACCTCTAAGCATATCCTGAGGAGCCCATACAGCAACACCTAGCTGTAACAGGGGTCACTGCCTCACACATGAAAATGAAAAAACACATTGTTTCCACAAAATTCTTGCCCCAAATTTATCATTTTCACAAAGGTAACAGGGAAAAATGGTCCATATAACTTATTGTGCAAGTTGTCTTGAGTACACCAATACCCCATATGTTCTGGAAAACTACAGTTTGGGCACATGGCAGGCCTCAGAAGGAAAGGAGCAGAGGTTGACTTTTGGCGTGCAAAATTGTCTAGCATAGATAGCGAACACCATGTCACATTTGCGGCGACCCTGATGTGCCTAAACAGTAAGAACCTCCACAAGAGATCCAATTTTTTAAACTATATTCCTTAAGGAATTTATCTAGATGTTTGGTGAGCATCTTGAACTCACAGGTGCTTCGCAAAATTTTAAAACAATGGACCATGAAAATTAAGAATTATGTTTTTCCCCAGAAATGTTGCCAATATGTGATCAATAACTAATTTTTAGGCATAGTGGAAAGTTCAGAAGTGAAGGAACGCCATGTCAGAGTTCAGGCTTGCATTCAATGTTTTGTGGTTGCTATGTCACATTGGCAGAGCCTCTAAGGTATCAAGACAGCATTATTTCTATGTGACTCAATTTTATAAACTACAACTCTTAATGAAATCATCCAGGGGTGCAATGATCATATTGAAACCACATGTTTCACAAAATATTACACCATTGAGCGATAAAGAAAAAATTTTCATTTCTAACACTTTTTTGTTGTTCTAGCCCCAGATTTAAATTTTTCACACTAAGAAATAGGTAAGAATGACCACATTTGTCACACCATTTCTCATGAGCAAATCAATACCTCATATGTGGCAGTAAAGTACTGTTTGGTTACAAGGCAAGACTCGGGAGGGAAGGAGTGCTATTTGACTCTTGGAGAATAAATACAATAGAGTAATCTGCAGACTCCATATTCAGAGACCGTGAGTGCCAGCAGAACAGAATCCCCCTCAATTGATCCCAGTTTGGAAATTACACCCCTCGGGTATTTATCTACAGGTGCAGTGAGGATTTTTACTCCATATCTGTTTTCCAGAAAAGATCAGCAATGGATCTTGCTACGTGAAAATGCAAATATGCCATTGTAGTGCTCATACAATGTAGTACCTGTACATTTTGCCCAGCTCATGCTTCTGTAGACATGCACCTCGAAAATTAAGTGGACTTTCCTCGCTACAGTAATGCTAAAATTGGGAATGCTAAATAGGGTCTAAGCACACTGTGGGGTTCAGAAGGAGGGGGGCTTTAGGATTTGGGAGAGCAGATTTCACAGTTTTTTTCTTAGTGGAAGCACATCACTTTCCCAGAGCCTTTGTGCTACCAGTAATGTGGTCACCCTCTATATTTTTGTTAACAGTTGATGAACCTAAATGGGGACTTTTTCGGAGTTTGAGGTGTAGCTTTTATTGGTGGCATTTTGGGGTACAGAACATTTTGGATAACATTTATCCTGTGTTCTACACTGAGCACTTAAATAAGTGTTTCCATCTAAATCTATAAAATACATTATTTTTATCAAAACCCTGAGGGATCCAGTCACTAATGTGGCAGCAGAGTTACTCTGGACTCTGTGTGGCTTCTGTTTGACGTTATCCAGCTTTTCATAGGTGCGCAAAGCTGTGGCTGGCTGCGCTTTTATGCTCACCTAAAAAGACAGACACCGCCGGATCATAGGTCAGATGGCTTCATAATAGGGCATCTCAAGTGGGGAGTTCTGTCTGAATCACGTATTTCAGAGATATAAATGGAAACCCGGTGTAAGCACTCAGCAAAGAGTGCAAGATAAATGTGAGCCATGCCTTAGGCTAAGTTCACACTTGCGTTTTGGTAGAGTGCGTAGAGCTGCGTACTTCCTCCCTTAAGCTCCGCCTACTTATGCACAACTTCCTTTAAGTTCTGCCTACTTCCGCATGTATCTTGCGGACCTATCTTTAACATTGGGTATGCAGGGACATATGCTGTATGCAGATGCGTCCGCATGCATTGTTTTGACATGCAAGCTGACCACACAGAAATGCAACATGTTGCGTTCGGCGGGCATGTCAAAACGACGCATGCAAACGCATCCTCATACAACGCATGTCCCTGCATACCCAATGTTAAAGATAGGTACACAGGAGGCATGCGGACGCAGGCGGAGCTTAAGGGAAGACGTGCGTAAGTAGGCGAAGCTTAAGGGAAGAAGTACGCAGCACTACAAACTCTACTCAAACGCAAGTGTGAACCCGGCCTTACTGCTATAAACAAACAAATCAAAAGCAAGTCAGGAATTAGTTTTATTTATTTTTACACTGTTCCTTGTGCAGTATAAGTAATTAGACGTCTCTATTCTTCAGATCAGTGCGATTACAGCAATACTAGTTTTATTCTTTTTATTTGGGAGCTGTCAAGCACTAAAATATACTGTACTTTTTTTTTCAAAATAAAGTGTTTGCATCATCATATTTTAAGAGCTATAATTTTTACATATTTCTGCTGACTGAGTCATGTGAGGGCTTGTTTTTTTGCAGAATGGGTTGACCTTTTTATTAGTACCATTTTCGGACACAACATCTTTTGATAGCTTTTACGATTTTTGGAAGGCAGAAAAAAACCCAGCTATCCAGGAATTTTTTTTGGGCCATTTTTATGTTCACTGTGTAGTAAAATTGATAACATAGCTTTATTCTTGGGGTCAGTACAATTATGGCAATACCACATTTATATCATTTTTTTCATTTTATTCTACACAATAAAAATAATTTTCTAAAAACAGTATTGTTTTTCCATTGCTTTATTTGGAGATCTATATCTTTTGTTATTTTTATACTGATGGAGCTGTAGAGTTGTTTGTTTTTTGCGGGACAAGATGCCATTTTAAGCTATATAGTACCAATTTAATTTCATAGAATCATAGAATCATAGAATCGTAGAGTTGGAAGGGACCTCCTGGGCCATCTGGTCCAACCCCCTGCTCAAAGCAGGATTCGCTAAATCATCCCAGTTAGATGTCTGTCCAGCCTCTGTTTGAAGACTTCCATTGAAGGAGAACTCACCACTTCTCGTGGCAGCCTGTTCCACTCATTGATCACTCTAACTGTCAAAAAGTTTTTTCTAATATCTAATCTGTGTCTCCTCCCATTCAGCTTCATCCCATTGCTTCTAGTCTTTCCTTTTGCAAATGAGAATAAAGTTGATCCTTCTACAATGTGACAGCCCTTTAGATATTTGTAGACAGCTATTAAGTCTCCTCTCAGTCTTCTCTTTTGCAAACTAAACATTCCCAAATCCTGCAACCTTTCCTCATAAGACAGGGTTTGCAGACCGGTCACCATTCTGGTCGCTCTTTTCTGAACTTGCTCCAGTTTGTTGATGTCTTTTGCAATGGTCTTTTTTTTATCTCGTTTTACTCCACTTTTTTCCAGCAGTATGATGAAAAAACAGTTTTCTGCCACATTTATTCTTTTTCTTACGATATTTACGATGAAGGGTACATTGAAGGGTTTAACTAGTGGGACAGTTGTATAAGTCAGGTTGTTCCGGACGCAGCGATACCAAATGTGTGTAATTTTTTTTTGTACAATATGCGTTGCAATCCATGAGACTTGTGTGATTATTATTATTATTATTTATTATTATAGCACCATTTATTCCATGGCGCTTTACATGTGGTATACATAATATACAGGCAGTTCTGTTAAACAGGGCACTTTAGAAGGTCATTGTCTGAACTCTGGGTGCCATGGCAACTATCGGCTCCCCGTGATTTGACATGGGGGTGAGAGCACCCTCCTTCTCACAACCTTCCAAATGTTGCGATTGCTCTCGATCTGTTCAGCTGGCATCTCCGCCAAGCTCCTCGTGCAGAGGTGCTGATATTTCAGCTGTCAGTGGCAAATGTCGGCACGGGACTATCACTGCGTGTTTACATAGAGTGACAGTTTAAATCCATGACTCACATAGCATGTCATGATATGGGAATTGACACCCGCTCATGCTATGTCCGCTATTAGTCGTACAGAGTTTAATTCCATGGTGCTGTACATGAGAATGGGTTATATGCGTAATGCAAATATAAATTACTGTGAACGAACTAACACTGGCAGACTGAAGAAGAAAGCCCCAGCTTACAGTATACAAGATAATGGAGAAGGAGATAGTAGGCTGGGAGGTTGTAGCAGCTCCGGTGGTTATGAGGTGAGTTTTTGCAGCCTGTAAACTTTGTAGATGAGATGCATTTATAAGTTCTGTTTGAAAGTTCCAAATATGGTGGATAATTGGACGTGTTGGGGCACAAAATTCCAGAGAATGGGGAATACTTGATAGAAGTCATGGAGGTAATTGCTTGGGGAAATTATGAGTCTAGGGGAGAGAAGGCGGTTTTTGGAGAACCGTAGATTATGTGTGGTATTACGACATACTAATGACAGGTAATTGATGGAAAATTAAAGCTAAATTTTCAAACCATCTTGATTTATTTTGTATTGAGTCAGAACACTTACTGTACATGCTTTGGCATGTTATCAGTCAGGTAAATAATGGTTTTCTGAGGAATGTTCTGCCATGCTCAATGGACACACAAATCATTAAGATCTGCTCCTTGGCAGCTCACTTTGCAATTGCCAACCAATCATCTCCCAGATATACTTGATGGGAGACAAGTCCGGAAATACTGCTGGCCATTTTAACATGTTTAGGCCATGTGGCCTGCCCACAGGAGCAACATGTGGCCTAGTGTTATCATGAATTATAATATTATAAAGGCTCTTGGGACACTTTCACGTTCCCTTATGATCGCCTCTTCAGAGTTGGCTCTAGTGATAAGTGGATTCCCTAACAAACAGGCATTCCTCACATGTATTCAGGCATGTATAATGCAGCTGCATCGACAAACACTAAATCTCCGAGCACGCCAAATACTCGGAGATCACCCGAGCATGCTCAGGAAAACCCGAGCAGCAAGTATACTTGCTCATCACTAGTTGTCACCCATTGAGCATATTTGGGACGTTATTGGTTAGCAATTGTAAAAGAAGCTGCCAGCAGTGGATCTTTATAATTTTTATACAAATGCATTCAGCGTGGCAAAACATTCCTCAGACATTTATTGATAACCTCCTTGATAGCCGCCAAGACTTGTGTATTTGTGCAATTCTGAGTAAATGAAGATGTTTATGAATACTTAATATTTTTTTGTCAATTGCATATCATTAACATGTCTATAAGTCCTCTGATCTTCATAATTCTATGACTTTTCTTTCCTTCTAATTTCTGTGTTGAGTAATGTATTTCTACTAGATGAATTAGAAGATTAGAATTAAGATTAGAATTAATTGTAGTTATAAGGTGTTTAATAAAATTAATTGGATGTACACCTTTTTGTGTATTGCTTTTTCTCTTTTTCTCTTCTGTATATGGAAGACATCTTAGCAGCTAGTATCCACACACTAACTCACACGGAACTGAAAATTAATAATAGAGCATGCAGATGGACAAACTAATGAAAAAAGCAAGTTACAGGTCATAAAATGAGCTGAAAGTCTAATACCATGCACACACACTAATTAAATGAGAGCTATGCTCTGCAGCATGTTAAAAAGAACATCTAGTTCACAGTCAACAAATCTTAAAATAAAAAAAACGAGTTCCATTTTCAAATCTATCATTCACTTTTAAAATGAGGTCATATATTTCTTCAACCACTAGAGGGAGCTACATTACTTTTTAAAATTACAGAGTGCTCGCTAAGCCACATCTTAGAAGCTAGTCTCACTTATAAAAAGTGTCAGTGGGAACTGGAACTGTTGTTAACAAGTGTTTCTCAAAATCCATTCCATTCCAGTAGCCTATAATTTCTATACTGTTTTATGGAACATCTGGAAAAATCTGTTGTAATTGCTTTATTTTAAAGCAATGTTGCAAATGCAACTTTGTTATGTATACCTGATTCATCAAAAGGGGACACACTCGAATAAATGTGATGAAAACTAAAAATATAGCCAGGCCTGATCTGTTGTAGGCTGTTACACCCTGAAATAAAACCTCCAAGGGTATTTACTTATTTTACTCGCTCATTTAGTGCCATTAATTCCACAGCACTTTACAGACATCACCATCACAATCTCAATTCCCTATCAGTATGTCTTTGGAGTGTGGGAGTAAACCCACGCAAACATGGGGAGAGCATAGACTCCTTGCAGATGTTGTGCTTAGTGGCATATGACCCAAGACTAGAGTTGAGCGAAACGGGTCGAAAAATTTCAAAAGTCCCCGACTTTTGGCAAAGTCGGGTTTCATGAAACGAAACCCGACCCTAGGATAAGGTCGGCCACGAGGTCGGCGACTTACGCGCCAAAGTCGAGTTTCAAAAGTTTGTTTTGCGCTCTTTTTCAGCCAATCAGGATCCACGGACACTGTGGGCAACGTGATGACATAGGCACGGGTCACCACCATCTTTCAGAAGGGCATGCAAATGATTGGCTTGCTTTGGTGGGCGTCACAGGGGGTATAAAAGGGCGTGCACGCCGACCGCCATCTTACTTCTGCCGATCTTAGCATAGGGAGAGGTTGCTGCTGATTCTGTAGGGAGAGCGTTAGGCAGGGAAGAAGAAAAAAAAACTGCTTCTGCTGCTAGCGATTGTGCCTGTACAACACACCAGTCACTGTGTGTGCAGTGCAAGGGAAGCTATATTGTGGTGTATCAGTGGTGTTGGTTGTTGGGCTGCCTTCTAAGGCTTCCTGACCGCTGCATTGCTGTTTACCCACTGCTCTGCAAACTGCTTTTTTAAAAGCAGTACAATCTCCCTTATCCTCTAGTCACTTTTGTCACAGCTGTGCCATCGAGCCTGTGACATAGCGCTCAGATATCAGTGGGCCTCACACAATCCAAAAGTGTCCAGTGTCCACAAGTGTCTGCAGAAATTCAAAATCTCCCTTATCCTCTAGTCACTTTTGTCACAGCTGTGCCATCGAGCCTGTGACATAGCGCTCAGATATCAGTGGGCCTCACACAATCCAAAAGTGTCCAGTGTCCACAAATGTCTGCAGAAATTCAAAATCTCCCTTATCCTCTAGTCACTTTTGTCACAGCTGTGCAATCGAGCCTGTGACATAGCGCTCAGATATCAGTGGGCCTCACACAATCCAAAAGTGTCCAGTGTCCACAAGTGTCTGCAGAAATTCAAAATCTCCCTTATCCTCTAGTCACTTTTGTCACAGCTGTGCCATCGAGCCTGTGACATAGCGCTCAGATATCAGTGGGCCTCACACAATCCAAAAGTGTCCAGTGTCCACAAGTGTCTGCAGAAATTCAAAATCTCCCTTATCCTCTCGTCACTTTTGTCACAGCTGTGCCATCGAGCCTGTGACATAGCGCTCAGATATCAGTGGGCCTCACACAATCCAAAAGTGTCCAGTGTCCACAAGTGTCTGCAGAAATTCAAAATCTCCCTTATCCTCTAGTCACTTTTGTCACAGCTGTGCCATCGAGCCTGTGACATAGCGCTCAGATATCAGTGGGCCTCACACAATCCAAAAGTGTCCAGTGTCCACAAGTGTCTGCAGAAATTCAAAATCTCCCTTATCCTCTCGTCACATTTGTCACAGCTGTGCCATCGAGCCTGTGACATAGCGCTCAGATATCAGTGGGCCTCACACAATCCAAAAGTGTCCAGTGTCCACAAGTGTCTGCAGAAATTCAAAATCTCCCTTATCCTCTAGTCACTTTTGTCACAGCTGTGTCATCGAGCCTGTGACATAGCGCTCAGATATCAGTGGGCCTCACACAATCCAAAAGTGTCCAGTGTCCACAAGTGTCTGCAGAAATTCAAAATCTCCCTTATCCTCTCGTCACTTTTGTCACAGCTGTGCCATCGAGCCTGTGACATAGCACTCAGATATCAGTGGGCCTCACATAATCCAAAAGTGTCCAGTGTCCACAAGTGTCTGCAGAAATTCAAAATCTCCCTTATCCTCTCGTCACTTTTGTCACAGCTGTGCCATCGAGCCTGTGACATAGCGCTCAGATATCAGTGGGCCTCACACAATCCAAAAGTGTCCAGTGTCCACAAGTGTCTGCAGAAATTCAAAATCTCCCTTATCCTCTAGTCACTTTTGTCACAGCTGTGCAATCGAGCCTGTGACATAGCGCTCAGATATCAGTGGGCCTCACACAATCCAAAAGTGTCCAGTGTCCACAAGTGTCTGCAGAAATTCAAAATCTCCCTTATCCTCTCGTCACTTTTGTCACAGCTGTGCCATCGAGCCTGTGACATAGCGCTCAGATATCAGTGGGCCTCACACAATCCAAAAGTGTCCAGTGTCCACAAGTGTCTGCAGAAATTCAAAATCTCCCTTATCCTCTCGTCACTTTTGTCACAGCTGTGCCATCGAGCCTGTGACATAGCGCTCAGATATCAGTGGGCCTCACACAATCCAAAAGTGTCCAGTGTCCACAAGTGTCTGCAGAAATTCAAAATCTCCCTTATCCTCTCGTCACTTTTGTCACAGCTGTGCCATCGAGCCTGTGACATAGCGCTCAGATATCAGTGGGCCTCACACAATCCAAAAGTGTCCAGTGTCCACAAGTGTCTGCAGAAATTCAAAATCTCCCTTATCCTCTCGTCATTTTTGTCACAGCTGTGCCATCGAGCCTGTGACATAGCGCTCAGATATCAGTGGGCCTCACACAATCCAAAAGTGTCCAGTGTCCACAAGTGTCTGCAGAAATTCAAAATCTCCCTTATCCTCTCGTCACTTTTGTCACAGCTGTGCCATCGAGCCTGTGACATAGCACTCAGATATCAGTGGGCCTCACACAATCCAAAAGTGTCCAGTGTCCACAAGTGTCTGCAGAAATTCAAAATCTCCCCTGTCCTATAGACACCTTGTACCTTGTTTTACATTACTATATAGTTTGTTGGATTTTGTCTACATTTCTACAAAAAATGAGGAAGTCTGGTGGAAGAGGCCGTGGAATTGGGCGGGGGTTGGCAGCTGGTAATGATGGTGTTGGTGGTGGATCTGATGGTAGTGGCAAGAGCAAAATAGGACCGAATGCAGGAGGTGTTGAGCCTGCGTCATCGTCTGGCTCCATAAGGCTTCGAAGGCTTAGTTTTCTAGGAGTTGGCAAACCGCTTTTAAAGCCAGAGCATCAGGAAAAAGTTTTGTCTTACATTGCTGACTCAGCCTCCAGCTCTATCGCCTCCTCTTCTTCAGTTGTAAAAAGTAAAAGCACTGAGTCATCATTGGAGGCTCATGTTCATGAACCACACCTTTCCTTGTGTCCTTCACCCCAACCAAGGTTGAAGGATGACGCAGGCCATACTACTGATTACTCCATTGAGCTGTTTTCACATACCATGCCTGGATTATCAAGTGAAATGGTGAATTACCCATGCCAAGATGAATCTGACATGGAGTGCACTGATGCACAGCCGCTGATGGATGATTCTGCTGGTACATTCACTCAGAGCACTACATTGTCCTCGCAGTGTACAGAGCCAGATTCTGACCCTGATGAGACTCGGGTGCCCCTTCCCGCACACTATACCACCATACACGGTGACACAGAGGAAGGTGCACATGACATTGAAGAGGAGGTGATGGATGACCCAGTTGTTGACCCAGATTGGCATCCATTGGGGGAAGAGGGTGCTGCTTACAATAGCTCAGATGAGGAGCATCCACAGCAGACATCGACATCGCATCAGCTGTTATCTGGCAGGCCTGGAGCACTCCAAAGACAGGTTCCAAAAATCAAAAGAGTTGCTGGACAGCTTGTCCAGAGGGTCAAAAGATCACAGCGTGCTAGGCCGCAAAATGTCTGCCAAAGTAGGAAGAGTGCAGTGTGGCACTTTTTTGAACCAAATCCTCATGATCAGGCCAAGGTTATCTGTAAGAAGTGCGCAAAGACCTTTAGCCGAGGTAAAAATCTGAAAAATTTGAATACCAGTTGCATGCTTAGACATTTAACCACCATGCACTTGCAAGCGTGGACACAACACCAAACCTCATGTGCAACTGATCACAACGAAGGTAGTCAGCAACGCTACATTGTTTCCCCCACTGTAAGCCCACTGGTTAGCACAGCAGCAAATGTTGAGGTGTCGTTGCAAGGCCACAGCAGTCAGGGAATCCCACTGTTATATCAACGAAAGACTGATTCTAGGCCATCAGAAAGAACACCAACTCCATCACCATCATCAACCCTCTCTCAGTCCGCCCAGTCCACCGCTACTTCCACCTATGCAGCTCTCAAGTCCAGCTCACCCTCCCAGACACTATGAGTAGGTCAAGAAAGTACTCAGTCTCTCATCCGCGTACACTGGGTTTGAACGCCCACATTGCCAAACTAATCTCGTTTGAGATGATGCCCTTTCGGTTGGTGGAAAGCGCAGCTTTCCGCGAACTCATGGCCCATGCAGTACCACGCTATGACCTACCCAGTCGCCACTTCTTCTCTCGCAAAGCCATCCCAGCCCTCCACCATCATGTGAAAGACCGCATTGTCCATGCACTCAAGCAGTCAGTGAGCGGAAAGGTGCACCTCACAACTGATGCATGGTCCAGTCGGCATGGCCAGGGCCGTTACGTGTCCATCACTGCGCACTGGGTTAATGTGGTGGATGCAGGGTCCACAGGGGACAGCGGTGGTGGGACAGTGCTGCCTAGCCCACGGTATAGGAAACAGTTGGCCGTAGGCGTTTGACCCTCCTCCTCCTCCTCCTCCAGAAGCGAAAGCTCGTCCACAGAGCGCAGTTGTACGAGCACTCCATCTGCAGCTGCCACTGTTGCACACGAGGTGTCCCCCTATCGAGCAGCTAGTGGAAAGCGTCAGCAGGCTGTGTTGCAGATGATGTGTTTGGGCGACAGACACACCGCCGAGGTGCTGGCCGAGTACTTGAAGCGACAAACTGAGTCATGGCTGGGCAGTGTACATCTTGAGGCAGGCAAGGTAGTTAGTGATAACAGCCGTAATTTTGTGGCAGCCATAGCCCTTTCAAAACTCAGCCACATACCTTGCTTGGCTCAAACCTTGAACCTGGTGGTGCAGTGCTTCCTCAAAAATTATCCGGAGTTAACAGCCCTGCTCCAGAAAGTGCGAAGACTGTGCGCGCACATCCGCCGGTCGCCTGTACACTCCGTTTGTATGCATAAGCTGCAGCGATTGCTCCACCTTCCCAACCACCGCTTCATTATCGACATTGCAACAAGGTGGAACTCCACCCTGCACATGGTGGAGCGGCTGTGCGAGCAGAGGCAGGCCATAATGCATTTGTGGGAGGATACACGGCCAGGCACTTTGAGAGCAGACATGGAGTTGACAGGTGTGCAGTGGTCGAAGCTGAAAGACCTCTGTAAAGTCCTTCAGTGTTTTGAGGAATGCACATGGCTGGTAAGCGCAGACGACGCCATCCTAAGCATGAGCATCCCACTTATGCGTCTGCTCATGCAAACTTTGACGCACCTTATGGAGCAGGCTTCTGCAGCCAATGTTGATGAGGAGGAAGAGGAGGAGGGAATCCTTGATGACATTCAGCCATTGTCTGCTCAGGGACCTCTCCTGGACGAGGTGGAGGAAGAAGAGGAGGAGGAGAAGGAGGATGATGGGGATGATTACTTAGGGGAGGAGGATGCATCTCGTGGGGCAAGTGAAAATGTTGGCGTGCCAAGGTCTGGTACAGGGTTTGTGCGTGACTGGAGGGATGTGGATTTTCCAGAAAGTGCTCCTCCAACCAGCACTCGCAGTGCATCATTGACACCGGGAACATTGGCCCACATGTCAGATTATGCCTTGCAGATCCTAAAAAGGGACCCCCGCATTGCCAAAATGATGAACGATGACGACTACTGGTTGGCCAGCATCCTGGATCCACGCTATAAAGGCAAATTACAAAACATCATGCCACAGGAGAACCTTGACCTAATATTGGCTAATAAACAAGCAACTCTGGTAAATCGGTTGCTTGAGGCATTCCCAGCACACAGCAGCGGTGATGGTTCTCACACGAGGCATACGGGCCAGGGGCAGCTTGGCAGAGGTGTTCATGGTGCACACAGCAGAAGTGGCGTTGGAGACAGGGGTTTTATGACAATGTTGTGGACTGATTTTTCAAGTACCGCTCACACAACTGGTAATACTGCATCGATGGAAAGTGACAGGAGACAGCAGTTGTCAACTATGGTTACAAACTACTTTTCCTCCCATATCGATGTTCTCCCACACAGGTCATTCCCCTTTGACTATTGGGCCGCTAAACTGGACACCTGGCCTGAATTGGCACAATATGCCTTACAGGAGCTCGCTTGCCCAGCTGCAAGTGTGCTATCGGAAAGAGTCTTCAGTGCAGCTGGATCAATCCTGACAGAAAAAAGGACCTGTCTGTCAACCCAAAATGTGGATGATCTAACCTTCATTAAAATGAACCACGCATGGGTTTCCAAGGATTTTGTCCCACCTTCCCCTGATGACACATAGGGTGACAGAAAAATGGCTTGCTTTGGTCCACCTCTTCCTGGGACTTGACCTATTTCACCTTTTGCATCAGCTGAATGTCCAACATCAACATATGCCACTTTCTAAAACTCCCTAACTGTGCTGCCTCCCCCCCCCATGGCCGGGGTCACCACCTAGCGCACGACACCGTGCGAGTGCCGTTGCCCTGGGCAGGTGGGTAGGCCGACTCTTGGGCGCGGGCACTGGCACAGGGTCCCTCATAGTGCAATCAAGTGTCTCTGACGGTGGTGGTGCACACCCGCCGTCAGACACACCGCCGTACTATGAGGGGCCCAGTGCCAGTACCAACGCCCACGAGTGGGCCCCCCTTGCTTGGGCAGGGCCCCAGCATTTGCAATCTTTACCTCTCCCTGCTCCTCCGCTGTGTAGTCTGGGCCGTCAAATCCATACTGTGCCTGACACCGTCTGAGCCTGCCTCCTGATGTATAGACATATATTTTGAATGTGTACGCTATCCATACATGTTATCCAGGGATACGGCACCCTTTCTAACCTTTGTGCAATCACGTGCAATCCATACTATGCCTAACACCGTCTGAGCCTGCCTCCTGATGTATAGACATATATTTTGAATGTGTACGCTATCCATACATGTTATCCGGGGATATGGTACCCTTTCTAACCTTTGTGCAATCACGTGCAATCCATACTGGGCCTAGCACCGTCTGTGCCTGCCTCCTGATGTATAGACATATATTTTGAATGTGTACGCTATCCATACATGTTATCTGGGGATACGGTACCCTTTCTAACCTTTGTGCAATCACGTGCAATCCATACTGGGCCTAGCACCGTCTGTGCCTGCCTCCTGATGTATAGACATATATTTTGAATGTGTACGCTATCCATACATGTTATCCGGGGATACGGTACCCTTTCTAACCTTTGTGCAATCCATACTGGGCCTAACACCGTCTGAGCCTGCCTCCTGATGTATAGACATATATTTTGAATGTGTACGCTATCCATACATGTTATCCAGGGATACGGTACCCTTTCTAACCTTTGTGCAATCACGTGCAATCCATACTGGGCCTAGCACCGTCTGTGCCTGCCTCCTGATGTATAGACATATATTTTGAATGTGTACGCTATCCATACATGTTATCCGGGGTTACGGTACCCTTTCTAACCTTTGTGCAATCACGTGCAATCCATACTATGCCTAACACCGTCTGAGCCTGCCTCCTGATGTATAGACATATATTTTGAATGTGTACGCTATCCATACATGTTATCCGGGGATACGGTACCCTTTCTAACCTTTGTGCAATCACGTGCAATCCATACTGGGCCTAGCACCGTCTGTGCCTGCCTCCTGATGTATAGACCTATATTTTGAATGTGTATGCTATCCATACATGTTATCCGGGGATACGGTACCCTTTCTAACCTTTGTGCAATCACGTGCAATCCATACTGGGCCTAGCACCGTCTGTGCCTGCCTCCTGATGTATAGACATATATTTTGAATGTGCTCCCTATCCATACATGTTATCCGGGGATACGGTACCCTTTCTAACCTTTGCGCAATCACGTGCAATCCATACTGGGCCTAGCACCGTCTGTGCCTGCCTCCTGATGTATAGACATATATTTTGAATGTGTACGCTATCCATACATGTTATCCGGGGATACGGTACCCTTTCTAACCTTTGTGCAATCACGTGTAATCCATACTGGGCGTGAGAACAGCTGGCGAGCTGTTAAGCAAGCTACAGCACCTGTGGTTTGCACACGTAAGTTTTTCATTTTTTCAGGAATGACGGTTAGGCCTAATTCCGGAACTGCGGTTGACCTGCACTTACTGGGAAATCATCGTTCGCGGGTAATAATTGTAATCATAGATCCCCATCACTAACGTTGTTCAGCGGGTTATCTGCACCTGTAAGCAACAAACGCTGGCCTTTTCAGTGTAGCGCACATGCAGCCACGGACATGTAAGGGCATGACACACCAGTTATTGGCCAATCTCATGTGCCAGAGCCTCACGTGTCCCTCTAGTAAGCCGGACTCGGACCGCGGGGCATGACGGAGTCTCGTTCGTTAACGGAATTAAGCTTGCAATGTGTGCATCTTTTCTGTAGCTGGCATGGTTGAGGTTTCCCAGGTGGAGTCGAATTTAACCGTAGGCTCCACTCCTGGTGGTGCCCTTCTGGACATTCCTTTAAGGTTCAGCTTTGCAACCATACTGCCCACGTAAAACAAACACTTTGCCTTCATGAACGCTGTTTGGAGGGTCATGACTCGTGGGAATAACGCCGCCCAATCAGTTAACCTGCTAGAGAGATCCTTCGTTGCTCCCAAGCATGACATCACACTCCCTAGGAGGAAGGTAATGCCACTGTGGCGACCGTACTCCTGGGGGCGACACAAGTGCACTGATGCCCAGCCACTGCTCGATGAATCTGCTGGTACATTGACCCAGACCACTACATTCCCCTCGCACGCTACCCGGCCTGAATCTGACCCTGATGAAACTCAGGTTACCCTTCCCATATACAGTTCCATCTTACACGGTGACAAAGAGGAAGCTGCAGATGAAAGTGCAGGTTCGGCCCACCCGCCATCAGACACACCACCGTACTATCAGGGGCCCTGTGCCAGTGCCGTCGCCAACGAGTGGGCCCCCCCTGCTTGCTCAGGATCACAGCACTTGCAAGGTTGAAATACTGTGCAGTGAGATGGAAGATGGGGACGACGAGGAGTCCAGACTAGTACAGGGATTCCCTAGCGAGGAGACTTATTTGATTGTTTTCAATGTTGGGACAGCAATTTTTGGGGAGCACTATACTCTGGAGAATGATAGATGGGGCCCACCATACACTGGAACATTCCAAAGGTGGACATCAGACACTGGAGCAGCATTTACAGGGCCCATTATACACTAGAGCATTAGAAATGGGGCCCATTATGTTTGGAGCATTATTTGGGCCCATAAGACAGTGGAGCTTCATCCATGGGGACCAACATATACTGTAGCATTATGTGGAGCGCATCATATACTGTTTCAAACATTATATGGGACCAATGATTCTGTATGGAGAAATAGATGGGCCTCGTCATGAGATGTAAAAAGTGAAGTATTTTTCATTGTACTATACCGCTATTTCTCTGCCGTATCAGAGCATCATGAGTTGTGGAATGTGTTAAAGGGGCGCTCTTTCGCCCAGGGCACATGAAAATCTGGAGCCAGCCCTACCCCCCCACAACTTTAGCCAAATAACCCCCATTTTTCAGTGCGTAACTAGTATTATGAAGTAAATTAAGGTTGACAAGCTTAAGTAATAAGAATTGATGCTTTTGGCATTCAAATGGGCACTGTAGGTGTGTTTCCTGTCTTCCTCTCACTGCCGACTTTTATTCCCCATTGACTTACATTGGGTTTCGTGTTTCGGGACGACCCCGACTTTTCCCTATAATCGGCCGATCTTGCTCGACCCGACTTTTGGAAAAGTCGGGTTTCACGAAACGAAACTCGACCCTAAAAAAACAAAAGTCGCTCAACTCTACCCAAGACACTAAGGGTATGTGCACACATTGCGGATTCGTGTGCGGATTTTTCTGCCCGGAATCTGCAGAATCCGCAGATCAAAATGCCTGCATTTTAACTGTAAATTTAGTGCAGATTTCCTGCAGATTTAGTGCGGATTTCCCCTTCGTTTTTACACTTGCGGATTCCTAGAATGGAATACTTGTAAAAACCCTGCAGAATCCGCACAAAGAATTGACATGCTGCGGAAAATAAACTGCTCCGTTTCCGCACAGAATTTTCTGCAGCATGTGCACAGTGGTTTTTGTTTTCCATAGGATAACATAGTACTGTACATCCCATGGAAAACCGCTGCGGATCCGCAGGGTCAAATCTGCTGCGGATCTGCAGACAAATCCACAACGTGTGCACATACCCTCACACTGCAAGGCTGCAGTGCTAAACCCTGAGCCACCACGCTGTAATTATATAGAATCATTCCTTCCACAGTTCTTTAAAGGCATCATCATTAGTGACTTCAAACTACCTCGCAATCTATATTTATTACTAGATGGTGGCCCAATTCTAACGCATCGGGTATTCTAGAATATATATGCAGTTTATTTTTTAAGATTTAATAATAATGCAATAATGCACCCCCAATCCTGATATGTATGATTCTCTCACCCCCAACCCTGATATGCATGCTACCCCTCAACCCCCTATCCTGGTATGCATGGTCCCCTGACCCCCCAATCCAGGAATGCATGGTCCTCTCACCCTCCCAATCCTGGTATGCATGGTCCTCTCACCTCTCTTTCCTGGTATGCATGGTCCTCTCACCCCCCAATCCTGGTATGCATGGTCCTCTCACCCCTCTTTCCTGGTATGCATGGTCCCCTCAGCCCCCTTTGCTGGTATGCATGGTCCTCTCACCCCCCAATCCTGGTATGCATGGTCCCCTCACCCCCCTATCCTGGTATGCATGGTCCCCTCACCCCCCTTTCTTGGAATGCATGGTCCCCTCACCCCCCTTTGCTGGTATGCATGGTCCTCTCACACCCCAATCCTGGTATGTATGCTCACCATCACCCCCCTTTCCTGGTATGTATGGTCCCCTCACTCCCCAATCCTGGTATGCATGGTATCCTCACCCCCCTTTCCTGGTATGCATGGTCCCCTCACCCCCCAATCCTGGTATGCATGGTCCTCTCACCCCTCTTTCCTCGTATGCATGGTCCTCTTACCCCCCTTTCGGGGTATGCATGGTCCCCTCAGCCCCCAATCCTGGTATGCATGCTCCTCTAACCCCCCAATCCTGGTATGCATGGTCCCCTCACCCCCCTATCCTGGTATGCATGGTCCCCTCACCCCCCTTTGCTGGTATGCATGGTCCACTCACACCTCAATCCTGGTATGTATGCTCACTGTCCCCCCCCTTTCCTGGTATGTATGGTCCCCTCACTCCCCAATCCTGGTATGCATGGTATCCTCATCCCCCTTTCCTAGTATGCATGGTCCCTTCACCCCCATTCTGGTATGCATGGTCCCCTCACCCCCCTTTCCTGATATGCATGGTCCCCTCACCCCCCAATCCTGGTATGCATGGTCCTCTTACCCCCCTTTCGGGGTATGCGTGGTCCCCTCACCCCCCCTGTCCTGGTATGCATGGTCCCCTCACCCCCCTGTCCTGGTATGCATGGTCCCCTCACCCCCCTTTCTTGGTATGCATGGTCCTCTCGCACACCAACCCTGGTATGTATGCTCACCGTCACACCCCTTTCCTGGTATGCATGGTCCCCTCACCCCTCCAATCCTGGTAAGCATGGTATCCTCACCCCCCTTTCTTGGTATGCATGGTCCCCTCACCCCCCTTTCTTGATATGCATGGTCCCCTCATCCCCCAATCCTGGTATGCATGGTCCTCTTACCCCCCCTTTTGGGGTATGCATGGTCCCCTCACCCCCCAGTCCTGGTATGCATGGTCCTCTCACCCCCCAATCCTGGTATGCATGGCCCCCTCACCCCCAATCCTGATATGCATGGTCCACTCACCCCCCTTTCCTGGTATGCATGGTCCCCTCACCCCCCCTTTCTTTGTATGCATGGTCCCCTCACCCCCCTTTCCTGGTATGCATGGTCCCCTCACCCCCCCTTTCGTGGTATGCATGGTCCCCTCACCCCCCCTTTCTTTGTATGCATGGTCCACTCACCCCCCTTTCCTGGTATGCATGGTCCCCTCACCCCCCCTTTCGTGGTATGCATGGTCCCCTCACCCCCCTATCCTGGTATGCATGGTCCCCTCACCCCCTTTTCTTGGTATGCATGGTCCCCTCACCCCCTTTTCTTGGTATGCATTGTCCCCTCACCCCCCAATCCTGGTATGCATGGTCCCCTCAAACCCCTATCCTGGTATGCATGGTCCACTCACCCCCCAATCCTGGTATGCATGGTCCCCTCACCCCCCAATCCTGGTATGCATGGTCCCCTCACCCCCCCTATCCTGGTATGCATGGTCCCCTTACCCCCCAATCCTGGTATGCATGGTCCCCTCACCCCCAAATCCTGGTATGCATGGTTCCCTCACCCCCCTTTCCTGGTATGCATGGTCCCCTCACTTCCCTTTCCTGGTATGCATGGCCCCCTCAACCCCCTTTCCGTGTAGCCGCGACCAATCAGCAACGCGGCCCTGTAGCCGTGACCAATCACTGCCGCGGCTCTGTACAAAAATAATATTAAAAAAATTAAAATAGGTATTCTCACCTTCCGACGGCCTCCTATCTTCTTTCCACGCGCCCGGCCTCGCATTCCCAGTAATGCTTTGCGGCTTAGACCGCTGATGACGTCGGTCTTCTTTCTCGCTCTCGCGAGAGTGACGTCGGTCTTCTTTCTCGCTCTCGCGAGAGTGACATCATCAGCGGTCTAAGCCGCAAAGCATAACTGGGAACGCGAGGACGGGAAAGAAGACAGGAGGCCATCGGAAGGTGAGAATAACTTTTTTATTTTAATTCTCCTTTTTACAGATTAAGGCCTGCGCCTGCTGCTGATTGGTTGCGGCCGCGCAGCTTACCGTTACAAGCAGCTGCGCCTGTCGCTGATTGGTTGTGCCCTGGCGGTGGGCCTGGAGGCCGCGACCAGTCAGTGGCCCGCGATTTTGGTTACAGACAGACACGATAAGGGGTTTATATACAATACAGATTAGTATGTCTTTGGATTTTGGGAGGAAACCAACAGAATCATGAGGAGAATAGTGCTAACCACTGATCCCCAGTGCTGCCCAATCTGTGCAAATGATGTATTTTTTAGGCAGGTCCGGTTTGAAATCCGCCTACATAAGTGCCCTACAAGCTATTAAATTATTGAGCATATGCATTTCTATGTCAAGACGACTTGGTGTTCATATGTTCAGTCTTTGATCGTCTTTTTTATCGCTTCATGTTTCAAAAGATGCGAAGAGTTTAACCTCTTCGCCCTGAAGCCTGTTTTCATCTTCCTGACCAGGCCAATTTTTACAATTCTGACCACTGTCACATTATGAGGTCATAACTCTGGAACGCTTCAACGGATCCCGGTGATCCTGAGAATACTTTCTCGTGACATATTGTACTTTATGATAGTTGTAAAGTTTCTTTGATATGACTTTATTTGTGAAAAAAACGGAAATTTGGCAAAAATTTTAAAAATTTAGCAGTTTTCAAACGTTTAATTCTTATGCCCTTGAGAGAGTCATATCACACAAAATAGTTAATAACATTCCCACATGTCTACTTTACATCAGCACAATTTTGGAAACATAATTATTTTGTTAGGAAGTTATAAGAGTTAAAAGTTGACCAGCGATTTCTCACTTTAACAGCAAAATTTACAAAACCATTTTTTTAGGGGCCACCTCACACTTGAAGTCACATTCAAGAAGTTTATTAATCCTTTTCTTTTACACAAATTTTTATTTAGACCTAATTTTTTTCTACTTTTGCAAGGATAACAGGAGAAAATGGACAATACATTTTGTTGTGCAATTTCTCCTGAGCATGCCGATACCCCATATGTGGGGGAAATCTACAGTAGTGGCTGGAGCCGAGCCTCCCCTCCCCTCAGGAAAGGCGTTAGGCGGAGGCCAGCATGACGGGGGGTTTGGAGGGGTGAGGGTGGGGGGAGTGGGTTAGTTGAGGGGGCGTTGCCACTATATATGGGCATGTAGTGGGGCCTCCCTCCTCACAGTTCCCGCTCTGCTACAACAAGCAGTTGTCCCACTCACCATGGCTGATCTGGAGCGTGCGTTGCAGTGCCTGAGGGCGGTTTCTTTGCACCAGCCGCCAGGATGACTGTAGGCGCAGTTGGCGGCGGTCACCCCGGGGACGTTCGGGCAGCCGGTCCTGCCGACACCGAGGGAGCAGCGCGCACGGCGGGTGAGGCCGCCCGAAAGACTCTCCCCTGATGTGGCTCCTAGGGCCTCCCGTCGGCGCAGGAGCCCCTCCGGGGACCCTCCAGGCTGGGCGCCCCGCGCTGCTCGCTCCAGCGGGCCCCGGCTTGGGAGGAATCCTCATGCCCGGCGAGGCCCTGCGGCGGTGTCCGGGCCTCAGTCTCGCTCTGTGCAGGGGGCGGGGTGGACACGCGCCGGGCAGCGCTTGTCACAGGATCAATCGGAGGGCCGCGCTGGGGGCCCTAATCCAGCGCGTCCTGCTCCCAGCTCCTCTCCCCGGTCTGCGAGGACTGCGTCAGCGGCCTGCGCCACAGCAGGGCCTTGCCTCTCACCCTCCAATGTGGCGGAGTCTGCAGGTCCATCGGGGGGCCGCGGCGGGGGGGTGCCCACAATGCGGCCTGCTTCCCGCTCCGGGAGCAGCGTCAGGAGGCCTAGCAGCAGGGACGGGTCGGCCTGCTGCTCTGCAGGGCATGCGTCATCCACCCCCAAATCCGGCAGCAGGGGGTATGCTGTGGTCCCACGGAGCTCGCCAGCGGGGGCCGCACACTTTTGTCATCGCGGACGGCTGGCGCATCATCGGGGTCTCCGGCCGTGTTGGCGCAATCAGCAACGTCGCCTGGGGATCTACAAGCGGGATCCCCCTTGGTCTTCGGGCACGATGGCCCGGTTCCCTCAGGGGGGAGTCCCGGACGACGGCGGTGGTCAAGTGTTGATGGCATCAGGAGCCAATCAGGCAGGAACGCATCTGGGGATCCTGGCGCTTCGGCTGGAGGGCTCACAGCTCCCTCGCAGCCCGGTGAATATGCATCTGTGTCCCCTGTATGTCAGTCATTGGCGTCTCCAGGGTTAGGCGGGGTGGGTCCCTTGACGGACGGTTTGAGTCATGGGGTGGGGGTTACGTCCATGCTTGCAGAGGTCCGCAATTTGCTGTCACGTTTAGAGCGGGGCATCGTTGTATCATCCCCTTTGGTGGCCTGGGTGGGGTCTTCAGCTGGGGAACAGGTGGGGCTGAGCGGTTCAGAGCTGGCGGGTCATACTAGCGAACCAGTGTCAGTTTCAGTGCAAACTGAAAAGGAGAAGGAATGTCGTGTGCACTTGGATGACAGGGCTCACGGCGAGGTCTATGTCTGCTTTGAGGGCCCGTTGGGGGCTCATTTAAAGAAGGAAGTTAAGGAGCGCATATGGAAGGACGAATATGTGGAGATTTTCTCGTTATTGCCGCTTGAAAAATTTAATCTGGATAAGAGCAAGAAGTTGGATAGCAAAAAGGAGGATGAGGAAAAACGCAGGTGGCGCTTAATTCCTCAACGTTTGTGAATTGGCTGCAAGCGTTTGCCATTTTGGCAAGCGTTATAGGGGAAAGGGCCCCGGACAATTGCTCGGCATTGTTTTGTTACCTGGATGCGATAGGTGAAGCTTACAGGGTTTACGGGGGTCAGGCGTGGCTGAGGTACGATGAACAATTCCGGCAGAGGAAGGCTGTTCGCCCAGCCATTCGTTGGGATCAGAAGGATATTGGGTTATGGATGCGCGTTATTGCTCAGAACAAGTATGGGAGCTCCTTTCATGGGGGGGCTGGCAGCACCAGCCAGAGCAGCGGTAACTCAAGTGCCGCAAGCGGGAGTGGATCGGGGCAAGGGGGGCACCACAAGTTGGGGGTTTGTTGGCAGTTCAACGATGGGCAGTGCAAGTTCGGGGCGAATTGTAGATTCAAACACCTTTGTTCCGCCTGTAACAGTGCTTCCCATGGAGCGTCTAAGTGTTTTAAAAAAGGGAAGTCAGGAGCTGGGGGCGGTAATTCAAAAGGGGGAGACTCCGGTGAAACTGGAAAGGATGGTCCCTTATCTAAATAGATATGCTGACCGGGAAAAAGCGGCATTGTTGTATGCGGGTTTTAGAGATGGTTTCGTGATTCCGCATCCTCCTTTTGTCATTCCACTCGTTTTAAAAAATTTGCGTTCAGCTCTGGTTCACGCGGCTGTGGTCTCGGACAAAATTGAAAAGGAAGTTTCTTTGGGCCGCATGGCTGGCCCTTTCTCGTCCCCGCCGTTTCCGGATCTGGTGGTCTCTCCCCTGGGTGTGGTCCCAAAGAAGGAGCCAAATAAGTTTTGGCTTATCCAGCATTTGTCTTTTCCTCGGGGTAGGTCGGTCAACGACGGTATTGATCCGGAGATATGTTCGGTGGTTTACTCCTCCTTCGTCGAGGCGGCGCGGTGGGTGCGGAGTTGTGGTCGGGGGGCCCTTATGGCCAAGACTGACGTGGAAGCTGCTTTCTGTCTGTTCCCGGTCCACCCGGACAGCATGAGGCTCTTGGGTTGTTTTTGGGACGGCAAGTTTTTTTGTGGACAGGTGTTTACCCATGGGCTGCTCATTGTCTTGCGCGTATTTCGAGGCCTTTAGTTCTTTTCTTGAGTGGCTGGTGCGTGACGTCTCTGGTTTTGAGTCAGTTATCCATTATTTGGATGATTTTTTGTGTGTCGGACCGGCTGAATCGTTGCGTTGTCACAGACTATTTCAAACCATCGAGTGGGTGGCTGAGCGCTTTGGCATTCCGCTGGCGCCTGGTAAAACCGAGGGCCCAAGTACATGCTTGCGTTTTTTGGGGATTGTTATTGACACCGTTGCGTGGGAGTTTCGGCTGCCGGAGGACAAGTTGGCTGATCTGCGGGCTGAGGTGGTTCGGGCGCGACGTTTGAGGAAAATATCATTGCGCGATCTCCAGTCGTTGCTGGGGAAGTTGAATTTTGCGTGTCAAGTAATGCCGATGGGGCGAGTTTTTTCACGTAGGCTGGCGAGCGCTACTGCAGGGATTCAGGCCCCCCATCATTTTGTCAGATTGTCGTCAGAGCTTAGGGCGGATTTGGCGGTTTGGGAGTCTTTTTTGGTTGGGTACAACGGTCGCTCTTTGGTGATGTCTGATGTGGTTGGCAACGACGCGCTGCAGCTGTTTACGGATGCGGCTGGGGGCATCGGTTTTGGAGCTTATTTCAGAGGACAGTGGTGTGCGTCTCGTTGGCCTGATGAGTGGATCGAGTCTGGTTTGGTGCGCAACATTGCGTTGTTGGAAATTTTTCCGATCCTGGTGGCAGTGCATTTGTGGGGTCGGGAGTTTCGGGATCAGCGTGTGCGGTTTAATTGCGACAACATGGGTGTCGTGTGCGCAATCAACGGGCTTACCGCTTCATCTCCTCCGGTAGTTCGGGTGCTGCAACAATTGGTTCTGCTATGTTTGTCTTTGAATGCGTGCGTGACCGCGTCACATGTTCCTGGAGTCAGGAACGAAATAGCTGACTCTCTTTCTCGTTCGCAGTGGGATCGTTTTCGCTCCTTGGCGCCAGAAGCAGAGGTCGAGGGTTTGGCTTGCCCGGAGGAACTGTGGAGGTTGGCTTATGGGCCGCAGAGGCGCTGATTGAGTCCTCCTTGGCGCCGAAAACCTGGGAGGCCTACCGGGCAGTATGGCGGATGTGGGAGGAAGTTGCGGCAGCCGGCCCTGTCATTGGTTTCGGGCAGGATCAGGAGGTAATGCTGCTGGCCTGGTTGGGGCGTGGTTCACTTGAGGGCTGGTCTTGCGCAAAAGTGTCACGGGTTTTGGCTAGATTGTCGTTTGGCTTTCGGCTACGTAATAGTCGCGATTTGACAAAGACGTTTTTGGTCAGACAAGCGGCTAAGGGTTTTCGCCGGTGCAAAAGTGGGGGTGATTTGAGGAGGCCGATATCTTTTAATATGTTGGAACAGTTGGGCCTTGTGCTGGAGTCGGTTTGTTCTTCGCGTCATGAGCTTTTGTTGTTTCGTTTAGCTTTCCCGTTCGCCTTTTTTGGAGCTTTACGGGCGGGAGAGCTTGTTTCCCCCAACACAGGTTCAGTTGGTGGGTTGTTGGCTAGGGATGTTGTGTTGACATCATGTGATGTGGAATTTTGGTTACGACGGTCTAAGACGGATCAGTCGGGAAAAGGCCGTCGGGTGGTGTTGGGCAGCGTGCCCGGCTCTTCTATGTGCCCTGTTCAGGGTTTACAGAATTTTTGGGAACTGCGACCCAGCTTGAGCGGATCGTTGTTGTGTCATGTTGATGGTAGTAGTTTGTCTCGTTATCAGTTTGGGGCCGTTTTCAAAAAGTCTATTCGGTTGTTGGGCTTAGACGAATCCCGTTTTGCAACTCACTGTTTTAGGATTGGGGCTGCCACGGAAGCAGCAGTTGGGGGTTTAGGTCCTGCGTACATAATGCAGATTGGTGGCTGGAAGTCTAATCGGTACCGAAGCTATGTTCGGCCTCAATTGTATGGGGGGGTGGCTTGAGTGGAAGTTTGTGGCGGATTGGGAGTTATTTTCGCGTACTGTGGTATGTTGTGATGTTTAGCGCCCCCTTCCCCTCTTTTTGTTTCAGATACCGCACCTTTGTTAGTTTGGATTTTTGGGCACTCCTTTGTTCATTGGGGAGCTGTGCGTGCTGACGTCCAGAACGATGGCAGACAACTCGGCTTCTCCAGGACCGTGGCGGTGGTGCGGTGGCTCGGTTTCAGGGGAATGGAGTGGAGAAGGGTATTGAAAGAAATTCATGTGTGTGCTCAGTTGGACCGCGCTCCGGACATTCTGGTTCTTCATGTTGGGGGCAATGATTTAGCGGTTCGACCTTTTCGGGTGCTGATCAAGGACATCAAGCAGGATTGCTTGCGGTTGTGGCTGTTGTATCCGGGGGTCACCATTGTCTGGTCAGAAATTGTTCCACGCAAGCGTTGGCGTTACATGAGATCCTTGGTGTAGGTCGACAAGGCAAGGATTAAGGTTAACAGGGCGGTATCTTCTTTTGTGGTTAGGAATGGGGGTGTGGTAGTACGTCATTTTGATCTTGAAAAAGGGGAAGGAGATTTTTGGTTGGCTGATGGTGTTCATTTGAACGTGGTGGGATCCGACATTTGGGCTCTGGGTCTGCAGGAAGGCATTGAGAGGGCCATGGTATGGCGTTTTCGGGGGGTCTCGGGCCATTGAGGTGTTCAATGGGCCCTCGTTGTGGCGGTTCGAAAGGGGGGGGAGTCCTTGGAGTCGTTTTGAAATTGTTTTTGGAGACTCATGGTATTGGGTCTCCTATGTTCATTGATTTGGTGGTGGTGATCTGGTGAAAATTGGATGGGGAGTTTCCGTAAAGTGGGCGGATCCCCTAGTTGATTAGTGGACAATATACCTCGGTGTGGTGGTGCTCCCGAGCCTGTGGGGTAACGGCTGGGAGTAATATGTTGGTTTCGTCCACAACAGTTTAATTCACCTAGATCTTTGTGGCTTCAAGGACTCCTCCTCAGTGTTCAAGTATTGCTACATTATATTATTTATTGTTGTTTGTTAATTTAATAAAAGGCTGCTGTGGCCATACATATTCCAAAAGAAACTCTTGGTCTCTGGTGTTATTAAGTGGCGTATGGGGTTAAGTCATGGGGAGTGATATTGGTCTTCAGGATGGTCTTGTCTCCCACAAACGAGAACAACTTGACAATCCCAACGTCATGTTTTAGCACACGGCAGGGCTCGGAAAGGAAAGGAGCGACATTTGACTTATTGAATGTGAAATATGCTGGACTAATTAGCAGTTGCCATGTCACGTTTGGAGAGCCCCTGATGTGCCTAAACCCCCAACAAGTGACACCATTTTGAAAACTAGACCCTTTAGGAAACTTATCTAGATGTGTATTGAGCACCTTGAACCACAGGTGCTTCAGAGAAGTTTATAACATAGAGCTGTGGAAATAAAAAAATCACGTCTTTCCCAAATAAATCTTTTTTAGCTCCAAATTTTGCATTTTCATAAGGGTAACAGGAAATATTGCTCCATACAATTTGTTGTGCAATTTCTCCTGAGTATAGCGATGCTCAATTTGTCAAGGAAAAGAACTGTTTGAGTGCACGGCAGGGCTTGGAAGGGAAGGAGTGCCATTTGACCTTTGGAATGCAAAATTTGATGAAATAATTAGCGGATGCCATGTCATGTTTAAAGAGTCCCTAATGTGCCTAAACAGTAGAAATCCCCCATAAATAATAGCATTTTGAAAACT
Organism: Dendrobates tinctorius; assembly: GCF_039654945.1. Taxonomy (NCBI): domain Eukaryota; kingdom Metazoa; phylum Chordata; class Amphibia; order Anura; family Dendrobatidae; genus Dendrobates; species Dendrobates tinctorius. The sequence goes on from NW_027361802.1 coordinate 15,177,288, forward strand.
AAACCTCTTCGGGACCTTATCTAGAGGTGTATTCAGCACCTTGAACTCCCAGGTGCTTCACAGAAGTTTATAATAAAATTTAAAAAAATCTAATTTTTTTCCACAAAAATCTTTTTGAGCTACAATTTTGTATTTTCACAAGGGCAAAAGGAGAAAATGGACCTCAATGATTGTTGTGCAATTTGTCCTGAGTTCACCGATACTCCATATGTGGTCAAAAACTACGTGTGAGGCACAGTGCAAAGCTCAGAAAGGAAGTAGCGCCGTTTTACGGCACAGATTTATTTACATTGACAGAGTCCCTGAGGTGCCCGAACAGCAGAACCCCTCTATAAGTGACCCCATTTTACCAATTACACCTCTCAATGAATTCATCTAGGCGTGCAGTGATTATATTGACACCATACGTGTGTTACTAACTTTTAGACCATTAGGCAGTGAAGAAAAAATAATTTACATTTTTACCACCAAGATTGTGTTTTAGCCCCAAGTTTTACATTTTCACACTGGAAAATGGGTAAAAATCCCACCAGAATTTGTCCCACAATTTATGCTGAATGTAGAAATACCCCATATGTGGCTGTACAGTACTGCTTTGCCATAAGGAGTGACTCAGGTGGGACAGAGCACTATTTGCCTCCTGGAAGGCAGATTTTCCTAGACTAGTTTGCGGATTCCGTATAAAGAGCCCCTAAGTGCTAGAAAAGAAAAATCCCCCCTCAAATGACCCCATTTTGGAAATAACCCTTTTGGAATTTATCTACAGATGTAGTGACAATTTTGATTTCATGGGTATTTTCCAGAAACAGGCAGCATTGGATGTTGCTGAGTGAAAATTGCAAACTGCCGATGCAGTGACTAGTAGAGTTGAGCGACTTTTGTTTTTTTAGGGTCGCGTTTCGTTTCGTGAAACCCGACTTTTCCAAAAGTCGGGTCGAGCAAGATCGTCCGATTATAGGGAAAAGTCGGGGTCGTCCCGAAACATGAAACCCAATGTAAGTCAATGGGGAATAAAAGTCGGCAGTGAGAGGAGGACAGGAAACACACCTACAGTGCCCATTTGAATGCCAAAAGCATCAATTCTTCTTTCTTAAGCTTGTCAACCTTAATTAACTTCATAATACAAGTTACGCACTGAAAAATGGGGGTTATTTGGCTAAAGTTGTGGGGGGGAGGGCTGGCTGCAGGTTTTCATGTGCCCTGGGCGAAAGAGCGCCCCTTTAACACATACCACAACTCATCATGCTCCGATACGGCAGAGAAATAGCGGTATAGTACAATGAAAAATACCTCACTTTTTACATCTCATGACGAGGCCCATCTATTTCTCCATACAGAATCATTGGTCCCATATAATGTTTGAAACAGTATATGATGAGCTCCACATAATGCTACAGTATATGTTGGTCCCCATGGATGAAGCTCCACTGTCTTATGGGCCCAAATAATGCTCCAAACATAATGGGCCCCATTTCTAATGCTCTAGTGTATAATGGGCCCTGTAAATGCTGCTCCAGTGTCTGATGTCCACCTTTGGAATGTTCCAGTGTATGGTGGGCCCTATCTATCATTCTCCAGAGTATAGTGCTCCCCAAAAATTGCTGTCCCAACATTGAAAACAATCAAATAAGTCTCCTCGCTAGGGAATCCCTGTATTTGTCTGGACAGGTGCTGTAGCTTGCTTAACAGCTCGCCAGCCATTCTCACGCCCAGTATGGATTACACGTGATTGCACAAAGGTGAGAAAGGGTACCGTATCCCCAGATAACATGTATGGATAGCGTACACATTCAAAATATATGTCTCAGGTGGCAGGCTCAGACGGTGTTAGGCCCAGTATGGATTGCACGTGATTGCACAAAGGTTAGAAAGGGTACCGTATCCCTGGATAACATGTATGGATAGCGTACACATTCAAAATATATGTCTATACAGCATGAGGCAGGCTCAGACGGTGTTAGGCCCAGTATGGATTGCACGTGATTGCACAAAGGTTAGAAAGGGTACCGTATCCCTGGATAACATGTATGGATAGCGTACACATTCAAAATATATGTCTCAGGAGGCAGGCTCAGATGGTGTTAGGCCCAGTATGGATTGCACGTGATTGCACAAAGGTTAGAAAGGGTGCCGTATCCCTGGATAACATGTATGGATAGCGTACACATTCAAAATATATGTCTCAGGAGGCAGGCTCAGATGGTGTTAGGCCCAGTATGGATTGCACGTGATTGCACAAAGGTTAGAAAGGGTACCGTATCCCTGGATAACATGTATGGATAGCGTACACATTCAAAATATATGTCTATACAGCATGAGGCAGGCTCAGACGGTGTTAGGCACAGTATGGATTGCACGTGATTGCACAAAGGTTAGAAAGGGTACCGTATCCCTGGATAACATGTATGGATAGCGTACACATTCAAAATATATGTCTCAGGAGGCAGGCTCAGATGGTGTTAGGCCCAGTATGGATTGCACGTGATTGCACAAAGGTTAGAAAGGGTGCCGTATCCCTGGATAACATGTATGGATAGCGTACACATTCAAAATATATGTCTCAGGAGGCAGGCTCAGATGGTGTTAGGCCCAGTATGGATTGCACGTGATTGCACAAAGGTTAGAAAGGGTACCGTATCCCTGGATAACATGTATGGATAGCGTACACATTCAAAATATATGTCTATACAGCATGAGGCAGGCTCAGACGGTGTTAGGCCCAGTATGGATTGCACGTGATTGCACAAAGGTTAGAAAGGGTACCGTATCCCTGGATAACATGTATGGATAGCGTACACATTCAAAATATATGTCTATACAGCATGAGGCAGGCTCAGACGGTGTTAGGCCCAGTATGGATTGCACGTGATTGCACAAAGGTGAGAAAGGGTACCGTATCCCCGGATAACATGTATGGATAGCGTACACATTCAAAATATATGTCTCAGGAGGCAGGCTCAGACGGTGTTAGGCCCAGTATGGATTGCACGTGATTGCACAAAGGTTAGAAAGGGTACCGTATCCCTGGATAACATGTATGGATAGCGTACACATTCAAAATATATGTCTCAGGAGGCAGGCTCAGACGGTGTTAGGCCCAGTATGGATTGCACGTGATTGCATAAAGGTTAGAAAGGGTACCGTATCCCTGGATAACATGTATGGATAGCGTACACATTCAAAATATATGTCTCAGGAGGCAGGCTCAGACGGTGTTAGGCCCAGTATGGATTGCACGTGATTGCACAAAGGTTAGAAAGGGTACCGTATCCCTGGATAACATGTATGGATAGCGTACACATTCAAAATATATGTCTATACAGCATGAGGCAGGCTCAGACGGTGTTAGGCCCAGTATGGATTGCACGTGATTGCACAAAGGTTAGAAAGGGTACCGTATCCCTGGATAACATGTATGGATAGCGTACACATTCAAAATATATGTCTATACAGCATGAGGCAGGCTCAGACGGTGTTAGGCCCAGTATGGATTGCACGTGATTGCACAAAGGTGAGAAAGGGTACCGTATCCCCGGATAACATGTATGGATAGTGTACACATTCAAAATATATGTCTCAGGAGGCAGGCTCAGACGGTGTTAGGCCCAGTATGGATTGCACGTGATTGCACAAAGGTTAGAAAGGGTACCGTATCCCTGGATAACATGTATGGATAGCGTACACATTCAAAATATATGTCTCAGGAGGCAGGCTCAGACGGTGTTAGGCCCAGTATGGATTGCACGTGATTGCATAAAGGTTAGAAAGGGTACCGTATCCCTGGATAACATGTATGGATAGCGTACACATTCAAAATATATGTCTATACAGCATGAGGCAGGCTCAGACGGTGTTAGGCCCAGTATGGATTGCATGTGATTGCACAAAGGTTAGAAAGGGTACCGTATCCCTGGATAACATGTATGGATAGCGTACACATTCAAAATATATGTCTATACAGCATGAGGCAGGCTCAGATGGTGTTAGGCCTAATATGGATTGCACGTGATTGCACAAAGGTTAGAAAGGGTACCGTATCCCCGGATAACATGTATGGATAGCGTACACATTCAAAATATATGTCTCAGGAGGCAGGCTCAGACAGTGTTAGGCCCAGTATGGATTGCACGTGATTGGACAAAGGTTAGAAAGGGTACCGTATCCCTGGATAACATGTATGGATAGCGTACACATTCAAAATATATGTCTATACAGCATGAGGCAGGCTCAGACGGTGTTAGGCCCAGTATGGATTGCACGTGATTGCACAAAGGTTAGAAAGGGTACCGTATCCCTGGATAACATGTATGGATAGCGTACACATTCAAAATATATGTCTATACAGCATGAGGCAGGCTCAGACGGTGTTAGGCCCAGTATGGATTGCACGTGATTGCACAAAGGTTAGAAAGGGTACCGTATCCTTGGATAACATGTATGGATAGCGTACACATTCAAAATATATGTCTATACAGCATGAGGCAGGCTCAGACGGTGTTAAGCCCAGTATGGATTGCACGTGATTGCACAAAGGTTAGAAAGGGTACCGTATCCCTGGATAACATGTATGGATAGCGTACATATTCAAAATATATGTCTATACAGCATGAGGCAGGCTCAGACAGTGTTAGGCCCAGTATGGATTGCACGTGATTGCACAAAGGTTAGAAAGGGTACCGTATCCCTGGATAACATGTATGGATAGCGTACACATTCAAAATATATGTCTCAGGAGGCAGGCTCAGATGGTGTTAGGCCCAGTATGGATTGCATGTGATTGCACAAAGGTTAGAAAGGGTACCGTATCCCTGGATAACATGTATGGATAGCGTACACATTCAAAATATATGTCTATACAGCATGAGGCAGGCTCAGACGGTGTTAGGCCCAGTATGGATTGCACGTGATTGCACAAAGGTTAGAAAGGGTACCGTATCCCTGGATAACATGTATGGATAGCGTACACATTCAAAATATATGTCTCAGGAGGCAGGCTCAGACGGTGTCAGGCACAGTATGGATTTGACGGCCCAGATTACACAGCGGAGGAGCAGGGAGAGGTAAAGATTGCAAATGCTGGGGCCCTGCCCAAGCAAGGGGGGCCCACTCGTGGGCATCGGTACTGGCACTGGGCCCCTCATAGTACAGCGGTGTGTCTGACGGCGGGTGTGCACCACCACCGTCAGAGACACTTGATTGCACTATGAGGGACCCTGTGCCAGTGCCCGCGCCCAAGAGTCGGCCTACCCACCTGTCCAGGGCAACGGCACTCGCACGGTGTAGTGCGGTAGGTGGTGACCCCGGCCATGGGGGGGAGGCAGCACAGTTAGGGAGTTCTAGAAAGTGGCATATGTTGATGTTGGACATTCAGCTGATGCAAAAGGCGAAATAGGTGAAGTACCAGGAAGAGGTGGACCAAAGCAAGCCATTTTTCTGTCACCCTATGTGTCATCAGGGGAAGGTAGGACAAAATCCTTGGAAACCCATGCGTGGTTCATTTTAATGAAGGTTAGATCATTCACATTTTGGGTTGACAGACGGGACCTTTTTTCTGTCAGGATTGATCCAGCTGCACTGAAGACTCTTTCCGATAGCACACTTGCAGCTGGGCAAGCGAGCTCCTGTAAGGCATATTGGGCCAATTCAGGCCAGGTGTCCAGTTTAGCGGCCCAATAGTCAAAGGGGAATGACCTGTGTGGGAGAACATCGATATGGGAGGAAAAGTAGTTTGTAACCATAGTTGACAACTGCTGTCTCCTGTCACTTTCCATCGATGCAGTATTACCAGTTGTGTGAGCGGTATTTGAAAAATCAGTCCACAACATTGTCGTGAAACCCCTGTCTCCAATGCCACTTCTGCTGTGTGCACCACGAACACCTCTGCCAAGCTGCCCCCGGCCCGTACGGCTCGTGTGAGAACCATCACCGCTGCTGTGTGCTGGGAATGCCTCAAGCAACCGATTTACCAGAGTTGCTTGTTTATTAGCCAATATTAGGTCAAGGTTCTCCTGTGGCATGATGTTTTGTAATTTGCCTTTATAGCGTGGATCCAGGATGCTGGCCAACCAGTAGTCGTCATCGTTCATCATTTTGGCAATGCGTGGGTCCCTTTTTAGGATCCGCAAGGCATAATCTGACATGTGGGCCAATGTTCCCGGTGTCAATGATGCACTGCGAGTGCTGGTTGGAGGAGCACTTTCTGGCAAATCCACATCCCTCCAGTCACGCACAAACCCTGTACCAGACCTTGCCACGCCAACATTTTCACTTGCCCCACGAGATGCATCCTCCTCCCCTAAGTAATCATCCCCATCATCCTCCTCCTCCTCCTCCTCTTCTTCCTCCACCTCGTCCAGGAGAGGTCCCTGAGCAGACAATGGCTGAATGTCATCAAGGATTCCCTCCTCCTCTTCCTCCTCATCAACATTGGCTGCAGACGCCTGCTCCTTAAGGTGCGTCAAAGTTTGCATGAGCAGACGCATAAGTGGGATGCTCATGCTTAGGATGGCGTCGTCTGCGCTTACCAGCCGTGTGCATTCCTCAAAACACTGAAGGACTTTACAAAGGTCTTTCAGCTTCGACCACTGCACACCTGTCAACTCCATGTCTGCTCTCAAAGTGCCTGGCCGTGTATCCTCCCACAAATGCATTATGGCCTGCCTCTGCTCGCACAGCCGCTCCACCATGTGCAGGGTGGAGTTCCACCTTGTTGCAATGTCGATAATGAGGCGGTGGTTGGGAAGGTGGAGCAATCGCTGCAGCTTCTGCATACGAACGGAGTGTACAGGCCTCCGGCGGATGTGCGCGCACAGTCTTCGCACCTTCTGGAGCAGGGCTGTTAACTCCGGATAATTTTTGAGGAAGCACTGCACCACCAGGTTCAAGGTGTGAGCCAAGCAAGGTATGTGGCTGAGTTTTGAAAGGGCTATGGCTGCCACAAAATTACGGCCGTTATCACTAACTACCTTGCCTGCCTCAAGATGTACACTGCCCAGCCATGACTCAGTTTGTCGCTTCAAGTACTCGGCCAGCACCTCGGCGGTGTGTCTGTCGCCCAAACACATCATCTGAAACACAGCCTGCTGACGCTTTCCACTAGCTGCTCGATAGGGGGACACATCGTGTGCAACAGTGGCAGCTGCAGATGGAGTGCTTGTACGAATGCGCTCTGTGGACGAGCTTTCGCTTCTGGAGAAGGAGGAGGAGGAGGAGGGTCGAACGCCTACAGCCAACTGTTTCCTATACCGTGGGCTAGGCAGCACTGTCCCACCACCGCTGTCCCCTGTGGACCCTGCATCCACCACATTAACCCAGTGCGCAGTGATGGACACGTAACGGCCCTGGCCATGCCGACTGGACCATGCATCAGTTGTGAGGTGCACCTTTCCGCTCACTGACTGCTTGAGTGCATGGACAATGCGGTCTTTCACATGATGGTGGAGGGCTGGGATGGCTTTGCGAGACAAGAAGTGGTGACTGGGTAGGTCATAGCGTGGTACTGCATAGGCCATGAGTTCGCGGAAAGCTGTGCTTTCCACCAACCGAAAGGGCATCATCTCAAACGAGATTAGTTTGGCAATGTGGGCGTTCAAACCCAGTGTACGCGGATGAGAGACTGAGTACTTTCTTGACCTACTCATAGTGTCTGGGAGGGTGAGCTGGACTTGAGAGCTGCATATGGTGGAAGTAGCGGTGGACAGGGCGGACTGAGAGAGGGTTGATGATGGTGATGGAGTTGGTGTTCTTTCTGATGGCCTAGAATCAGTCTTTCGTTGATATAGCAGTGGGATTCCCTGACTGCTGTGGTCTTGCAACGACACCTCAACATTTGCTGCTGTGCTATCCGGTGGGCTTACAGTGGGGGAAACAATGTAGCGTTGCTGACTACCTTCGTTGTGATCAGTTGCACATGTGGCACTTGAGGTTTGGTGTTGTGTCCACGCTTGCAAGTGCATGCTGGTTAAATGTCTAAGCATGCAACTGGTATTCAAATTTTTCAGATTTTTACCTCGGCTAAAGGTCTTTGCGCACTTCTTACAGATAACCTTGGCCTGATCATGAGGATTTGGTTCAAAAAAGTGCCACACTGCACTCTTCCTACTTTGGCAGACATTTTGCGGCCTAGCACGCTGTGATCTTTTGACCCTCTGGACAAGCTGTCCAGCAACTCTTTTGATGTTTGGAACCTGTCTTTGGAGTGCTCCGGGCCTGCCAGATAACAGCTGTTGCGATGTCGATGTCTGCTGTGGATGCTCCTCATCTGAGCTATTGGAAGCAGCACCCTCTTCCCCCAATGGATGCCAATCTGGGTCAACAACTGGGTCATCCATCACCTCCTCTTCTATGTCATGTGCACCTTCCTCTGTGTCACCGTGTATGGTGGTATAGTGTGCGGGAAGGGGCACCTGAGTCTCATCAGGGTCAGAATCTGGCTCTGTACACTGCGAGGACAATGTAGTGCTCTGAGTGAATGTACCAGCAGAATCATCCATCAGCGGCTGTGCATCAGTGCACTCCATGTCAGATTCATCTTGGCCTGGGTAATTCACCCTTTCACTTGATAATCCAGGCATGGTATGTGAAAACAGCTCCATGGAGTAATCAGTAGTATGGCCTGCGTCATCCTTCAATCTTGGTTGGGGTGAAGGACACAAGGAAAGGTGTGGTTCATGAACATGAGCCTCCAATGACGACTCAGTGCTTTTACTTTTTACAACTGAAGAAGAAGAGGCGATAGAGCTGGAGGCTGAGTCAGCAATGTAAGACAAAACTTTTTCCTGATGCTCTGGCTTTAAAAGCGGTTTGCCAACTCCTAGAAAACTAAGCGTTCGAGGCCTTATGTAGCCAGACGATGACGCAGGGTCAGCACCTCCTGCATTCGGTCCTATTTTGCTCTTGCCACTACCATCAGATCCACCACCAACACCATCATTACCAGCTGCCAACCCCCGCCCAATTCCACGGCCTCTTCCACCAGCCTTCCTCATTTTTGGTAGAAATGTAGAAAAAATCCAACAAACTATATAGTAATGTAAAACAAGGTACAAGGTGTCTATAGGACAGGGGAGATTTTGAATTTCTGCACACACTTTTGGACACTGGACACTTTTGGATTGTGTGAGGCCCACTGATATCTGAGCGCTATGTGACAGGCTCGATGGCACAGCTGTGACAAAAGTGACTAGAGGATAAGGGAGATTTTGAATCTCTGCACACACTTTTGGACACTGGACACTTTTGGATTGTGTGAGGCCCAATGAATATCTGAGTGCTATGTGACAGGCTCGATGGCACAGCTGTGACAAAAGTGACTAGAGGATAAGGGAGATTTTGAATCTCTGCACACACTTTTGGACACTGGACACTTTTGGATTGTGTGAGGCCCAATGAATATCTGAGCGCTATGTGACAGGCTCGATGGCACAGCTGTGACAAAAGTGACTAGAGGATAAGGGAGATTTTGAATTTCTGCACACACTTGTGGACAGTGGACACTTTTGGATTGTGTGAGGCCCACTGATATCTGAGTGCTATGTGACAGGCTCGATGGCACAGCTGTGACAAAAGTGACTAGAGGATAAGGGAGATTTTGAATCTCTGCACACACTTTTGGACACTGGACACTTTTGGATTGTGTGAGCCCAATGAATATCTGAGCGCTATGTGACAGGCTCGATGGCACAGCTGTGACAAAAGTGACTAGAGGATAAGGGAGATTTTGAATTTCTGCACACGCTTGTGGACAGTGGACACTTTTGGATCGTGTGAGGCCCACTGATATCTGAGCGCTATGTGACAGGCTCGATGGCACAGCTGTGACAAAAGTGACTAGAGGATAAGGGAGATTGGATTGCTTTTAAAAAAGCAGTTTGCGGAGCAGTGGGTAAACAGCAATGCAGGAATGTCAGGAAGCCTTAGAAGGCAGCCCAACAACCAACACCACTGATACACCACTATATAGCCTCCCCTTGCACTGCACACACAGTGACTGGTGTGTTGTGCAGGCCAAATTGCTAGCAGCAGAAGCAGTTTTTTTTTCTTCTCAGCAGGACAAAAAAAAAAATTGGGATTGCTTTTAAAAAAGCAGTTTGCGGAGCAGTGGGTAAACAGCAATGCAGGAATGTCAGGAAGCCTTAGAAGGCAGCCCAACAACCAACACCACTGATACACCACTATATAGCCTCCCCTTGCACTGCACACACAGTGACTGGTGTGTTGTGCAGGCCAAATCGCTAGCAGCAGAAGCAGTTTTTTTGTCTTCTTCCCTGCCTAACGCTCTCCCTACAGAATCAGCAGCAACCTCTCCCTATACTAAGATCGGCAGAATTAAGATGGCGGTCGGCGTGCACGCCCTTTTATACCCCCTGTGACGCCCACCAAAGCAAGCCAATCACTTGCATGCCCTTCTGAAAGATGGTGGTGACCCGTGCCTATGTCATCACGTTGCCCACAGTGCTCGTGGATCCTGATTGGCTGAAAAAGAGCGCAAAACAAACTTTTGAAACGCGACTTTGGCGCGTAAGTCGCCGACCTCGTGGCCGACCTCATCCTAGGGTCGGGTTTCGTTTCATGAAGTCGGCGACTTTTGAATTTTTTCGACCCGTTTCGCTCAACTCTAGTGACTAGTACATTATGTCCAGCTCATGCTTCTGGAGACACATATATGTAAATTAGGCGTGCTCCCATCACTACAGAAATAACAAACATGTGGGCACTAAATGTTGTTTAGGCACACTGGGGCTCAGAACGGAGGGGAGCATTTGGATTTGTGAGCATATAATTCGCTGAATTTCTTTTGGGGGATGAGTTGCCATTTTGCTGTTCCAAAGCCATTGTACTAAAAGTAACATGAAAGCCGCTTACATTTCCAATAACAGATGAAGACCTGAGTGAGGACTTGCTTTTTTTGTGGATGATTTACACTGTGCAGTTACTTTGGGGTTTCCATCTATTCCTCTAAGTGACGTGATTTAGAGGAAATCCCAGAGGGATCCATTTACTATGATAAGGCAGCTAAGTTACTTTGGACTTCATATGGCCTCTGTTCAGTGTTGTCCTTCTTTTCATAAGTGCACAAAACTGTGGCAGACATCGCTTTTATGCACACCCAAAAAGACAGACAGCACCGGTTCACAGGCAGCAAGAGAGCATCCACAGTGCCTCCATCCGCCTCATTATAGGAAATCTACCAGGGGTTGCGTCTGAATTATGTATTTCAAAGGGTTTTAGGAAGTTTCGCCCCCAGCAGTTCGCCCCCAGCAATTTGCCCCCAGCAGTTCGCCCCTAGCAGTTTGCCCCAGGTACATTTCGCCCCCGCACATTTCGCCCCTATCATTTCGCCCCCTCACATTTCGCCCCCCTTACATTTCGCCCCATCAGTTCGCCCCCGGATGTTTCGCCCCCAGCAGTTCGCCTCCGGATGTTTCACCCCCAGATTTTTTGCCTCCAGCAGTTCGCCCCCCAGATGTTTCACCCCCTGCAGTTCGCCCACTGATGTTTCGCCCCTGGATTTTTCGCCCCCAGCAGTTCGCCCCCGGATGTTTCGCCCCCAGCAGTTTACCCCCAGATGTTTCGCCCCTGGATTTTTCGCCCCCGGCAGTTCGCCCCCGGATGTTTCGCCCCCAGCAGCTCGCCCCTGGATGTTTCGCCCCCAGCAGTTCGCCCCTGGATTTTTCGCCCCAGATTTTTCACCCCTGGATTTTTCGCCCCAGCAGTTCACACCCGGTAGTTTTCCCCCGGATGTGTGTACCCTGTTTTGCCCCCAGAATTTTGTGCTTGGATGTTTCGCCAGTTTGTCCTTGTGGTTCATGAATTCCCGTCCGTCATCAGTTCACATGTCACAAAAGTACTGTACAGAGTGCTGCACTTTTGTGACATTTTAAAACAACTGTTTCCATCTGTAAACCTCACAACTGATTGCATTATAGTGTCAGAGCATTTTGTCACAATTTTAACAAGACATTTTCCAAAATGTTTCTAAAACGTTTTTGTGTTACAAAAACACACCACGAAAAAAATAAACGGATTAAAAAAATGCAGTGTGAATGAGGCCTGATTTAGGTGGGGAATGTAAACCACTCTAAAATCAAAACATTTTGTGAACTTTTACCTGACCCAGCACTGAGCTGCTTTTTTGCAAGTTTTGTTGCAGATGTAACAATTTTCATGTCAGGTGTCCTACAAGTTACATTAGCCTAGCTCTTATTCCATCTTTACATCAGAATATAGCAGTGTCTAAAATCTCTACAAAGAGAGAGGTGTACTAGCACATAACATCAGTCAGCTTCCACAGCAATTCACTTTCTAAAAGTATGAATTCAGTTCTATCCAAAGGTGGGAAGAAGAAGTTGGTCTACGAGAATCACATTTACGTATTTTCCAAACGAACAGCTGACGATGTCCATTCCATCTGGGTCTGTGAAAAACAGTTGACTTGCAAGTAACCAATCCCCACAACCACGCAGCACAAGCAGCAAGACCTGAAGCAATCCGACTTGTCAATGAGGCGGTCACCAGGGCAAGGACAACACAGGAGACACCACCACAGATTCTCACAGAAGTCATTTCAGGAGCCCATTCTAATGTTGTAGCACTTCTCCCAAAGAAAGCATCACTGAAGAGAACAATACGATTCTCAAGGCAACTTGGCAATATTCCAAGGTTGCCCCAAACCCTTGATCAACTTGTTATTCCCCAGGAGTTCCAGGGGATCAATATTGATGATATCCAGCAGTAGTTCCTTCTGCGTTTAACATTTCCATTATATAGAATTATTGCAAAGTTTATGTTGCACAAATGTGAAAAATTATCTATTACAAAGTGCTGATATAGAATACTATGTGATTATTTTACCTTAAAGGGAAACTTTGAGGATAGTATAATGTAGGGTGAGGCCTACTGATTCCAACTATGCTTCACTTGTTTAGTTGCAGTCTGATTCTCTGCTCAGCTTCAAAGTAGAAGTCCTGCCTTTGAGATACAGTGGCCTGCCATGTTGATAAGCAGAGTGGTAACCTTGTCCACCAACCATGATTTGCAGGTATCCAGCCACTGTCAATCACAGCCAGAGGACAAGGTGGTCGCATCAAAATCATATCACTAGATGTCAATTTTAGTGTAGAATTTTCTGCTATAAATTAGCTGCAGATTGTCTGCTGCAACTCCTTAGTGCATGTGAATGGACCTTAAGGATTCATTAACATGTCTCCTAACCTCTGCCCTGCCCCTTTAGCCATGCCCCCTGCCAACAGCCTGAAATGAAGTTCTAATGCTGAATTAGTGCTGGGAAGAGGGTACACCATGCCCCGGTAGGTGCCGGTCACACGCTGCTTTGATACAGGGCCTGGAATGATGTATGCAATCATGTGATCGCTCCCATCTCAGGATCTGCATCGAAGCAGAGTGAGAAAAGCAGAGCAGCAGCAGGCGGTGAGTATTAGTTTATCCTTGCAATGCTCCAGGAGGAGACAGGCACCTACTAGAGCATGATAGATCCAGGGGGCCTGCTGTTCAGGGGTGCATTACACTCCTTGGCGGCAGGCCCCTGACAGCCCAGGGGCAGTGGTGTTCCCTGCCTACATGGTAGGTACGCCACTGCTGCACTGCATGTCATTTTTTTAACTGTGCATTTTTTCATGAGCATGTGGATGGGATTTAGACATTTACGCTGCATATGACCCTGACCTAATGAACCGTTGAGTTAGTATGCTTTTTTTCACAAATACTTCTTACATGTTTGCTCGTTTTTCCTGATGTAAACCTTTTATTATCATGGAATTCTGCATTTTGCTAGTTTCTGCTGCCAATATTCCTTTCACGACTTTGAAAATGTGACATTTTTGAAGCTTGGAAGCATTTTTAAACAGGAATATATTGTGGCGCCCCTGAGGGTTCAGTTGCCACAGAGGTACTGCACCTCCTCCTGAGGTGTGGTGCCCCACCATCCAGGTAAGTTGGAGGCTTCTGACCACGCTCCAACACTTGCATCCCACAAAACACAGTTGTTCAGCAAAGCCACATTGCAGCTCCCTGCTTGGAGTGTAGCAGAGCACCTTTGGTGGCTCCCTGCTTGGAACACGAAACATGCTGGGAGGCGGGTGGAGTTAGAATACATAAAAGAGCGGGAGGGTTTAGGATTTGGGTCAGTCAGTCGGTCAGTCAGCAGTGAGTGAGAGAGAGGATCCCTGGGAGAGGGATGGAGGAAGGAGGTGCTGCAGCAGATCTCAGTGACCTGGGTCTGCTGGCACGGGAAAGGAAAGAAAGAGAAAGACATTGAACAGAAACCTGATCTTCCATGAGAAGGAAAGACTAGTATGGAACGTAGGAGTAAAAGGAAACAGAGGACGTGGGTTAGGAGAGAAGCCTGCCTAGAAGTTCTAAGCGCAAGGACGGGGCCTTGTCCCCGGGGTTGTATGGACACTAATGGTCCTACAGCAGACACCGGAGGAGTAGCAGGCTGTAAATGCGCTACTTCCATCTCAGACTCGGGGGCACAACAGCAACGTTGATAGTGAGCCGGGACTCAGGAGCAAGGAGTCCCCGAAGCAGGCTGCAGGTGTCTGCCGTACAAGGAAAGTTCTTAGGAACATCTGTCAGGAGGAACTCCAGTGTAACTCAGTACTAGGAGTACTTCATACCAAAGGTGCTATAAGAGGAGATGTTCAGAAAGGCACATGTTGACTGAGTCCATGACCCGGATGACACAGCACGGAGGCAGGCACCTGTGTGTACTACAGACTGTGAGTAAAGCTTTGGAACTACAAGCCCTTGTGTCCTCCACTGTGACACATCCCGCTGACACCGGCCCAGTACCGTGTACCCCACAGCCCTGGGAGGGTGACCCAATATCATTTTCCACTGGGACAATACATGTCGTAGAAAAAACTATTATTTAGCTCCTTCACACCAGATTTTGCTTCAATTTAACGTTTCTGTTATAAAATCAGAAAATCTGAAGCAAAATGTGAGTTTTTAATGTGAGATATGAACAACGGCTGCTCCTGATTAGGAAAATTTATTGTGAATTCATCCCAAAATTCTCTGTCGTGCAACCGCCCTTTTTGCGCTGCACCGAGCGCACAAAAATGCAACACAGTGCGTTCAGCGCACTTCGGTGCAGCGCAAAAAGGGCGGATGCACGGTCAAAAGTGTACCAGTGCACGACCAGTGTACCCAACACTAAGTATAGGGTATGCTGATCACATGCAGCATCATGCGATCGGAGGAGGAGCTGACTGGAGGAGGCACGGCCGGGGGCGAAGCTTAGCGGCGGCCCTGCGCTGCGCCCAGTAACGCTAATGTGAAACTAGCCTAAGTGTCAAAAAAATATGCAACTCCAGGTTGAGAAAAGTTAATCCATGTGGCAGAAATGACCAGAGTACATATTAGAGATTTGAAAGCTAAGGTATAAGGAAGATATATAAAAGAAAAAGTGTTGCTACATTACCTTAAGAAGTGGCGGTACCCCATCGCGCATTTCGCATTTGCTTTTTCAACGGGAGTGTGTTTTTCAATATAATCAGGTAAAATTACCTTTGGGTATCTTTTATACAGGGTGCCACTACCTCCTGGACTAGCGCATCCGCCCTGACGCGCGTTTCGGCTCCTTTCTCAAGGGACCTGCTACCAACCATGTGTCCCCATTATTTATATCTCCCAGCCGCAGCGTGGTATACCGCGCGATCGGAAGTGATGCTCACCACCCGGATGTGACACGTCACATCCGGGTGGTGAGCGTTACTACCGTCGCGCGAAACAGAAGTGACCACGGTTATCTCATTATATTTGCAGAGTATTATTGTAATTATGGGTATGAGGGTTATTGCCAGGCAAGCGGCATTGTTTTATGGTTGACATCTAGATCATAATCTGTGATGTGGCCTATACAGCTTGCGATATAATTATGGCTATATTAATATTTGTAGTAGTTTATTATTAGGGCTTTTTCAGTTCTGCCCCTTGTAGCTGCAATATATTGCTGGTAGTCCCTATGTCTATCTGTTTTCGTGGTAGCTGTCTCTTCCTGGATTTGCACGTTTAATGAGTGACTGTGAGCAATGAGTGTATCTGTACTCTCCTACTTCCCCAGTTTTGGCAGTATGGTTTAAATGAATTTGTTTCAATAAAAATTATATTTTTACACACACAAATAATTGTCTTGTGATCTTCCTTTTTCCTATGGTTCTATGAGGTACCGACAGACACGGTAGGTCCTCTTCAATCCTCTTCCATGCACTTCCACATTGTGTGAATATGTCATCGTTCCTGAGGGAATCCCTTTCATTATTCCTAGCTAGGGATTCCCTTGACCAAGAAGACTCTCCACACAGGTCGGGACCTCGGCAAAGGGAAGAGAAGCGATTTTTATTTTCTGATGAGAAAACTCCAAACATTGCCTGTTTTGGGTCGGTGTGGTTGAACCCGAGCAGGCAATGTTCGATACGAAACCTGAACTTTCCAGATCGGGTTTGCTCATCACTAGATATAGTATGATATGTAATGGATGACAAAAAGAAGCCATTAAGTGTAACACCACTAGTACATGACAGTAAAATGATGGTCACTTGTCTTAGATCAGGGGTGTCAAACTCATATTTACCAAGGGCCACACCAATTTAATGGTTGTCCCCAAAGGGCCGTTTGTTACTGAAACACCAGATGCACACAATCGAGTCCCATCCAGAACATGCATTTCTCTGCACTGAGCAGTGCATGCCCCTGTATAAGGCATGTCACGGTGGATCAGCGCTTTACCAAGCGCTGTCACATCTTCCCTTGATCTCACTGAAATCATGGAGAGCTATGGCTGCAGCTTCCAGTCACTTGTCCTTGTCGTTGGTGCTGAAAGCTGCTGATAAACAGCTGGTTCAATGCAGAATACAACTGGACCCTATTCTTGGCCTAATCTGAGGAATGGGCATCAACAGAAAAAGGGATCCTGAAGTGAGAATACCTCATTTATCTGCTGCTCCATTCTTTGGTGTACTGGCAGAGTGTTCTGTGAGGGCTAATCCCAAAACCCCCCTTCTGAGGACCTGATAAAGAGGTTCTGTAGAAGCTGGTTAACCACCACTTTAGTTCAGCAAAGCCAATATCTCAGTTCTGCAGAGATGGTTGGTGGGATTAACCCTGTAGTCAGTCAACAGTCCCCTTGCTTCCATACATAGCCTGCATTAAAGGGGTATTCTCATGCCGAACAGCAAAATAAGGCAGCATGCTTTCAGCAATCATGTTGTGGTGAGCATGCTGCCGATCTTCCCCTCCTGGTACTTACCTAGAGGTCTTCTGCTCATCTTTGTCTGATCTTCTCCTAGCTGTGTGGGCTGGCAATCGCCATGCTGGATCCAGAGGCCACCACGAGTCCTCTCCTTCTTCCCAGCGTCCTCTTCTTCTCCCTGATCTCATCGCGGCATTGTGCATGTGCAGCAGTGTTTTGGTGACAGGAGAGGCATCCTGCCCCCTGGATTGACTGATGAATGGGGCAGGAGTGACGTCATGTCAGTGAGCGGCCAGGAAACAATCGGCCTCACTGCCACGGCATTCTTCATGCTTCATGGATCAGTGATCCAGGCAAGATGAAAAGATAGCCAGAAGCAGGAGAAGACGTCATGGGGAACCGCTAGACTGCACTCCGGGACCCAAGAGCTGCAGCTGCGACAGGTAAGTATGTCAGTTTTTTGTGTTCTAGGGTGATAATACTCCTTTAAGGCCAGCCAATAGAGCTGCTGAAAAGGCAGCCACAAGAATCCCCAGCAATTGGGGTCCTGTATATCTTACCCCCAGGTATGTTCAGCCCTAGATGTTTTGTTCCCTGTATGTTGACCCCAAAAGCTGAGGGTGAAACATCTGGGGTCAAAATGCTAGGGGCAAAACATCAGATGGTTACACTTTCAGGGACAAAATGCTGTAGGTGAAACATCCGGGGCAAACTGCTGGGGGTGAAAAATCCAGGCGCGAAATATCCGGGGGCAAAACATCGGGGGGTGAACTGCTGGGGGCGAAACATATGGGGACAAACTGCTGGGGGCGAAACATCTGGGGCAAAATGCCGGAGGTGAAACATCCGGGGGCAAACTGCTGGGGGCGAAAAATCCGGGGGCGAACTGCTGGGGGCGAAACATCCAGGGGTGAACTGCCGGGGGCGAACTGCTGGGGGCGAAACATCCGGGGGCAAAAAAATCCGGTGTCGAACTGCTGGGGGGCGAAACATCCGGGGGCAAACTGCCGGGGGCGAACTGCTGGGGGCGAAACATTTGGTGGCGAAAAATCTGGTGTCGAACTGCTGGGGGCGAAACATCCGGGGGAAAACTGCCGGGGGCAAACTGCTGGGGGCAAAACATCCGGGGGCAAACTGCTGGGGGCGAAACATCCGGGGGCGAAACATCCGGGGGCGAACTGCTGGGGGCGAAACATCCGGGGGTAAATTGCCGGGGGCGAACTGCTGGGGGCGAAACATCTGGGGGAAAACTGCTGGGGGCAAAACATCTGGTGGCAAAACAACCAGGGGCGAAACATCCAGGGGCGAACTGCTGGGGGTGAAACATCTGGGGGTGAACTGCTGGGGGCGAAACATCCGGGGGCAAACTGCTGGGGGTGAAACATCCGGGGTGAAAAATCTGGGGGGAACTGCTGGGGGCGAAACATCCGGGGCGAACTGCTGGGGGTGAAACATCCGGGGGGCAAACTGCTGGTGGCGAAACGCAGGGGCGAACTGCTGGGGGCAAAACATCTGGGGGCGAAATGCTGGGGACTGCTGGGGGCGAGATGTGCGGGGGTGAAATGGGCGGGGGTGAAACATCCTGGGGGCCAAATGCTGGGGACGAAATGTGAGGGGCAAAATGTACTCGGGGGCGAACTGCTGGGGATGAACTGCTGGGGGCGAACTGCTGGGGGCGAAATATCCAAATCCCATTTCAAAGAACCCCAGTGTAAGCGCTCAGTGCCGATTACAGGATAAATGTGAGCTGAGCCTTACTGCAATCTTTGGGAGGCAAAATGAAAATATCAACAGCAGCTGAAGAATTTTTTTTTTTTTTTTTTACACTGTTCCTCATGCTGTATAAGTTATTAGGCCACTTTATTTTTCATGTTGGTGCGGAGCGGAGAATTTGGGAGCGGATTTGGGAACGGAGAATTTGCTGAATTTCTTTTGGCAGGTGTGATGAAGGAGCAGCCGCCATCTTGGATATGGGGCCTAATGCTCACCTCATGTCTGAGCTTGGCCAGTCCATTTTGGTCTGAGTTCACAAGAATTACAGGCAGCTAACTGCTCCTACCCCCCAGGGCCTGAAAGCATATTGAAAAAAACAGGATTTAGTGCTCCAATGTTGACTAGCAACGTCTTTTAGTATGATAATGAGATAAGTCCAAAAGAGAACATCAAAGCTTGAGTAGGAGCCACGCCAGCATGGAGCATGAAGGTGCCTGGGGGCTTCAGTTAGAATATACCTGTCAGCTGGACACAGAAATACACATCTATTGTCTCTCCCAGCCGCTCCGACTCCATGCTAGGATCTTGGAGTATGAACACACCGCGTGACCCTGAGGAAATCGCGCATCTGGCAGTGCGACTCCTGAGTCAGTGAGGACTCTGGGACCTGAGATATAGAGATTGGCCCTCCACAGCAACCCAATGGGGCCATGTTTGCTCTTCACATGACAGGCAAAGCAAACCGCATTCACAGGTACCTCTCGTGTTCTGATCCGATCATCCCGGAGGAAGTTACCCCCTTTCTTAGATATTGGGAATAAGTTCTGCAGGGAGCTAAAGGGTGGAGATTATTAGCCCACCCTCTGACACAGGGGGAGGAACCCAGCATGCTTAAGAACTGGTAGCACATGGCAGACAGCCTCACTCTCACAGAAGAACCAGATGATGATGATCTAAGAAGGACCTGGGGACAGACCTGAAAAAAGAGAGCAGCGGCCCGCGCTTTGGGGTCTGTCTGGCAACTAAGATTCTTGTACCTGTGGACTGCAGAGCTCCCTGCATCCACATGCAACCTACAACCTGGTAAATTGACCTCCAGCTTAATATCTAAGTCTTGTACCATTATTGTTATATTTTACTCTGACTGCAAATCCACTGTAATTCCATTGTATAGCTCACTGTATATTTCTGTAATTAGTGCGCCCTTAAGGCAATTAAACCATAAAATTAATCTTTGACTGATGCTTTTACTCTGATTACGAATCTTAGAATACCCAGCGGGTAACAGGACATCCTCCCCGGCGGCCATTTGCTCTAGGTGCAGTTCCCTTACTGACCTGAGAGACAAAGGGGGCGCTGGAGAGCTGTGCCTGTGTAGTTATGTCACATTGGTGACGTGGGAGGAATCGGTCTTTTCCTCCACATCGGGTGAGGAGCCATTTCGCTTTTCCAGAGCATTTGTGCGACCAGTAACATAGAAGCCCCCTATATTTCTGTTAACAGATGACAGATCTGAGTGGATACTTGCTTTTTTTGTGGATTGAGTGGAAGCATTTATTGGGAACATTTTACATAAAGTTTGGGATCACAGTTATCCGGCGCTCAACGATGACCACTTACTTTGGGGTTTCCATCTAAATCTCTGAGTGACATGATTCACATGAAACCCCAGATGGATCCATTCACTATAATGAGGCATCAGAGTTACTCTGGACTCTGGCCTTTGTTCCGTGGTTTCCTTCTTTTCAGAAGTGCACAAAACTGTGTCCGACGGCACTTTTATGCAATTCTAAAATCATGCACTCTGCCGGATCACAGGTCAGACGGCATCCACAGTGCCTCCATCTCACTCCTTATAGGGAATTTTCCACCGGGGGTTCTGTCTCAATCATGCATTTCAGAGATTTACACGGAAACCCAGGTGTAAGCACTCAGCGCAGGGCACAGGGTAAATGTGAGCCAAGCCTTACTGCGACCTTTGGGAGGCAAAATTAAAAAAAAAATCAACAGCATGTGAAGAATTGGTTTAATCAGGTTTATATCAGGTATTATGTTTGGCTGTTGTCACACATTAAAGCACCCTTTTTATTGCGAAAACTTGTTTTTGCGTCACCATATTTTGAGAGCTATAATTTTTCCATATTTAGGCCAAGAGTCATGTGAGGGCTTGTTTTTTGCGGGACAAGCTGACATTTCTATTGGTGTCATTTTCGGTCACATGACATTTTTTGATCACTTTCTATTCCAAATTTCGGAGACAGAATGAACAAAAACCAGCAATTCAGGAATTGCTTTTTTTATGCCATTCGCTGATGATTGCATTCTGAGAGCTATCACCTTTTTATTTTTCTGCTGATGGAGCTGTATGGCAGCTTGTTTTTTGCAGAGCAAGATGATGTTTTCAGCGGTACCATTTTTATTTACATCCCTCTTTTTTATCGCGTTTTATTGCACTTTTTGTTCTGCGGTAGAATGATAATGCACTGTTTTTTGCCTCATTTTTTATTTATTTCTTTTACGGTGTTCAATGAAGGAGTTAACTAGTGGAACAGTTTTAAAGAGCGCGTTGTTACGGACGCAGCAATACCAAATATGTGCACTTTTATTGTTTTTTTATTTACATAAATAAATGTAATTATTTTGTGCGCAGGTGCACAGTGCCTGGGAGCCATGAAGCAAGAAGGAGGGCAGCGTCCCAAGAAGATGGGAGGTGCCTGTCCCGGACCTGCAACATCCATCAGACTGGACCGCACCGGACTGCCCCCCTCCTCCCGGTTGAGTATAATAAAACCTATTTTTCTTATCTTGCAGGTCAGATCTGGGGCTTATCTACAGCATTATAGAATACTGTAGATAAGCCCTGAAATGCAGTGGCCACATCTTATAGTGGCAAAAACAGCTGACAGGTTCCCTTTAAAAAATATGTCTGATTTGTTAAAGTTGGCTTGCACATATGCTAAGAATGTATGAGTTTTTGGAGAAGAAAATGTCCAACTCTCCAATCAAAGCTCATATTTTTTTTCTCTCTTCATGGGTTTTGGAGAGTTTATGTGCAGACAAAGTTTTTATTTCAGCCATTCATTAAAAACTGAACATATTAATGTGGGGAGGTTGGTCTGATGGACAGATCTGCCTATGGAGAGGGGCAGAGGAGCAGCGCAGTGTAGGCTGAGATATAGACCCAGGGGCGACATGTGGCCGTTTAACCATTAGAGGGCAGCGGGGAGCGTAGGAGAAAGTGGTTGTGTAACTGCCATGGGTCAAGGTGACTGCCATTGGTCAAAGGTTTCTGTCAGGTGATAGTGGGCGGAGCTACTGGGACTGGTAGTATAAGAGGTTAGGGAAGGTTCTGGAAGTTCCAGTCAGCCAAGGGAGCTCATTAGAGAAGAGGATCTGCTGTAGGGAGAAAGAGGGAAAAGGCCTACAGAGAGTTACTGACAGTGGAGACGGTCAGGGGGGGTGACCCAAAAGGACAGTGGCTGCGGACAGAGATGGACTGTGGGTATCAAGTGGACGGCGTACTCCTAAGGGTGAAACGCTGAGGTGGAAGTGCCTAGGACAGCCACAGTGGGAAAGAGCCATAAAGGACTCCACGATCGGTAACATAAAAAGAGGAGGTACCCGGGTCTGTGTACAAACTGAAGTGTGGAAAAGTCCTATGATGAAGTACGGTGGTCGTCCGAAAAGCGGCCAATAAAATCTAAACTGTTGGACACAACCCTTGTCTCAGTCTCGTGTCTGCTGGCGTCAAGAAGTGGGTCACCCCCCCATTCCTGTTGGATCAGTACCACCCATTCACCTCGCTCAACCTATCCTACATTAACAAGTAGTTTTACAATACATCAACATTCGCATAGTCCTAGACCAGTGATAGTGAACCTTTTAGAGACGGAGTGCCCAAACTGCTGCCAAAAACCCACTTACTTATCTCAAAGTGCCAAAACGGCAATTTAACCTGAATATTGAGGTTTTAGTTTAGTAAAAACAACTCATACATAGAACAGGAGGGGCAGCAGAGAGCAGCCACATATAGTAGCAGGGGTACCAGACCACAGATGTAAAGGAATATACTTCCTATCCTGGTATATGCTCTATCCTCATTCTGGTATACGCACCTTCATCCTGATATACGCACCCACATCCTGGTATATGCATCCACACCCTGGTATATGCTCACGCAATCCATTATATGCCTCCTATCCAATTTACATGCACCCCTCCCCAATCCATGTATATGAGCCAATCCTAGTATATACCCTCTCAAACTATGTATATGACCCCCATCCATGAAACTTCCCACAATGAATTCCCGCAATTCATGTATATCCTCCTCCATCCTTGTAAATGCGCCCCCATCTTGGTATATGTCCCCCATCCTTGTAAATGTCACCTCATCATTGTATATGCACCCCATCCTAGAATAAGTCTCCCATTATGGTATATGTCCCCCCATCATTGTAAAAGTCACCCCATCAATGTATATGCACCCCCATCCAGGTATATGTCTCCCTCCATTGAATAAATGAATGTATGAATAATATATTCCTTGTAGCAGCAGAGTGAGAAACTTTGTAAACTACTCATTTACTGTAATAATTATATACCAAAGAGGCTGCTGAAATAGCCAGTGTCTAAGACTCATTGTCATCATGGCATGCAGCTCAGGGTTGGCGATCAACTTCCTGAAATGAATTATTCTCTAAAGTAAGAAATGACTGAAGATAAGGCAATAGCCCCAGTGATGTTGTGTGGTTTCACTATCAGGTTTGATGCCCTAACCCTACTGCAGCCTGCAGACTGTGGCTTTCTAATCAGTGGCAAACGTATCATTGGTGCAACCTGTGTGGCCGCACAGGGGCCCAACATATAAGGCAGCCACTTCCACCTTCAAAGCAGATGCATTATGATAAGCTACTGGGCTGCAAAGGGTTCATATATTGTTTTTGCACAGGGGTCCCTTCTGTTTGTGTCCTCAAGTGTTTCTGCTGGCTGTGGATCCCACCAGTCAATTTATACGGTGACATCCCTTGTGATTTACCTTTCCTCCCCACAATAATTTTAAAGAGGTCATGTTCGCTAATGTCACTTGCATTGTCCATAACCCCAGCAGATTTACTAAACCTGTCAAATATTTAGAGAGTTTGGACTAGATTCATCTGGACCGGCATTGCTCACACTGATCTAGATGAAGGAGTGTGCTGGAGTCAGAAGATCTTGATTTATTAGGAGGTACATGCCTCTTAATGAATAAGTACATTTGGACAATTGCGTGCACTTCCGTGGGTGTCTTGCCACAAATCCTACTCCAGTCCCACTGGAGAAAAATTTGCGGTGTTAGGAAAACCGCTATTTGTCAAGAATTTGATGAGCACCGCCCCATCCTGCCCCTGCAAAAACTGGTGTGAGAACAACATAAGTTGCACAATTTTAATGCAGCCATTTCTTGGAGCAAAATTTTATGACTTTTCAAATCTTTTTAAGCCACAATTTTGACATAAAAGTTTTGATGAATTGGGCCCTTTAAATTTAGACTAAGCAGTCTGAAAATCTAACTTTATACCAATTATTGTTTCGCTTTGTTTATTTCAATATTTCATAATAAACATTTGATTTGTTTGAACACCTTAACCCCTTATTGCCGAGCCACTTTGTACGTTAATAACTGGGCCTCATTTTTCAAATCTGAGCGTTGTTTGGTTTTGTATTTTATATTCTGTTATTTCCATTAGTTCTCCTTAAAAATAAAAACAAAAAAAACTGTTGCCTACCTCCTTCTACACCTCTTACACGTACATCACTACGTCAACCTCCACCTCCACTTGCACCTCGGTCTCATGGTTCAGGATTATTTTTTTTTATTTTATTTTAAGTCCTATACCCTCCTGTAGAGGGGTGCAAGAACCTTCATCCACCCCCTCACAACAGAACCCATTTAACTAATTTCCCTATTCACATTTGTTTGCTGGGCAATTGACCTACTCTTACCTCCATTTTGCTTCCTTTGGCAGCACCCTATCCCTTAGGCCTCTTTCACACTTCAGATTTTTGTGTCAGTTAAAATCCGCCAAAAAGGCGGATGAGGGAGAGAGAGAGAGAGAGAATTTTTTTTTTTGTCCGGCACCCAGACAGAATTTCGGGTTAAATCAGTGTCTGGAGGATCCGCCGGCCAAAAAAAAGTTGCAAGCTCCGTTTGGAAATCTTTGAGGATGTTCACGGACAGCAACATTATGGCGGATCCGCACAAAAATGGATGCAACGGAAGGTAATCCGTCAAAATCCGCCAATAATGAAAGTCAATGGGGAAAAAAACGGATCCGCAAAAAAAAATTGCGGATCCGTTTTTTTCAAAACCTGGTGGATTTTGACTGATTGTAAAAAACGGAAGTGTGAAAGAGGCCTTACAATCAGTATTTTACAGCACAAATTTTCAGGCACCCACTGCCTCTTGGGGTGAAGTTTAAATCAGCGTCTCTGTGGGTAATGTTCCCCATGCACTGAGACTGAAATTTGATAAATTCTTATGTAGTGGTATTGTTTCCTATGCCCTGAGGCAAAAATGTGTTAAAATCCTATGTGGGGGTGTTGTCCCCTATGCACAGAGGCTGAATTTTGTTGAGATCTTCTGTGGGGGTATTTTTCCCCATGCACTGAGGCTGAAATTTAAAAAAACATCTTCTGTAGGGGTATTATTCCCCATGCTCTGTAGCTGAAAATTAGTGTAATCTCCTGTGGGGGGTATTGTTCCCCAAGCTCTGAGGCTGAAAATTTTTAAAAAATCTTCTGTGGGTGTATCATATTCCATTCAATAACCCATAGCTGAAATTTAGTGTAATCTTTTATGGGAAAATTGTTTCTCATTCTCCAAGGCTGAGATTTGTAAAAAATGTTCTGTGGGTTTATCATGCCCATGCTCAGTGGCAAAAATTTAGTGTAATCTTCTGTGAGCGCATTGTTCCCCATTCTCTGAGGCTGAAATTTAAAAAAAAATATTATGTGGGGGTATCATGCCCCATGCTCTGTGGTTGAACTGTAGTGTAATCTTTTGTGGGGGGTATCATTCCCCATGCTCTGTGTGGGAAATTTGTATTATTTTTTATTTCATTTGAATCTACTTCTGTTGGGTTACTGTGCCCCATGGTCTGGGGGTGGTTTGTAAGCTGTCTCTGTGGGGATACTCTCCCCCATGCTCTGTGGGTGAAACTTTTAACTCGACCAGCGCTAGCAAACCTCAGTCTCTGTGAGGACACTGTTAACATATTTGTTATTCATTTACTTCCTATTTTACCACAATTGCTATGGTGAAATAACCTCTTTAAGTCATTTTCCTATCCCAATTTGATTGCAGAGCAATTGTCCTGCGCTTACCCCCCTAGCCCTTATTGCAATTATTTTATAGCCATTTTACGGCTCTGAAGTCCAAGTCCTCATTGACCTATATGTGGTTCGGGGTTCGGGGTAAAGTACCTGTCAAGATCGCATCCTGAACCAGACTTTAAAAGAATGTCCACCCGAACCAGCCAAATACAGATATCCACTGTATTGTTCAGGGTCCAGGGTCAAGTACCTGTCAAGATCGTATCCTGAACCAGACTTTAAAAGAATGTCCACCTGAACCAGCCGAATACAGATATCCACTGTATTGTTCAGGGTCCGGGGTCAAGTAAATGTCAAGATCGCATCCTGAACCAGACTTTAAAAGAATGTCCACCCGATCCAGCCGAATACAGATATCCACTGGTTCGCTCATCTCTATCACCCTAATCCCGTAAAGTTTAAAAAAAAAATTTAATAAACACTTATTTTTTACATTCCAAAGTTTTCAAATGATATTTACAGTAATATAGAGGGTTCAAAGTAAATAATGATGAAAATTATGAAAATTAAAAGGTGACAATGCAAATTTAACATTTCAATTCTATCCAGGTCTTTTTCCAAAAATCTTGCTACAGTAAAAGAAATAAAATAGGGAGCAATAAAAATCAAGAACAATAAAGGAAATAAAAAAAGTTCTTATAGATATAAATATATTCACAAAAAGATATATATAAAACGTGGATGAATGTCATCCACTCAATGCCAACTTTTATTTCCCATTGACTTGCATTGGGGTCGGGTTTCGGACGAAACTCCGACTTTTTTTGCCCCAGTCGGACCAGTTTCATCTGAAACAAATTTTGTTTCATGAAACCTGATCTGACCAAAGTCGCTCAACTCTAATTATATAATATACAGTATATATAATAAAGGACCGTGAAGAAGGCACATGTAGTCCCTTTGCTGGAATGTTACCAATTGTTTGGAGTTCCTCATACATTTTTTATATGAATTAATGGACAAATAAAGAAGAAGATTATATAATTCTAGTGAACTTTCACTTTTTTGCTGGATCTCAATTCTCTCATATTTCTACAGTATATATAATGAGTCGCAAAATCATGACTTCAGCAAATTTATTAAAATAAATGTTTTTTTCATTGACAACCACTGAAGACCAGTCATCAGGGTAAAAGTGGGCAATTTTTGCTCTTATTTTATTCTGGCTGTTCCCCTGAGTAAATGGAGCACTAATATTTGACCCATAAACAAATATGGGGCTTACTGGGTACCTTCGTAATACAGTGTGTTGTATAGGCACCATCTGGCTGCACACAGACCTTATCAGTAGTGTTTCAATTTTGTAGGTGGCACATATTTCCTAGGGCCCTCGTTGAAATATAAAATGGTCATTTATATATTAGGGATAACTTGGTTTATCAGTGAAAGCAGTGACTCATTACTTTGTAACATAGTCTCAAGGTGAGTGGGCTGTAACATATTGGGTACACTAATTCTTTTCGAGAGAGGTTTTATTTCACAAGTGAATAATTATACTTTTCATAAGATCATATCCTTGAAATGTCAAAAATGAATTGGACTTCAACGTACAGTGAAGATAATGGAAACATTTAACTGCTTTCAAAACAATGAGTAGATTACAACTTTGTTGGAGTAAGTAAAGTAAGGGACTTGTCTGAGGTCAAGGTCCATGAATGATAAGAAAACCATAATTAGGCTTCAAATTTTTGAGCTGTGTATGATGCAAGAAAAACAAAATGCTGGCCAAAGAATTGTAGCTTTGGCTTAGCTCTATAAGGATATGCTTGTAAAATGGTACCATTCTACTCCATGATTTACCAGTATATATCTGAAACCTTTTTAGTTTATCTTAAAGAGAATGTTTGACCAATTTTTACCTTATAAACTGTAATGGCTACAGCAGGAGTAGAGAAATAAAACTTAACTTTTAATAATGATCAATATAAAAAGCCTACTGGCTAAATAAAAGACACATACAGGACGATAAATAAAATATAGCTTAAAATGGAGTGTTAACCAAACACCACCAATGACTAGTGAAGAACGTTGTTATGTGCAAAAGAACATGCAGATTAGAGATGAGCGAATATGTAAGGAAAACGATCGCCAAACATAAATTCAGCACAAATATGGTACATTCGGATTTGTGATCGGTAAAACGAGAATTTTTCAGTAAAATCACAGTGTTACAGGTTAGAATAGAAAAGATAGAATAGATATACACATAGGATATATAGATGTCAGTGACACACACACAGACATATATATGTATATTGTAGGGGTTGTACTCACTCAGATGTGACAGGAGGAAAACAGGAGGCATGTTCCTTTAAAAGTTCATGTGGGTTTATTGCTTCATAAACCCAGAAGCACAAACAAAAGGTAAACAGCCTTTAGATCAGGCAACAGCGTAACATAAATGTCCATAGCAGGGCTCTGCTCTGCCAGGCCTGTGGGCACGCAGGCTGGGGTAATGTCTCGCACTCAGGCTTGGTCTGGAGCCACATACACAGGAGGCCTTCTCCCTCCCAACAAACAGACCATGTGTCAAGCAACAGACTCCATTATATAGTCTGTAACCAGACCCAGGTATGTGGGTAGCCACCCGCCACCCGGACCCAGGTGCACCAAACGAACCTCTTAGTGCCTATGTGCATTAAAGAAAAATAATCTCTGTGTCACATACCTCCCATCGACTACGTGGCTATTAGCCTCCTTACATACCTCCCCCTCTGACTAAAGCCATGGAGCTTGGCACTTTCTACTAGCATACAAGAGATTCTTGAGAGGGCATCGGTATTACCATGTAGCTTCCCTGATCTATGTTCCACATGGAAGTTGAAGTCTTGCAGGGCTAAGAACCAGTGGGTTACTATAGCATTTCTATCCTTTATTTCCCTCATCCATCTGAGTGGGGCATGGTCAGATACCAATCTAAATTTACATCCTACCAGATAGATTATAATGTGTCCACAGCCCACTTTATGGCCAAGCACTCTTTCTCTACTACTGAATAATTCCTCTCACATGAGACAGCTTCCTACTCAGGTAGAGAACAGGGTGCTCTTCCCCATGTATCTCCTGGGAAAGGACTGCTCCTAAACAGACAACTGAGGCGTCTGTTTGTAGTGTAAATTCTTTCCTAAAGTCAGGAGCCACCAGAACCGGTTGCTTACATAGAGACTAATATTGTTTGTTTTTTTACCTTTTTTGCAGATGACGAGGGTAACGGGGAATAGGCGAGGTCATAAGTACAGTGGGTACGGAAAGTATTCAGACCGCTTTAAATTTTTCACTGTTTGTTTCATTGCACCCATTTGGTAAATTTAAAAAAGTTCATTTTTTCTCATTAATGTACACTCTGCAACACATCTAGACTGAAACCCAGAAATGTAGTAATATTTACAAATTTATTAAAAAAGAAAAACTAAAATATCACATAGTCATAAGTATTCAGACCCTTTGCTCAGCCACTCATATTTAAGTCACATACTGTCCATTTCCTCCCTGAGATGGCTTTACTCCTTCATTGGAGTCCGGCTGTGTATAATTAAACTGATAGTACTTGGTTTGTAAAGGCACACACCTGTCTATATAAGACCTCACAGCTCACAGTGCATGTCAGACCAAATGAGAATCATGAGGGCAAAGGAACTGGCCAAGGAGCTCAGAGACAGAATTGTGGCAAGGCACAGATCTGGCCAAGGTTACAAAAGAATTTCTTCAGTACTCAAGGTTCCTAAGAGCACAGTGGTCTCCATAATCCTTAAATGGAAGAAGTTTGGGACCACCAGAAGTCTTCCTAGACCAGGCCATCCAGTCAAACTGAGCAAACGGGGGTGAAGAACCTTGGTGAGAGAGGTAAAGAAGAACCCCAAGATCACTGTGGTTGAACTCCACAGATGCAGTAGGGAGATGGGAGAAAGTTCCACAAAGTCAACTATCACTGCAGCCCTCCAACAGTCGGGCCTTTATGGTAGAGTCACCTTTGTATTGTCAGGTGACATCAAGCCCACGGATTAATAATGGAGAAGTGTCTCTAAGACACCTATCCATTACTAACCCTATAGTTGTATGGTAAATAAAGACACAGCCAGAATAAAGTCCTTTATTTGAAATAAGAATAAACACTGTTTTCCATTTTATTTAAAAATAACAAAAACATTATACTCACATAATGCCTAATTCCACCGAAGCCCTCTTTTTCTTGTAATAAAACAAAAATAAAAAAGAACAATATACCACACCTGTCTATCATTCTATCCCACGCTGTAATCCACGTCTGGGGGATTAATAGTTTTCAACCTGGACAGTGCCAAGATGTGACAGTCCAGGTTGGGAACCACTGGTGAATGAACTGCTGTGAGTGCAGTCTGAGCGACTAGAGGTGACATCATTGAGGCTGCTTTCCCAGCCGGTCTGAACTGCGGTGACCTTGGTGAGAACACCACTAGCACTTTCTAGACTTTCCTATGGTGCTGAGGCGAGTTCACTGCAGTTCACCGGGAGAATTTCATTGTGGTGAAATTGAACTGTGATGAACTTGCCTCTGCACCGTGAGACTTTCTCACGGTGGTAGCAGGAATCTCACCAAGGTCACTACAGTTCAGCCTGGCTGAAGTGCTTTTTTTATTTCTAATAAAAGGCTTTATTCTGGATATGTCTTTATTTACCATATAACTATAGGATTAGTCATGGATAGGTTTCTTATAGACGCCTCTCTAATAGCTTAATAGCTGTCTACAAATATCTAAAGGGCTGTCACATTGTAGAAGGATCAACTTTATTCTCATTTGCACAAGGAAAGACTAGAAGCAATGGGATGAAGCTGAATGGGAGGAGACACAGATTAGATATTAGAAAAAACTTTTTGACAGTTAGAGTGATCAATGAGTGGAACAGGCTGCCACGAGAAGTGGCGAGTTCTCCTTCAATGGAAGTCTTCAAACAGAGGCTGGACAGACATCTAACTGGGATGATTTAGCGAATCCTGCTTTGAGCAGGGGGTTGGACCAGATGGCCCAGGAGGTCCCTTCCAACTCTACGATTCTATGATTCTATGATTCTATGATTCTCCATTACTAAGCCATGGGCTTGATGTGACTGGACAGCACAAAGGTGACGTCAACCTCACAAATATGAACCCCACTTACCAGTGCTACAGGGCAAGTGGGAAGAGCCAAGTAAAGTGCCAGCTCTTCCAGCTTGTCAGCTGTGGGCTGCTATTTTTAGGCTGGGGGACATTATCCATGGCCCCTTACCAGCCTGAGAACATCAGCCCCTTGCTGTCTGCTTTAGCAAGGCTGGTTGTTAAAAATTGAGGAGACCTCACACCGTTTTTTAAAATTATTTATTTAAATAATTAAAAAATACAGCATGGGGATCCCTCTTTTCTTGCTAACCAGCCTTGCTGAAGTTGATAGCTGGGGGTTGAAGCCTCCAACTATGAGTTTTGCCTAACTGATTATCAAAAATGCAGGGTAACCCACGCCGTTTTTAAAAAAAAATTATTTAAAAACAGCGCAGGAGCTGGCTAATGAATACTCCCATCAGCAGCTCCAGCTCTCACTGTTATTAGGGACAGCAGGCGTCAGACAGATGATGGGAGTAATAATCTCATCAGATGACATCAGTGACCCGAGGTAAACTTTATACTTCCGATCACAGCGGAGCACCTCCGCTGTCATTTGTCTGTGTGGGAACTGCAGCTCTCTAACTGGAGGGTATGATTTCACAGCTAATCATAAGCAGTGTTTGCCACACTGTCATACACATGACAGTGTGGCAAACAATGGATGTTCGGGCCCCCCATTCAAGTGAATGGGGTCCGGGTTTGGGTTTGGGTTCGGGCACTGTACTGGTACCCGAACCCAAACTTTTTGTAACTGTTTGGCCGAACCTACCAGACCAGGACATCCAGGTGTCCGCCCATCTCTACTGTTGATAGATACCGGTACTGGGTATGTAACAGCCGGCATCTGTAGCTTATGGAGTGAGCTCAGCTCATGAGCCTGGGAAGAGATTTTTCATAAGCTTAACTTCCCTGGGGAATTCTAGCATGGCCTATAAGTTTTTCTATTCAAATTTGGTGTTCTCCTTAATGAGAAACTTTATTCCTTAAATACTCTTCCTCATGAAAAAAGTGCCCTTTTTAATAAAAAAAAACAGTGCAAATGATCAGCTAAAAGTCACGGGTCTGGCTTATCAAATCTATCTTATCTAAACCTAACAGGCTAGACTTCTGCGAAGCAGTGTAATGACAAGAACGGGGGTTACCAGCCACGTTCCGGTTGACTCATCCACTCATAGTTCCATCTAGGACGAACTGATGGGAATGTGGAATGGCATGCCCCTGGCCACGGACTGTAAGTTCTGCTGTCATAGAATTGAACAGGTTAACAGCAGCGGACAGAGCTCAGCTCCACACTCTGCTGTTAAAGGCAGGTGATGGCTAAATAACAGACATCATCTGTCAGGAATGGTTCCGGCTAAATATACCTGCTCGTTTGGGGGTTAATCAGCCATTATAACATGGTTAGCAGTGACTTTAAGGCCATGTCATGGTTCCGCAATCAAAGCAAAAGTATAATAGAATACTGACCAAATACTGAACTTGTGAATGTGACCTAGAGAAACTTTCTTTCCTGTGAACATTTCTCATTGCTATCTTGTGTTCTCTAATAACTTTATTCTCAAATTTTAAACTGATTTAAGAAATTATAAAATGAATAAGATGAATTGATTTATTGCTTCAGCAAACACAAAGCTGTTCTTAAAACAGTATGTATGCATACTGGTTTTGTTTCCAAGCAAATGCTCTAGGTGTACTACACCATGTGCAGAATTATTAGGCAAGTTGTATTTGAGAGGATTCTTTTTATTATTGGATATCAACTATGTTCTCAATCAACCCAAAAGACTCATAGCTTAATATTTTTGGAAGCTGGAGTGTTTTTTTTCTAGATTTGGCTATCTTAGGAGGATATCTGTTTGTGCAGGTAACTATTACAGTGCAGAATTATTAGGCAACTTAATAAAAACCAAATATATACCCATCTCACTTGTTTATTTTCACCAGGTAAACCAATAGAGCAACACAAAATTTAGAAATAAACATTTCTGACATTCAAAAACAAAACAAAAAAATTCAGTAACCAATATAGTCCCTTTTCTTTACGATGACACTCAAAAGCTTTCCATCCATAGATTCTGTCAGTTGCTTGATCTGTTTACGATCAACATTGCGTGCCGCAGCAACCACAGCCTCCCAGACACTGTTCGGAGAGGTGTAATGTTTTCACTCCCTGTAGATTTCACATTTTATGAGGGACCACAGGATCTCTATGGGGTTCAGATAAGGTGAACAAGGGGGCCATGTCATTATTTTTTCTTCTTTTAGACCTTTACTTGCCAGCCACGCTGTGGAGTATTTGGATGCATGTGATGGAGCATTGTCCTGCATGAAAATCATGTTTTTCTTGAACGATACCAACTTC
The DNA here is from genome assembly GCF_039654945.1 of Dendrobates tinctorius. Lineage (NCBI taxonomy): Eukaryota > Metazoa > Chordata > Amphibia > Anura > Dendrobatidae > Dendrobates > Dendrobates tinctorius. The sequence continues at coordinate 15,211,068 of NW_027361802.1, forward strand.
TTCCTGTACCACTGCTTGAAGAAGGTGTCTTCCAGAAACTGGCAGTAGGTCTGGGAGTTGAGCTTCACTCCATCCTCAACCCGAAAAGGTCCCACAAGTTCATTTTTGATGATACCAGCCCATACCAGTACCCCACCTCCACCTTGCTGGTGTCTGAGTCGGAGTGGAGCTTTCTGCCCTTTACTGATCCAGCCTCGGGCCCATCCATCTGGCCCATCAAGAGTCGCTCTCATTTCATCAGTCCATAAAACCTTAGAAAAATCAGTCTTAACATTTTTCTTGGCCCAATCTTGACGTTTTACCTTATGTTTCTTGTTGAAAGGTGGTCGTTTTTCAGCCTTCCTTAGCTTGGCCATGTCCCTGAGTATGGCACACCTTGAGCTTTTTGATACTCCAGTAATGTTGCAGCTCTGAAATATGGCAAAACTGGTGGCAAATGGCATCTTGGCAGCTTGACGCTTGATTTTCCTCAATTCATGGGCAGTTATTTTGCGCTTTTTATCAACACGCTTCTTGCGACCCTGTTGGATATTTGCCATGAAACGCTTGATTATTCGGTGATCACGCTTCAAAAGTTTGGCAATTTCAAGACTGCTGCATCCCTCTGCAAGACATCTCACAATTTTTGACTTTTCAGAGTCCGTCAAATCTCTCTTCGGACCCATTTTGCCAAAGGAAAGGAAGTTGCCTAATAATTAAGCACACCTTATATAGGGTGTTGATGTCATTAGACCACACCCTTCCTCATTACAGAGATGCAAATCACCTGATTTACATAATTGGCAGTTGGCTTTCAAGCCTATACAGCTTGGAGTAGGACAACATGTATAAAAAGGATGATGTGATCAAAATACTCATTTGCCGAATAATTCTGCACCCAGTGTAGTTTGGAGGACAATATTTTGCCAGATCTGTACTTTAATCACCACGCTGACCTTGTTCTTCAATGCTGCCAATCAAATAGAACAAACTATAAACAAATCTTGTATTCCTTGAAGGCTATAAATGTTTACAGATACTACATGAAAGAGAGTTATTAATTTATAACCAGCAGGTTTCGTACATGTCGGGACATATTCAGCTATTACTGTACAATTGACACATCATTTTCATGGCTGCAAACACTGAATAAACTTATAGACCAGATGCCACAGTTACACTGCTGCTGGACAGGAGCATTTCGTTCTTTGCCAATGAAGCGATGGCCGGGGGACCACCACAATGCAGGGAGACTACAGTACACAAGATGAGGTGCAAACAACAAAGGGTTAATTTACTTACAGGCAAGGAATACAGTGTTAGGAAAGTGTAAACAGGGGTATGCAAAGACATAAAACAATTTACAAAAGTAATATTCTCTAGCTGAGCCGTCAAATGGCACAGTGCACCAACTATTACAGATCAGTGTATTTTTCAAAAAGCAAAACAATACAATAAAGTACAGCACAGTATGCTGCTACTCTAACTATAGCCTGACTGGCCGCTGCTACTACGGCCACACGGCTACCGTGCTCTGTCTATTGCAGCCTATCCTAAGCCCTAACCATGTGCGCACACGGGGTTAACACTCACAGTCAAGTTGGTGTCTCAGTTCCTTCCTGGGGGCCCCCTGCAGTTCTCTGCAAGATGATGCAGCGTCCTCCCTGGAAGCTCTGTGCAAGGTGTTCTTGTCCTTGTGTGAAGATTCCAAGCCTGGTGAATTCCCTCTTCTGAATTCCTTCCTTGTATATCTTCGTGGTTCCTCACAGCAACACAGGAAAATCACCTTCGTTATCCCCAGAAGGGTATGCACAATCCCACAAGTTCAGTCAGTTACAAGCTGCACGCTTTTCTCCTTACATCAGTGTCCTGCAGACTCCCCGCTCAGAACACTCACTGGGAAAACAGCCCCTCCCCTCTGTATAGCTGGAAGAGCAAACTAAAATAGTCTTTTGAAGGGTAGAACAGAAGGTACCATCGCATCAGCCAAGGGGGTGCTGTCTCTTAAAGTGGCAGCGTGTCTCTGCTGTCCATAGCAATGTCAGCCCCTTACACCAACACCAATTCTAGCTATTCCTTCTTCAACTTGAGGGCTCGTTCATAAGATCATATTTTTGGTCCGAGTGCTGTCTGTGACGAAAACGAACAGCACTCTGACAAATGTTATGCAATGGGGAAGTGAAGATGAGCGATTTTTATTTTTTTTTCTGCCTGAATCTGTGTGTGAAAAAAAACCGCAACTTGCATTCGTTTCTTTCGTATACTGAAGTCTATGGGGGCGCAAAAAAAATAAAAAATCAGTTGCCAAAGTATAGCATCCTTTTTTCAGGATACATTGCAATTCTGTAACCTAGGAAACTGTAAATAGTCTTTTAAATTGCTAACTTCTGCTGCAAAAAATGGATTATATATGTATAACATGTGAGAATCCACTCATTTACTACCTAGACAGCATTAATTGCAAGGGAGCAATGTTATTGTTAGCACTATGGTTTTTGTTAGTTATTCAGAAAGGTGGTATTATCTGGTCATGATGTAGTGGTTATATGTTGCGTGGTAACTAGAGATGAGCGACTTTGCCTTTTTCGGGTCGAGTCGGGTTTCACGAAACCCAACTTTCGCAAAAGTCGGGTCGAACGAAGTCGGACGATTATTGTGAAAAGTCGAAGGCCGACTGAAACACGAAACCCAATGTAAGTCAATGGGGAAGAAAAGTCGGCAGTGAATGGAGGACAGGAAACACACCTAGAGTGCCCATTTTAATGCCAAAAACATCAATTCTTATTACTGAAGCTTGTCAACCTTAATTTACTTTATAATAATAGTTAGGCATTGAAAACTGGGGGTTATTTGGCTAAAGTTGTGGGGGGGGTAGTGCTGGCGAAGCATTTTCTCTATTTGTGAACATAGTCTCAGAGTTACTTTTTTATTACTTTTTTTATTGGTTTAATAAAGAAAAATGTGAATCACACCATTTTTTAACACCAATTATTGATTCCTTCATGTAATGTAATTGCGGTGCTGTGCAAGTCGTTACGATTACAGGGACACCAAATATGTCCTTGTTATTTTCTGATTTGTGATGTTTATTATTTTTTTAAAAGAGCAAATTAAAACTAAAGTTATTGTTATTGTTTTTAATTCTTTTTTAATTATTTTATAGAAAGAAAAAATCTTTTTTATTCTACCTCTAGAATACAGAGACATAAAAATACACTGCTATGTACAGAGGTATCTCTATGTAATCTGCCTGTGAAGTCAGAACCTGCAATACAAAATCAAGTGAGCAAAATTCTTGCTATTCTATCACCGGAGCCTGTGGCTCAGTAGCTTTAGATCCTGCCTGTAATGTTGAAGGTTGTGGGCTTGAGACCTGGGGAGACTCACAACAAAAGAGGTAACAACATTTTTGTATTGCTTGCAATACAGCTCAAGATTACCAAATTCTCCTATATTTTTCATCAAAGGGTGTGGCTTCTAGCTATAGCTGCTGCCAAGGAACATGTGACTTTGAGACCTACATAGAACAGATCACAGAAGAAGTGAATATTATAATTTTATTCATGCCAGTGAGCCATCAAATCGGAACAGTCCCGCTAAATGGATGGGAGCTATGCAGTAATTAACACTTCACCATGATGCACAGCATTGTGTGTAAAGAGGTTAAAACAGATATGTCACAAGATTTCAAAATAAAAATTGCATACAGTCTTGAATAGATCTACTAGACCTGATATGGCTGGTGTACTTACTTTGAAAATCCATTGTGAAAGAATCCTTTTTGAAAGTTTGTGGGCAAAGACAGAATACACTTGTATTCATGAGATCACATATTCTAAAGCTGGATTTATAATATTTTAATTTTTCATATCAGGATTATACAGCCATTTTGACAAGGATTTTTACCGTAGGTACCCATGCCTTATCAGGTCTAATAGACCTATTTAATTACATTGGTAGTTTGTATTATGAAATCTGGTGAAAGATCTACTTTCACTACATTCTTCATTGTGGCCAATTTAAAAGAACAAAGTTTGTTCAGATCTTGTGCTTCCTTATGTCAGTAAATGATTTGCAGCTAGAACATAGACAGAATTATTATTTTATAGCAGCCATAGTGGGTGCATGTCAGGACATCTTTAGCTATAAATACACAATTTACAAATCTTTTCCATTTCTACAAAACAGTGAATACATACTGTATTTAATACCTCTTCTTCTGCAATTGTATAATGGCACACCTGGTGAAATGGATGGTATGGATGTGTTGCATTGACTGAAGGTATTCATGACCTAATATGAATCGGCAGAAGTAACAGAGATTATAGAGGCTGAATGGCAGCTGAAAGCACGGAGGCTGTAGAAACTGGACTGTAGCTAGAGTAGCAAAGCCCAGTGGAATAGCAGAGCTTCGTATGTCAGGGGACTCCCTGGTAGCAATGCAATAGGGCCCAAAGGAACAGCAGAACCATATATTTGAAGAAACCACTAGAAGTGATGTAATAGTGCCCAGTAGAGCAACAGAGCTGGGTATGTCAGGGGATTCATCGTTAGCAATGTAGCAAAGCCCAATAGAACAACAGAGCTGGATATGTTAAGTGATACAATTTGATATAGCTTCTAGTGGATTTCATGCCATATACCGTACTTTGAATTTTCATATACACTCACTGGCCACTTTATTAGGTACACCATGCTAGTAACGGGTTGGACCCCCTTTTGCCTTCAGAACTGCCTCAATTCTTTGTGGCAGAAATTCAACAAGGTGCTGGAAGCATTCCTCAGAGATTTTGGACCATATTGACATGATGGCATCACACAGTTGGCGCAGATTTGTCGGCTGCACATCCCTGATGCGAATCTCCCGTTCCACCACATCCCAAAGATGCTCTATTGGATTGAGATCTGGTGACTGAGGAGGCCATTTGAGTACAGTGAACTCATTGTCATGTTCAAGAAACCAATCTGAGATGATTCGAGCTTTATGACATGGCGCATTATCCTGCTGAAAGTAGCCATCAGATGTTGGGTACATTGTGGTCATAAAGGGATGGACATGGTCAGCAACAATACTCAGGTAGGCTGTGGCGTTGCAACGATGCTCAATTGGTACCAAGGGGCCCAAAGAGTGCCAAGAAAAAATTCCCCACACCATGACACCACCACCACCAGCCTGAACCGTTGATACAAGGCAGGATGGATCCATGCTTTCATGTTGTTTACGCCAAATTCTGACCCTACCATCCGAATGTCGCAGCAGAAATCGAGACTCATCAGACCAGGCAACGTTTTTCCAATCTTCTACTGTCCAATTTCGATGAGCTTGTGCAAATTGTAGCCTCAGTTTCCTGTTCTTAGCTGAGAGGAGTGGTACCCGGTGTGGTCTTCTGCTGCTGTAGCCCATCTGCCTCAAAGTTCGACGCACTGTGCGTTCAGAGATGCTCTTCTGCCTACCTTGGTTGTAACGGGTGGCAATTTGAGTCACTGTTGCCTTTCTATCAGCTCGAACCAGTCTGCCCATTCTCCTCTGACCTCTGGCATCAACAAGGCATTTCCGGCCACAGAACTGCCGCTCACTGGATTTTTTTTCTTTTTCGGACCATTCTCTGTAAACCCTAGAGATGGTTGTGCGTGAAAATCCCAGTAGATCAGCAGTTTCTGTAATACGCAGACCAGCCCTTCTGGCACCAACAATCATGCCACGTTCAAAGGCACTCAAATCACCTTTCTTCCCCATACTGATGCTCGGTTTGAACTGCAGGAGATTGTCTTGACCATGTCTACATGCCTAAATGCACTGAGTTGCCGCCATGTGATTGGCTGATTAGAAATTAAGTCTTAACACACAGTTGGACAGGTGTACCTAATAAAGTGGCCAGTGAGTGTATATATACATTGAAATTTTTGGCCACCAAGGTAAACTCTATGTCTGACGCCAAACTACCACAGCTCATCACCCCAAGAACACCATCCCAACAGTGAAACATGGTGATGACAGCATCATGCTGTAGGGATGCTTTTTGGTAGCAGGGACAGTGAAAATGGTCCAAGTCAAGGGGAAAACGGATTTAGCAAAATACAGGGATATTCTTGAGTAAAACCTGTTTCAGTCTGTCAGTGATTTGAGACTGGAATGGAGGTTCATCTTCCAAAAAGATAATGACCCAAAGCATACTACTAAAGCAACACTCGAGTTGTTTAAGGGGAAATGTTTAAATGTTCTGGAGGGGCCTAGTCAAAGCCGAGACCTTAATCAAATTGAGAATGTGTGGTCAGATTTGAAGATTGCTGTTCACCAGAGGAAACCATCTATGTAACTTGAAGGAGCTGGAGCAGTTTTGCCTTGAGGAATGGGCAAGAATCCCAGTGGCAAGATGGGAAAAGCTCATAGAGACTTATCCAAAGTGACTTGCAGCTGTAATTTAGTACTTATTTTAGGGGAGTGAATAGCTATGCACACTGAAGTTTTCAGTTAGCCTGGTTTCACATTTGCGCATGTGTGCAGCGTATCATCCGCAACCACATGCAAAAATGCATGCTAACGTAGCATTTTTTATCCGAATCAGCTTACGAATGATGGCAAAAAACGCAGCGTTTGCATGCGTTTTTGCATGCGTTTGCACTTTTTATGCGCATGCGTTCAATAGGAAAATGCTTTTCCAGGTGAATTTCCTTGACACAAGCCATGCCCAATGGGCGTGTCTCATGGAAATTCTGTATATAGACTCTTGTATAGATGAAATCCTCATCTTTTGCTGCTGTATCCAGCATCAAGATGGATCTTCGCATGGAGAGTTTCTATCAGAATCTGGATTTGGATGTCGTTGTTTCTTGCCTTTGCATTTGCTTGTGAGCAAGAAAGTAAAAGAGAAAGATGGATAAGGCCTCTTTCACACATCAGGTTTTCGCCGTCAGGCGCGATCCGGCGCTTTTGACAGAAACCGGATCCGGCGAAATGCAATGCCGGATCCGGTTTCCCCCCCATTGACTTGCATTTGCACCGGATCGCGTCGGATCGCGCCGGATGGCCATGCGTTTCATCCGGTTTTCGCCGGATCCGGCAATGTGTCGCGATCCGGCGTCTGGAAAAAACGTCTACTGTAACGTTTTTTGTCTCCGGCGAAAAAGCCGGACACGCCTGATCTGGCGCGTCCGGCTTTTTCACACAATGAAAGCCTATGAGCGCCGCAATGCGCCGGATCCGGTTTTTTTGGTCTGAGCATGCTCAGTAGCTCTGCCCACAAGACATATATAAAAGCAAGACAGTGGGACCCACAGCCACACCCAACATGCCACCCAAGCCAAGAACCAGGAGAAGGCAGCAGACATCTGCAGCACCATCAGCACCACCACCACCCCAAATGGAGCAGCAAATGGAACATGCTGAGGAGGGGAGTCCAGAAGCAGATGAGAGACGGTAATTATCAAATCCCCCATTCCTCCAAACTAGGGCCATGGAATTTCAAGATATTCATTGGCCCTTTGTTTCTTTTTATTCAACAGCCGCCAAAGAGATGCAGCAGCAGCAGCAGAAATGGCATCACTGGCAGCAGCAACAGCAGCAGCAATACCCACAGCCATGGAGTCTGGCCATCAACAGGACAGCACATCTTCTTCTGGGAGCCCTCCCTCGCATCGTCAGCGTTTGACGGTAAGTTTTTATTTCCAAAATCCATCATCTCTGTAATATATGTCTATTCATTGACTTTTATTTCAAAACAGGAATCACAAGATGAAGAGGAGCTCCCAGAAGAAGAAGGAAGGGGTGGACAGACACCTGGAGTGGGCTCACAATTGGTAAGTTTTTGGCATCAAACGCAGAAACACAACATCACACTACACACAACACATAGAAAACAATGTTCTGCAGACCACACACAGCAAACAAATGCCTACATCCAAAGACATAACATTTTTTGTTTTCTTCTCTAGTATTCCCAATCTGGTGCTCGGCCAAGAGGTCCTCGCAGTGCCTCCCAGGGTCGTCGGCGACAGCAACGCGGCGGTCACCAGCGTGTAAGTATAAATATTTTTGCTTTGTTTTTTTGCACTTTTTATTTCATTTCTTTTGTGGAGGCTAATTATGTTATTTTTGTCTTTTTCTTTAACAGCCTTCACAGCGTGCTCCCGACTCTGACGGTGAGGATGGAGGGATTGATGTGGACCGCCTCATCGATCTCGTCAGAGAAAGGGAGCCGCTCTGGAATATGGCTGACCGCCGCCACGCTGACCTGATAGTTACCCGACGACTCTGGGAGGAAATCTGTTCGCTCCTTGTGGACCGCTGGGAGGACCTCGAAGCTCGGGCCCAGATTAAAGAGCGTAAGTATATACAGTACCGGTTGCTTGATGTAAACCAGTGTTTCCCGAACTCCAGTCCTCGTGGTCCCCACGGATCATGTGTTCAGGATTTCTATTTACTATGGAAATCCTGAAAACATGACCCCTGGGGACCATGAGGACTGGAGTTTGTGAAACACTGATGTTGTATACTAACCACTCCTTTCTCGTTTCAGGGAACAGAATTGTGAATCGGTGGCGGTCTGTGAGGGATCGTTTCAAGAAGGAGTTCAATAAAGAGATGCGGGCCCCGAGTGGATCTGGAGGACGCAGGAGCAAGTACAAGTACGCACAAGCCCTGTCGTTCCTCCGGGAAACAATGATCACCAGAAGGTAAATATTAGACACCCCATGTGAAAAGAATGTTAGATGTAACTTTTTTTTTTCAGCCAGGGCCATACCATGTCAGTATTTTAATTGTTTTTTTTTCTCTTTATTACACAGCACGGTGAGCAGCACTCGGGAGCCTGCACGATTGGACCCTTCTGAGGCGATCCCTGAGGAGACCGGCACCGAGGGACACTTCGACCGCCCCGGTACATCTGTACCTTCCCAGCCTTCCCACACATTTGACCCATCTGTCCCATCCACCAGCACAGGAGCATCGTGGCCGCCTACATTACATGAAGCTGCTGGTGAGGAGATCGCTTTCCCTTTACCCCACCCTTCTGCCCCTGCCACCTCTAGTACACCTGCGGGTACTGGGCGGCAGCGGCAGAGGGGTCAGGAAAAGAGTTATGCACAAGAGTTCTTGCATCTGAATGCATCTTTCCAGAACTGTCTCAAAGTCTTGTCAGAGCAAATCTCCGCAGGCTTTCAGCAGATCAACTCCAGCATTCTGGAGGTGAAGACACTTCTGCAAACCATGCATTCTGAAGCAAGATCTTCGCCAAACCACACCTTTTTCAGGTCTGTTGTGGAGCGCATGGAAACGCTATCTCCTACCCAGCAGATGCATGTAATGCATTCGTGCCACGGTGCTCTACAGCAGGTTACCTCCCAACCTCCACCTCCCACCACTGTAGTTCCTCCACCTGCACCCCCTCCAGCCACTTTCCATCCTCCCCCTCCTATTACATCTGCACCCCCTCCAGCCACTTTCCATCCTCCCCCTCCTATTACATACCAGCAACCTCACCAGTACCAGCAACCTCCCCAGTACCAGACATCTCCCCACTTCCAGCAACCTGCCCCGTACCAAACTCCTTCCCCGTACCAAACTCCTTCCCCGTACCAAACTCCTTCCCCATACAACTTTCCATCAACATCATCTGCTCCTACAGTCCCTGTCCAACCCTCCACTCCACCGCCCACCACCTCTTCTGCCTCCCACATGTCCACCCATTCTGTAGCTTTTTCCACACCATCACCTCTAACTGTTCCTTCCCCACCACGATCCCAGTCCTCTCTCCACACACCCAGTGTCGAAGTGTCCCGCAGCCCCTCCAGCAGTATTTCCACCCCACAGTACACAGATTTGTAATGTGTGTTTTTTGTAATAAAAATGCCCATTGGGTTTAAAACCTTTATTAAAAAAGTTTTTTGCACTTTAAAAACATTTTACAAAAAAAAAAAAAAATTTAAATAAAAGTTAAATTATCGTTTCACAATGGTTGTCTGTCATTTCTTTCTGCGGCGAACTATGTTTTAAAAAAAGGTTAAATACAGGGTATTTCAAAGGTAAAAAGGTATTCAAAACCAGGTATATAACTGTGGGTAAATTTTAGCTTTTTGCCACAGTTGTGTTCCTGGTTGTGTTTGAAGCAAAGTATTTCACCTGAAAAGTTGTGTTTATTGTTGGTGATTTCCTAACAATGTACACAACTTTTGTTAAAAGGTGAAATACTTTGCATGAAACACAACCAGGTACACACCTGTGGCCTAAAGGTAAAAATAGTAAGACCATGACAAGATAGCCAACTTTGGTTGGCAAAGGTATATACTGTTGGTCCAGAAGGTACACAAGTTTGGTTAGGGCACAAATCTTTCACACTCTGTCATCCCAGTGTACTCTGCCTTGAGGTGACATAAAGTATAGTGCAAAATTGTCCCTCATTACTGAAACCGTCACAGAACTTCTAGTGGTAATATTTCCAATGACAACATCCATCTTCGTCAGTAACTTGCTCTTCTCTCCAACCTGCACTTTCTTCTCTACAACCTGTCAAAGACGGGCTGTAGGAACATGCTATATCTAGTTTTCCAGTAGCCAATCCCATTCGGAAGGCCACAAGGGTAAATTTTAAAAACCGGATTCGGCGTAATCCGTCGAAAAACGGATATAAAAACGGATAGAAAAACGGATGAACCGGATGAGACGGATCCGGTTTTGTCTGTCAAGAACAAGACGGATCCGGCAGAAAACCGGATCCGGCACTTCCGGCACCTGACGCCGAAAACCTGATGTGTGAAAGTAGCCTAAGACGTCGTCGGCGCTTTTGGCAACACCCCATTGTTGAGCTCCGAGAGAGCTGTGGAGCCTACCACTCCTTATTCAGTGAGCTCCATTCAAATCTGGATAAATATTTTGAGTACACAAGGATGTCTCAAGAGAGTTTCAGGGATTTGCTGCTTCATGTACAAGGAGCCATCAGCAGGCAGGACAGACATCTACAGTATGTAGAGCAATTCCTGCTGAGGAAAGTCTGCTGGTGACACTAAGGTATGTAACATTTCAAAAGAAAAGCCAGTCATAAATATTTATGTAAAAATACACGAACACCAGGTATACTATATGATATACAGCATATATATATAAAAGTATATTTAATAAAAATAATAAATAATTAAAATTATTATACTCACTACCACCAGTGTTCAATGAAATTAGTGGTTTACCCACCGATTAAAGGAGCCAAATCCCAAACCACTGAAGGACCCATAGACCCGAAAAGACCAAACAAGATATAATTGCTCAATACTTTTTATTATCTTGGTAGTAAAATATTGATAAAAAACAATTTAAAACCAATATACACGTATAGGGATGACTTTATCACAATTGTAAGGAAATTATATGGACCCACATATATTATATTATATTCACATATGTATTTCTCAAATAAAAAATAATAAAATAAGAGAATATAGAATATAGAAAACACTTTAGTGTTTTTATAAACGTGAAAAAAATGTGAAAATCATGAAAAAATATTTATATCCCATATAAATAACTTATTTTGCTGCGATATAAAGTGCAATATGCCTGTGCAAGAAAACAATTAAAAAATCAATGACACAATGATCAATATAAAGTGCAGCGTGCATGTGCAAAAAAAAAACAACCAAAAATCATTCAGCTCTCATTGCTATACAAAAAAATGTGTCAAAGTGACTATTGTATCAGATGCAGTGCCATAGAGGAATACAGGGAGTTAATTAATATACCTTAGAGGGTCACCACGTCCCTTTAGCGTGTTCCTTGACGCACGTTTCGTAGTTTTTCCTTCATCAGGGGGTAGTTACTGTAGATACCGGGGGCTTTATATATAGAACAATGGCGCCGATATCCGTGCTCCTGGCTGACAAGCTGCACTTGTGCAGTCAGGAGGACCCAGAAGTCCAAGCGCCAGACCACATGAACGGAACGCATTGGAGCTCAGCCCAGCGTTACCACGGGGACGCGGCAACCAGGACGCCGGGACACAGAACGCGCATGCGCACCGCCCGGGCATGATATCTCTTCCAGAAGCGCAGCGCAGCGCGTTATATTAATAACGAAGTTCTAAAAAGACGGAGGTGCATTGTGTAGTTAATCTAATACATGGGGATATTTATATAATCAAAAAAAAGAAAGGAATTATATATAATGTGTTCTAATATAATTGATCAAAGGAAAATAATAATTAATGAAAAATAAAAGTAAATAATAAATAATAATAATGAATAATTGATAATAAATAAACCATAATAAAATAATAAAAAATATATGAAAAATACAAAGAATATTAAATAATACAAATAATAATAATAATAATAATAATAATAATAGGTACAAAAATATATAATATATCCACTGTATAATTTTTTGTATGACAATCATTACACAGAATATCATATATTATAATATAATCAGATATAATCATATTTTGAAACCATATATTAGTGTGAAGACATACATAAAATGTGTGATAAAAAAATATATATATGACAATCTGAATAGTAATATAATAAAAATAATAATAATGGAAAAATAATATACAAAAATAATAACTAAAAATAAAAAATAAAAAATATATGAGAGTTATATATATGTATGTATATATATATATATATATATATATATATATAAGAAAAAAATAAATAAGAAAAATCCATAAGAATAATGGAAAAATAAATAATAATGATAAATAATGAATAATAAAAATAAAAAATAATAAAAAATAAAAATAATAAATAATAAATAAATAAATAAAAAATGTATCCAATATTCATAATGGATAGAAAGTCCAAGCATTGTCATGTAGAATCCCTTGTCACCTTCTGTCTTCATATAGTTACATAGGTCCACAGGAATATAATCTAAAGATGTAATCCAAGAACTATATGGCCGCATACAATATATAAATCTAAAAATAAAAAAAGGATAAAATTAAATAACAGTAGCAATGTAAAAAATAAAAATTTTTTTAAAAAGGTTAAAAGTAGCAAATTGGCTTACAGAAAAGGAATAAAACTCAGATTCTCATTTAATCCATTAGGGGATACTGTAACTAATGTCCAAAACCATTTTGTTTCTTTATTGAACCAGAAGATTACCTATCTTGCCACCTCTCTCATTCTGTAGCACCATATCTATTCCTATTACTTTTAATAAAGAGGCATCACAATTGTGATGGATCTTAAAGTGCTTTGGGATAGTCTTTAATGAAGAGGTGTCACTAATTTCTTTTGCTGCTATTATCCCCAGTACGTGTTCACGAACACGAACCTTAAGTTGTCTGGTAGGCATTATGACATAAATCAAGGGACAAGGGCCCATTGCATAATAAATTACTGCTTTTTATGTACAAGTTATTGACTGTTTAACCCCTTAACCCCCAAGGGTGGTTTGCACGTTCATGACCGGGCCAATTTTTACAATTCTGACCACTGTCCCTTTATGAGGTAATACAGTCATATGTAAAAGTTTGGGCACCCCTATTAATGTTAACCTTTTTTCTTTATAACAATTTTGGTTTTTGCAACAGCTATTTCAGTTTTATATATCTAATAACTGATGGACTCAGTTATATTTCTGGATTCAAATGAGGTTTATTGTACTAACAGAAAATGTGCAATCTGCATTTAAACAAAATTTGACCGGTGCAAAAGTATGGGCACCCTTATCATTTTCTTGATTTGAACACTCCTAACTACTTTTTACTGACTTCCTGAAGCACTGAATTGGTTTTGTAACCTCATTGAGCTTTGAACTTCATAGCCAGGTGTATCAAATCATGAGAAAAGGTATTTAAAGTGGCCACTTGCAAGTAGTTCTCCTATTTGATTTTCCTATGAAGAGTGGCATCATGGGCTCCTCAAAACAACTCTCAAATGATCTGAAAACAAAGATTATTCAACATAGCTTTTCAGGGGAAGGATACAAAAAGTTGTCTCAGAGATTTAACCTGTCAGTTTCCACTGTGAGGAACATAGTAAGGAAATGGAAGAACACAGGTACAGTTCTTGTTAAGCCCAGAAGTGGCAGGCCAAGAAAAATATCAGAAAGGCAGAGAAGAAGAATGGTGAGAACAGTCAAGGACAATCCACAGACCACCTCCAAAGACCTGCAGCATCATCTTGCTGCAGATGGTGTCACTGTGCATCGGTCAACAATACAGCGCATGCATAACGCCTTTTTGTATGACCAAACAACTCAATCTTTGTTTCATCAGTCCACAGGACCTTCTTCCAAAATGTAACTGGCTTGTCCAAATGTGCTTTTGCATACCTCAGGCGACTCTGTTTGTGGCGTGCTTGCAGAAACGGCTTCTTTCGCATCACTCTCCCATACAGCTTCTCCTTGTGCAAAGTGCGCTGTATTGTTGACCGATGCACAGTAACACCATCTGCAGCAAGATGATGCTGCAGGTCTTTGGAGGTGGTCTGTGGATTGTCCTTGACTGTTCTCACCATTCTTCTTCTCTGCCTTTCTGATATTTTTCTTGGCCTGTCACTTCTGGGCTTAACAAGAACTGTACCTGTGTTCTTCCATTTCCTTACTATGTTCCTCACAGTGGAAACTGACAGGTTAAATCTCTGAGACAACTTTTTGTATCCTTCCCCTGAAAAGCTATGTTGAATAATCTTTGTTTTCAGATCATTTGAGAGTTGTTTTGAGGAGCCCATGATGCCACTCTTCATAGGAGAATCAAATAGGAGAACTACTTGCAAGTGGCCACCTTAAATACCTTTTCTCATGATTTGATACACCTGGCTATGAAGATCAAAGCTCAATGAGGTTACAAAACCAATTTAGTGCTTCAGGAAGTCAGTAAAAAGTAGTTAGGAGTGTTCAAATCAAGAAAATGATAAGGGTGCCCATATTTTTGCACCGGTGAAATTTTGTTTAAATGCAGATTGCACATTTTCTGTTAGTACAATAAACCTCATTTGAATCCAGAAATATAACTGAGTCCATCAGTTATTAGATATATGAAACTGAAATACCTGTTGCAAAAACCAAAATTGTTATAAAGAAAAAAGGTTAACATTAATAGGGGTGCCCAAACTTTTACATATGACTGTAACTCTGAAATGCTTCCATGGATCCCGGTGATTCTGACACTGTTTTGTCTTGACATATTGTACTTCATGATAGTTGTAAAATTTAATTCATATAACTTGCGCTTATTTGTGAAAAAAACGGAAATTTGGCGAAAATTTTGAAAATTTCGCAATTTTCCAACTTTGAATTTTTATGCCCTTAAATCACAGAGATACGGCACACAAAAAACTTAATAAGTAACATTTTCCACATGTTTACTTTACATCAGCACAATTTTAGAACCAAAATTTTTTTTTGTTAGGAAGTTATAAGGGTTAAAATTTGACCAGCGATTTCTCATTTTTGCAACACCATTTTATTTTTATGGACCACATCACATTTGAAGCCACTTTGAGGGGTCTATATGATAGAAAATACCCAAAAGTGACACCATTCTAAAAACTGCACCCCTTAAGGTGCTCAAAACCACATTCAAGAAGTTTATTAACTCTTTAGGTGCTTCACAGGAATTTTTTGAATATTTAAAAAAAATGAACATTTAACTTTTTTTCACAAAAACAATAATTCAGGTTCAATTTTTTTATTTTACCAAGTGTAAAATGAGAAATTGGACTGTAAAAGTTATTGTGCAATTTGTCCTGAGTACGCTGATACCTGATATGTGGGGGGAACCACTGTTTCGGCGCATGGCAGACCTCAGAATGGAAGGAGCGCCGTTTGACTTTTTCAATGCAAAATTGGCTGGAATTCAGATCGGACGCCATGTCACGTTTGGAGAGCCCCTAATGTACCTAAACAGTGGAAACCTCCCACAAGTGACTCCATTTTGGAAACTAGACCCCCCAAGGAACTTATCTAGATATGTGGTGAGAACTTTGAACCCACCAGGGATTCACAGAAGTTGATAACGTACAGCGGTACAAGTAAAAAATCGTATCTTTTCCACAAAAATGATCTTTTCACCCCCAATTTTTATTTTTCCAAGGGTAACAGGACCCTAAAAGTTATTGTGCAATTTGTCCTGAGTACTCTGATACCCCAAATGTGGGTGTAAACGATTATTTGGGCGCATGGCAGAGCTCAGAAGGGAAGCAGCGCCATTTGACTTTTTTGCTGGAATTGAGATCGGACACCATGTCGAGATTGGAAAACCCCTGATGTACCAAAACAGTGGAAACCCCCCACAAATGACACCATTTCGGAAATTAGACCCCCCCAAGGAACTTATCTAGATGTGTGGTGAGAACTTTGAACCCCCAAGGGCTTCACAGAAGTTTATAACATACAGCCGTACAATTAAAAAATCATATTTTTTCCACAAAAATGATCTTTTCACCCTTAATTCTTATTTTTCCAAGGGTAACAGGACCCTAAAAGTTATTGTGCAATTTGTCCTGAGTACGCTGATACCCCACATGTGGGGGTATACCACTATTTGGGCGCATGGCAGAGCTCGGAAGGGAAGCAGCGCCATTTGACGTTTTTGGCTGCAATTGAGATCGGACGCCATGTCGCGTTTGGAAAGCCCCTGATGTACCAAAACAGTGAAAACCCCCCACAAATGACACCATTTTGGAAACTAGATCCCCCCAAGGAACTTATCTAGTTGTGTGGTGGGCACTTTGAACCCCCCAGTGCTTCACAGAAGTTTATAACGCCCGGGCGTGAAAATAAAAAAATCGTATTTTTTCCACAAACATGATCTTTTAGTCACCAATTTTTTTATTTTTCCAAGGGTACCAGGAGAAATTGGACCCAAAAAGTTATTATCCTATTTGTCCTGAGTACGCTGATACCTCATATGTGGGAGAAAACTACTGTATGGGTACACGTCGGGGCTCGGAAGGGAAGTAGTGACGTTTTGGAATGCAGACTTTGATGGAATGGTCTGTGGGTGTCATGTTGCTTTTGGAGAGCCCCTGATGCACCTAAGCAGTGGAAATCCCACACAAATGACCCCATTTTGGAAACTAGACCCCCCACAGAACTTATCTAGATGTGTGGTGAGCACTTTGAACCCCCAAGTGCTATACAGATGTTTATAACGCCCGGGCATGAAAATAAAAAAATCATTTTTTCCTCAAAAATGATATTTTTGCCCCCAAATTTTTATTTTCCTAAGGGTAACAGGAGAAATTGGACCCCAAAAGTTGTTTTGCAATTTGTCCTGAGTAGACTGATACCCTATATGTGGGGGTAAAACACTGTTTGGGCGCATGGCAGAGGTTGGAAGGGAAGGAGCACCATTTGACTTTTTCAACGCAGAATTGGCTGGAATTGAGATCAGACGCTATGTTGCATTTGGAGAGCACCTGATGTGCCCAAACAGTGGAAACCCCCCAATTAAAACTCCAACCCTAACCCCAACACACCCCTAACCCTAGCCCTAACCCTAACCCTAGCCCTAACCTTAGCCCTAGCCCTAACCCTAGCCCTAACCCTAGCCCTAACACTTACCCTAACCCTAATGGTAAAATGGAAATAAATACATTTTCTTTTAATATTACTATATTTCCCTAACTAAGGGGGTGATATTGGGGGGTTTGATTTACTATTTATAGCGGGTTTTTAAGTTTGGCAGCTGTCGCACGCTAAAAGACGCTTTTTATTGTAAAAATAGTTTTTGCATCACCACATATTGAGAGCTATAATTTTTCCATATTTTGACCCACAGAGTTATGTGAGATCTTATTTATTGCGGGACGAGTTGATGTTTTTATTGGCATCATTTTCGGGCACGTGACATCTTTTGATCGCTTTTTATTCCAATTTTTGTGACGCAAAATGAACAAAAACCAGCGTTTCATGAATTTCTTTTGGGGGGTGCGTTTACACTGTTCCGCTTGCGGTAAAATTGATAAAGCGGTTTTATTCTTCAGGTCAGTACGGTTACAGCGAGACCTCATTTATGTCTTTTTTTATGTTTTGGTGCTTTTATGCAAAGAAAACAATTTTATATAAAAAATAATTATTTTTGCATCGCTTTTTTCTGCAAGCTATAACTTTTTTTATTTTTTTGCTGATGATGCTGTATGGCGGCTCGTTTTTTGCAAGACAAGATGATGTTTTCAGCGGTACCATGGATATTTATATGTGTCTTTTTGATCGCGCATTATTGCACTTTTTGTTCGGCGGTCATTATTTTTTGCTTCGTTTTTTATTTTTATTTTTTAAGGGGTTCGCTAAAGGGGTTAACTAATGGGACAGTTTTATAGGGCGGGTCGGTACGGACGCGGCAATACCAAATATGTGTACTTTTATTGTTTATTTTTTTATTTCCAAAAAATGAATTTATTAGGGAATATTTTTTTTTTTAATTTTTTTTTTTAGCGATTTTTTTAAAATTATTTTTACACTTTTTTTTAACTTTATTACATTGTCCCAGGGGGGACATAGCTGTCATGTGACACATCACTGATCTGTCACATCACAGATCACTATGACTGATCAGCGATCTTTCACAGGCACTGCACAAGGCTTCCTCCTTGCCTGCGCTTTGCAGGCATGAGGAAGCCAGGTCCCTGCAGGCCTCCGAAGGTCCCCGTCACCATCTTGAATATGGGGACCTGCAGGGATGGAGCCCCCCGCAGCAGCGCTGCACATTGCGCTGCTGTGGGGGGCTCAGGGAAGCACCGATGCTTCCCTTTAACCCCCGATACTCCGCGATCGTGTTTGATCGTGGTGTGCAAGGGGTTAACGTGTCGGGGGCGGTCCGTGACCGCCCCTGACACATTGTGCCGGGTGTCTGCTGTGATAATCAGCTGACACGCGGCCGCAATCAGCAGCGCTCACCACGTGGGCGCCGCTGATCGCTGTGACATACTATCCCGTCCCTGGGAATTAAGTCCCAGGGCACATGGAAAGAATAGTACGTCACATGGCAGAAAGGGGTTAATATCATAAATAATTGTATTTTTTTTAATTTGAAAAGCTTTGTGCCTTATTGATGTTTAGGCATGCCACACATTTTCCACAAGGTTTTGAAAGCAATGCAGGTTTCACATTTGACAAAAAAGTAATAGGAGGTGGATTAGATATATAGTGACTTTTTACGAGATAATCTCTTATATTTCTGGATCTTCTGTATGTGATACTAGGCTTATCCCCTACATATTTAGCCAGAATTGGATCAGTTTCCAAACTTCCCCATGATTTAGTCAAATATTCTCTCATTTATTCAGTTTGACCGTGATATTGAGTGATATACCTGACCAATTGATTTATTTCAGATGTTTTAGTACCATATAGTGCTTGGTGTCGAGTGGTATTCTTTGCTCGATGGTAAGCTTTTTTAATAGACCTATGGCTATATCCACGTTCCAAGAATCTCTGTTTTAAATCTAGGGCCTGTTTTTCAAATCCTTCATCATTTGAGCAAATTCTTCTCAATCTTAAATAGTGCCCTATCGGAATTGAACGTATCATAGCCGGAGGGTGTGAGGAGCTCGCATGGAGTAGTGAATTAACTGATGTTGATTTGCGAAAAATATCAGTGTATAGACAATTGTCTATACCTCTCTTAATACTTATATCCAAGAATTCCATCTTATCTGAGTCAAATTGGTATGTCAAATGAATATTATGAGAATTATTGTTTAAATGTATCATGAAATCATGGAGAGATTCCACGATCCATCCCATATCAAAAAAATATCATCAATGAAACGCACCCACATGAGGATGTGTTCCATTGATGGTACCGAACCAGAAAGAAAGAGGTAATCTTCTGGCCAAAAAAGAAACAAAATGGATTTTGATATTATATACAGTATCCCCTAATGGATTAAATGAGAATCTGAGTTTTATTCCCTCTCTGTAAACCAATTTGATGCTTTTAACCTTTTTTAAAAACATTTTTATTTTTTACATTGCTACTGTTATTTAATTTTATCCTTTTTTATTTTTAGATTTATATATTGTATGCGGCCATTTAATTCTTGGATTACATTTTTAGATTATATTCCTGTGGACCTATGTAACTATGTGACGACAGAAGGTGACAAGGGATTCTACATGACGATGCTTGGACTTTCTAACCATTATGAATATTGGATATATTTTTATTTTTTTATTTATTTATTATTCTTTTTAATTTTTATTTTTTTATTATTTTTCTATTTTTTATTATTCATTATTTATCATTAGTATTTATTTTTCCATTATTCTTATGGATTTTTCTTTTTTTTTCTTATATATATATATAACTCTCATATATTTTTTCTTTTTAGTTATTATTTTTGTATATTATTTTTCCATTATTATTATTTTTATTATATATCTTTTCAGATTGTCATATATATATTTTTTTGTCACAAATTGTATGTACGTCTTCATACTGATAATATATGGTTTCAAAATATGATTATATCTGATTATATTGTAATATATGATATTCTGTGCAACGATTGTCCTAAAAAAATTATACAGTGGATATATTATATATATTTTTGTACCGATTATTATTATTTTTTACATTATTTAATATTCTTTGTGTTTTTCATATATTTTTTATTATTTTATTATTGTTTATTTATTATCAATTATTTATTTAGTATTATTTATTTTTATTTTTCATTAATTATTATTTTCCCTTAATCAATTATATTAGAACACATTATATATAATTCCTTTCTTTTTTTGATTATATAAATATCCCCATGTATTAGATTAACTACACAATGCACATTGGTCTTTTTAGAACTTTGTTATTAATATAACCTAACATATAAACCTTATTATCTATGGTGCTGCGCTTCTGCAAGAGATATCATGCTCCGGGCGGTGCGCATGCGCGCTCTGTGTCTCGACGTCCTGGTTGCCGCGTTCCCATGGTCTTGGTAACGCTGGGCTGAGCTCCTGTGCGTTCCGGTCACATGGTCCGGAGCTTGGACTTCTGGGTCCTCCTGACTGCGCACGCGCCGCTTGTCAGCCCGGAGCACGGATATCGGCGCCATTGTTCTATATTTAAAGCCCCCGGTATCTACAGTAGCTAACCCATGATGAAGGAAAAGCTCTGAAACATGCATCGGGGAACACGTGCACATGCACGCTGCACTTTATATTGATCACTGTGTCATTGATTTTTTAATTGTTTTCTTGCACAGGCATATTGCACTTTATATCGCAGCAAAATAAGTTATTTATATGGGATTTAAACATTTTAATATTTTTTCATGATTTTCACATTTTTTTCACGTTCATAAAATATCAATACTTGGTTGCTAAAGTGTTTTCTATATTCTATATTCTCTTATATTTTTTTATTTTTTATTTGAGGAATACATATGTGAATATAATATAATATATGTGGGTCCATATAATTTCTTTACAATTGTGATAAAGTTATCCTTATACGTGTATATTGGTTATAAATTGGTTTTTATCAATATTTTACTACCAAGATAATAAAAAGTATTGAGCAATTATATCTTGTTTTGTCTTTCTGGTCTATGGGTCCTTCGGTGGTTTGGGATTTGGCTCCTTTAATCATTGGGTAAACCACTAATTTCACTGAACACTGGTGGTAGTGTATATAATAATTTTAATTATTTATTATTTTTATCAAATATACTTATATATATATGTATATATATATATATATATATATACACTCACTGGCCACTTTATTAGGTACACCTGTCCAACTGTGTGTTAAGACTTAATTTCTAATCAGCCAATCACATGGCGGCAACTCAGTGCATTTAGGCATGTAGACATGGTCAAGACAATCTCCTGCAGTTCAAACCGAGCATCAGTATGGGGAAGAAAGGTGATTTGAGTGCCTTTGAACGTGGCATGATTGTTGGTGCCAGAAGGGCTGGTCTGAGAATTTCAGAAACTGCTGATCTACTGGGATTTTCACGCACAACCATCTCTAGGGTTTACAGAGAATGGTCCGAAAAAGAAAAAAAATCCAGTGAGCGGCAGTTCTGTGGCCGGAAATGCCATGTTGATGCCAGAGGTCAGAGGAGAATGGGCAGACTGGTTCGAGCTGATAGAAAGGCAACAGTGACTCAAATTGCCACCCGTTACAACCAAGGTAGGCAGAAGAGCATCTCTGAACACACAGTGCGTCGAACTTTGAGGCAGATGGGCTACAGCAGCAGAAGACCACACTGGGTACCACTCCTCTCAGCTAAGAACAGGAAGCTGAGGCTACAATTTGCACAAGCTCATCGAAATTGGACAGTAGAAGATTGGAAAAACGTTGCCTGGTCTGATGAGTCTCAATTTCTGCTGCGACATTCGGATGGTAGGGTCAGAATTTGGCGTAAACAACATGAAAGCATGGATCCATCCTGCCTTGTATCAACGGTTCAGGCTGGTGGTGGTGGTGTCATGGTGTGGGGAATTTTTTCTGGGCACTCTTTGGGCCCCTTGGTACCAATTGAGCATCGTTGCAACGCCACAGCCTACCTGAGTATTGTTGCTGACCATGTCCATCCCTTTATGACCACAATGTACCCAACATCTGATGGCTACTTTCAGCAGGATAATGCGCCATGTCATAAAGCTCGAATCATCTCAGATTGGTTTCTTGAACATGACAATGAGTTTACTGTACTCAAATGGCCTCCTCAGTCACCAGATCTCAATCCAATAGAGCATCTTTGGGATGTGGTGGAACGGGAGATTCGCATCAGGGATGTGCAGCCGACAAATCTGCGCCAACTGTGTGATGCCATCATGTCAATATGGTCCAAAATCTCTGAGGAATGCTTCCAGCACCTTGTTGAATCTCTGCCACGAAGAATTGAGGCAGTTCTGAAGGCAAAAGGGGGTCCAACCCCTTACTAGCATGGTGTACCTAATAAAGTGGCCAGTGAGTGTATATATATATATATATACTATATATCATATAGTATACCTGGTGTTCGTGTATTTTTACATAATTATTTTACTGTGTTCAGCACAGGTTTTTTCCCCTGCAGAATATGGATTTTAAGGCCAGAGAGTTATCCTGGCAAGGACGGATTAATGCGGTATTTACCAATGGTTGTATATCTACTATAACTAGCAATGGTTTACCGATTGAGGAGTTATTAAAAAATATTAAAAATTTGACATGTAAACGTACCCATGCCTGGTGAAATCGTGCATTCCTGGAGAACTATGTACAACACAAATTGATTCCAAGGGGTTTGAGAATTCAAGTTACCCCTTCATTCCCAGTTAATGATGACGAGTTTATAAAAAACTGGGAAAGCATATGTAATGTGGCATCCAGACAATTGATGGAGCTATTAGTCAAATATAACTCTAAAACTTTGAAAGAAATTGACAGATTATTGGAAGAGTCTTGTGTAAAGGCAAAATCATGTCTATCAACGGAAGCGTTTCAATCAATTGATGGTCAATTTGAAAAACATATTGACCAACGGACAAAAGATATTCAGGCCAAACAAACAGAAAAATTATTGAGGGACCAGAGAGATAATCAGATGGGAGAATCTACAAATGGCGTAGATATCATGCTAGGGAGGAAAATCAGGATCGATCTATTTCGCTTTCATCTAATCCTGCAATAGGTGACATTTCTGGTGCCTCCTCTTCCGCCTCTGTAACTGTTTCAACTGTATCAGTAACGAAACGCAAAAGGGAATCCCGTTATGTACCAGCTAAATGGACCTTCAGATACCCTCCTGAGAATCATAAGAATAGTCTGAAGGTGATTAATTTAAGCTCCCATATATTTTTTGATATTGAGATTGAAGTTCTTAATAAAGGTCTTATGTTTTGTCCAACAGCCCAGTTTGATAAGTTTACCGCAATTAAAGATTTAAATTTTTTCTCTAGGAAACTTATCTTTAAACGGCATTTTCATAATGAGATAACATCACAATTGTTTCCAACAGAGGCGGAACAGGAGGCACTAGATATCTTGAATGAATTGGCACAGGAGCACAATGATCCGGTAGGAGGTAAGATTCCTGAATCTATTCGCCCCAAGTCACAGAAATTTCCCCCCTTCTCAGCTTATCCAGTAATTGATACATTTGTAAAAGCTGTGAGTAGAGAATTTGATAAGATTCCACGATTCCCTCACGTAGAAAATCTTACTAAGGAAGAAAAATTAGTTTTAAAATATTTCAAGATATACCGGATGTAATATATAAAAATGCTGACAAGGGGGGGAATTTGGTGGTGTGGCCTAAACAATTATATGAAAAAGAGGCCTTTCGGCAGTTAAAGGATGAATTGTGTTATAAAAAATTAACGTATAACCCATCAGATAAATTCCGGGCTAAATTAATGGGTATTTTGAAAGAAGCGTTAGAGACGGCACCATCTCAAAGGACTTATTTGCAGCACTTCAGGTATCAGAACCAACAGTACCTACGCTATATTTACTACCTAAAATCCATAAAAATCAATTAACCCCTCCCGGGAGACCCATCATATCTGGATGTGGCAATTACTTGGAAAATATAAATAAGTTTGTAGATTCCAGATTACAACCGCTGGTAGAGGAATTGCCCTCATTCATTAAGGATACAAATGAGTTCCTTAAAAAGGTTGATGGGTTACTCATTGGCAATGACACTTTATTAGTGTCATGTGATGTAGAATCTCTTTACACAAACATACACCACACTGATGGCATTCAAGCTGTGGAATATTTTTTGCACTCATCAACTATGCCTCGTTCTATGCGTCAATTTGTAGTGGAATTGTTGGATTTTTCTCTCTCACATAATTTTTTCTTATTTAAGGGGTCCTTCTACCTGCAGCTCCAGGGTACTGTAATGGGCGCGTACTTTGCGCCCGCTTATGCAAATTTATTCCTGGGGCTGTGGGAGAGAGACCTCTTTCTTTCTGGTTCGGTACCATCAATGGAACACATCCTCATGTGGGTGCATTTCATTGATGATATTTTTTTGATATGGGATGGATCGTGGAATCTTTCCATGATTTCATGACACATTTAAACAATAATTCTCATAATATTAATTTGACATACCAATTTGATTCAGATAAGATGGAATTCTTGGATATAAGTATTAAGAGAGGTATAGACAATTGTCTATACACTGATATTTTTCGCAAATCAACATCAGTTAATTCACTACTCCATGCGAGCTCCTCATACCCTCCGGCTATGATACGTTCAATTCCAATAGGGCACTATTTAAGATTGAGAAGAATTTGCTCAAATGATGAAGGATTTGAAAAACAGGCCCTAGATTTAAAACAGAGATTCTTGGAACGTGGATATAGCCATAGGTCTATTAAAAAGCTTACCATCGAGCAAAGAATACCACTCGACACCAAGCACTATATGGTACTAAAACATCTGAAATAATCAATTGGTCAGGTATATCACTCAATATCATGGTCAAACTGAATTAATGAGAGAATATATGACAAAATCATGGGGAATTTTGAAAACTGATCCAATTCTGGCTAAATATGTAGGGGATTAAGCCTAGTATCACATACAGAAGATCAAGAAATATAAGAGATATCTCATAAAAAGTCACTATATATCTAATCCACCTCCTATTACTTTTTTGTCAAATGTGAAACCTGCATTGGATTCAAAACCATGTGGAAAATGTGTGGCATGCCCAAACATCAATAAGGTACAAAGCTTTTCAAATTCAAAAAATACAAATATTTATGATATTAAACAGTCAATAACTTGTACATCAAAAGCAGTAATTTATTATGCAATGTGCCCTTGTCCCTTGATTTTTTTCGGAATGACTACCCGACAACTTAAGGTTCGTGTTCGTGAACACGTACTGGGGATAATAGCAGCAAAAGAAATTAGTGATACCTCTTCATTAAAGACTATCCCAAAGCACTTTAAGATCCATCACAATTGTGATGCCTCTTTATTAAAAGTAATAGGAATAGATGTGGTGCTACAGAATGAGAGAGGTGGCAAGATAGGTAATCTTCTGGCCAAAAAATAAACTAAATAGATTTGGGCATTAGATACAGTATCCCCTAATGGATTAAATGAGAATCTGAGTTTTATTCTTATTCCTTTTTTGTAAGCCAATTTGATACTTTTAACCTTTTTAAAAAATTTTTTATTTTTTACATTGCTACTGTTACTTAATTTTATCCTTTTTTTATCTTTTGATTTATAAATTGTATGGGGCCATATAATTCTTGGATTACATCTTTAGATTATATTCCTGTCGACCTGTGTAACTATATGAAGACAGAAGGTAACAAGGGATTCTACATGACGATGCTTGGACTTTCTATCCATTATGAATATTGGATATATTTTTTATTTATTTATTATTTATTATTTTTAATTTTTATTTTTTATTATTTTTTTATTTTTTATTATTCATTATTTATCAATAGTATTTATTTTTCCATTATTCTTATGGATTTTTCTTATTTATTTTTTTCTTATATATATATATATATATATATATATATAACTCTCATATATATATTTTTTTATTTTTTATTTTTAGTTATTATTTTTGTTTATTATTTTTCCATTATTATTATTTTTATTATATTTCTATTCAGATTGTCATATATATATTTTTTGTCACAAATTTTATGTATGTCTTCATACTGATAATATATGGTTTCAAAATATGATTATATCTGATTATATTATAATATACAGTATGATATTTTGTGTAACGGTTGTCATACAAAAAATTATACAGTGGATATATTATATATATTTTTGTACCTATTATTATTTTTTGTATTATTTAATATTCTTTGTATGTTTCATATATTTTTTATTACTTTATTATGGTTTATTTATTATTATTATTTATTATTTATTTTTATTTTTCATTAATTATTATTTTCCTTTAATCAGTTATATTAGAAAACATTATATATAATTTCTTTCTTTTTTTGACTATATAAATATCCCCATGTATTAGATTAACTACACAATGCACATTGGTCTTTTTAGAACTTCGTAATTAATATAACCTAACATATTATCTTTATTATCTATGGTGCTGCGCTGCTTCAAGAGATATCATGCTCCAGGTGGTGCGCATGTGCGCTCTGTGTCCCGGCGTCCTAGTTGCCACTTCCCCGTGGTCTTGGTAGCGCTGGGCTGAGCTCCTGTGCGTTCCGGTCACGTAGTCTGGCGCTTGGACTTCTAGGTCCTCCTGACTGCGCACGTGCCGCTTGTCAGCCTGGAGCACAGATATCGGCGCCATTGTTCTATATATAAAGCCTCCGGTATCTACAGTAACTACCCCCTGATGAAGAAAAACTACGAAACCTGCGTTGGGGAACACGCTAAAGGGACGTGGTGACCCTCTAAGGTATACTAATTAACTCCCTGTATTCCTCTATGGCACTGCATCTGATGCAATAGTCACTTTGACACATTTTTTTGTATAGCAATGAGAGCTGAATGATTTTTGGTTGTTTTTTTTTGCACATGCACTTTATATTGATCACTGTGTCATTGATTTTTTAATTGTTTTCTTGCACAGGCATATTGCACTTTATATCGCAGCAAAATAAGTTTTTTATATGGGATATAAATATTTTAATCACAAAACTCAAGATAAAAAGCGGACGGCACCGCTGTTACCGTGTGACTTCAAAGATGTGCGGCGTACAGAAGCCCAGCAGCTGGGAATCTCGGGTGCCAGACCTGGAAACAGTCAATCCTGGGAATCCATGCAAAGAGAAAAGGTCGCACTCATCGAGATGAAAGTTTCACTGATTTATTGACATATCATAAACATGTCAAGTCGGGGGAGTGACATAAGGAGTGCAAGAAAGGCTGACAACGGCCGTTTCGCGCTGCTCGAGCGCTTCAACGGGTCAAACAGTGGGGGGAAGTGCTGGGTTCATATGCAAATCACATCACTCCGTACCTCCTCCCTCCACAGCTGCTGTCTAAATGACATTGGTGAATTAAAAACATGCTGAGATGCATTACAACATACAAAAGCATAAATACAACTTACTGCACAAGCAGAAAAAATGGTTACATCGAGAGATAAATTACAATGCATATTCATATATCGAAGAGTACTGTTATTTTCATATGTCGAAAACTACTATTTTTTTCTTTTCTTTTTTCTTATGGAAAACATCTACAATCATATGTATTCAGAGACCAAACTGTCGCACTATTATTATAATGAACTATTAATATACTCACAGAAAAAAAAAAAAAAAAAAAAAAATTTCAAAAAAATTCTCCCAAAAAAATGTTTTTCAAAATTTTTTTTACCTGAAATAAAAAATACAAATTGTGTGCAACTTAATATCTGTTTTTTCATAAACGACTATGTACATGCATAGCTGTGTCTTATTATGGATAAACACAAAAATGGACTATCAATGACAAATCTCAATCCTAGCGGACAGAAACCGCTGCACTGAAAACGCACAATGTATATGTGCACGTATACTAAACAAACAAAAAACAAGTCACTAAACGATTCAAGTGTTACGGGAAAGAAAACCCACCAAATTCAAAAAGATGTCTTTGCCTCAAATATGTGAAAGTTCATCAAACTGCAATAAGAGACTCCAGAAAAAAGGTACCAACCAGAAAAGCCACATGTGTACATATGTGACCTAATTCTCCTATCAACATCAAGGGAAATGAGGGAAAATATAAACTCCTTCATAAAAAAACAGCCATGTCAATTCTATCATTAAAACCCAGCGGACCTGTCGCCTGTGTATTCATAATCCACCTGGATTCTCGTTTTAATAAGATTTTGTTTACATGCCCTCCCTGCGGCGGTAAAACCACCTTCTCGATTCCTGCAAAGGAGAGAACATTAGGGTCATTTCCATGTGCATCTCTTACATGGTTAATTAAACGTGGAACTCCTTTTCCCGTTCTAATGGACTTAAAATGTTCACGAAAACGAATGTATAGCGGACGTATGGTTTTACCTATGTAGAAAAACCGACATGTGCAAAAAATCACATAGACTACATGGTCTGTTTTGCACGTGATCAAATCTGTTACTGTATGCGTGACCGCGCCCATATGTAATGTACGATCAGTACGATGAAATTTACAATAAGGACAATGGCGAGTGGCGGTGGTGTATCGTCCTCCCGGCCCCTCCCATCAGTTCCTGGATCATCTTGCCACTTGGCTTCCACATTTTCTCTCCTGTGACATCCCTACCCTCATCATGGGAGATTTCAACATCCCCATTGCTCTTCCCCTCTCACCATCTGCTACTCACCTTTTATCTCTAACCTCCTCGTTTGGCCTTTCGCAGCTTACTAATTCTCCAACGCATGAAGACGGAAACTCCCTCGACTTGGTCTTCTCTCGGCTTTGTGCAGTGGATGATTTTGCAAACTCCCCTCTCCCGCTCTCTGACCACAATCTTCTTTCATTCTCTATCAAGAACTGCCAGGCTGCTCAGGTCACCCCCACTGTCCAGACTTATAGAAACATACAGGCCATTAACACCCAGAAACTTATGAAGAACTTGCAGTCTTCATTGGCCCCTATCTCCTCCCTCTCATGTCCTGATTCTGCATTGAAGCATTACAATGAAACACTTCAAACTGCCCTGGATGAATTTGCACCCCCTATAAATAGAACACCATAACGCAGACGGCGACAACCCTGGCACACGGTGCAAACACGTTTCCTGCAGCGGTGCTCCAGGTGCGCCGAACGTCTGTGGAGAAAATCCAATCTACCCGAAGATTTCATCCATTTTAAGTTTATGCTTAGAACATACAACACTGCCCTTCACCTCTCAAAACAAACCTATTTCAACACCCTCATCACCTCACTGTCCAATAACCCGAAACGTCTCTTTGACACTTTTCATTCTCTACTCAATCCAAGAGTACAGGCCCCAACCACGGAGCTCCGAGCTGACGATCTGGCCAATTACTTCAAAGAAAAAATTGACCAGATCCGACAGGAAATTATCTCCCAATCACCTCATACCATGCACTGTCCTCCCTCCCCCACTGCATCTAACTCACTCTCTGATTTTGAACCAGTCACAGAAGAAGAAGTAAGCAGGCTCCTTGCATCTTCTCGCCCAACTACTTGCACCAGTGACCCATTTCCGTCACAGCTCCTCCAGTCCCTTTCCCCTGCTGTCACCCCTCACCTAACTAAAATATTTAACCTCTCTCTCTCTTCTGGTATTTTTCCCTCCTCATTTAAGCATGCCATCATACATCCACTACTTAAAAAACCATCCCTCGACCAAAACTGTGCCGCTAACTATAGACCTGTCTCTAATCTTCCCTTCATCTCTAAACTCCTGGAACGCCTGGTCCACTCCCGTCTTATCCGCTATCTCTCAGAAAACTCTCTTCTCGACCCTCTCCAATCCGGTTTCCGCTCTTTACACTCCACTGAAACTGCCCTCACTAAAGTCTCCAATGATCTGCTAACAGCTAAATCAAATGGTCACTACTCCATGCTAATTCTCTTGGATCTCTCTGCAGCATTCGACTCTGTGGATCATCAGCTCCTCCTCACTATGCTCCGTTCCATTGGCCTCAAGGATACCGTTCTCTCCTGGTTCTCCTCCTATCTCTCCGACCGCTCCTTTACTGTATCTTTTGCCAGTTCCTCCTCCTCTCATCTTCCCCTTACTGTTGGGGTCCCCCAAGGATCGGTTCTAGGCCCCCTCCTCTTCTCCTTGTACACTGCCCCTATTGGTCAAACAATCAGTAGATTTGGTTTCCAGTACCATCTCTATGCTGATGACACCCAATTATACGCTTCTTCTCCTGACATCACGCCAGCCTTTTTAGAAAACACCGGCGATTGTCTAAACGCTGTGTCTAATATCATGTCCTCACTATATCTGAAACTGAACCTGTCAAAGACTGAACTCCTGGTGTTTCCTCCCTCTACTAATGTACCTATACCTGACATTGCCATTTCTGTGTGTGGTTCCACTATTACTCCCCAGCAACAGGCCCGCTGTCTTGGGGTCATTCTTGATTCCGAGCTTTCCTTTGCCCCCCACATTCGATCACTGGCTCGCTCTTGTCATCTGCACCTCAAAAACATTTCTAGAATTCGACCTTTTCTTACTTTTGACTCTGCAAAAACTCTTACTGTTTCTCTTATTCATTCTCGTCTCGACTATTGTAATTCTCTTCTAATCGGTCTCCCTCTTACCAAACTCTCCCCTCTCCAATCTGTCTTGAATGCTGCAGCCAGGATCATATTCCTCACCAATCGTTACACCGATGCCTCTACCTTGTGCCAGTCATTACACTGGCTACCCATCCACTCCAGAATTCAGTATAAACTTATTACCCTCACTCACAAAGCCCTCCATGGCTCAGCACCACCCTACATCTCCTCCCTTGTTTCAGTATACCACCCTACCCGCGCCCTCCGTTCTGCTGATGACCTGAGGTTAGCATCCTCAATAGTCAGAACCTCCCACTCCCGTCTCCAAGACTTTACACGTGCCGCGCCAATTCTTTGGAATGCACTTCCCAGGTCAATACGATTAGTCCCCAATCCCCACAATTTTAAGCGTGTCCTGAAAACGCATTTATTCACACTGGCCTATCGCCTCAACACATTAACCTAATCTATCCCTGTGTGGCAGAGCCAAAAGTTTTACCATAACCAGGTTCCCCGCATCATTCTCCCACATGCTTTATGCATCCATTAGCCCTCTGTGTCCGTACTGTCACACACCTAATATTATGGCTGGTCCATACAATCAGGGCAACTGTTACCACCCACCTTTCGTGTCTACCTCTTTTCTCATAGACTGTAAGCTTGCGAGCAGGGCCCTCTTTCCTCTTGGTATTTGCTATAATCTACTGTATGTGATTATTGTTATGCTGTAATGTCTATTGTCTGTACAAATCCCCTCTGAAATGTAAAGTGCTGCGGAATATGTCGGCGCTATAAAAATAAAATGTATTATTTATTATTATTATGGCCACACCTATAATTCCCTTGTGGTGTTCCTTTACTCAGCCAAGTGTCACGCTTAGTGACGATCCGATTCTTAACCAAAATATCTCTAATTCTTGTACTCCGCTTACATGAGATAAGGGGCCCTCTAGATACTATGTCGCTTAAATCCCTATCTTGCTCCAAAATATGCCAATTTTTTCTACTTGCTGCTCGTATCTGAAGATCCATGGGACTATATCGAAAACAAAAGGTAAATCTCTTATCATTTTCGACTCTTTTATTTTTTAGAGGCACAACTCCTCTAACTTTATTACTGTGCTGAGATTTTACTTTTTCAAGTGTGGTATCTAATAGAACCTTAGGATATCCCCGTTGTCTGAACCTATTATATAACTCTCTAGATTGTGTTTCAAAGCCCTCCAAGGTAGAGTTGAGCGACTTTTGGTATTTTAGGGTCGAGTTTCGTTTCGTGAAACCCGACTTTTCCAAAAGTCGGGTCGAGCAAGATCGTCCGATTATAGGGAAAAGTCGGGGTCGTCCCGAAACACGAAAACCAATGTAAGTCAATGGGGAATAAAAGTCGGCAGTGAGAGGAGGACAGGAAACACACCTACAGTGCCCATTTGAATGCCAAAAGCATCAATTCTTCTTACTTAAGCTTGTCAACCTTAATTAACTTCATAATACAAGTTACGCACTGAAAAATGGGGGTTATTTGGCTAAAGTTGTGGGGGGGGAGGGCTGGCTGCAGGTTTTCATGTGCCCTGGGCGAAAGAGCGCCCCTTTAACACATACCACAACTCATCATGCTCCGATACGGCAGAGAAATAGCGGTATAGTACAATGAAAAATACTTCACTTTTTACATCTCATGACGAGGCCCATCTATTTCTCCATACAGAATCATTGGTCCCATATAATGTTTGAAACAGTATATGATGAGCTCCACATAATGCTACAGTATATGTTGGTCCCCATGGATGAAGCTCCACTGTCTTATGGGCCCAAATAATGCTCCAAACATAATGGGCCCCATTTCTAATGCTCTAGTGTATAATGGGCCCTGTAAATGCTGCTCCAGTGTCTGATGTCCACCTTTGGAATGTTCCAGTGTATGGTGGGCCCCATCTATCATTCTCCAGAGTATAGTGCTCCCCAAAAATTGCTGTCCCAACATTGAAAACAATCAAATAAGTCTCCTCGCTAGGGAATCCCTGTACTTGTCTGGACTCCTCGTCGTCCCCATCTTCCATCTCACTGCACAGTATTTCAACTTTGCAAGTGCTGTGATCTTGAGCAAGCAGGGGGGGCCCACTCGTTGGCGACGGCACTGGCACAGGGCCCCTGATAGTACGGTGGTGTGTCTGATGGCGGGTGGGCCGAACCTGCACTTTCATCTGCAGCTTCCTCTTTGTCACCGTGTAAGATGGAACTGTATATGGGAAGGGTAACCTGAGTTTCATCAGGGTCAGATTCAGGTCGTGTAGCGTGCGAGGGGAATGTAGTGGTCTGGGTCAATGTACCAGCAGATTCATCGAGCAGTGGCTGGGCATCAGTGCACTTGTGTCGCCCCCAGGAGTACGGTCGCCACAGTGGCATTACCTTCTTCCTAGGGAGTGTGATGTCATGCTTGGGAGCAACGAAGGATCTCTCTAGCAGGTTAACTGATTGGGCGGCGTTATTCCCACGAGTCATGACCCTCCAAACAGCGTTCATGAAGGCAAAGTGTTTGTTTTACGTGGGCAGTATGGTTGCAAAGCTGAACCTTAAAGGAATGTCCAGAAGGGCACCACCAGGAGTGGAGCCTACGGTTAAATTCGACTCCACCTGGGAAACCTCAACCATGCCAGCTACAGAACAGATGCACACATTGCAAGCTTAATTCCGTTAACGAACGAGACTCCGTCATGCCCCGCGGTCCGAGTCCAGCTTACTAGAGGGACACGTGAGGCTCTGGCACATGAGATTGGCCAATAACTGGTGTGTCATGCCCTTACATGTCCGTGGCTGCATGTGCGCTACACTGAAAAGGCCAGCGTTTGTCGCTTACAGGTGCAGATAACCCGCTGAACAACGTTAGTGATGGGGATCACTGATTATAATTATTACCCGCAAACAATGATTTCCCAGTAAGTGCAGGTCAACCGCAGTTCCGGAATTAGGCCTAACCGTCATTCCTGAAAAAATGAAAAACTTACGTGTGCAAACCACAGGTGCTGTAGCTTGCTTAACAGCTCGCCAGCCGTTCTCACGCCCAGTATGGATTGCACAAAGGTTAGAAAGGGTACCGTATCCCCAGATAACATGTATGGATAGCGTACACATTCAAAATATATGTCTATACATCAGGAGGCAGGCTCAGACGGTGTTAGGCCCAGTATGGATTGCACGTGATTGCACAAAGGTTAGAAAGGGTACCGTATCCCCGGATAACATGTATGGATAGCGTACACATTCAAAATATATGTCTATACATCAGGAGGCAGGCTCAGACGGTGTTAGGCCCAGTATGGATTGCACGTGATTGCACAAAGGTTAGAAAGGGTACCGTTTCCCCGGATAACATGTATGGATAGCGTACACATTCAAAATATATGTCTATACATCAGGAGGCAGGCTCAGACGGTGTTAGGCCCAGTATGGATTGCACGTGATTGCACAAAGGTTAGAAAGGGTACCGTTTCCCCGGATAACATGTATGGATAGCGTACACATTCAAAATATATGTCTATACATCAGGAGGCAGGCTCAGACGGTGTTAGGCCCAGTATGGATTGCACGTGATTGCACAAAGGTTAGAAAGGGTACCATTTCCCCGGATAACATGTATGGATAGCGTACACATTCAAAATATATGTCTATACATCAGGAGGCAGGCTCAGACGGTGTTAGGCCCAGTATGGATTGCACGTGATTGCACAAAGGTTAGAAAAGGTACCGTATCCCCAGATAACATGTATGGATAGCGTACACATTCAAAATATATGTCTATACATCAGGAGGCAGGCTCAGACGGTGTTAGGCCCAGTATGGATTGCACGTGATTGCACAAAGGTTAGAAAGGGTACCATATCCACAGATAACATGTATGGATAGCGTACACATTCAAAATATATGTCTATACATCAGGAGGCAGGCTCAGACGGTGTTAGGCCCAGTATGGATTGCACGTGATTGCACAAAGGTTAGAAAGGGTACCGTATCCCCAGATAACATGTATGGATAGCGTACACATTCAAAATAAATGTCTATACATCAGGAGGCAGGCTCAGACGGTGTTAGGCCCAGTATGGATTGCACGTGATTGCACAAAGGTTAGAAAGGGTACCGTATCCCCGGATAACATGTATGGATAGCGTACACATTCAAAATATATGTCTATACATCAGGAGGCAGGCTCAGACGGTGTTAGGCCCAGTATGGATTGCACGTGATTGCACAAAGGTTAGAAAGGGTACCGTTTCCCCGGATAACATGTATGGATAGCGTACACATTCAAAATATATGTCTATACATCAGGAGGCAGGCTCAGACGGTGTTCGGCCCAGTATGGATTGCACGTGATTGCACAAAGGTTAGAAAGGGTACCGTTTCCCCAGATAACATGTATGGATAGCGTACACATTCAAAATATATGTCTATACATCAGGAGGCAGGCTCAGACGGTGATAGGCCCAGTATGGATTGCACGTGATTGCACAAAGGTTAGAAAGGGTACCGTATCCCCAGATAACATGTATGGATAGCGTACACATTCAAAATATATGTCTATACATCAGGAGGCAGGCTCAGACGGTGTTAGGCCCAGTATGGATTGCACGTGATTGCACAAAGGTTAGAAAGGGTACCGTATCCCCAGATAACATGTATGGATAGCGTACACATTCAAAATATATGTCTATACATCAGGAGGCAGGCTCAGACGGTGTTAGGCCCAGTATGGATTGCACGTGATTGCACAAAGGTTAGAAAGGGTACCGTATCCCCAGATAACATGTATGGATAGCGTACACATTCAAAATAAATGTCTATACATCAGGAGGCAGGCTCAGACGGTGTTAGGCCCAGTATGGATTGCACGTGATTGCACAAAGGTTAGAAAGGGTACCGTATCCCCGGATAACATGTATGGATAGCGTACACATTCAAAATATATGTCTATACATCAGGAGGCAGGCTCAGACGGTGTCAGGCACAGTATGGATTTGATGGCCCAGACTACACAGCGGAGGAGCAGGGAGAGGTAAAGATTGCAAATGCTGGGGCCCTGCCCAAGCAAGGGGGGCCCACTCGTGGGCATCGGTACTGGCACTGGGCCCCTCATAGTACGGCGGTGTGTCTGACGGCGGGTGTGCACCACCACTGTCAGAGACACTTGATTGCACTATGAAGGACCCTGTGCCAGTGCCCGCGCCCAAGAGTCGGCCTACCCACCTGTCCAGGGCAACGGCACTCGCACAGTGTCGTGCGCTAGGTGGTGACCCCGGCCATGGGGGGGAGGCAGCACAGTTAGGGAGTTTTAGAAAGGGGCATATGTTAATGTTGGACATTCAGCTGATGCAAAAGGTGAAATAGGTCAAGTCCCAGGAAGAGGTGGACCAAAGCAAGCCATTTTTCTGTCACCCTATGTGTCATCAGGGGAAGGTGGGACAAAATCCTTGGAAACCCATGCGTGGTTCATTTTAATGAAGGTTAGATCATCCACATTTTGGGTTGACAGATGGGTCCTTTTTTCTGTCAGGATTGATCCAGCTGCACTGAAGACTCTTTCCGATAGCACACTTGCAGCTGGGCAAGCGAGCTCCTGTAAGGCATATTGTGCCAATTCAGGCCAGGTGTCCAGTTTAGCGGCCCAATAGTCAAAGGGGAATGACCTGTGTGGGAGAACATCGATATGGGAGGAAAAGTAGTTTGTAACCATAGTTGACAACTGCTGTCTCCTGTCACTTTCCATCGATGCAGTATTACCAGTTGTGTGAGCGGTACTTGAAAAATCAGTCCACAACATTGTCATGAAACCCCTGTCTCCAACGCCACTTCTGCTGTGTGCACCACGAACATCTCTGCCAAGCTGCCCCCGGCCCGTACGGCTCGTGTGAGAACCATCACCGCTGCTGTGTGCTGGGAATGCCTCAAGCAACCGATTTACCAGAGTTGCTTGTTTATTAGCCAATATTAGGTCAAGGTTCTCCTGTGGCATGATGTTTTGTAATTTGCCTTTATAGCGTGGATCCAGGATGCTGGCCAACCAGTAGTCGTCATCATTCATCATTTTGGCAATGCGGGGTCCCTTTTTAGGATCTTCAAGGCATAATCTGACATGTGGGCCAATGTTCCCGGTGTCAATGATGCACTGCGAGTGCTGGTTGGAGGAGCACTTTCTGGCAAATCCACATCCCTCCAGTCACGCACAAACCCTGTACCAGACCTTGCCACGCCAACATTTTCACTTGCCCCACGAGATGCATCCTCCTCCCCTAAGTAATCATCCCCATCATCCTCCTCCTCCTCCTCTTCTTCCTCCACCTCGTCCAGGAGAGGTCCCTGAGCAGACAATGGCTGAATGTCATCAAGGATTCCCTCCTCCTCTTCCTCCTCATCAACATTGGCTGCAGAAGCCTGCTCCTTAAGGTGCGTCAAAGTTTGCATGAGCAGACGCATAAGTGGGAAGCTCATGCTTAGGATGGCGTCGTCTGCACATACCAGCCGTGTGCATTCCTCAAAACACTGAAGGACTTTACAGAGGTCTTTCAGCTTCGACCACTGCACACCGGTCAACTCCATGTCTGCTCTCAAAGTGCCTGGCCGTGTATCCTCCCACAAATGCATTATGGCCTGCCTCTGCTCGCACAGCCGCTCCACCATGTGCAGGGTGGAGTTCCACCTTGTTGCAATGTCGATAATGAGGCGGTGGTTGGGAAGGTGGAGCAATCGCTGCAGCTTCTGCATACGAACGGAGTGTACAGGCGACCGGCGGATGTGCGCGCACAGTCTTCGCACCTTCTGGAGCAGGGCTGTTAACTCCGGATAATATTTGAGGAAGCACTGCACCACCAGGTTCAAGGTGTGAGCCAAGCATGGTATGTGGCTGAGTTTTGAAAGGGCTATGGCTGCCACAAAATTACACCCATTATCACTAACTACCTTGCCTGCCTCAAGATGTACACTGCCCAGCCATGACTCAGTTTGTCGCTGAAAGTACTCGGCCAGCACCTCGGCAGTGTGTCTGTCGCCCAAACACATCATCTGCAACACTGCCTGCTGACGCTTTCCACTAGCTGCTCGATAGGGTGACACCTCGTGTGCAACAGTGGCAGCTGCAGATGGAGTGCTCGTACAACTGCGCTCTGTGGACGAGCTTTCGCTTCTGGAGGAGGAGGAGGAGGGTCGAACGCCTACAGCCAACTGTTTCCTATACCGTGGGCTAGGCAGCACTGTCCCACCACCACTGTCCCCTGTGGACCCTGTATCCACCACATTAACCCAGTGAGCAGTGATGGACACGTAACGGCCCTGGCCATGCCGACTGGACCATGCATCAGTTGTGAGGTGCACCTTTCCGCTCACTGACTGCTTGAGTGCATGGACAATGCGGTCTTTCACATGATGGTGGAGGGCTGGGATGGCTTTGCGAGAGAAGAAGTGGTGACTGGGTAGGTCATAGCGTGGTACTGCATAGGCCATGAGTTCGCGGAAAGCTGCGCTTTCCACCAACCGAAAGGGCATCATCTCAAACGAGATTAGTTTGGCAATGTGGGCGTTCAAACCCAGTGTACGCGGATGAGAGACTGAGTACTTTCTTGACCTACTCATAGTGTCTGGGAGGGTGAGCTGGACTTGAGAGCAGCATATGGTGGAAGTAGCGGTGGACAGGGCGGACTGAGAGAGGGTTGATGATGGTGATGGAGTTGGTGTTCTTTCTGATGGCCTAGAATCAGTCTTTCGTTGATATAACAGTGGGATTCCCTGACTGCTGTGGCCTTGCAACGACACCTCAACATTTGCTGCTGTGCTAACCGGTGGGCTTACAGTGGGGGAAACAATGTAGCGTTGCTGACTACCTTCGTTGTGATCAGTTGCACATGTGGCACTTGAGGTTTGGTGTTGTGTCCACATTTTGCGGTCTAGCACACTGTGATCTTTTGACCCTCTGGACAAGCTGTCCAGCAACTCTTTTGATGTTTGGAACCTGTCTTTGGAGTGCTCCGGGCCTGCCAGATAACAGCTGTTGCGATGTCGATGTCTGCTGTGGATGCTCCTCATCTGAGCTATTGGAAGCAGCACCCTCTTCCCCCAATGGATGCCAATCTGGGTCTACAACTGGGTCATCCATCACCTCCTCTTCTATGTCATGTGCACCTTCCTCTGTGTCACCGTGTATGGTGGTATAGTGTGCGGGAAGGGGCACCTGAGTCTCATCAGGGTCAGAATCTGGCTCTGTACACCGCGAGGACAATGTAGTGCTCTGAGTGAATGTACCAGCAGAATCATCCATCAGCGGCTGTGCATCAGTGCACTCCATGTCAGATTCATCTTGGCCTGGGTAATTCACCATTTCACTTGATAATCCAGGCATGGTATGTGAAAACAGCTCCATGGAGTAATCAGTAGTATGGCCTGCGTCATCCTTCAATCTTGGTTGGGGTGAAGGACACAAGGAAAGGTGTGGTTCATGAACATGAGCCTCCAATGACGACTCAGTGCTTTTACTTTTTACAACTGAAGAAGAGGAGGCGATAGAGCTGGAGGCTGAGTCAGCAATGTAAGTCAAAACTTTTTCCTGATGCTCTGGCTTTAAAAGCGGTTTGCCAACTCCTAGAAAACTAAGCGTTCGAGGCCTTATGTAGCCAGACGATGACGCAGGCTCAACACCTCCTGCATTCGGTCCTATTTTGCTCTTGCCACTACCATCAGATCCACCACCAACACCATCATTACCAGCTGCCAACCCCCACCCAATTCCACGGCCTCTTCCACCAGCCTTCCTCATTTTTGGTAGAAATGTAGACAAAATCCAACAAACTATATAGTAATGTAAAACAAGGTACAAAGTGTCTATAGGACAGGGGAGATTTTGAATTTCTGCAGACACTTGTGGACACTGGACACTTTTGGATTGTGTGAGGCCCAATGAATATCTGAGCTCTATGTGACAGTCTCGATGGCACAGCTGTGACAAAAGTGACGAGAGGATAAGGGAGATTTTGAATTTCTGCACACACTTGTGGACACTGGACACTTTTGGATTGTGTGAGGCCCAATGAATATCTGAGCGCTATGTGACAGGCTCGATGGCACAGCTGTGACCAAAGTGACTAGAGGATAAGGGAGATTTTGAATTTCAGCAGACACTTGTGGACACTGGACAATTTTGGATTGTGTGAGGCCCACTGATATCTGAGCGCTATGTGACAGGCTCGATGGCACAGCTGTGACAAAAGTGATGAGAGGATAAGGGAGATTTTGAATTTCTGCAGACACTTGTGGACACTGGACACTTTTGGATTGTGTGAGGCCCACTGATATCTGAGCGCTATGTGACAGGCTCGATGGCACAGCTGTGACCAAAGTGACTAGAGGATAAGGGAGATTTTGAATTTCTGCACACACTTGTGGACACTGGACACTTTTGGATTGTGTGAGGCCCAATGAATATCTGAGCGCTATGTGACAGGCTCGATGGCACAGCTGTGACCAAAGTGACTAGAGGATAAGGGAGATTTTGAAATTCTGCACACACTTGTGGACACTGGACACTTTTGGATTGTGTGAGGCCCAATGAATATCTGAGCGCTATGTGACAGACTCGATGGCACAGCTGTGACCAAAGTGACTAGAGGATAAGGGAGATTTTGAATTTCTGCACACACTTGTGGACACTGGACACTTTTGGATTGTGTGAGGCCCAATGAATATCTGAGCGCTATGTGACAGGCTCGATGGCACAGCTGTGACAAAAGTGACTAGAGGATAAGGGAGATTTTGAATTTCTGCACACACTTGTGGACTCTGGACACTTTTGGATTGTGTGAGGCCCAATGAATATCTGAGCGCTATGTGACAGGCTCG
The DNA here is from genome assembly GCF_039654945.1 of Dendrobates tinctorius. Classification (NCBI taxonomy): domain Eukaryota; kingdom Metazoa; phylum Chordata; class Amphibia; order Anura; family Dendrobatidae; genus Dendrobates; species Dendrobates tinctorius. The sequence goes on from NW_027361802.1 coordinate 15,252,023, forward strand.
ATGGCACAGCTGTGACAAAAGTGACGAGAGGATAAGGGAGATTTTGAATTTCTGCAGACACTTGTGCACACTGGACACTTTTGGATAGTGTGAGGCCCACTGATATCTGAGCGCTATGTGACAGGCTCGATGGCACAGCTGTGACCAAAGTGACTAGAGGATAAGGGAGATTTTGAATTTCTGCACACACTTGTGGACACTGGACACTTTTGGATTGTGTGAGGCCCAATGAATATCTGAGCGCTATGTGACAGGCTCGATGGCACAGCTGTGACCAAAGTGACTAGAGGATAAGGGAGATTTTGAATTTCTGCACACACTTGTGGACACTGGACACTTTTGGATTGTGTGAGGCCCAATGAATATCTGAGCGCTATGTGACAGGCTCGATGGCACAGCTGTGACCAAAGTGACTAGAGGATAAGGGAGATTTTGAATTTCTGCACACACTTGTGGACACTGGACACTTTTGGATTGTGTGAGGCCCAATGAATATCTGAGCGCTATGTGACAGGCTCGATGGCACAGCTGTGACAAAAGTGACGAGAGGATAAGGGAGATTTTGAATTTCTGCAGACACTTGTGGACACTGGACACTTTTGGATTGTGTGAGGCCCACTGATATCTGAGTGCTATGTGACAGGCTCGATGGCACAGCTGTGACCAAAGTGACTAGAGGATAAGGGAGATTTTGAATTTATGCACACACTTGTGGACACTGGACACTTTTGGATTGTGTGAGGCCCAATGAATATCTGAGCGCTATGTGACAGGCTCGATGGCACAGCTGTGACCAAAGTGACTAGAGGATAAGGGAGATTTTGAATTTCTGCACACACTTGTGGACACTGGACTCTTTTGGATTGTGTGAGGCCCAATGAATATCTGAGCGCTATGTGACAGGCTCGATGGCACAGCTGTGACCAAAGTTACTAGAGGATAAGGGAGATTTTGAATTTCTGCATACACTTGTGGACACTGGACACTTTTGGATTGTGTGAGGCCCAATGAATATCTGAGCGCTATGTGACAGGCTCGATGGCACAGCTGTGACAAAAGTGACGAGAGGATAAGGGAGATTTTGAATTTCTGCAGACACTTGTGGACACTGGACACTTTTGGATTGTGTGAGGCCCACTGATATCTGAGCGCTTTGTGACAGGCTCGATGGCACAGCTGTGACCAAAGTGACTAGAGGATAAGGGAGATTTTGAATTTCTGCACACACTTGTGGACACTGGACACTTATGGATTGTGTGAGGCCCACTGCGTATCACAGCGCTATGTCACAGGCAGAAATTGGCTAGTGTATCACAGACTACAAGGTGTATGTAGAATTGGGCAGAGTAGGAATCTCCCTAGAGTGCAGGTCTGTAAGAACGGAACATGTCCTCGTTTTATTCTCACAGAGTGACACACTGATAGCTTCACTGTGGCTGTGATAACAGCCGTTACCCGGTACTGTGTGAGGAGCGTACACCGCTGTATGGTGTGAAAAAATGCACGCGTCGCTCAGTACCTCAGTAGGACAAAAAAAAAAATTGGGATTGCTTTTAAAAAAGCAGTTTGCGGAGCAGTGGGTAAACAGCAATGCAGGAATGTCAGGAAGCCTTAGAAGGCAGCCCAACAACCAACACCACTGATACACCACTATATAGCCTCCCCTTGCACTGCACACACAGTGACTGATGTGTTGTACAGGCAAAATCGCTAGCAGCAGAAGCAGTTTTTTTTTCTTCTCAGCAGGACAAAAAAAAAAAATTGGGATTGCTTTTAAAAAAGCAGTTTGCGGAGCAGTGTGTAAACAGCAATGCAGGAATGTCAGGAAGCCTTAGAAGGCAGCCCAACAACCAACACCATTGATAAACCACTATATAGCCTCCCCTTGCACTGCACACACAGTGACTGATGTGTTGTACAGGCAAAATCGCTAGCAGCAGAAGCAGTTTTTTTTTCTTCTCAGCAGGACAAAAAAAAAAATTGGGATTGCTTTTAAAAAAGCAGTTTGCGGAGCAGTGGGTAAACAGCAATGCAGGAATGTCAGGAAGCCTTAGAAGGCAGCCCAACAACCAACACCACTGATACACCACTATATAGCCTCCCCTTGCACTGCACACACAGTGACTGGTGTGTTGTAAAGGCAAAATCGCTAGCAGCAGAAGCAGTTTTTGGTGTCTTCTTCCCTGCCTAACGCTCTCCCTACAAAATCATCATCAGCAGCAGCTCTCCCTATTCTGAGATCAGCATGAGTAACATGGCGGTCGGCGTGCACACCCTTTTATACCCCCTGTGACGCCCCCCAAAGCAAGCCAATCACTTGCATGCCCTTCTGAAAGATGGTGGTGACCCGTGCCTATGTCATCACGTTGCCCTCAGTGTCCGTGGATCCTGATTGGCTGAAAAAGAGCGCAAAACAAACTTTTGAAACGCGACTTTGGCGCGTAAGTCGCCGACCCCGTGGCCGACCTCATCCTGGGGTCGGGTTTCGTTTCATGAAACCCGACTTTGCCAAAAGTCGGCGACTTTTGAAATTTTTCGACCCGTTTCGCTCAACTCTACTCCAAGGTATTATTTAAACGGTGGACTCTCAAAAATTGGCCATATGGCAATGAATTAATGGTATGTGATGGATGGAAACTATCATAACGCAATATGGAATTGGTAGCCAAAGGTTTCCTGTAAACTGACGTGTGTCACGTCTGCCTCGGTAGCCGCCGCCGCTGCCAGCACTCACCCGTCCTCCCCTCGTGCTGGTTCCGCCTCCTCCTCTCTCCCGTCCTCCTGGCGCCAACGGGCCATGTGCACTCGCTCTAGGGCGCGGGCGTGCGCCCTGAGGGTTCCTTAACCCTGCAGCGCCCGCCCCGAGCTGTGAGGCCACCAATGAGAGCTGTGCACAGGCTATATCAGGCATCTCCAAGATGGTGGAGATGCCTGATTATCGTGTGCCTTGCCTGCGGTGCTCTGGCCGGGTTGCAGGAGCCTTCCTGTAACCTTCCTCCTATTCCTGCCTTGTTCCCGTCTGGTACTCTGTATCTCCGTCCTGTACCTCAGTGCCCAGTTCTGTGTTTCATATCCCCGTCCTGTACTCCAGTGCCCCGTCCTGTACTCAGTGTCCTGTCCTGTACTCTGTTTCTCCGTCCTGAACCCCAGTGCCCAGTTCTGTGCTCCGTATCCCCGTCCTGTACTCCAGTGCTCTGTCCTGTACTCAGTGTCTTCACTCGGTACTCCAGTGCCCAGTCCTGTACTCCGTATCTCTGTCCAGTACTCCAGCACCCAGTCCTGTACTCTGTGTCTCCGTTCTATACCTTGACCTGCACTTCCTACCCCGTTCTGCATTCTATCCTCAGTCCTGTACCTTTCACTCATCCGTACCTCCTGTGAGCCATCCCTCTTGGTACCGGCTGTCGCGGTTCTGACCTCTGCGGTCCTGCCCCTAACGATCCCTGTATAGGGGTCAGTTATCACCTGGCGTGCTCGGCCCAGGGGCTCCAGATCCGCGACCCAGAGGGTCCACTCTTGGGCGTTGTCCGCTCCTGAACGTCACAGTATAATCAGGCCATGGACCCCGCTAGTGCCTCGGCGGCCACACAAAAAGAGTTGCTCTTTTTACGTGAGAACCAGACTAGAATAATGTCCTTCATGAAATCCATGGATACTCGTCTCTCCGCCTTACAAACTGCTGACCCAGGGAACGCCTCGTTGCTAGTTGGGGTCCAGCAGTAGCTCGCGCAGCAGCGTGACGCCCAGTCCCATATTCTGAGCTATATGGCATCCGTGGATGATCGCCTTCTGTCCCTGCAGTCTGCTGCAGCCGCTTCAGCTCAACCACGGGATCCAGTATATCACCCGCCACCCCGCTTGGGAAAACCTCCCAGATTCAGCGGAGACCCCAAGTTGTGTCGGGGGTTCTTGAATCAGTGTCGGTTGCACTTTGAGCTCCTGCCTCAGCAATACCCCTCTGATCGAGCCAAAGTGGCATTTATTGTGTCCCATCTTGAAGGGGAGGCCTTGGCTTGGGTCAATCCCTTATGGGAGAGAGATGACCCCATGGTGTCTAACATACAGAACTTTCTCGACACCTTCTGCAAGGTATTTGATGAGCCTGGACGCGTGGCCTCCACCACCGAGGCTCTTTTCAATCTCCGTCAGGGTCCTCTCACCGTAGGACAGTATGCCATTCGCTTCCGCACGCTGTCCTCGGAGCTGGGGTGGAATAATGAGGCTTTGGTTGGGGCCTTTTGGAGGGGACTCTCAGGCAAAATAAAAGATGGGCTTGCCGGGTGAGATACTCCTACCACCCTGGAGGATCTCATATCTCTAGCCACTCATATTGACTTACGGTTTCAAGAACGCTCTCGGGAGTCAGTTAGGGAGAGGAGACCCTATAGGCTATACCAAGCGCCTATTCCCCGCTCTCCGGCCTCTCCTAGTAGCTCCGTCCCGGAGCCCATGCAGGTGGACCGTGTAAAGTTGACCGAGCAGCAACGCCGGGAGAGAAGGACGCAAGGGTTGTGCCTTTACTGTGGCGGGGCCAATCATTTTGTGCGTACTTGCCCAGTGAAGCCGGGAAACGCTTCCACGCCAGGTAGGAGAGGCCTCCCTAGGTGATACCGATTCCTCTCTGCCCCTTACCATTTCTGTTCTAATTGTTGCAGGTCGGGAGCGTAGATCTGTGGAGGCGTATATGGACTCGGGTGCGGCAGGTAATTTCATCCGGCTTAGGGAAGTGGACCAGTTCCGAATTCCGGTGGTGACTCTGGAAAATCCTCGCACTATCGTCTCCGTGGATGGCAAACCGCTACCAGAACCCGTCACCATGGCCACTGTCGAAGTGGAACTACAAGTTGGAGCTCTTCACCGGGAAAAGATTGCTTTTTATGTCCTGCCTAATCTGTCCCATGCCGTGCTTCTCGGCCTACCATGGTTACGTTCTCATGAGCCTGTTCTGGACTGGCGTTCCGGGGAGATTCTACGCTGGGGACACTCCTGTCAGGAGAATTGTTTACTATCGGTACCTCGTCCGGGACCTCGGCATGCTCCTCTCGATCTCCCGGGGCTTCCCTCGGCTTACCACTCTTACGCTGATGTCTTCAGTAAGAAGGAGGCAGAGACCCTACTGCCGCACCGATCCTTTGATTGCCCAATTGAGCTGATTTCAGGAGCTAATCCCCCAGGGGGAGAACTTATCCATTATCTCCAGCAGAGACCACGGCCATGTCAGACTACATTCGGGAGAACTTGGCTCGAGGGTTCATTCGGAAGTCATCATCCCCTGCCGGAGCAGGGTTCTTTTTTGTCCGGAAGAAAGATGGATCCCTTCGACCATGTATTGATTACCGAGGTCTTAACAGCATTGCGGTCAAAAATAGGTATCCTCTTCCACTGATCCCTGAGCTCTTTGACAGTCTGAGAGGAGACCGGGTCTTCACCAAGTTGGATCTGCGAGGAGCCTATAACTTGATCCGAATCCGTGCCGGGGACGAGTGGAAGACGGCGTTCAATACTCGGGACGGCCATTACGAGTATTTGGTTATGCCTTTCGGTCTTTGCAATGCCCCGGCGGTTTTCCAGGAGTTCGTTAACGAAATCTTCCGAGACCTACTATACTCCTGTGTCGTCGTGTATCTTGATGACATCCTCATTTTCTCACCTGATTTATCCATCCACCGGAGGAGTGTTCGACTGGTTCTGCAACTCCTACGGGAGAACCAACTCTATGCTAAATTGGAGAAGTGCCGGTTCGAGCAAACCTCATTACCCTTCTTAGGGTACATTATTTCGGACTCCGGGGTGAAGATGGACCCTGAGAAACTATCGGCAGTACTCAAATGGCCACGTCCGGTCGGAGTAAAAGCTATCCAACGGTTCTTGGGTTTTGCAAATTATTACAGGCAGTTCATTCCCCACTTTTCTTCTGTGACCAAGCCCATCTCTGCCCTGACCCGAAAAGGGTCCAAAGCAAATGCCTGGCCACCAGAGGCCGAAGAGGCCTTCCTTGCCTTGAAGCGATCCTTTGCCTCCGCCCGATTTTACATCGGCCGACAGCTAATAGGCCCTTCACCTTGGAGGTGGATGCATCCTCCGTTGGAGCCGGGGCGGTCCTCTCTCAGCGGTTGTCTTCTGGTCACTTGGTGCCTTGCGGTTTCTTTTCTAAATCCTTTTCCCCCGCAGAATGCAACTATTCTATCGGAGATTGGGAATTACTGGCCATTAAGATGGCATTGGAAGAGTGGCGATATCTTCTGGAAGGGGCAGTCCATCCATTCACAATCTTCACGGACCACAAGAATTTGGCGTACCTTCAGTCCGCACAAAGACTCAACTCCAGGCAAGCCAGGTGGTCGCTGTATTTTTCCCGCTTTGACTTCGAACTCCGTTTTCGGTCTGGGGATAGGAATACCAAGGCGGACGCCCTATCCAGGTCCTTACAATCACCAGAGTCTGAGGAGGCTCCTTCATATATCATTGAGCCTGCCAAGCTGGTCACCGTGGCACCCGTGACGCTCTCCCACGCTCCACCAGGCAAGACCTTCGTTCCATTGAGTAAGAGGTCGGAAATCCTAGACTGGGGGCACTCCTCCAAGATTGCGGGCCACGTTGGGGTCAAGAAAACTCTCTGCCTTCTCTCTCGCTACTACTGGTGGCCTTCTCTTCATCAGGATGTGACAGATTTCATAGCCTCCTGCACGACTTGTGCCCAGAACAAAGTACCAAGAGGTCTGCCATCCGGCCTGCTTCATCCTCTGCCTCCTCCTGACGCCCCCTGGCAACAGATTGGTATGGATTTCATTACCGATTTACCTCGCTCTTCTGGATGTACCACTATCTTGGTGGTTGTCGACCGCTTCTCCAAGATGGCCCATTTCATCCCGTTGGCTGGTTTACCCACGGCATCCGAGTTAGCCAAGGTCTTTATCCACCAGATCTTCAGGCTGCATGGACTCCCTCGACGTATTGTCTCCGATCGAGGAGTTCAATTTACCGCCCGGTTCTGGAGGGCACTCAGCAAGCTCATGGGGATATCTCTGGACTTCTCTTCTGCCTATCATCCTCAGTCCAACGGGCAAGTGGAGCGGATCAATCAGGTACTAGCAGCTTACCTGCGCCATTTTTCCAACGCCCATCAGGACAACTGGGTGTCCCTTCTGCCATGGGCAGAGTTTGCCCATAACAACCACCCCAACGAGTCTACCACCAAAACACCGTTCTTTGTAGTTTCTGGCCAGAACCCTGGTGTTCCGCTACCGCTCTCCTCGCCTTCTGGTGTTCCCGCTGCAGATGCCCTTTTTTCTGAGTTTTCTCAAGTCTGGAGGGAGACCAGAGAAGCACTCCTGAACGTCACAATTTGCAGATTTCATTATCCTTTACTTCCAGCAAGACATCAAGAAATTCCAGCCGTGTCCCTCCAAAATTATGTGTGAACAGCATGTTCATCTGGTTCACCTCATTTAGGTGACTGACAAACTTGTCAAAAGAATCTCTGGTGCCATCCCAGACAATGAACACGTCGTCCACATACCTAAGATACAGTCTGATATGTTGAAAAAATTGTTTGGCATTGTAGACATATTTTTCTTCCAGGGCACCCAAAAAGAGATTGGCAAATGTACATGCTGCCGGGGTACCCATCGCGGTACCCACATTTTGACGGTACCACGTACAATCAAAAGTGAATGCATTGTGAGTAAGTATGAAATTCAAAGCTTCTCAAACAAAATCCACAAAGCCCTGTTCTTTGCCTGTGGAGTTCAATATTTCTCTAATAGTATCCACACCCAACTTCTGGGGAATTCGTGTATATAAGCTCTCCACATCTATGGATGCCAGCATAAAGCCGGGTGGCCAAGCAAAGTCCCGTATCACATGCAGAAAAGCATTGGTGTCCTTTATATACGACGGGATCTCTCCCAACAAAGGGCGCAGCAACCAATCAATTTACTGGGACAGGGATTCCGTGACGGATCTTATCCCAGATACGATTGGGCGTCCTGGGGGACAAGAAGCAGACTTGTGGATTTTGGGTACGTGGTACCAGTGGGGGTACGTGGGAAACTCCGGCAGCAATTTCTCTGCCTTTTTCTCATAAATAACATCCATCATGACATATTTCCTGAGTAACGACCTTAATTCTCTGATGTACCTGGGAGTGGGATCAGTCTTCAATCTGGTATATGTTACTGTATCAGATAACTGTCGGTGTGCCTCAGAAAAATACATATCCCTGGGCAACAAAACCGTGTTGCCGCTTTTATCTGAGGGTCTCACTATGGTATCAGACCATTCTCTGATCTCCACCATGGCCCTCCTTTCTGAGTCTGTCAGATTAGAAGGCACTACAGGATATACCAATGATTCAATGTCCTTTATAACTTGCATTTCAAACACATCAATAAGGTTACCCGGGGATATGGGAGGCATGTATTGTGAAGCAACCCCCCCTGTAAACGGTCTATTGGTCAACTGTGGTTCATTAATAGTTACCCTATATGAGCCTGTGATACTGAGTAGTAAATTGGCATCTTCATGTAAATCAGCTAATGCTCCTGTGCCAGCCATGAAACCTAAAGGGCCCACCCTACATTGTGCTTCCCCAGATAATTTACTATCAATGGGGGGTTTTGCTGTAAAGTGTTTATGCAAATGGATCTTCCTGATAGACGTAAATAAATCAATTCTAAATTCAGTCACATCGAAAGGCTGTGGTATGCAAAAAATTAAGACCTTTAGATAATAATGCAAAATGGGAATCATTCAAAACGTGTTCTGTCAAATTGAACACTGAAAATGGTTGAGAGTCCGTTATTACTTCTGTCTCCACGAGACCTGTTTCCTCTTGCGGTACCGACCGAAAACTCTTCCTCCTTCCTCTTCTGACTCTCCGCCTAAAGGGACATTAGATCCAGCTCGGGCTACTTCACATGCTGATTGCTGGTCGGGTGAGGTAGTGTTGTAACTGACCCCCTCCCCCACGCTGGAATCTGAATCTGTAGTGAGGTAATCTTTTTTTACTGGTGCCCATTTCTGTTTGTGATAGAAACGTTTATTTTTCCTTTTACCAAAATGCCCAAAGTTAGTATTAATATTGGATCGTTGTTTATTCCAATTAAAAATCTGACCACTGGCGAAATCATTTTTGTCCCGTAGAAATTTATCACGTATTCTTGATTTAATTTCCACCTGTATCGGTAGAAGTTTACTGTCCATCTTTTTATTAAACAATGTCCACTGATTTTCTGTCAGTCTGGATTTTAATTCCTCTTGTGCTTTAACAAGATCATGTTTTACTGTCTCATAATTATGTAAATTCGTGGCCAAAACTAGTTGCAACAAATCCTGTGAGCATTTCAATAGAATCTTCTCCCATTCTGTACGGAACGAAGTGTTATCACTAGAGTTGAGCGATACCGTCCGATACTTCAAAGTATCGTATCGGATGGTATCGGCCGATCTTTAAAAAAAGTATCGGTATCGCCGATTCCGATACCGGAAGTCCCATTCAAGTCTATGGGACTTCCGGTATCGGAATAAGAAAAACCCTTTCCTGCCCTTGTACAGCCTCTCTGGGGTCTGTACGGGCCTTTCGGGGGGCTGTGCCGGCCTGCCAGGGGGTCTGTGCAGGCTCCGGTGGTCTGTGCCGGCCTGCCGGTGGTCTGTGCAGGCTCCGGGGGGCTGTGCCGGCCTGCCGGGGGGCTGTGCCGGCCTGCCGGGGGGCTGTGCCGGCCTGCCGGGGGCTGTGCCGGCTCCGGGGGTCTGTGCAGGCATCGTCCGATGGGACTACAAGTCCCATCGGGCGATGCCTGCTACCATGACAGTGATTGACACATTAGCCAATGATGGGACAGTAGTAGTCCCATCATCCGGCTAATGTGTTAAATGTAAAAAAAAAAAAAAAATTACATGCTACATACATACAACATGCATACTACATACATGCTACATTCATACTACATAAATACTACATGCAACATACATACTACATATATACTACATACATGCTACATTCATACTACATAAATACTACATGCAACATACATACTACATATATACTACATGCATGCTACATACATACTGCATGCTACATACATACCACATATATACTACATACATACTACATGCATGCTACATGCTACATACATAACACATATATACTACATGCATGCTACATACATACTACATGCTACATACTACATATATACTACATGCATGCTACATACTACATGCTACATACATACTACATATATACTACATGCATGCTACATACATACTACATGCTACATACATACTACATATATACTACATGCATGCTACATACTACATGCTACATACATACTACATATATACTACATGCATGCTACATACATACTACATGCATGCTACATACATACTACATGCTACATACATACCACATACATACTACATATATACTACATGCATGCTACATACATACTGCATGCTACATGCATGCTACATACATACTACATACTACATGCTACATACATACCACATATATACTACATACATACTACATATATACTACATGCTACATGCATGCTACATACATACTACATACATACTGCATGCTACATGCATGCTACATACATACTACATACATACTACATGCTACATACATACCACATATATACTACATACATACAATACATTCATACAATACATACATAGACATACAGTACATATAACATAGAGTAACATACTTACCAATACTTGTCACATTGTTCCCCGAAGCCATTGTCGTCTACGGAATAAATATTAACATAACAAACCACAAAAATACTCACCCACGATCCGAAGCAGTCCACGAGTGTGTCCCACGACGATCTTGGGTAGAGAACTGCAGCATCAGCTGTTGCTGCCGTTCTCTACGGGCTGCAGTAATCCAATGACGGAAGGTAGGTATCCTTCCGCACTGTATTCCTCCGCCACTTAAAAAAAAAAAAGTCCCTAGTCTCACTTTATGCCATTGCTGTGTGGGAATTTCCCACGCAGCAATGGCATAAAGTGAGACTAGGGACTTTTTTTTTTTTAAGTGGCGGAGGAATACAGTGCGGAAGGATACCTACCTTCCGTCATTGGATTCCTGCAGCCCGTAGAGAACGGCAGCATCATCTGATGCTGCCGTTCTCTACCCAAGATCGTCGTGGGACACACTCGTGGACTGCTTCGGATCGTGGGTGAGTATTTTTGTGGTTTGTTATGTTAATATTTATTCCGGAAAAGACAATGGCTTCGGGGAACAATGTGACAAGTATTGGTAAGTATGTTACTCTATGTTATATGTACTGTATGTCTATGTATGTATTGTATGAATGTATTGTATGTATGTAGTATATATGTGGTATGTATGTAGCATGTAGTATGTATGTAGTATGTATGTAGCATGCATGTAGCATGTAGTATGTATGTAGCATGCATGTAGTATATATGTAGTATGTATGTAGCATGCATGTAGTATATATGTAGCATGTATGTAGTATGTATGTGGTATGTATGTAGCATGTAGTATGTATGTAGCATGCATGTAGTATATATGTAGTATGTATGTAGCATGTAGTATGTATGTAGTATGTATGTAGTATGTATGTGGTATGTATGTAGCATGTAGTATGTATGTAGCATGCATGTAGTATATATGTAGTATGTATGTAGCATGTAGTATGTATGTAGTATGTATGTAGTATGTATGTAGCATGTAGTATGTATGTAGCATGCATGTAGTATATATGTAGTATGTATGTAGCATGTAGTATATATGTAGTATGTATGTAGCATGTAGTATGTATGTAGCATGCATGTAGTATATATGTAGTATGTAGTATGTATGTAGTATGTATGTAGTATGTATGTAGCATGCATGTAGCATGCATGTAGTATGTATGTAGCATGCATGTAGTATGTATGTAGCATGCATGTAGTATGTATGTAGTATGTATGTAGTATGTATGTAGCATGCAGTATGTATGTAGCATGTATGTAGTATGTATGTAGTATATATGTAGTATGTATGTAGCATGTAGTATGTATGTAGCATGCATGTAGTATATATGTAGTATGTATGTAGCATGCATGTAGTATGTATGTAGTATGTATGTAGTATGTATGTAGCATGCAGTATGTATGTAGCATGTATGTAGTATGTATATAGTATATATGTAGTATGTATGTAGCATGCATGTAGTATGTATGTAGCATGCATGTAGTATGTATGTAGCATGCATGTAGTATGTATGTAGCATGTATGTAGTATGTATGTAGTATATATGTAGTATGTATGTAGCATGTAGTATGTATGTAGCATGCATGTAGTATGTATGTAGTATTTTTTTTTTTTTTTTTTTTTTTAACATTTAACACATTAGCCGGATGATGGGACTACTACTGTCCCATCATTGGCTAATGTGTCAATCACTGTCATGGTAGCAGGCATCGCCCGATGGGACTTGTAGTCCCATCGGACGATGCTTGCACAGACCCCCGGACATCAGCACAGCCCCCCGGCAGGCCGGCACAGCCCCCCGGCAGGCCGGTACAGACCCCCACAGGGTGCACAGACCACCGGCAGGCCGGCACAGCCCCCCGGCAGGCCGGTACAGACCCCGGGCAGTCCACACAGCCCCCCGGCAGGCCGGCAGAGACCCCCGGAAGGCCCGAAATGACGGCGCATCATGATGCGCACACACCGCGCATCATGATGACGTCAGGCCGTCAATCAACTGAACTTCCGATTCCGATGCCGAATTCCGATATTGAACAAATATCGGAAGTCGGTATCGGAATTCCGATACAGCAAGTATCGGCCGATACCCGATACTTGCGGTATCGGAATGCTCAACACTAGTTATCACTAAAATTGGAAATATCTTTCCATACTCGTAGTCCTCGTGGTACACGTCCACAATCGCTGTATGACTTTAATTAATTATTAGTCCAAAACAATTTTATCTCTCTCTCAGCCAAATTCATGAGTTTAAACTCTAATGATTTTGTGCTTAAAGTTTGCACCTCATCACAAGTTTCGCACTCCTTAAAATAATTGTCCACATCCTCCCGACCTTCTTGCAGGTTACTGCCCAGTGTGGTTACTTCTGACTCCATGTTAACTGACATGGTTATATATAATGTTCAAGCCGTTAAAACATCACTGTGAAAGGCAAAACAAGCGTGCACAGTCCTGGAACTAGTCCAAAATTAAATCACAAAACTCAAGATAATGATTTTCACATTTTTTTCACGTTTATAAAATATCAATACTTGGTTGCTTGCACTAAAGTGTTTTCTATATTCCATATTCTCTTATATTTTTAATTTTTTTATTTTTTAATTGAGGAATACATATGTGAATATAATATAATATATGTGGGCCCATATAATTTCTTTACAATTGTGATAAAATCATCCCTATACGTGTATATTGGTTTTAAATTGTTTTTTATCAATATTTTACTACCAAGATAATAAAAAGTATGGAGCAATTATATCTTGTTTGGTCTTTTCTGGTCTATGGGTCCTTCGGTGGTTTGGGATTTGGTTTCTGTCATAAATATTATTGTTCTGCCATATACTTAATTTTTTTTTCCTTTTTCTGTTCGGCAAAACACTGTTCATAAATATTATTGTTCTAAGTCATATACTTAATGTTTTTTTCCTTTCTGTGTTCAGCAGATTCCTGGCTACTGTAGAGAGCTTATCATAGCTCCATTTCCAATTCCGGATTGGAATTTCAACACTTTTTGGGATTGTTGCAGACACCTGCCGGGCTTTGAGGGACATTCTGCATGAGGAATTTATTCCCCTACTCACCCCTGAAATCTGGCAGGAAAATGCCAAAAAATTCTGGGAAACTTGTAATTTCCCAAACTGTTTGGGAGCTGTGGACGGAAAACATTAGAATTACCAAACCGTCTGGAACTGGATCCGAGTACTTTAATTATAAAAAATATTTTTCTATAGTGCTCATGGTGATTGCAGCTGCGGACTTTAGATTTCTCGCCATGGACATTGGATCTTTCGGATGAGGTAATGACTCGCAGATAGAGATGAGCAACTTTAGCTTTTTATAGGGTCAAGTCGGGTTTCATGAAACCCGACATTCTCAAAAGTCGAGTCGAACGAAATTGGCCGACTATAGGGAAAAGTCAGAGGTCAGACTAAAACACGAAACCAAATCCAAGTCAATGGGGAAGCAAAGTCAGCAGGGAGTGGAGGACAGTAAACACTCCTACAGTGCCCATTTCAATGCCAACAACATCAATTCTTATTACTTAAGATTGTCAACCTTAATTTACTTTATAATAATAGTTATGCATTGAAAACTGGGGGTTATTTGGCCAAAGTTGTGGGGGGGTAGGGCTGGCTCCAGGTTTTCGTGTGCCCCGGGCCAAAGAGTGTCAGTGCGCCCCTTTAACACATACCACAATTCATGATGCTCCGATACGGCACAGAAATATAGGTATAGTACAATGAAAAATACTTCACTTCTTACATGACATGACTGATATATCTATTTTAAATTCTACAATAGCTCAAAAAATGGACAGTATATTACTCCATACAGTATTATGGCCACCACATGGTGCGTCATACAGAATAATGAGCCCCATATATTTCTCCATACAGGATAATTGGTCCCATATAATGTTCCATACAGTGTATGATGAGCTCCACATAATGCTACAGTATATGATGGTCTCCATGGATGATGCTCCAGTGTGTTATGGGCCCAAATAATGTTCCATATATAAAGGGCCCCATTTCTAATGCTACAGTGTATAATGAGCCCCATAGATGCTGCTCCAGTGTCTGATGTCCCCCATTTGGAATGCTCCAGTATATGATGGGCCTCATGGATGATGCTCCAGTGTATGATGGGCCCAAATAATGCTCAATATATAATGAGCCCCATTTCTAATGCTCCACTGTATAATGGGCCACTTAAATGCTGCTCCAGTGTCTGATGTCCCCCATTTGGAATGCTACAATATATGATGGACCTCATGGATGATGCTCCAGTGTATGATAGGCCCAAATAATGCTCCATAAATAATGTGCCCCATTTAGAATGAACCCAGGCTTGGTATGTGACAAGAGCTCCATGGAGTAATCTGAAATGTGGGCTGCTGCATCCTTCACTTTTGGTGGGGGTGAAGGATCCAAGGAAAGGGGTTGCTCCTGACCAGAAGCCTGCACTGACGACTCAGTGCTTGTATTTTTTGAAACTTCAGAAGAGGAGGCGATAGAGCTGGAGGCTGTTTCAGCAATGTAAGGCAAAACCTGTTCCTGATGCTCCGGCTTTAAAAGCAGCTTACCTACTCCCAGAAAAGGGAGCCTTACAGACCTTCTGGAGCCAGACCATGACACAGGCTCAACACCTCCTGCCTTAGCTGCTATTGTGCTTTTGGCACTACCAGCAGATGCACCACCACCACCATCAGTACCAGCTGCCCCCCCGCCCACGTTTGCGGCCTCTTCCACCATCCTTCCTCATGTTTGTGAAAATGTAACAAAAATACCAGCAGATATATGGTACTCTATGAGGAGCGGACAGCTCAATACGGTGTATGAATGGAAAAATGAAAATCTCCGTCTATTTTTTACCTGTGCTTGATATATGGTCACCTATTCCATCGCTGCATGTGTCTTGCTATTTAAGCTCAGCTTCTTATGCATTTGAGAGTTATATGGGATGCACAGATTTCTGTGGGGCTTTGCATTATGTGTCCCCCTCCCCTTGCACTATGCCAGGAAACATTATGTGTTTAGAAGATTAGCTTGACCCACAGCAGCATTACTTTCTGCCTTAAATGCCTATATTGTGGTAGCAGCTGTTTTAGCTATGATCTAGGGAACTCAGGTCACTATAAGCATAATGTCTATTTGTTATCCACTTTTTGTCTGCTCACTGGATTTCTATGTGGTGTTTTGTGCATATACGTACATTTTATGTCATATTTAATGATAAATAAAATTTTCTGCATTTTTGTAAAATAGCATAGACTCGGTTTTCTCTGTTTTCAAACTCTGTATAGATTTGACCGTTATCAAACAGCAGATATACGATACTGTTTGAGAAGCGGACAGCTCTATACGGTGTATGGAAAAATTGAAATGTCCATACATGTATTTACGGAGTCTCACACACATGCTGTCTCTGTATAGATTTGACCGCAATACAAACAGCAGATATACGATACTGTTTGAGAAGCGGACAGCTCTATACGGTGTATGTATGGAAAATTTAAAATCTCCGTCTATTTTTTTACAGAGTCACACACACAATCAGCATGTATATGTCCGTGATACCAGCCAGTACACGGTAGTGTGTGAGGAGCGTACACCTCTATACGGTGTATGAAAAAATGAATGCTCTGTAACTGTGCAGAAAATCAGAATAAAAGTTTTTTGCTTTTAAAAAAGCAGTCTGCACAGCAGTGTGCACACAGCAATGCAGCTATCAGGTAGCCTTATATGGCAGCTGTGAGGTAGTACTGTAATTCAGTTAGGGGATACTCGCTTGGCAGCCACAAAACTAGATCCAGCACGGGTTTTCCATAAAACAAGCATAGTCCATGCGGTTTATTCAACATCATAAACCTACAGCAGCAACTGGAAACAGCATATAAACAGCAGAGCGTCCATGACAAAGCTTCACTCTGTAAACCCTGTGTTCACACAGGCTGTACAATGTCCAGCATACAGGCTCTCTTAGCCTCACTTATCTCACCCACATCCGGGTTTCCTCATGGCTGCTTCAGCTTACTGCAGACGTTCATTCAATCCCCTGGGAACTCTCAGACACGTGCAGCCATTCACCACAGCCACTTCACACGCTGTTAGCCAGGAAGCTCCATCTCAGCGGGACCATCCACACTGGACCAATCAGACCCCAGCATTCACCACATGTGACCTCCCCTGGCCACATTATATGGTCCATAGCCATGCCCACTGGGTCACATGACTATGACCTCTTCACAGGTCCTTCAACCACTCACACTCTTTACAACAGTGTTCTTTAAACACACCCCCTGGGTGGGTTTGTAGGTAACTGGCCCACCCATCTCGCTAGTTACCAGGAGACTTCTCCCTGTCACATTAAAGCAGCACCTCAGCAGTATCACTGCTCATCAAAACATAAGTCTCCATCTCAAAGCCACCCACTTTGAGATACATAATGGCCATTCAGTATTCTGCCATTCATCCTTTCTCCTGGGACATCCACACAGCGCCGCCTAGCGGACAGAGCGGTTACTACACCACATACCTCCCCCCTCTGTTCAAACTGGTGGGGTTGAACACACAACATTACACCAGGGTCTCGCAACCGGGCACTCACTACACCTTGCCCCACAGGTTGAGATAACAGTCTCCATCTGTCATACGGCCTCGTTCCTATGTTAGAGCTCCCCCGCCTCCAGTGGTCAGAATATTGGTCATTGGCTTTGACCCTCCAGTCACGGTCTGTCTGCGTCATCAGACACTGGTTAGTCACCATCCTTTCTCTATCTAGGCGTCTTGTAAGAAATGGTACCCCACCACATCTAAGTTTACTTTTCAGTGCATTAACCTCACAGTTCTTTGGATCTGCTGCCTCCGTAGCAACCTCAAGTTCACACTCTAATCTATGGTGCAACGTATTGGCACGTTGAGCCTCTTTCTCTGCTTCCTCCACCTGGCGTTTCAACTGTTTCAGACGCACATCATTTCCCTCCGCCAGGCCTTTGTACTGCTCAGAATTACGCCTTGCATCATCCATTTGCCTTAGTACAACCTTCACTTTTTTCTCCGTATGACGTACTTGTTTGCTAGCAGATTGTCACACTTTAATTTCTGCATCAAGCTGTTCCTCCAGTAGTGCAGCCTTTGCTTCTAAGTCCTTATTCTGGCGAACTAATTGCTGACGGGCATTCTCATTTTTCTGAGCCTTACTACGTTCTGTCTTCAGATCAGCATCCATCTGGTCAACATTAAGTGTGGCCTTTCTCAGCTTGTCATTGGCTATTTCAACGTTGCCGTGTTCTTCCTCTACTTCTTCTTCAAGCTGAACAATGCGAGACTCTAACCGCCTCTTTTCTTCCAAAGCCAGAGCACCTTCACCTTTGTTGTTGGCAAACACATCAGCCAGTTCATGTCTTTCCTGCTGTGCTTGTCTTTTAGCACACTCTGCAGCAGCAAGCTCCATCTGCAAACGAATCACCTCTGCTTCCATACTTTTCAGTTTCTTTTTGTCTTCACACTGTTCCTCATTCAGGCCTGGCCGCTGTAAGTCTTCATCCCACTTCTTCTCCAGCAGAAGACCTCTTACAGTTTCTGTTAGTACTCCTACCTCTTCTCTGAGGGACTTATTCAGACCTTGCCACGATGCCAGGTGACCTTTGAGCTCGAAGACTTCTTTCTCTAGGTCATCTAGTCTGTGCTCCCTTTCTCTCTCAGAGCCACAGTCACCCCTAGAGTCTGAGTCACGCCGCTCATCCGAGTCAACCCTCCAGTTACCCTCTGACCGTGTGTCCACTCCAGTCATCTCATCTCCCAGTCCACCATCTGTCTTGTCACAAGACGTCAGGTCCGTCAGTTGGGCAGATGTACTTCTTTTCCCAGTCAGTTCTACCTCTGACCTGTCCACGTCAGGAGTCGTCACCGTCTCAATATCTGTTGGCCCAACAGTAGAAACGTCTCCATCATTCGACCATACATCATCAAACAACACAAAGTCCCGGCCCCTCTCCAAAGCATAGACTAAGTCCCATGGTATCCCGCCCCCTTGGCAGACACCACCTTTGGTCCCCTCAAACATTACTCGGTCTACTGCAGAGTTCACCGTGACCCCATGTTTATAGCGAACCCTGGCGTTTTTCTCGGTCAGAGATTAAACGAGCGGAGTTCCTGTCAGAGTCACCTGATTCTCTGCATCCAGTCTACCAGAGACTCCTTCCCGGTGCAGCATCACGGTACACATCTGTGGCCCATCATTATCCGGAAAGAAAATTCCACATTCAGAAAACAACATACACGAACATTGCTGTTCTTCTTTTGACACACCGGCCCCTTTCTGGACCACCCCGATTTGGGTCACCGACCCCTCTGGGATTCCACCCTTTTTGGGCTACCACCCCAATTTGGGTCACCGCCCCCCTCTGGGACGCCGCCCCCTTGTGGGCTACCACCCCCTTTCAGGATTTCCCCATGTCCGTTATACCGGTCTTCTCAGACCACAGTTCACACAACACAGTTTATGTATTTTAACAATACCACACAAGTCCTTGCTGGCACCACCACAGCTCCTGCTGTCACCGATAGTGTTGAGCTTTCCGATACCGCAAGTATCGGGTATCGGCCGATATTAGCTGTATCGGAATTCCGATACAGACTTCCGATACTTTTTTCGTATCGGATACCGGAATCGGAAGTTCCCATAAAGCTATCAGCCTGCTCGATTTGATTCAGCCAATGGGAATCCTCAGAAGTGTGGGCACATCCTGTTAGGCATGTTAACTATTGGCATGGCTGTGATTTGCTGCTGAAATGACGTCATCATGATGCGCGGTCTGTGCCGACTGCGGGGGGTCTGTGCCGACTGCCGGTGGTCTGTATGGGCCTCTCGGGGGCCTGTGCAGGCTGCCGGTGGTCTGTACGGGCCTGCCGGGTGCCTGTGCCGGCTGCAGGAGGTCTGTGCGGGCCTGCCGGGTGCCTGTGCCGGCTGCCGGGGGTCTGTACGGGCCAGCCGGGGGGCTTGTGCCGGCTGCCGGTGGTCTGTGCGGACCTGCCGGGGTTCTTGTGTGTGTGCAGGCATCGTCCGATGGGACTACAAGTCCCATCGGGCGATGCCTGCTACACTGACAGTGATTGACACATAAGCCAATGATGGGACAGTAGTAGTCCCATCATCCGGATAATGTGTTGAATGTAAAAAAAAAAAAACATACTACATACATACTACATATATACATACTACATACATACATACTACATACATACTACATATATACAACATATATACATACTACATACATACTACATACATACTGCATACATACTACATAAATACTACATTCATACAACATACATATATACTACATACATACTACATACATGCTACATACATACCACATACATACTACATACATACATACTACATATATACTACATATATACTACATTCATACAACATACATACTACATACATACTACCTATATACATACTACATACATACTACATATACACTACATTCATACAACATACATATATACTACATACATACTACATACATGCTACATACATACTACATATATACAACAATCATACAACATACATACATACATGCTACATATATACAACATACATATATACTACATACTGCATACATACTACATATATACTACATTCATACAACATACATATATACTACATACTACATATATACTACATACAACATACATACATACTACATACTACATACATGCTTCATATATACTACATTCATACAACATACATACTGTATATACTACATACATGCTACATATATACTACATCCCACGCCGATCTCCCATGGAGAGCAGCAGCATCAGCTGATGCGACCGCTCTCTAGGGGCTCAAGGAATCCAGTGTCGGGAGGTAGGTATCCTTCCGCACTGTATTCCTCTGTCACTGTAAAAAAATAGTCCCTAGTCTCACTTTTGGCAATGCTGTGTGAAAAAGTTCCCATACAGCATTAAAGTGAGACCAGGGACTATTTTTTTACAGTGGCGGAGGTATACAGTGCGGAGGGATACCTACCTCCTGACACTGGATTCCTGAGCCCTGTAGAGAGCGGTCGCATCAGCTGATGCTGCTGCTCTCCACGGGAGATCGGCGTGGGACACGCGTGGATTTCTGCAGATCATGGAGTATTTGGTGGTTTGTTATTTTCATATTTTTCCTTAGATGACACTGGCTTCGGGTATCAAAGTGACAAGTGATGGTGAGTATGTACTCTATGTTATATGTACTGTATGTTTATGTTTGTATTGTATGAATGTATTGTATGCAGTATGTATGTTGTATGTCTGTAGCATGTTGTATGTATGTATTGTGAGAATCATGTGGGAATAGTGGATGAGGGCAGGTATATCTCGCCCAGATTCCTTTCCTATGTGGCCTAGTCTGGTCAGTATCACACCTGCTTACTAATGGATAATGGGTGGTGGATATAAAAGGATGCAAGGTGGTTGTGTGAGTGTCTCAGCCTGGGAACACAGAGAGCCTGTCTGTGTGAGAGACACACGTGACTGGAAGCAGTGCCCACTGCAACTGTGGTTTGGCTGGACGGGAGAAGCCCGCCAGTTGGTAGTTAGGTTGTCCATTGTTTAGTTAGTGCCGGACAGGCAAGGATTTGTTTTATGTTTTATTTCCTTTTGCATTGCTTTCACCATTAATAAACCTGACCCAGGGTCAGTTACACCCGAATCCCAGCTCTGCGCCTGAGTTTCATGCTGAATGCACGTGACCTTTGACCCCAGCAAAGGCGATCCCGGAGTGTTTTATCACATTGTGGTGGAGAATGCGGGCAACACGTTGCAAGCATGAGCATGGAGGACGTGGTGAAAGCGCTGGTACAGTCCACCGCCGTCCAGCAAGAAGCTAATCGGGTGATGATGGCCCAGCTGAAGGAGTTGGTGGACATGACAGTTACCGATCGTTCGCTTCTCCAGCAGGTGGCGCAGCGCTTCGCAAGCTTACCTGAGGTTAACCTGGAAGCCGAGTCGAGAGTGATTCACGTGAGTCAGTACTGGCAGAAAATGACGACCGAAGATGACGTCGAGGCATACCTGACCACGTTTGAACGGACGGCGTTGCGAGAAAAATGGCCGAAGGCAAGATGGGCCGGCCTGATTGCCCCGTTTCTTTCCTGTGAGGCCCAAAACGCTTATTATGACTTAGAGCCTGAAGCTGCGCAGGACTTTGACAAACTGAAAGCCGAGATCTTGGCCCGGCTGGGAGTGACGACCGCTGTCCGTGCACAGAGAGTGCATCAATGGACTTATCAGCCGGATAAACCACCGCGGTCACAGATGTTCGACCTGATCCACGTGACGAAGAAGTGGCTACAACCCGAGGTGCTGACAGCGCCAGAGATAATCCAGAGAGTCGTCATGGACAAGTACCTGAGAGCTCTACCGCCAGCCCTGAGGAAGTGGGTAAGCCATGGAAATCCTACGACGGCAGATCAACTGGTGGATCTGGTTGAACGTTACTCCGTGGCGGAAGGACTCCGAGACGACGCTACCCCACCTCGTTCTTCATCATCTCCACGTGGAACCGGTAAGACTGTTCCAGGGAGTAGGGGAGATGGAAAAATCCCTAAGACAGTGGGGGAGGAAAACGGGACTGCCCGCACTGCGAGGCCGAGAGTAACGAACTATGGTCTAAGCAAGGGGCCCGTTAGGTGTTTCCGCTGCCAAGAGATGGGACATATTGCTGCGAACTGTCCGCTCACTACTGAACCCATGCAGTGCGACGTCACAGACTCTAAAAACCGCATGTCTATGGTTGCACGGGTAGTGAGTGTGAATGCCGGTCAAAAGGATGTGGAAAAACACTTGTGTGATTTAACTGTTGATGGCAAAAATGTGGTGGCATTGTTAGACTCGGGAAGTGTGGTGACTCTGGTGAAGGCCAGTCTGGTGTCAGCCCCGACTGGACCATCAGACAAATTTTCTGTAACGTGTGTGCATGGAGACACCTGTTCGTACCTCACCACGGTCATATGCATTACAACTTCCTATGGGTCTGTGCAACATAAAGTGGGACTCGTCCCGGCGTTATTGCATGATGTTATCCTGGACCGGGATTTTCCCCACTTCTGGCAATTGTGGGAGAATCAGTTGATGCCTTTGGGTAATAGTGTACATGATTCTTCTCCCAGGGCGCGTGTGGGTCCCAAACCCCGGGAAGAGGTCTCCCCGGAAGACTCGGGGGAAGAGTCTGCGGGAAATGACCTGCAGTTCCCGTTTTCAGTCATGGCGGGTGATACGGAGGAGACCGGGGAAGAGGAGGAGGCTGACAGCCGTCCACCTCCCCGTTTGCCGGATTTAGAAGTTCAGAAAGATGACTTCCAAAGTGAGCAAATAAAGGATCCTACCCTTTCTCAGGCTAGGACAAATGTAAAAGTGATAAATGGGGTACCCGTAGAACCTGGCTCTAGGCTGGCATATCCTTACATGGTTCTGGAGAATGATTTACTCTATCAGATAGAGAAAAAGGGGGAAGATACGGTGCAACTATTAGTCGTGCCAAAACCCTACCGGCGGCAGGTGCTGGACCTGGCCCACGGACATGTGATGGGGGGTCACCTGGGAGTCCAGAAAACCACCGAAACAATATTACACTGTTTTGTTTGGCCAGGCATGCATCACGATATCCGTGTATATTGTGAGTCTTGTCCTGACTGCCAAGCCTCTGCACCTAAGCCCCGGTTCTGTAGCCCTTTGGTACCCCTACCTATTATTGAAGTCCCGTTTGAGAGGATTGGGATGGATTTAGTTGGGCCCCTTCCACGGTCTGCACGTGGACACCAACATATCCTGGTCATCTTGGATTATGCCACTCGTTACCCGGAGGCCATCCCTTTGCGTAACACGGCCACCAAGACGATTGCCAAGGAACTGGTGCATGTGTTTAGTCGGGTCGGTATACCAAAACAGATCCTCACCGACCAGGGGACCCCCTTTATGTCCAGGGTAATGAAGGAGCTCTGCCGATTGTTACAAATCGAACCGTTACGCACATCCGTGTATCACCCTCAAACAGACGGGTTGGTCGAACGGTTCAATAAAACTCTGAAGCAGATGCTGAGAAAGGTGATAGACAAGGATGGGAAGAACTGGGACTATTTACTTCCGTATTTGCTTTTTGCCATCAGGGAAGTACCCCAGTCTTCCACGGGATTCTCGCCTTTCGAGTTATTGTACGCCCGACGTCCTCGCGGACTGTTAGACGTTGCAAAGGAAACCTGGGAGGGTCAGGTCACTCCGTTTAAAACAGTGATAGATCACGTCACACAAATGCAGGACCGTATTGCGGCTGTTATGCCTATCATCAAAGAACACATGATACAGGCTCAAGGAGCCCAAAAAAGAATCTATGATAGGGGCGCCAAGATCCGTACGTTTGCACCCGGAGATAGGGTGTTGATCCTGATCCCCACGGTGGACAGTAAATTCCTGGCAAAGTGGCAGGGCCCCTTTGAGATCAAGGAAAGAGTTGGTGAAGTAAACTACAAAGTATACCAGGCAGGTAAACGGAAACCTGAATAGATTTATCATGTAAATCTGATAAAGCCCTGGAAGGATCGGTCTGCCTTGTCAGCGGAGCTGGCCCGTCCTGTCTGCTCGCATACCGTACCGGAGGTACGGGTTGCAGAGACTCTCTCGGAGCGGCAAAAGACTGAGGTCAGGCAGTTTCTACTTCACAACCAAAAGTTTTTCTCAGAAAAACCCGGGCAGACTACGCTAATAAAACATGACATCGTAACGGAACCTGGTGTCACAGTTCACGTAAAGCCCTACCGAATCCCGGAAGCGCGCCGTGAAGCCGTTTCCCGAGAAGTGAAGGCAATGTTAGAGTTAGGTGTCATTGAGGAATCGCACAGTGCTTGGTCCAGCCCGATTGTGCTAATTCCTAAACCGGACAGCACCATCCGGTTCTGCAATGACTTCAGGAAACTGAATGCGGTCTCAAAATTTGATGCCTACCCCATGCCCCGGGTCGACGAGTTGATAGATCGGCTAGGAAAAGCCCGGTATATTACGACCCTAGACCTAACAAAGGGGTATTGGCAGATCCCTCAAGTGGAGGCTACCAGAGAAAAGACGGCATTTGCTACGCCGGAAGGTTTATTTCAGTATGTGTATATGCCGTTTGGACTGCACGGAGCACCGGCGACCTTCCAGAGACTGATGGATCGAGTCCTGAGGCCACATAGGCAGTACGCTTCAGCCTATTTGGACGACATTGTCATTTACAGCTTGGACTGGGAGACTCATCTCCAAAAAGTACAAGCTGTGATTGACGACCTGTGGGAGGCAGGTCTAACCGCGAACCCCAAGAAATGTCACATCGGGCTAGAAGAAGCCCGGTATTTGGGGTATGTAATTGGGAGGGGTGTTGTTAAACCCCAGGTTGATAAGATTCAGGCGGTTCAGGACTGGCCACAACCTGTCAACAAGAAGCAGGTGCAAGCCTTCCTGGGGATCGCCGGCTATTATCGCCGGTTCATACCCACTTTTGCAGCCATCGCTACCCCCCTGACGGATCTTACAAAAGGGAAAGACTCCGTCATTTTTAAATGGAGTTTAGAGGCTGAAGAAGCCTTCCATAGCCTAAAATGGGCACTTTGCTCTCAGCCCGTACTGGTGACTCCGGACTTCCGCAGCGAGTTTGTGGTACAAACGGATGCCTCTGACACCGGTATCGGGGCCGTACTCTCACAAGTGAGGGACGGAGTGGAACACCCAGTCCTCTATCTCAGCAGGAAGCTGAATAAACACGAGCAAAGGTATGCAGTCGTAGAAAAGAGTGCCTCGCCATTATGTGGGCTCTAGAGGCCCTCAAATATTACCTGGTGGGCCGAAAGTTCAGGCTGATCACTGACCATGCCCCTCTCAAGTGGATGCACTTGAACAAGGAACGGAATAGCCGGGTGACCCGGTGGTTCCTTGCCCTGCAGGCCTACACTTTTACGGTGGAGCACCGCCCAGGAGTGCAGATGGGAAACGCAGATGCCCTGTCCCGAGTGCACTGTTTGGCGCGTGTCATTGCTCGACCGGAGTGGTCTGAGCAGAGGGGGGGGATATGTGAGAATCATGTGGGAATAGTGGATGAGGGCAGGTATATCTCGCCCAGATTCCTTTCCTATGTGGCCTAGTCTGGTCAGTATCGCACCTGCTTACTAATGGATAATGGGAGGTGGATATAAAAGGATGCAAGGTGGTTGTGTGAGTGTCTCAGCCTGGGAACACAGAGAGCCTGTCTGTGTGAGAGACACACGTGAGTGGAAGCAGTGCCCACTGCAACTGTGGTTTGGCTGGACGGGAGAAGCCCGCCAGTTGGTAGTTAGGTTGTCCATTGTTTAGTTAGTGCCGGACAGGCAAGGATTTGTTTTATGTTTTATTTCCTTTTGCATTGCTTTCACCGTTAATAAACCTGACCCAGGGTCAGTTACACCCGAATCCCAGCTCTGCGCCTGAGTTTCATGCTGAATGCACGTGACCTTTGACCCCAGCAAAGGCGATCCCGGAGTGTTTTATCACAGTATGTATGTAGTATATATGTATGTTGTATGAATGTACAGTTGTGGCCAAAAGTATTGACACCCCTGCAATTTTGTCAGATAATACTCAGTTTCTTCCTGAAAATGATTGCAAACACAAATTCTTTGGTATTATTATCTTCATTTAATTTGTCTTAAATGAAAAAACACAAAAAGAATTGTCCTAAAGCCAAATTGGATATAATTCCACACCAAACATAAAAAAGAGGGTGGACAAAAGTATTGGCACTGTTCGAAAAATCATGTGATGCTTCTCTAATTTGTGTAATTAACAGCACCTGTAACTTACCTGTGGCACCTAACAGGTGTTGGCAATAACTAAATCACACTTGCAGTCAGTTGACATGGATTAAAGTTGACTCAACCTCTGTCCTGTGTCCTTGTGTGTACCACATTGAGCATGGAGAAAAGAAAGAAGACCAAAGAAATGTCTGAGGACTTGAGAAACCAAATTGTGAGGAAGCATGAGCAATCTCAAGGCTACAAATCCGTCTCCAAAGACCTGATTGTTCCTGTGTCTACCATGCGCAGTGTCATCAAGAAGTTTAAAGCCCATTGACAAGAGATTTCAACGCAAGATTGTGCGGATGTTGGATAAAGAACCTCGACTAACATCCAAACAAGTTCAAGCTGCCCTGCAGTCCGAGGGTACAACAGTGTCAACCCGCACTATCCATCAGCGTCTGAATGAAAAGGGACTGTATGGTAGGAGACCCAGGAAGACCCCACTTCTTACTCCGAGACATAAAAAAGCCAGGCTGGAGTTTGCCAAAACTTTCCTGAAAAAGCCTAAAATGTTTTGGAAGAATGTTCTCTGGTCAGATGAGACAAAAGTAGAGCTTTTTGGGCAAAGGCATCAACATAGAGTTTACAGGAGAAAAAAAGAGGCATTCAAAGAAAAAAACACGGTCCCTACAGTCAAACATGGCGGAGGTTCCCTGATGTTTTGGGGTTGTTTTGCTGCCTCTGGCACTGGACTGCTTGACCATGTGCATGGCATTATGAAGTCTGAAGACTACCAACAAATTTTGCAGCATAATGTAGGGCCCAGTGTGAGAAAGCTGGGTCTCCCTCAGAGGTCATGGGTCTTCCAGCAGGACAATGACCCAAAACACACTTCAAAAAGCACTAGAAAATGGTTTGAGAGAAAGCACTGGAGACTTCTAAGGTGGCCAGCAATGAGTCCAGACTTGAATCCCATAGAACACCTGTGGAGAGATCTAAAAATTTCAGTTTGGAGAAGGCATCCTTCAAATATCAGGGACCTGGAGCAGTTTGCCAAAGAAGAATGGTCTAAAATTCCAGCAGAGCATTGTAAGAAACTCATTGATGGTTACCGGAAGCGGTTGGTCGCAGTTATTTTGGCTAAAGGTTGTGCAACCAAGTATTAGGCTGAGGGTGCCAATACTTTTGTCTGGCCCATTTTTGGAGTTTTGTGTGAAATGATCAATGTTTTGCTTTTTGCTTCATTCTCTTTTGTGTTTTTTCATTTAAGACAAATTAAATGAAGATAATAATACCAAAGAATTTGTGATTTCAATCATTTTCAGGAAGAAACTGAGTATTATCTGACAAAATTGTAGGGGTGTCAATACTTTTGGCCACAACTGTAGTATATATGTAGTATGTATGTACTATGTATGTATGCTGTATGTAGTATGTATGTTGTATGAATGTAGTATGTATGTATGTTGTATGTAGTATATGTAGTATGTAATATATATATGTATGTTGTATGAATGTAGTATATATGTTATTATTATTATTATTATTATTATTTATTGTTATAGCGCCATTTATTCCATGGCGCTTTACATGTGAGGAGCGGTATACATAAAAACAAGTACAATAATCTTAAACAATACAAGTCATAACTGGTACAGGAGGAGAGAGGACCCTGCCCGCGAGGGCTCACAATCTTCAAGGGATGGGTGATAATACTGTAGGCGAGGGTAGAGCTGGTCGTGCAGCGGTTTGGTCGATCGGTGGTTACTGCAGGTTATAGGCTTGTCAGAAGAGGTGGGTCTTCAGGCTCTTTTTGAAGGTTTCGATGGTAGGTGAGAATCTGATATGTTGTGGTAGAGAGTTCCAGAGTAGGGGTGATGCGCGAGAGAAATCTTGTATGCGATTGTGGGAAGAGGAGATAAGAGGGGAGTAAAGAAGGAGATCTTGTGAGGATCGGAGGTTGCGTGCAGGAAAGTACCGGGAGACAAGGTCACAGATGTATGGAGGAGACAGGTTGTGGATGGCTTTGTATGTCATGGTTAGGGTTTTGTACTGGAGTCTCTGGGCAATGGGGAGCCAGTGAAGGGATTGACAGAGGGGAGAAGCTGGGGAATAGCGGGGGGACAGGTGTATTAGTCGGGCAGCGGAGTTTAGAATAGATTGGAGGGGTGCGAGAGTGTTTGAGGGGAGGCCAATGAGCAGGAGGTTGCAGTAGTCAAGGCGAGAGATTATGAGGGCATGGACTAGGGTTTTTGCAGATTCTTGGGTGAGGAATGAACGGATTCGTGAAATATTTTTGAGTTGAAGTCGGCAGGAAGTGGAAAGGGCTTGGATATGTGGTTTGAAGGAGAGATCAGCGTCAAGGATTACTCCGAGGCAGCGAGCTTGTGGGACTGGGGAGAGTGGGCAGTCATTTACTGTAATTGATAGGTTCGTAGGGGGGGACACGTGAGATGGAGGAAAGATGATGAATTCTGTTTTGTCCATGTTGAGTTTCAGAAATCTAGCGGAGAAGAAGGATGAAATAGTGGACAGACATTGAGGGATTCTGGTTAGTAGGGAGGTGATATCTGGTCCAGAGATGTAGATCTGTGTGTCATCAGCGTAAAGATGATACTGAAAGCCATGAGATTCTATGAGCTGTCCCAGGCCAAAGGTGTAAATAGAGAACAGCAGGGGCCCAAGGACTGAACATGTATGTAACATGTATGTAGTATGTATGTACTATGAATGTATGTATGTTGCATGAATGTAGTATATATGGAGCATGTATGTAGTATGTATGCATGTTGTATGTAGTATATATGTAGTATGTAGTATATATGTATGTTGTATGAATGTAGTATATATGTAGCATGTATGTAGTATATATGCATGTTGTATATATGTAGCATGTATGTATGTATGTTGTATGAATGTTGTATATATGTAGTGTGTATGTAGCATGTATGTAGTATGTATATACAGTATGTAGTATGTATGTGGTATGTATGTAGTATGTATATATGTAATATGTATGTAGTATGTATATATGTAGTATGTATGTAGTATGTAAGTATATATGTAGTATGTATGTAGTATGTATGTAGTATGTATATATGTAGTATGTATGTAGTATGTATATATGTAGTATGTATGTATGTAAGTAGTATGTATGTATATATGTAGTATGTATGTAGTATGTATGTAGTATGTATATATGTAGTATGTATGTACTATGTTTTTTTTTTTTACATTCAACACATTAGCCGGATGATGGGACTACTACTGTCCCATCATTGGCTAATGTGTCAATCACTGTCAGTGTAGCAGGCATCGCCCGATGGGATTTGTAGTCCCATTGGAAGATGCCTGCACACACACAAGACCCCCGGCAGGCCCGTACAGACCACCGACAGCCGGCACAGGCCCCCGAGAGGCCGATACAGACCACCGGCAGCCGGCACAGGCCCCCGGCAGGCCGGCACAGGCCCCCGAGAGGCCCATACAGACCACCGGCAGCCAGCACAGGCCCCCGGCAGGCCGGCACAGGCCCCCGAGAGGCCCATACAGACCATCGACAGCTGTACAGGCCCCCGACAGGCCGGCACAGGCCCACGACAGGCCGGCACAGACCACCGAGAGGCCCGTACAGGCCACCGAGAGGCCCGTACAGACCCCGCCCGCACACACAGACACGCACAGTGTCCGCCCACGCACTGCCCACACTCTTCCCCCGTCCCGAACAGGCTGTACAAGGCAAGAGAGGGGTTTTTCAATTCCGATATTTCTGTCCCATTGACTTGAATGGGACTTCCGGGATCGGAATCGGTGATACCCGATACTTTTTTAGATCGGCCGATTCATTCCGATACGATATTTTTCAGTATCGGGTGGTATCGCTCAACACTAGTCACCGATCACCAACACCACCGGCTGCTGGTGTCACCTTTGTAACCCCACCGAGTTACAGGAAGCAGCTTGCCCCCTGCGTAACCCCGCCGAGTCACAGGAAGCCGCTTGTGACCTTCTTGACTCCCACTGAGCCACCGCAGGCTGAGTTGAGAAAAGAAAAAAAAAACCACACAAAAAACTAACGTGTCCTATCTGTGTGTTATTCAGGACGTACCGTCTCCACCTGAGACCGTCCAACACACAGGGTGCACCAGGTGCTATTCAGGGAGCGGCCCTCCTCCCAGGGTTTCCCAACACACTGGCCTCCCCAGGTCCAGGGGCTTAGCGGCTGCTCTTCAGAACATCTGTCTCTCGCCTGAGACTGCCCAACACTCACACCTCACCAGGTCCAAGGTCATACCACGTGCTCCAGGGATCCGATTCTTCTCCTAGAATATCCCAACACTGACCCTCCAGGACCTTGCTCACTGAACCCTCCAGGTACACAGTCTTTTCCACTGACCCTGGTCAGTACAATACGAACACCTGTCCGTTACCTGTGTCGGCCACACAGGTCCTCGGATACCTCTTCTCCATAGAGGCACCCTATAGCAATCACCAGTCTCTTTCTCACTGACCCCGGTCAGTACAACACGGTTTTCACGACTGTCACCTGCTGGCCGCGCAGGTTCTCGGACCCCTCTACCGCAGAGGTGTCCTATAAGTCTCTTTCGCATGGGGAAACGGCCGCAATGGGCTCACCGATCCGGACAGTGCCTTACTCACTAGGCCGCCCCACGGTTCCAGAATCACAGCCAGGCAGTGGCTTCCCCAACCGTCAGCCCGCCAGGCTCAGCGTTGCCCTTAGCAACCGACTTTGCAGTTCTTTTCCGTTGCTCCTAGCAACAAGGCTACAATACTGCCCATAGCTTTCTCC
Source organism: Dendrobates tinctorius (assembly GCF_039654945.1). Lineage (NCBI taxonomy): Eukaryota > Metazoa > Chordata > Amphibia > Anura > Dendrobatidae > Dendrobates > Dendrobates tinctorius. The sequence goes on from NW_027361802.1 coordinate 15,283,373, forward strand.
ACCAATTGTGAGGTAGCGCTGTCATTCAGTTAGGGGATACTCGCTTGGCAGCCACAAAACTAGATCCAGCACAGGTTTTCCATAAAACAAGCATAGTCCATGCAGTTTATTCAACATCATAAACCTACAGCAGCAACTGGAAACAGCATATAAACAGCAGAGCATCCATGACAAAGCTTCACTCTGTAAACCCTGTGTTCACACAGGCTGTACAATGTCCAGCATACAGGTTCTCTTAGCCTCACTTATCTCACCCATGTCCGGGTTTCCTCATGGCTGCTTCAGCTTACTGCAGACATTCATTCCCTCCCCTGGGAACTCTCAGACACGTGCAGCCATTCACCACAGCCACTTCACACGCTGTTAGCCAGGAAGCTCCATCTCAGCGGGACCTTCCACACTAGACCAACCGGGTCACAGCATTCACCTCATGTGACCTACCCTGGCCACATTATATGGTCCATAGCCATGCCCACCGGGTCACATGACTATGACCTCATCACAGGTCATTCAACCACTTACACTCTTTACAACAGTGTTATTTAAACACACCCCCTGGGTGGGTTTGTAGGTAACTGGCCCGCCCATCTCCCTTGTTACCTGGAGACTTCTCCCTGTCACATTAAAGCAGCACCTCAGCAGTATCACTGCTGATCAACACATAAGTCTCCATCTCAAAGCCACCCACTTTGAGATACATAATGGCCATTCAGTATTCTGCCATTCATCCTTTCTCCTGGGACATCCACACAGCGCCGCCTAGCGGACACAGTGGTTACTACACCGCACAGCCTAGTAACCACTAGCACTGCTGCACACACAGAAATCCTCCCCTGTCACTGCACACTAACTGTATAGTTGAAATCGCTATCAGAAGAAGCACAGTTTTTTTTTCTTTGTTGCCTAACGCTCTCCCTATTGAGAATCAGCAGCAGCAACCTCTCCCTATGCTAAGATCGGCAGAAGTAAAATGGCGGTCGGCAGTCAGGGCTTTTATAGCCACTGTGACGCCACACAAAGCAAGCCAATCACACGAATGCCCTTCTCTAAGATGGTCGTGGCCGCTGCCGATGTCATCGTGTTGCCCACAGTGTGCGTCCTTGATGATTGGCTGAGAAAAGGCGCTGGAAGCATCATGGTAAATGAACAAACAATAGAGGGCACCACTGCACAGGATCACCTGTTACATGCTAAATAGCCATGAAACCATGTAGAGAAAAAGAGGCATGTACATAGCAGGGATCACTGAAGAAATAATAACAAATAATTCTTTATTGGAACACCTGAACACACAAAGAACAATTAAAAACAATTAAAACTGCAAAAATGCAATCATGTTATACCATAACCCATGAGGGATTAGCCCACATACACAATATTTTGTAGCGATCAACAAATAACAGGATTAAAGTGGTGCACAATATACCACAATATAAGTGTACTTAAAGTATACAGCCTAATTCACATAAAACCAAACACTGCAGTGACTAAATAATAGATGCAGCAGGTGCTATTCTGCTGTTGAAATGAAATGAGAGATTACCCTAGAATGGAGGGGGGCAAAACACCGCATGCAACCTGTGTCACAGAGGCAAATGCCTGCATGGATAAATAAAGACCAAGGATGCTCATGCAGTGTGAGTGGAGAGGCACACACTCTGTCTATTGCTCCTGATGAAGCCAGCTTGACTGGTGTAACGCGTCGGGTAGTTCTCCTGAGCCCCTGCCTTCTCTCCTCATGCCTCTCCACTCACACTGCGATTGGCGAAACCTGACTTTAGCGAAAGTCAGCGACTTACAATTTGACCGACCCGTTTTGCTCAACCCTACTCGCAGACATTTAAAAACTTGGACATGGGCCGACGCTTGTATGGGAGCAATTTCAATTTCCCACTGCCACGACCTCTTCACAACAGTTAAGGGCCGCCAATGCTATTTGCTGTGGTTGGGGATGAGGCCTCTCAGATGTGTGCAAACCTCCTTAAACCATATTCCAATCGGGACTTGAACCACATAAAAAGAATTTTTAACTACCGACTGACAAGGGCACAAAGTGATCCTTTGGTTTGCTGGTATCGAAATGTCGCATTTTGGGAACAGCCATTAATCTCAAAATTGATACAATCGATAAGGTTGTCAAAGCATGTGTTGTTCTGCACTACTACATCATGGCTAAAGAGCGACCCAACGTAGAACTTGATGAACCTGTTTGTAATCCATTGCCAAATTACCATCATCCCCCTATGAGGACAACAAGGGAAGTTGCCCAAATGAGGGATACATTTGCTGCCTACTTTGTTTATGGTATTGGATGTGTGGCATGGCAAGATGAAATGGTTTAGTAAAATGTTCCTGTAATGTAATGTTATATACCTGGAATGTTAAAATGTACCTTTAATGTTTGCTGACAATATAACACCTCTAATTAAACATCTGTTCCAAGTGCCCTCTACATTACAATACTTTGTTTTATAAGGTGATCACCGGGTCACGACTACAGTCTTTATTCCACTCCCTGTCTCATGCAGATTGGGTTGTGTCACCCATGCTTTACACTATACATGTTCTCTCTGTCAGTGCTATGGTAGGTGATGTCTGATTAGCTCCATCATCTCTTCAGTCTGCATTAATCTATAGCCCAATAGATTAATGCAGACTGAAGAGACGATGGAGCTAATCCACCTAGTATCTATACTCACCTGCCCGTGTGTCAGAACTAGTACACTCAAGATGCAGAAAACCCTTGTAGTAAAGATGGCGGCAACACAGGTGCAAAAGACTGATGACACGACGGCTCATAGTCTGCCAATTCATGGAGGTGTGATTGCTCAGTGGTCTCATCAGTGTTTTTCAACCATGTTTACTGCATGGGTTTGCTGCATCCTGAGTGCACTAGTGCTGACACTTGGGCAGGTAAGCATTGCTGACCCCTGACCCTTTGTGCTGTATTAGTTAAGTTTTTTGGAGGATTTTCACCTCATAGCTCCATGGCAGACACAAGAAGAAAAGCTGCAGTGTAAGGCTATGTGCACACGTAGCGGAACTCTCGCAGAAGTTACCGCGAGAATTCCGGAATTCCATTCCGCGGGAAAATCGCATTTTAAATTCCCGCGATTTTCCCTCAGAAAAACTAGTGATTTGCAAGCAGAATGCTAGCGTTTTTCAAGCGATCTGGAGCATTGCTTGGAGAACTGATTGACAGGTTGGTCACACTCGTCAAACATAGTGTTTGACGAGTGTTACCAACTTTTTACTACTGAGGCTGCCTATGCAGCATCAGGAATAAAAGATAAAATGTAAAAAATAATCAAAAAATAAAAAATATTGTTATTCTCACCTTCCGGCGTCCAGCGCAGCCTTCCCGCCTCTCTCCACGCTCCCGGTCCCAGTAATCCTTTGCGCGAATGACCACGAGATGTCCCGCTCCCGCGAGATCTTGACATCATCGCGGTCATTCTTGCAAAAATTTACTGGGACCAGGAGCGTGGAGAGAGGCGGGAAGGCTGTGCGGGATGCCAGAAGGTGAGAATAACAATATTTTTTATTCTATTTTTTACAGGGATATGGTACCCAGAGCCTGGAGGACAGTTTCCTCTCCTCTGGACCATGGGTACCATCCACAAATGTTCCGCTTACTTTTCGCATGGTGGGCACAGCCACATGCGGGAAGTAAGCGGAAAAATGCAATCCTATGAGTGCGGGATCGCCGCGATTCCGCTAAATTAATGAGCATGTTGCGTTTTTTACCGCGAAGTGATTCTGCCGCGGAAAAAAATGCAGCATTAGCACAGCATTGTGGAATCCCATAGGATTGCATGGGATGCTTATTTTTTGCATTTTCGTGGCAAAATCGCACGTTTAAAACTGCCGCGAAAATGCGGCAAAACCGTGATGTGTGAACTCAGCCTAAAACAGAAAAAGAAAAGGAGGAGCAGATTGTGTCTGTCATGAGGTGGCAAAAACACAAAGCTTTTCACTGCAGCTTTGCTTCTTGAGTGAATACTTCTATAGTGGCGACGGCGCAATGTGTGTTGACGGCGCACGGTGTGTGTTGACCGTGCATGGTTATTTACCACACAAAAATTAACTATTATGAAAGAATGAAGGTGAAATGTTATGGACCTGGGGGGTGTAGAGCTGGGAGGTGTAGAGCTGGGATGATTGGCTAGGTGTGGATGATGAAGGGGTTCCAGCGGAAGGGCCTACTAAATGTGTGGGATCTGAGAGGTCAAGGTGGAAGTAAACACATTATGAGTGGAAACATGGGATGAGAGTGACACATTGGAAGGGAGAGACAAACTGGACAACAGAGACACATCGGGAGGTGAGGGTGGAGGTAGTTGGACAGTTCTGGTGCCACGACTCCTCTTTTTTTTATGTCCTGTCGAAGGCAGCTGCCTTCTTTTTTTGTGTCTCCTTGGGAGGGTGGGAGTGGTGGGTTCAGCAAGCTGTTCAGTCCCAGGACTCTGCTTCTTGGATGTTGACGGGCGTGCAGTATCTGGACCCATGCCCCGCTCTATCGCAGTAAAAAAATGTGCCGGTCTCTGAAGGTTGGCTTCCAGGTTGTCAAAGCATCGGTTGACATCCTGGAAAAGTGTGTTTATATGGGCAAACCCACTTTCTAGTCTATCTCCGAGCACCTTCAGGCCATTCTGGAAGACCAAGTGAACTAACTTGGGCATGAGTGTCCTGTCCAAGACCTTCTGCCGCTGGCGAGAAGACCCCCCCAAAAAAGAGGCAGAGGACTGGGACAGGGGAGCACCTGAAGGACCAGCTGCCTGTTCTACAGCCTGTGAAACCTGCCCACTTGCAGCATCGCTGGTGAATGACTGGGACTCTTCCATGTCTGTTCGATGAGGGGCCGCTCCAGAGGACGATCCAGGTTCGAAGGTGCTGCTCCAGGTTTTGTGTGGAAAAGAAATGAAAAACATTACTTAAAAAAAAATACAATTGTAAAAGCACCAACATATCCTGTGGAATAGAAAAAATCAGATCATCCCTGCTAACTTTCTTGCACCATTCCAGTCTGTCCTCAACTCTGCTGCCCGACTAATCCACCTCTCTCCTCGCTATTCCCCTGTCACCTCTCTCTGCAAATCCCTCCACTGGCTCCCAATTCCCCAATCAATCCAGTTCAAACTACTAACACTGACCTACAAAGCCATCCACAACCTATCCCCTCCCTATATCTCTGAACTAATCTCCCAATATCTTCCCTCACGCAATCTTTGATCCTCCCAAGACCTCCTACTCTCCTCCACACTTATTCGTTCCTCACACAACCGCCTCCAAGATTTCTCCTGTATATCCCCTATCCTCTGGAATTCCATGCATCAGCACGTCCGATTATCCATCACCTTCGGATCCTTCAAACGGAACCTGAAAACCCATCTTTTCAGGAAAGCTTACAGCCTACAATAACCATTCTGTCGCCTTGCCACCGCCCAAGCTGCTGCCTCAAAACCACCAGAGCTGCTGCACCCCCTGATCTTCTGTCTCTTCCTCACTATCCCATAGAATGTAAGTCCGCAAGGACAATGTCCTCTCCCCTCTGTTCCAGTCTGTCATTATAAATTTGTTTACTGTTAACGATATTTATAACTTTGTATGTAACCCACTTCTAATGTACAGCCCTAATGGAATTAATGGTGCTATATAAATGAATAATAATAATCAGATTAGGGAATACAACACAATGGAATACAACACAAAAATACTTATGTTTGCCGAGCAAGGACAGGCCTCAGGAAAGACAGCATTCTGTGGTACTTGTATTTCCTGATCCTTGCAGCAGCACCACTGCAAACTTGGTTCTCCTGTGTCAGGCCCTTATTGAAGCGATCCTTCATCGAATGCCAACAGGTTCTGAGTTTGTTCACTGTGAAGTGGAAAAAAATTGTTAAACAATGCACTTTAGGCCCGATCACACAACTGTGTGTGATGCGAGAAACTCGCAGGAGTTTCTTGCATCACACATGGTTGTGTGATCATGGCCTACAGGTTCACTGCCATGTCAGACCACATTGCAGTACATACAAAAATCCTTTCAGACTTGTGGAGTGGTGTTGTCCCAGTCATCCATCAGCGATTTGGCCACTTCATTCCACAGCCGCCGAATCACCACTGTGCCCGAGTGCTGCTGATCCCGTGTGTCCCACAACAGATCTCTCTCTTCTACCGATGTAATCAGGAGGTCATTGTTGATGAAATCTTCATCCCATTGTGGAACCTAGAAATGAAAGAAACATTAATGTTGTAAATATAAAACACTTAAAACAAAAAACAGTCAATAAGAACAAAAAACAGTCAAGAGTACCAAAAACAGTCAAGAATACTTACACGCCGTCTTGCCATCAGAACATGATTTTGCCACATGTGTAGTGACAGTGAATACTTACCAATCAGTAGCAAATGTACTCACTTCAGTCTCCTGTCCACTGTGTGAGGTCTGCTCTGCACTGGAAGACATGATGAGGAATGCTGCAAGAGAGACAGAAGTGATTACAGACTGCAGGGAGAAAAACAGACAGGCAGAGATATAGCTTGTAAACTCACATATGGAATAATTCTGTCTTCAAAGTAGATGCTATGCCTTCTAATCTCTTACAGAATCCTGAGAGTACTGGAATTCCAGTGTTCTTACCCTCTTTTTGAGGAGGCAAGGAAAGCAGAACCCCCCCATAAGTGACCCTATTTTACAAACCACACTTATCAATGATTAATCAAGGAGTGCAGTGATCAAATCGACACCACAGGTGTATCACAGAATTTTATACCACTGGGCAGTGAAGAAAAACTACTACCATCAAAATTTTATTTTAGCCCCAAATTTTAAATTTTCACACAGCAAAGTGGGTAAAAATGGCACCATAATTTGCCCCATAATTTTGACTGAATGGGTAAATACCCCATATGTGGCTGTACAGTACTGCTTAGCCATATGGAGAGATTAGGGAGGGATGGAGCGCTATTTGCCTCCTGAAGCACAGATTTTGCTAGAATAGTTTGAAGACTTCATACACAGATCCCCCCTCAAGTGACCCTATTTTGTAAATTATACCCCTTTTGGAAATTATCTACAGGTGTAGGTATGATATTTACTCTATGGGTGCTTTTCAGAAACAAGCAGCAATGAATGTTGAAAAGTGAATTTTGCAAACTGCTATTATAGTGACCAGTACGTTGTAGTGACCAGTATGTTGCAGTCACCAGGATGTTATACCCAGCCACTGCTTCTGGAGACATGCACCCATAAGACTACTTTCACACATCGGGTTTTTTCCGATAGGCAGGATCCAGCGTCCGTTTTTCCATCGGATCCGTCTAGCAGATCAGGCAAAAATCCGGATCCGTTTAATCAGTTTTCCATCCATTTCTTCAGTTTTTTTTATCCGTTTTAAGATGGATCCGGTCTTTAACCCCTTCACCCCCAAGGGTGGTTTGCACGTTCATGACCGGGCCAATTTTTACAATTCTGACCACTGTACCTTTATGAGGTCATAACTCTGGAACGCTTCCATGAATCCCGGTGATTCTGACATTGTTTTCTCGTGACATATTGTACTTCATGTTAGTGGTAAAATTTCATTCAAATAACTTGCGTTTATTTGTGAGAAAAACGGAAATTTGGCGAAAATTTTGAAAATTTCGCGATTTTCCAACTTTGAATTTTTATGCCCTTAAATCACAGAGATACGGCACACAAAAAACTTGATAACTAACATTTCCCACATGTTTACTTTACATCAGCACAATTTTGAAACCAAAATTTTTTTTTGTTAGGAAGTTATAAGGGTTAAAATTTGACCAGCGATTTCTCATTTTTACAACACCATTTTATTTTTAGGACCACATCACATTTGAAGCCACTTTGAGGGGTCTATATGATAGAAAATACCCAAAAGTGACACCATTCTAAAAACTGCACCCCTTAAGGTGCTCAAAACCACATTCAAGAAGTTTATTAACCCTTTAGGTGCGTCACAGGAATTTTTTTGAATATTTAAAAAAAAATGAACATCTAACTTTTTTTCATAAAAAAAATACTTCAGGTTCAATTTTTTTTATTTTACCAAGGGTAACAGGAGAAATTGAACTGCAAAAGTTATTGTGCAATTTGTCCTGAGTACGCAGATACCTGATATGTGGGGGGGAACGACTGTTTCGGCGCATGGCAGAGCTCAGAATGGAAGGAGCGCCGTTTGACTTTTTCAATGCAAAATTGGCTGGAATTCAGATTGGACGCCATGTCACGTTTGGAGAGTCCCTGATGTACCTAAACAGTGGAAACCCCCTACAAGTGACCACATTTTGGAAACTAGACCCCCCAAGGAACTTATCTAGATATGTGGTGAGAACTTTGATCCCACAAGGGCTTTACACAAGTTTATAACGTACAGCGGTACAATTAAAAAATCATATTTTTTCTACAAAAATGATCTTTTCACCCCAATTTTTATTTTCCCAAGGGTAACAGGACCCTAAAAGTTATTGTGCAATTTGTCCTGAGTACGCTGATACCCCACATGTGGGGGTAAACCACTATTTGGGCGCATGGCAGAGCTCGGAAGGGAAGCAGCGCCATTTGACGTTTTTGGCTGGAATTGAGATCGGACACGATGTCGCGTTTGGAAAACCCCTGATGTACCAAAACAGTGGAAACCCCCCACAAATGACACCATTTTGGAAACTAGACCCCCTAAGGAACTTATCTAGATGTGTGGTGAGAACTTTGAACCCCCATGGGCTTCACAGAAGTTTATAACATAAAGCCATACAATTAAAAAATCATATTTTTTCCACAAAAATGATCTTTTCACCCTCAATTCTTATTTTTTCAAGGGTAACAGGACACTAAAAGTTATTGTGCAATTTGTCCTGAGTACGCTGATACCCCACATGTGGGGGTAAACCACTATTTGGGCGCATGGCAGAGCTCGGAAGGGAAGCAGCGCCATTTGACGTTTTGGGCTGGAATTGAGATCGGACACCATGTCGCGTTTGGAAAACTCCTGATGTACCAAAACAGTGGAACCCCCCACAAATGACACCATTTTGGAAACTAGACCCCCTAAGGAACTTATCTAGATGTGTGGTGAGCACTTTGACCCCCCCAGTGCTTCACAGAAGTTTATAACACCCGGGCGTGAAAATAAAAAATTCGTATTTTTTCCACAAACATGATCTTTTAATCACCATTTTTTTATTTTCCCAAGGGTACCAGGAGAAATTGGACCCCAAAAGTTGTTGTCCAATTTGTCCTGAGTATGCTGATACCCCATATGTGGGAGAAAACTACTGTATGGGCACACGTCGGGGCTCGGAAGGGAAGTAGTGACGTTTTGGAATGCAGACTTTGATGGAATGGTCTGCGGGTGTCATGTTGCCTTTGGAGAGCCCCTAATGTACCTAAACAGTGGAAACCCCCCACAAATGACACCATTTTGTATACTAGACCCCCCAAGGAACTTATCTAGATGTGTGGTGAGCACTTTGAACCCCCCAGTGCTTCACAGAAATTTACAACGCCCAGGCATGAAAATAAAAAAATTCGTATTTTTTCCACAAACATGATCTTTTAGTCACCATTTTTTTATTTTCCCAAGGGTACCAGGAGTAATTGGACCCCAAAAGTTGTTGTCCAATTTGTCCTGAGTATGCTGATACCCCATATGTGGGAGAAAACTACTGTATGGGCACACGTCGGGGCTCGGAAGGGAAGTAGTGACGTTTTGGAATGCAGACTTTGATGGAATGGTCTGCGGGTGTCATGTTGCCTTTGGAGAGCCCCTAATGTACCTAAACAGTGGAAACCCCCCACAAATGACACCATTTTGTATACTAGACCCCCCAAGGAACTTATCTAGATGTGTGGTGAGCACTTTGAACCCCCCAGTGCTTCACGGAAGTTTACAACGCCCAGGCGTGAAAATAAAAAATTCGTATTTTTTCCACAAACATGATCTTTTAGTCACCATTTTTTTATTTTCCCAAGGGTACCAGGAGAAATTGGACCCCAAAAGTTGTTGTCCAATTTGTCCTGAGTATGCTGATACCCCATATGTGGGAGAAAACTACTGTATGGGCACACGTCGGGGCTCGGAAGGGAAGTAGTGACATTTTGGAATGCAGACTTTGATGGAATGGTCTGCGGGTGTCATGTTGCCTTTGGAGAGCCCCTAATGTACCTAAACAGTGGAAACCTCCCACAAATGACCCCATTTTGAAAACTAGACCCACTAAGGAACGTATCTAGATGTGAGGTGAGCACTTTGAACCCCCAAGGGCTTCACAGAAGTTTATAATGCCAGGGCATGAAAATAGAAAAATCGTATTTTTTCCACAAACATGATCAATTAGTCCCCAATTTTTTCATTTTCCCAAGGGTAACAGGAGAAATTGGACCCCAAAAGTTGTTGTCCAATTTGTCCTGAGTACGCTGACACCCCATATGTGGGAGAAAACTACTGTATGGACACACGTCGGGGCTCGGAAGGGAAGCAGTGACGTTTTGGAATGCAGACTTTGATGGAATGGTCTGCGGGTGTCATGTGCGTTTGGAGAGCCCCTGATGTACCTAAACTATTGAAACTCCCCACAAGTGACCCCATTTTGGACACTAGACCCCCCACGGAACTTATCTAGATGTGTGGTGAGCACTTTGAACCCCCAAGTGCTTCACAGAAGTTTATAACACTCGGACGTGAAAATAAAAAAATCATTTTTTTCCACAAAAATGATATTTTTGCCCCCAATTTTTTATTTTCCTAAGGGTAACAGGAGAAATTGGACCCCAAAAATTGTTTTGCAATTTGTCCTGAGTAGGCTGATACCCTACATGTGGGGGTAAAACACTGTTTGGGCGCATAGCAGAGCTTGGAAGGGAAGGAGCACCATTTGACTTTTTCAACTCAGAATTGGCTGGAATTGAGATCAGACGCCATGTTGCATTTGGAGAGCCCCTGATGTGCCCAAACAGTGGAAACCCCCAATTCTAACTCCAACCCAAACCCCAACATGCCCCTAACCCTAACCCTAGCCCTAACCCTAGCCCTAACCCTAACCCTAGACCTAACCCTAACCCTAGCCCTAGCCCTAACCCTAACCCTAGCCCTAACCCTAATGGAAAAATGGAAATAAATACATTTTTTAAATTTTATTATTTTTCCCTAACTAAGGGGGTGATAACGGGGGGTTTGATTTACTATTTATGGCGGTTTTTATGTTTGGCGGCTGTCGCACGCTAAAAGACGCTTTTTATTGTAAAAATAGTTTTTGCATCACCACATATTGAGAGCTATAATTTTTCCGTATTTTGACCCACCGAGTCATGTGAGGTCTTATTTTTTGCGGGACAAGTTGACGTTTTTTTTGGTACCATTTTCGGGCACGTGAAATTTTTTGATCGCTTTTTATTCCGATTTTTGGGACGCAGAATGAACAAAAACCAGCGTTTCATGAATTTCTTTTGGGGGGGTGCGTTTACACTGTTCCGCGTGCGGTAAAATTGATAAAGCGGTTTTATTCTTCGGGTCAGTACGGTTACAGCGATACCTCATTTAGGTCGTTTTTTATGTTTTTGTCGGTTTTATGCAATGAAAACTATTTTATATAAAAAATAATTATTTTTGCATCGCTTTATTCAGCGAGCTATAACTTTTTTATTTTTTTGCTGATGATGCTGTGTGGTGGCTCGTTTTTTGCGGGACAAGATGACATTTTCAGCGGTACCATGGCTATTTATATGCGTCTTTTTGATCGCGCGTTATTACACTTTTTGTTTGGCGGTATGATAATAAATCATTATTTTTTGCTTCGTTTTTTATTTTTATTTTTTAAGGGGTTCGCTAAAGGGGTTAACTAATGGGACAGTTTTATAGGGCGGGTCGTTACGGACGCGGCGATACCTAATATGTGTACTTTTATTGTTTTTTTTTTTATTATTTCCAAAAAATGGATTTATTGGGGGAATATTTTTTTTTTTTTCTAATTTATTTGGCGATTTTTTTTTAAATTATTTTTACACTTTTTTTTATTTTTTTTTTTACTTTATTAAATAGTCCCAGGTGGGACATCACTGTCCTGTGACAGATCGCTGATCTGTCACATCACAGATCACTGTGACAGATCAGCGATCTGACACAAGCACTGCAGAAGGCTTCCTCATGTCCGTCGCCATCTTGGATTCGGGGGCCTGGAGGAAGGGAGTCCCCCGCAGCAGCGCTGCACATTGCGCTGCCGTGGGGGGCTCAGGGAAGCACGGAGGAAGCCCCCTCCCTGCCGATGCTTCCCTTTAACCCCCGGTACACCGTGATCATGTTTGATCGCGGTGTGCAAGGGGTTAACGTGTCGGGGGCGGTCCGTGACATTGTGCCGGGTGTCAGCTGTGATAATCAGCTGACACCCGGCCGCGATCAGCGGTGCTCACCACGTGGGCGCCGCTGATCGCGCCGACGTACTATCCCGTCCCCGGTCATACGGGCCCGGGTACCGTGGACGGGATAGTATGTCGGATGGCAGGAAGGGGTTAAAAATGCCCATGGGAGGCTCCCAAACGTGATTGGCTACTGAAAACCTATAAATATAGTGTTCTGACAGGCCATATTTGACAGGTTGCAGAGGTGCAAGTGCAGGTTGTAGAGGAGGAGTTTTTGATGCAATGAAAATACACAGCATTAAAAACTCACCAAAAACTCAATGTGGACACACAATCTAATGGTGTGAAAATGTGAAGAGCAATTGCTATGAGTAGACATTATTCTACAGTGATTTTAGATAGTGAATGTATGATGTGATAAAGTCAATATTAGTATAGAAAGCATCTATCCCCAGCAGTACCACACACAATGAATAGAGCCGCTGTGATTATGCATGCCCTTCAGACCATTCTAAAAGGGCATTAGAGAGCTCCATTCTGGGGATCAGTGCTGTCCCAGTGGTGGTACCCTCAGCAATCTGCTAGTTACCCTCCTATTAACTATCAAAATGATAGGTGATAAATTATGTAGATAATGCTTTGTGTGGAAAAAAATGAATGTTATAACTTGTCAAAGTATGGAAAGTCAGCCTTATTTATAAGGATTGTCACAGGATTCCTAACTCATCTGTATTTTTACACAATCTCAATATCCATTGTTTCTGTGAATTGACGCATTCTAGATATGAATTAAGTGATAACGCTCTGGTTCGCTTGTAGCTTAGCTTCCACAAAGACCGGTATTCATTGGCAGAGGAAAAAAGTAAGTGTAAACTGATACGTCAACTCTGCCCACGTTTTATAGCTTTGTTTTTGCTGAAATGCTGCCAATATCAGTCTTCATATTGCATGTTCCCTGGCAAACCTAAGCACTTTGGAATTTACCCAAGCCTGTGAAGCAACCAAGGTAATGTAACCTGAATTTTAGGATACTGCTAACATCAAAAAAGGTAAGCCGTGTTACAGACACAGGGGTTAGACGTTTTAAATCAAATATTTCAGTCTTATTTTTACATATAATTTATGTATTAGCAATGCAAATTACAATATGTGTTCAGAAATAAAACATTTGTTTTAAGTTTTCAACTGGGAAAGTTAAAGGGATTTTCCCATGAACAAAAGTGAATTTTAATCAATAGATCTTGGAATAATAATAATTTCCAATTTTTTGTGTTTAAATAAAATGTTCCTGTGCCGAGAGAATCTTATAAATGTGTCCCCGCTGTGCGATGGCTGTGTCTGACCGTACAGGAACATGGTCTGATCATACCACAGCTTATTATTCCAAGATCTATTGATTAAAATTAATTTTTTTCACGGGACAACAAGAGTTTTTGCTACACAAATGTTATGAATTTTTAATCAGACATGACATTAGTGCATTTTGCACAATTTAGGAATGGTGTGAGACTAGATGATCCCTTATAATTCTCTGGCAGCCAAAAACTACATTAGGCCACATTTCACCAAAGAGTTTTTGATGCTTCAAAATATATGCACCTATTATTCAAATTAGATTACTTGCGTTATTTTACCATGTGTTTTTATTGTGTATTTGTTTTCGACACTGCATTTTTGTCTCTTTTTGGTGCTTAGTCATGCTTTAAATAAAGCTGCTTTGTTTTTTATACTTGCTGGTATTTGGCTTTGAAAAAACTTTATTAATTTAATTAGGGGTGGATTACATGCGGTTTTTATGTGTTTCCGCATTGAAAACGCACTAAAAACGCATGTATGTTTTGTTGCCTGTTGATTTTAAGCACCTACTGTAAGTCTATGGGAAAAATTCACACATAAAACTCGTCACACCCGCAAGAGAAATTGATATGTTGCAGATTTGAAACACGCACCACAGGTCAATTTACACTGAATAAAAAAACACAGTGGGCAGAAGATTTCTATAATAATAAAAATCTTTATTTTATAAAGCTCTGAAATATTCCGCAGCGCTTAGCAATTCAACAGTTCATATACAACAATCATAACAAAGTTAACGATAATACAATTTTTAATGCAAAGATATTGACTAGGATTGAGCGAATAGCTTCGGATCCAGTGGGTCGCAAACCGAGACTGAGGTCACAAAAGAGTCTTTACTCAAACAGCAGATAAAGTAGAACTTAGTATGTGGAGGAAACAGATTGGATACCCTTATACAGTACACTCACTCAGCCGGAGCTGAAATCAATATGCCAATTCAAGGTTCCCTGAAGAGTGTATTACACAGGGCTTTGAAATAAATTTACCTATCAGAAAGGTAAATTCAGGTACTCAGAGAACAGGTGTAAATCGAATGTAGTGATATCAAGGGACCCCCTGGGATAGCACACTGAGTATAACCTATACAAACCTACAATAAATAACAATACATATAAGTATAATACAAAGGTCCTTAAGTGCTTCAACTAGGGATACCCAGGTATTTATGACTATGGTACCGTTAACCTGAGGTGAGTCTCCACTCATGCAGAAAGACTGCAACGGCTGCAGCCAGTCAAAAATCTTCGGCGCCTATCAGTTGCAGCATCACAAGGCTCCTCATTTTGTTGGCTGGTGCTGAACCCAAACGCCAGGGACTTATAGTTCTGTAGCCTCAAGATGCCGTCTCTCCTCCTGTAGTCCTCACAAATTCTAGAAGCAATATGCCTGTTTCTGCATAAAATGTCTGTCCAATATTGCTTCTCAGCTCATCACAACAGGGACTTCACAGAGCTCCACAGTCACACAGCTCTCAGGAACGCTCTGCCTCTATTCCACAGCAAGGTCTCAGGCACCCACGTACACAGTCTCTTACAGCGTTCAATCTCTTTGCTTCTCACAATCTGCTCCACACACAGTGTCTCTCCGTGCAGTCTCTCTTCTCTTCAGTAAGCTTCCCTTACAGCTCTAGATAGCTGACACTGGGCCCTACCCCCCAGCACACACAGACTCCCAGGCACTCGCAGCACCTGCTCTTAGCTGCAGCAGGCAAGCACCACAGGGTCCTAGTGCTTTCCTGGTGTAATCACAGTTCACCCGCTTACAGACCTAATGAAAAAAAGAAGAATTAGCTGGGTAGAAAAGCAAAATGAGCAATTGTAAGTACACAATGCTATATAAAATAATGACTACAATATATTAGGAGGATAAAAATATTAACGGGAGTGCTTCTTTAATATGGACAGCACACGGAATGCACACTGATGTCATTCGTATGCTGCTCATGTTTTACATGGAACCATAGACTATTATTGGCACTTTTCATATATGATACAGGAGAATAATGGACATGTCTCTGTGAAAAAAACACAGACATGTGAATCGCACCATGTTTTAAAAATGGTTCTGTCTGTGAAAAAAACAGAACATGTATGTGCAACATGGATGTCTGAATGAGGCCTTACAGTACCAAAACAGGAGCACAGTGAAGCAAGTCTCAGTATATAGATACTGCACAGTCCCTGGGCTGGAGGAGCTAATAGGACAGTGTCACAGAGCTGCACATCCCTGCCCCTTCCCCCGACCCTGCCAATCAGGTCCAGACACAGATGAGGGATCACAGCATACTTTAATTTTAGGACCCTGAAGCCTTGTCCTGCGCTGCCTTTAGTACACAGGTAGTAAGGGAGTATTCTATCATGGATATGGGAGGAGCCGGATATCTACACCAGAGCTCCAGTCCTATATCATCATGTGAAGCAGCATTTGTGCAGAGCTGCTGACCATCATTCTGTCCATCAGCACTGCACTTTCTTTTTCTCCCTGCCTGTCAAGGCAAGAGACAAAAGAGGGAATTAATATATAGATATTATATCAGCAGTAGGTGGCACCACCCTCTCATGGTCTTTTGGTCTTTGGTCTTATTAAGCTTCATTACCATGGGACTTTACCTTTAAGGAGTTGACTGCCACTTTTATATTAATGACCTATGCTTAAGAGATGTTATCAGTATAAGATTGAGGAGGTGCAAGGTGTTGGACAACTATTAATCAGCTGTGTATAGCTCTGGCAACTACTAACAGCGTATGGCGCTGCAATGTTCTGCTTCACACACCATTTACATCCGGATGTCGAAGATGATAACAGCTGTTCGGTGGTGGGCACAAGGTGTCGGACAACCAGTGATCTTATATTGATGATCAATCCTGAGGATGAATACAGAATACATTAAATCTATGGTGTTTCCCTAGTTTCTCTTGAGAAATCCATGTTGGCTCATTTCTAATGTGCTATAAATAAGAGCATCACTGTTTATATGCATTTTGTGATATTTTTTAAGACATTTTTGGAGACCCTCTGTTAGGAGTCGGATTTCTGCGTTTACTCAGTAGGGATCCAGATCCTCACATTCTGCACTCTCCTCCTATTTGTCCACTGCAGAGGAGATTGCAGAGGAGATTGCCTTGCAGCAAATCTCTCCTGGGGCAAAGTCCTTCTGTCCTCTTACTGGGCATGCTCATGGGATGATCTCCCATTGGAGATCGGGAGTCATGTGCTCAGGTCCTGCTCCAGTTCTCATTGGTTCATCTCAGAGATCTGGAAGCGTGCAGAAGGTCCCGGCTGCTATAAAAGGCGCGCATGGCTGTTCCGCCATGCGCTAGTATAGACTTACTTGCTGCTGTGTGCATGAAGACGGATGCATGATTCTGGTGACTGACTCATTTGAAACCCCTTCCCTCTGATATTACGCATGTGGATAGGGACTGAGTAAGAATTAGCGCCAGCTCTCCTCTGCTGCAACATCCACAGCTGCTAGCATCCGACATTGCGCTTGCGCCTTGTCCTTGTCGTTTAGCGGCAGTGTCCACGCCGCGCTGCAGTAGCAGCCTCCATTGCATTCGCAGTTGCATACGGTAGGTCTAGACGGACGTAGTGCCGCCGTCTTGGGCTACTCCTGTGACTGCATACCGTGTGTGCGTTTTTTACTGAGTACTGTGACTACAACAGGCTCGGTCATTTGTGTTTGTACTCTTGGGCATCTCTGTGAGTTAACTGTGATTGCTCTGCGCACCTGGGTGAAGTTTAACCCTGTGTGCAGTTCCGCTATATTGCTCCTGCCACCACTTAGCAGCAGTTATATCACCTACTGCACGGTGGACCCCGAGCGGCGAAACACACTTTATTATTATTTTTATTTAGTGCGTTCCAACGTTCCTAACGTCCATCTTATGGTTAAATTAATTTTCTGTTGAATGAATGTGATATAAACATAGTTGATAATAACATATTAACCTGTCTTAACATTATTTACTTGTATAGGAGGATCATTCAACATGTTGTTTCTGACAAATGTGGAAATCACGTTAGCATTAGTGACATTTTTTATTGTCCTTTTAATAACAAAGAAAATCTGGAGAAAAAGAAAGCTTCCTCCTGGTCCTTGGGGACTACCGATTCTGGGCAACATATTACAAATCGAAGAACTTCCTCACATGACATTCTTTAAAATGAAGGAGAAGTATGGAGATGTATTTCTTGTAAAGCTAGGCTCGGTGCCAGTGGTGGTAGTGAGTGGATTGGAGACCGTCAAAAAGGTTTTACTAAAACAAGGAGAGCAGTTCGCTGGTCGTCCAAAACTTTACACTTTCAGCTTGATTAATGACGGAACAAGTTTGGCATTCTCAGAAAATTTTGGAGCTGCTTGGAAACTCCATAAAAAGATCGCTAAGACGTCGTTAAGAGAATTTTCAAAATCATCAAGATCTTCATCTTCCCAGAATCTTTTTGAAGAGTTTGTATCTGCAGAATCTGCAGCCCTCGTGGAAACACTGCTTATGAATTCTGAGAAGGGCTTCTTTGATCCATCAGAGAATATCACATATGCTGCAGCCAGTGTTGTCTGTGCTTTATGTTATGGAAAGCGCTACAGTCATGATGATGAAGAGTTTCTTGGAGTCATCCAAATAAATGATGAAGTACACAAGGCCTCAGGTTCTGCTGCCCCAGCAGACTTTATTCCCATATTACGTTTCTTTCCATTGCCCGGAATAAAAGCACTTCTGCAAGCAATTAAAGTATTTAACAACTTTACTAAAAGACGTGTAAAAGAACATTATGAGACATATGACAAGGTTTGTAATAATCATACACCAATTATTCTTATCATGTTTTTATATTGCTTTAGTTAATTAGACTGCTGTGTCTATAGTAGTAATGACATTTAAATTTCATAGTCAATGATTGCAAACATCTTACTACAGAGTGCTGTTGTATTCTTTGTAAATCAAATAGTTTGTCATGTGAAGAGTAACCGTCATTATAATTTTTATTTCAGAAATCAATAGAACACAAGGAAATAAGAAACTCTAATATATCTTATCAGATCAATCTGTTTCTTTCTTTGTTAGGACTGAGACTTCATTCTCAATTCGGGTGAATTCTGTATTCATATGTCATTTTTTGCCAGAGTTGTAAAGTTCTAAGAGCTTTTTACCAGATTTAGAATTTGTTTTTTTAGTCAGTAGATGTCTCAAAGGTCAGACATAACGCCATAACGGTTTCAGATAGTAACACACTTTTAACCCCTTAACGACTTATGATGTACTATAACTGTCATAAGGCATCTCCCTGTCTTTAATGTGGGCTTGCATGCCGGTAGATAACAGCTGAAGTATTCAGCCATTCTCTTCCTCTAAGCTGCGGTGGCGAAAAGCACCTCCTGTGGCTGTCAACCTGTTAAATGCCGCTGTCAACCTTTGACATCGGCGTTAACAGCGTGCTTCCAGTGGGGTGCACCATTCTATCCCCTCACTGGCGCGCCAATGACATGATCTTGGGATGCCGATGAATGAGGAACGTACACTCCAAAATGAGAGAATCACCCCAAATGCATCCAACTGAACTTTTTTTCTGTTTTCTTAATATTGAATCTTCCAATAGGCTTAAGCAGGTAAAAGATACAAAGTGAGTGTTCATGATCTCCGTTCTATGCATAAAGGATAGGTTGCATTTTCATTTTTTTAAACTTTGCTAAACTAAATGCTGAACAGCTTTATTGTAAAACTTGACATACTTTTCTGTGTTTGCATTAACTTTTTTTATTTACTACAGGATCACATAAGAGATATCACTGATGCGTTATTTTACTGGTGCGGCCGGAGACAGTTAGATGACAAGTTATCTGCTTTGTCAGATGCTCAGATTCTATCCACTGTGAATGATATCTTTGGAGCAGGTAAACAATTGTAATTCAGCTCATGTCTTTTACCAGATATTTAGAATGTAATCACTTATTTGGTTGCAAAGTGTGTAAAAAAAGAAACATTGCCTCAAGGCCATTTTATGGGGTCTGATAATTGATCAGAAAAATTCTCATTTCCGATTATCACCTGGCATAAACATGACGAAAGAGCAAAACATTTGTTCATCCCAGAGAGAAGGTATTGTGTGCTTTACTCCACTCCATCCAAAAGTTGGCATTGTGCTTGGTTATTTAAGGCTTACATAAATTGCTTGGCCATGGAAACTCATGCCATGTAATTCCAGGGCTGGCCATGACCATAGTCAAAGATTAGAGTAGTCCAACATCAACCTCTTTTCTCAGTGCCACTCTAGGTAGTTGACAGGTGAACACATAAGGGTGAGACCTGTCATTCAACTGAGCAGTGACCCATATTTTCACAACTGTTTGTACATGCAGACTGTATAACTGTGGGGGGGATATTATACATATGTAACAATGGAACTGAGCAAACAGAACAAGGCCTGGGGATTTAATGCATCTAACGGTGATCCAAAGATGCATTGAGGACCAGATGAGCAGTGATGAGGAGTGATTGGGCCTGTGAGATGAGTTTAAGGATTTGTTTTTACATTTTGATGGCCTCTTGTGGTTCAGAAAAATGGAATCCAGCTGCTGCCATTTTGCGTAATCTCTGTAAAAGTGAAAAACAAAAAAAAATCTGCAATTTGGAGATTGTGTAATTTTGGAAAATCTGAGTAGAATTTAATTCCACTCTAATTTATTTGCTTATCTCTAGTGAAGACTTAAGGTGGAGGACCTCCAGAGCAATATGCTCCTCCCTCTTTATAATTAAGCTTGGGATGATTAATTACAAGTAGAGATGGCAGGACTTGAACAGTAAAGTTCGGCGTCCGTACCGAACACCTACTGTTCAGCCATAGACACTGAGCACGGATTTTACCAGGAAGTCCATGTTACTGTTCGGTTCGGCCCCCGAACACCAGGTGTTTGTCACGCTGTCAAGTGCATGCCCCTAGCTGTCAGTTTTGCCTGGCTGGGTTTCAAAAATACAGGGGAACCCATGCCAGTTTTTCTTTTTAATTTTTTATTTAGAGCGCAGGTGCTAGCTGATGAATACTCCCATCAGCTGCCGCCTGCTCTCACTGTTATTAGCGACAGCAGGCGTTGGCTGATGAGAGCAGTAGTCCCATCAGCTGACACCAGTGACCGAAGGTAAGCTTTTTACCTTCTATTACAGCTGCAAGATCATACTGTCATTTAAAAGCTTTGGAACCACGGCTGTCTGACCCGCGGTAATGGTTTTACCACTGATCAGAAGCAGTGTTTGCCACGCTGTCATCCACATGACAGCGTGGCAAACACTGGATATTTGGGCACCCATTCAAGTTAATGGGGTATGGGTCCGAGTGCTGTTCTGATATCAAAACCCATACTTTTTTTAACTGTTTGATTGAAACCACTGGACACGAGAATCCAGGGGTCCGTCAATCTCTAATTACAATCAAAATAATTTTCACTATATTAAGTAAATATAATTCTCAGCACATAAAGAGCACAACATTTTTCTATGTGCATTCTCTGATGTGGAAATGTAATTGCATACTTCCCAACATTCACATTGAAAAAGCTCTAAATAACTCTATATAATTATCACAACATAGAGTACATCGTGCGTATGTAGCTACTTGTGTATTCAAATATACTTAAAGGGGTTTTCCCATGAACAATGTTCATTTTAATCAATACATCTTGGAATAATAACAATTTCCACAATTAGATGTGCTGAGATAATCATATAAATTTGCCCCTGCTATCTACTGTGTAATGACCGTGTCTGACAGTACAGGAACATGGTCTGATCATACCACAGTTCCTGGGCAGGGGAGGAAGCAAAAATGTATACAGACATGACAGCACAAGATCACAAATAATTATTTTTTTGTGGTAAAACATTTTTTTAAAAAACAGGCAGTGAAATGTTTTATGTCACCAAAAGAATCAGCTGCGATCCTGTGCAGGAATGTCTGTAAAGTCTTTTACTTTCTCCCCTGCTCAGGAGCTGTGGTATGATCAGTCAATATCCCTGTATGGTCAGACACAACTATTACACAGTACACAGCAGGAGCACATTTAAAAGATTTTCTAAGCACATCCAGTTGTGGAAATTATTATTATTCCAAGATGTAGTGATTAAAATCAACTCTAAAATTAACTTTGTTTGAGAGAAATCCCCTTTAACCCCTTCCCGACCTTGGACGTATTCAGTACGTCATGGCTGGTAGGTACTTACCGACCTTGGACATACTGCCTACATCATCGCTAATGCGGACTGCGACAGCCGGTACAGTGATCACATAAGGGTGCCTACTGATTCCCAAAGCAGGGTACCTGGAGTTGTCTTTCCAGTGGGTGATGACGCCCCTGCAACTACGATCACTGTGATTGGATGTTCAATTCTGAATAGCCAATCACATCATTTTCAGTGTTTCAGGCAATGGCGTCATTTGTGTGGGGTTTCCACTGTTTAGGCACATCAGGGGCTCTCTAAATGCGACATTGCATCTGCTCTTAATTTCAGTCAATTTTACTTTAAAAAAATCAAGCAATGCTCCTTCCATTATGAGCCCTGTCGTTCACCCAGAGAGTGTATTTCACCTACATGTGTGGTATCGTTGTATTCTGCACAACAGTAAAAAAAATTTGGGGTTCGATTTTCTCATGTTACCCTTGCCAAATAAAAAAAAATGTGGCTAAAAGCACGTTTTTGTGGAAAGAATGTGATTTTTTGTTTTCTCGACTCAACAGTATAAATTTCTGTGAAGCACCTGGGGGGTTCAAGGTGCCCAACACACATCTTGATAAGTTCCTTAAGTGGTCTAGTTTGCAAAGTAGGGTCAATAGTGGGAGGTTTACACTGTTTAGGCACATCAGGGGGTCTCCAAACACGTCACAGCATCTGCTCTCAATTCCTGTTAATTTTGTGTTCCAAAAGGCAAATGTGCTCCTTCCCTTCCAAGCCTTGCCATGTTCACAGACAGTAGGCTTACCTCACATACGGGAAATCTGCATACTCAGGAAAAATTGCACAATTTTTTTGAAATGCTGCTGCAGTGCAGTATAGTGCAACTTCCACCAGGGGGTGCTGGTGAGGGAGGAGAGGTTGCACACACAGCGTAGCACCACCATGAAGCAGCACAGGCGCCACCAGGTGGCGAAAGAGTGGTCAGACGAGCCGAGTCAATAACTGTCAGGAAAAACAGGACCAGATGAAAAAGCAATACACATGGTCAAAAACAAGTCATAAGTCAGAGGGAGACGGGAGCAGAGATAACAGAGACATGAGACAATAAAACAGGTCAGAAGACAAGTCGGGTCACATACCAAGAGGTCGAAGCACAGGGAGCGAACACTAAGACAAATGGGGTGGCAGGAAAGGGAAGTAATGGGAGCAGAGGAAACAGGCAGAGGACAAAAACCGGTATCAAGGGGTCAGTTGCTCTAGCCTGGAAGCATGAACTATCACTGATGTTGGTCTGCAGGCTGCAGCAGCCTGAAATAGCTCCACAGATCCCTAAATGAGTCAATGAAGGTTAACCCCTTCATGATCAGACAACAAGAAACAAACCCCGGCCTGGATCATGAAATTTTTGCAGTCCATTTTCTCCTATTACCCTTGCGAAAATAAAAAAAATTGAGGCCAAAAGCACATTTTTGTGGAATTTTTTTTTATTTTCAACCTTAGAAATGTCTGTGAAGCAACTGGGAGTTCAAGATGCTCAGATTACATCTAGAGAAGTCCCTTGAGGAGTCTAGTTTCCA
The DNA here is from genome assembly GCF_039654945.1 of Dendrobates tinctorius. Lineage (NCBI taxonomy): Eukaryota > Metazoa > Chordata > Amphibia > Anura > Dendrobatidae > Dendrobates > Dendrobates tinctorius. The sequence goes on from NW_027361802.1 coordinate 15,306,850, forward strand.
AAATGGGTTCATTTGTGAGGGGTTTCCACTGTTTTATTCACATCAGGGGCTCTCCAAACGCGACATGGCGTCTGCGCTTGATTACATCCAATTTTGTGTTCAAAAAGTCAAGCCATTCTCTTTTCCTTCTGAGCCCTGCTGAGCGCCCAAACAATGGATTTCCCCCACGTATTGGGTATCAGCAAACACAGGAGAAACTGCACAACAAATTTTTTAGCCCGCTTTCTCCTATTCCGCTTGTGAAATCAAAAAAATGGGGTTTAAAATTTTTGTGAAAAAAAGTTAAATGTTCATTATTTTCTTCCACATTCTATTAATTCCTGTAAACACTTGAAGGGTTAATAAACATTTTGAATGTACTTTTGAGCACCTTGTGTGGTGCAGTTTATAGAATTTTGGTAATTTCTGTCTTATAGACCCCTCAAAGTCACTTCAAATGTGATGTGGTTCCTAAAAAAATGGTTTTGTAATATTTTTTGGAAAAATGAGAAATCGCTGGTCAACTTTTATCCCTTATAACTTCCTAACAAAAAAATGATGTTTCAAAATTGTGCTGATGTAAAGTAGACATGTGGGAAACGTTATTTATTAATTATTTTGTGTGACAATCTCTCTGATTTAAGGGCATAAAAATAATGTGAAAAGTTTGAAAATAGCAAGTAATTTCAAAGAAATTCTGCCACTATCATGAAGTACAATACGTCAGTAAAAAAAACAATCCCAGAATTGGTGGCATCCGTTAAAGAGTTATTACCACAAAAAGTGACAATGGTCAGAATTGTAATATTTGGCCTGGTCATGAAGGTGAAACAGGCTTTGGTGGTAAAGAGGTTAAAGATTTCTCTTTATGAAGGGGGGATTCATCTTAATATGTTGCTTTTTTTCAGAAAAATATAAATTTACCATTGAAGTAAATTGAACTGTCACATCTCAGCATCATTATCATATTTTCATTATGATTTATTTCTATCACTTTTAGGTTATGACACTTTGTCTTCTGCTGTACGATGGTCATTCTTATATTTGATTAAATATCCAGAGGTCCAAGACAAAATTTATCAAGAGATAGGTAAATTGCATTTCATAATTTTCCTTACTGTATATGTGAAGCGCCCCAGGGGCCGTGGGTTATCCGGTACCGGGCTGGTGTCTTGAAGGGGAAGTGTCGCGGTGGCAGTGACCCGGTCCGTGGCCCCAAGCGTTCATGTAAAATTAAGAAAATTGAATAATAATAAAGTTTATGTGAATGAGTTTGTGACGCCACCTGTGGTATATGGTCAGAGGTGACCAGCGCTGCAGTGAAGTTCCTCTGGGAGAGATGGTATGATGCAGCAGAGGTGTAATAGCTCTCCACAGGCAGAGCTGTAGTCCCAGGGCAGTTGAGAGGAATTTAGAGATGATGATGTAGTGTGGAGCAAGAGCGGACACAGACTGTAGAGGGCCCCTGTGCAAGAAATTTTTTGGGCCCCCCAACCCTTCATAGGGCAACAAAGTTATTTGTTATTTGTTGTTATCTAATATTGAGGCTCTGCAGGACTGGATATAATATCTGTATAGAACTTAATGTAACCCCCCATAGAATATAATGCAGTCCCCCCATATAGTATAATGCAGCCCCTCCATAGAATATATGGCAACCCCCTCATAGAATATAATGCAGCCCCTTATATAGTATAATGTAGCCCCTCCATAGAATACAATGTAGCCCTCCTCATATAGTATAATGCAGCCCCCATAGAATATAATAAATATAATACAGCCCCCTATAGAATATAATGTTGCCCCAAATAGAATATAATACAGCCCACCTCCCCATAGAATATAATGTAGCCCCCCATATTATATAACACAGCCTCCCTTTATAGAATATAATGTAAAATGTACCCCCCATGGTATATAACACAGCCGCATAGTATATAGCCCAGCACCACATGGTATACAGCCCAGCCCACTATGGTATACAGCCCACCATGGTATATAGCCCACCATGGTATAATACAGCCCAGCATGGTATATAGCCCCCCTGAATGGCATAATACAGCCCAGCATGGTATAATACAGCCCAGCATGGTATATAGCCCCCCCAGCATGGCATAATACAGCCCAGCATGGTATATAGCCCCCCCAGCATGGTATATAGCCCCCCCAGCATGGTATATAGCCCCCCCAGCATGGCATGATACAGCCCAGCATGGTATAATACAGCCCAGCATGGTATCTAGCCCACCAGCATGGTATAATACAGCCCAGCATGGTATATAGCCCCCCAGCAATACAGCCCAGCATGGTATATAGCCCCCCAGCATGGTATAATACAGCCCAGCATGGTATATAGCCCCCCCCAGCATCGTATAATACAGTCCAGCATGGTATATAGCCCCCCCAGCATGGTATATAGCCCCCCAGCGTGGTATGATACAGCCCAGCATGGCATATAGCCCCCCCAGAATGGCCCCACAGTCCATTACTCACACTGATTTAAAAAAAAACAAAAAAAAAACAACACACTTCTCATCTTCTCCTCGTGCCTGCATTGCTCCCGGCTCCTGTCTCCTCTCCTGCACTGCCTGGTACACAGTGAGAGCGCGATGACATCATCGCGCACCCGCTGTGTCAGAGGCAGAGCGGGGAATGATGGGAGAGGGAGCGTCAGCTGACGCTCTCTCCTCCAGGCTCCATCATTGCCTCCTTCAATGCGGGGAGGGGGGTGGAGTCGGTGCTGGGGGCAGGCGCACCCCCCTGCCTCACAGGGGCCCCTTTGCCTCCCACAGCGCTGCTCTCCTCTTTGCACTACACATCACTAATTTGAATTTTGACATAATTAGCCATGTGGTGCTGGACGCAGGAGGGGCCCCCTCTCCCCCGGGGCCCCCGTGCAATTCACGGTCTGCATGGGCAGTAGGTCCACCCCTGGTGTGGAGTAAAGGATGTAGCAGTTCTGGGTTGATGACACAGGAAGAAAGCAGATAACGCAGTTGAATGCAGTTCCAATACTTTACTCACAGTTCTGTCTGCAGTACAGATGCCCGGTTCAGTGCTCTGTTCTCCAGGTGAGGGGTCCAGCCAACTTCCAAGTAAAATGAAGTATACCCTTCCAGCACTCCATGTCAGTATATACCTTCCTTGACCGTCTCCACAATGCTGCTTTCCACTTTCCTTCCTTTCCAGCACTTCACAGTCAGTGTCCCAGGCCAGCAGCTGTGAATCCTGTCAGACAACGGGTATAATCTGCTTCTTTGATACTATATAGCTGCCTTTCTGGTGAGAGTAACTGTGGTAGTTTTCTGTGGCCCATAAAGTGACCACAACTGTCAGCTTGCTAGTTGAGTTCGATGTACACTCCGCTAGGCTAGGGGCTGTGTCCCTTTTTTGACCTGGTTCCTTCCTCCACCTGACGTTGGTCAGCATGGAATGAGACCCATGGGGAGCACATTTTACCCGTGCCTCTGGAAGAACCACTTTCCCTTCAGGGAGCTTTCTGTCCAAGCAAATCCATCCAACAGCTTCTACTAGCAGGAGCTGCTCCAGACATGTCCTTCTCCTTCCCTCCCTCTGAGGGACTCACTTCCCATCCTACAATTCTCTCCCTCTTTTCCTACGCTCCGCCCAACTCCCAACACCCTTCATGTTCCAAGCAGGGGCTCTGCTATTCTATATATGTGTGGGATGCGGGTGTGTAATGTGGTCGGGTGTCTCCACCTTACCTGGTCGTGGGGTACCACACCTCTGGGTGAGGTGCAGTACCTCTGTGGAGACTGGACCCTCAGGGGCGCCATATATGTGTAATCTAAACTGTTCATGTTTGCAAAAAGGTTTCTGAGAAGTAAAAAATTCCAGAAGCAACATTATTTTGTCTGTGCTGTAGGGAAAATTTAAAACCTACAACAAGGGCTTTTTTGGGCTGTAATATTGGAGCTCTATTCCTTGAAAAGGCTATAATTTTTGAGTGAGTGGTGGAGGTCTGACTCTGAACTCCCCCATCAATTTGCTGACCGATATGAAAGTAGTAAACTAGAGAGCACCAGACCACCTTATTACTTACCAAGTCACAAAATATGCACAGGCGCTGAGAATTGCATGGCGCTGCGCATAGGTAAACTATGCTGGAGACCTTTTGATCATTGCAGTACCACTGACTGTTTTAAGTTGATTAGAGGGGATACGTGCCTGCTTTACTGTTACTTCTGAACGGCAAACCCTAGCGATCAGCATTTATGCAAATTTGTGTTATTCTATCTACGCTACTTTAAAATTTCAAATACATGTATTGATGATTTCTCTATTAATTGCAGATACTCTAATTGGAGCTGGTAGAGTTCCAACATTTGATGACCGACACAACCTACACTTTACAGAAGCGTTTATACATGAGGTCTTCAGGCATTCATCATTTTCTGCATTTACGCTACCACATTGGTAAATTTTCAAAAATTATTAACAAACTCTGTATATCACAGGCAGTCTTTCGGTTATTAACTAGATTCTGTAGGTTTGTTAATAACCTGAATTTGTATGTAAAAAAAAAAAGCTTATCTGATCGCTAACATCTCTGGTTGCTCCCATAATCGCTACTTGCCATCCATTCCTCTTTTTTACACCATAGCATGTTGCATTGTTGGACTTTTCACTATAGACCAGGACTTCAACATCACAATCTTATGATGCATAGTGACCTCCGGGACCGGGACATGGCCAAAAGTGCTGGCCTATAGGAAAGAGGACAGAGATGCGACACGTGTCGGTGGTAAGAAGAGGGAGGAACAGGTGATGAACAGTGAGCAGTAGGGCAGCGAGAGAGGTGAGCGATGAGTTGAGTATAGTTTTTTTTTTCAATATCCAAAGGTCCTAACTTGAGGTTTTGTATACATCGAATGTTCACAAATCAGAGACTGCCTGTATATACTTTTACATCTAGTGATTAGACAGTAGGGTAAATGTGATATTGCTCTACATCATAAGCAGAACCAAAAAAAGGAGCTGGCACATCTGTTGGTAAAAGTGCAATATGTAGGTGCACATTCATACTGTGACCATTTAACAGACAAAACCTTGGATAACAAAATGAGCCATTACCCTGCAGTAAATACGTAAAGCAATAGTAATAGTATATGTAAATAACATATGGTACTTAGTTGATCAAAAATGTGTAAAAGCCATCCCACCTTGACAAGGTATACCCAACCAGGATGGTACCTAACTCTTGTAGTTCACTTCATTATGTGTCAGAAGATCTCAAAACAGATGGTTGCAGAGCAGGACCTAGACCTGACTTTTCAGATTCAGACACCTTCCCATGAAAAGCTATAGCTATATATATATATAGCTATAGCTATAGCCAAGATGTACAGCACAAAGTGAGTTCCCACACCCCTGTATGTAATAAGTACAAAAAACTAAGGGTGCTTTTACATTGCATTCCGACACCCATTCGGTGGATTCGTCGAGGCTTACATCTGAACCCATTGCAAAATGGGATTTTGAATCATGTGCCAACGGGGCCTGTATTGTCAAGTCAACACTACTGTTTGGATACGACTTTAAAGAAGGCTACTACTTGTGATACAACGCAATTTTATTTCAAAATACAAAATTAAAGGAATAGTATGATTGCATAAACTTTTGTATATTTTAACATGCAAAGGTTAAGTATATATAGGGATTAAGTACTCGTACATATAAAGTTTAAGCACATATACTCATATCATCACCATGGAGTAATTTAACTTATTCACAACATGCGCCGTTCTAGTACTGCTCTGCAGGAGGTGACAGCTGACACCCCACAGCAACGCCCACTATCTGTTCTAGCACCGATCTTGGGCATTTAACCCCTCTGATACCACTGTCAGTAGTGACAGCGGCATAGAGAAGCATCGCGCAGGGAGGGAGCGTCCTGCACGTTTCCATCAGAACAACACACGTTGTCCAAATAATCTCTATGGAGACCTCTGACACCAAGATAACCATGGGGTCCTTCCATATACTACAGGTAAGGTGGGATGGGCATGCCTCATTAATTGTCTGTCAGATCACTGATCTGATGTTCTGCAGTGCAGAGTGTTTGAACAGCGATCTGATGTAAAATAGTAATGTAAAAAGTAAAAAAAAATTACAAAGTGTTAAATTATTTTTTTAAAAATCCCTAAATAAAGGAAAAAAGAGATAAATATTTTCCTATAAATACATTTATTTATGTAAATAAAAAAACAATAAAAGTGCACATATTTGGTATTGCTGCGTCCGTAACTACCCGCTCTATAAAACTGTCCCACTAGTTAACCCCTTCAGTGAACACCATAAAAAAGAGGAAAAAGCAATGCTTTACCATCATACTGCCAAACAGAAAGTGCAATAAAACGCGATCAAAAAGACGGATGTAAATAAAAATAGTACCACTGAAAACGGCATCTTGTCCCGCAAAAAACTTGCTGCAATACAGCTATATTAGCAGAAAAATAAAAAAGTTATAGCTCACAGAATAAAGCGATGCAAAAATATTTTTTTCTATAAAATAGTTTTTATTGTGTAAAAGCACCAAAACATAAAAAAGATATAAATGAGGTGTCTCTGTAATGATACTGACCCAAAGAATAAAGCTGCCTTATGACACGTGGAACGGTATAAAAAAAAGCAATTCCTGAATTGCTGGTTTTTGTTCATTCTGTCTCCCAAAAATCAGAATAGAAAGCAATCAAAAAGTGTCATGTGCCCGAAAATGGTACCAATAGAAACGTCAGTTCGTCCCGCAAAACAACAAACCCTCACATGACTCTGTAGGCAAAATATGAATATATTAAAGCTCTAAAAAAATGGTGACAAAAAAACTAGTTTTCACAATGAAAGGCGTCTTTTAGTGTGTGACAGCAGCCAAACATGAAAACCCGATATAAATCTGGTATTGCTGTATTCGCACCGACCCGAAGAATAAAGTCGTCTAATCACTAATACCGCATGAGGAATGGCATAAAAAAAATAAAGCCAATTCTTCACATGCTGTTAATTTTTTTATTTTGCCTCCCAAAGATCGCAGTAAGACTTGGTGCACATTTATCCTGCGCTCTGTGCTGAGTACTTACACCAGTGTTTCGGTGAAAATCTCTGAAATACGTGATTCAGACAGAACCTCTGTCTGAAGATTCCCTATAATGAGGCAGATTGAGGCACTGTGGATGCCGTCTAACCTGTGATCTGGCGGTGTCCGTCTTTTTAGGATTGCACAAAAGTGCCATCGGCCACAGTTTTGTGCACTTCTGAAAAGAAGGACACATCGTAACTTTGGCCAGATGGAGTCCAGAGTCCAGAGTAACTATGCTGCCTCACTATAGTGAATGGAACCATCGGGGGTTTCATCGGAATCACGTCACTCTGAGATTTAGATGGAAACCACTAAGTAAGTGGTCAGCTTAGAGTGCCGGATAACTGTAATCCCAAACGCTATGTAAAATGTTCCCAATAAAAGCTTTCACTCAATCCACAAAACAGCAAGTCCTCACTCAGATCTGTCATCTGTTAATGGAAATATAGGGGGCTACCACGTTACTGGTAGCACAAAGGCTCTGGAAAAACTAAATGGCTCCTCGCCCCCCAAAAGAAATTCAGCAAATTCTCTGCTCCCAAATTCAAATGCCCCCCTCCCTTCTGAGCCCCAGTGTTCCTAAACAACATTTAGCAGCCACATGTTTGGCATTTCTGTAGTGATGAGAGCCTGCCTAATTTACAGGTGCGTGTCTCCAGAAGAATGAGCTGGGCATAATGTATTGGTCACTACAACGGCAGTTTGCAATTTTCACTCAGCAACATCCACTACTGCCTGATTCTGGAAACCACCCATGGAGTCAAAATAGTCACTACATTGGTAGATGAATTCCCAAAGGATTATAATTTCCAAAATTGGGTAACTTGAGGGGGTTTCTGCTTTAGTAGCACTTATGGGCTATTTATACGGAATCCGCAAACTAGTTTAGGAAAATCTGCGTTCCTGGAGGCAAATATCGCTCTGTCCCTCCTGAGTCACTCCTTATGGCAAAGTAGTACAGTACTGTACAACCACATATGGGGTATTTCTATATTCAGCAGAAATTGTGGGACAAATTCTGGTGCCATTTTTATCCATTTGCCAGTATGAAAATGTAAAACTTGGGGCTGAAAGATAATCTTGGTGGTAAAAATGTAAATAATTTTATCTTCACTGCCCAATGGTATAAAAGTTTGTGATACACCTGTAGTGTCATTATAATCAATGCATCCCTAGATGAATTCATTGAGAGGTTTAATTGGGGTCACTTATGAGGGGCTCTGCTGTTATGGCACCTCAGGGGCTCTGCAAATTTGACATGGCACCCTCAAATCCGTACAGCAAAATCTGCACTGTTATATGGCGCTACCTCCCTTCTGAGCTTTGCACTATCCCTCAAAAGTTGTTTAAGACCACATATGGGGTATCGGTGAACTCAGGAGAAATTGCAAAACAATTTTTGAGGTCCCTTTTTTCTGTTACCTTTGTGAAAATACAACATTTGGAGCTAAAAAAGATTTTTGTGGGAAAAATGTGATTTTTTTTATTTTTGCGGCTTAGCTTTATAAACTTCTGTGAAGCACCTGGGAGTTCAAGGTGCTCAATACACATCTAGATAAGGTCCCAAAGGGGTCTAGTTTTAAAAATGGTGTCACTTGTGGGTGGTTTCCACTGTTTAGGCACATCAGGGGCTCTCCAAATGCGACACAGCATCCACTCTCAATTCCAGTTAATTTGGTGTTCCAAAAGGCAAATGGCGTCCGCTAATTATTCCATCAAATTTTGCATTCAAAAAATCAAATGCCGCTCCTTGCATTCCAAGTTCTGGCATGAGCCCAAACAGTAGTATGCCCCACATATGGAATATTGCTGTACTCAGGAGAAATTGCACAACAAATCGTATGGAGAAATTTCTCCTGCTACCCGTAAGAATATGCAAAATTTGGAGCTAAAAAAAGATTTTTTTTGGAAATGTGATTTTTTTTATTCCCACGGCTCTATGCTATAAACTTCTGTGAAGCACCTGTGGCTTCAAAGTGCTAATAAACATCTAGATAAGTTCCATAAGGGGTCTACTTTCCAAAATGGTGTCACATGTGGGAGGTTTACACTGTTTAGGCACATCAAGGGCTCTTCAAATGCAACATGGTGTCCGCTAATTATTCCATCAAATTTTGTATTCCAAAAGTCAATTGGTGCTCCTTCCCTTCCAAGCCCTGCCGTGTTCTCAAACAGTAGATTTCCCCCACATATGGTGTATCAGCATGCTCAGAAAAGTTACACAACAAAATGCATTGTCCATTTTCTCCTGTTACCCTTGCAAAAGTAAAAAAAAAAATAGGTCTTTAAAGGAAGATTTTTGTGAAAGAAAGGTAAATGTTTATTTTTTCCTTACACATTCCAAAAATTCCTGTGAAGCACCTGAAGGGTTAATAAACTTCTTGAATATTTTGAGAACCTTGAGGGGTGCCGTTTTTAGAATGGTGTCATTTTTGAGCGTTTTCTATCATATAGGCCCCTTAAAGTCACCTCAAGTGTGAGGTGGTCCCTAAAAAAAAGTTTAGCAAATTTTGTTCTAAAAATGAGAAATCGCTGGTCAACTTTTAACCCTTATAACTTCCTAACAAAAAAATATATTTCTCAAATTGTGCTGATGTAAAGTAGACATGTGGGAAATGTTATTTTTTAACCATTTTGTGCAATATGACTCTCTGCTTTAAGGGCATAAAAATTAAAAATTTGACAATTGCGAAATTTTCTAAATTTTCGCCAGATTTCCATTTTTTTCACAAATAAACACAAGTCATATCAAAGAAATTTTACCACTATCACAAAATACAATATGTCACAAGAAAACCTTTTCAGAATCCCGGGATCCGTTGAAGCGTTCCAGAGGTATGACCTCTTAAAGTGACAATGGTCAGAATGATAAAAATTGGCCTGATCAGGAAGGTGAGAACAAGCTTCGGAGTGAAGGGGTTAACAAAGATTTGTTGAAAGTAGGAGTAGGAGAAATCAGATACTGTGGTCTTCTGGCTATTCTTTGTCATGGTATACCAGTGACATCCTGTTTGGAATATGTTTGGTGCAACAACTCCATTCCTGTCTATGTGTGTTTAGTTGCTAGATTTGTATGCTGTTTCTTAAAGTTAGAACAAAAAAAACTCCCAGAGTCTTCCACAGGGATAGCATGTGACTGTTTTTCCTGCTTTTTCTGTCTGTGTATGAGAGAAGCAGCCTGCTGTAGATGCTGCACAGATAGAGACACACAAATGATTTATTCCTGATCTATTAAGCTTATCATATATTGCTTCTGATTGTTCCTGAATAAAGAAGCTTTGATGTCACACGCTTGGAGAGTATCCTGAATAATCTGTTGCCAACAGGTTATGGGCCCAGAGTGACGCAGAACCCCAGAGTAACACAGTAACAGAAGCCCAGAGAAAAAGCAGCACAGAGCAACAGAGAAGATGTCCACTAGCAGCAATCCTGTCAAGTAGAGATGAGCGACTTTGCCTTTTTTTGGGTCGTCGGGTTTCACGAAACCCGACTTTCGCAAAAGTCGGGTCGAACGAAATCAGCCGATTATTGTGAAAAGTGGAAGTCCGACTGAAACACGAAACCCAATGTAAGTCAATGGGGAAGAAAAGTCGGCAGTGAGTGGAGGACAGGAAACACTCCTAGAGTGCCCATTTTAATGCCAAAAACATCAATTCTTATTCCTTAAGCTTGTCAACCTTAATTTACTTTATAATAATAGTTAGGCATTGAAAACTGGGGGTTATTTGGCTAAAGTTGTGGGGGGGGGTAGTGCTGGCTCCAGATTTTTGTGGGCCCAGGGCCAAAGAGTATCACTGGGCTCCTTTAATACATGACACAATTCATGATCCTTTGATAGGGCAGAGAAATAGCAGTACTTTACAATGAAAAATTCTTACATCACATGACTGATATCCATTTTAAATTCTCCAATAGCTCCAAAAACAGACAGTATATTCCTCCATACAGTATTATGGCCACCGCATAGTGCCTAAATAAAGGAAAAAAGAGATAAATATTTTCCTATAAATACATTTATTTATGTAAATAAAAAAACAATAAAAGTGCACATATTTGGTATTGCTGCGTCCGTAACTACCCGCTCTATAAAACTGTCCCACTAGTTAACCCCTTCAGTGAACACCATAAAAAAGAGGAAAAAGCAATGCTTTACCATCATACTGCCAAACAGAAAGTGCAATAAAACGCGATCAAAAAGACGGATGTAAATAAAAATAGTACCACTGAAAACGGCATCTTGTCCCGCAAAAAACTTGCTGCATCATACTGCCAAACAGAAAGTGCAATAAAATGCGATCAAAAAGACGGATGTAAATAAAAATAGTACCACTGAAAACGGCATCTTGTCCCGCAAAAAACTTGCTGCAATACAGCTATATTAGCAGAAAAATAAAAAAGTTATAGCTCACAGAATAAAGCGATGCAAAAATACTTTTTCTATAAAATAGTTTTTATTGTGTAAAAGCACCAAAACATAAAAAAGATATAAATGAGGTGTCTCTGTAATGATACTGACCCAAAGAATAAAGCTGCCTTATGACACGTGGAACGGTATAAAAAAAAGCAATTCCTGAATTGCTGGTTTTTGTTCATTCTGTCTCCCAAAAATCAGAATAGAAAGCAATCAAAAAGTGTCATGTGCCCGAAAATGGTACCAATAGAAACGTCAGTTCGTCCCGCAAAAAAACAAACCCTCACATGACTCTGTAGGCAAAATATGAATATATTAAAGCTCTAAAAAAATGGTGACAAAAAAACTAGTTTTCACAATGAAAGGCGTCTTTTAGTGTGTGACAGCAGACAAACATGAAAACCCGATATAAATCTGGTATTGCTGTATTCGCACCGACCCGAAGAATAAAGTCGTCTAATCACTAATACCGCATGAGGAATGGCATAAAAAAAATAAAGCCAATTCTTCACATGCTGTTAATTTTTTTATTTTGCTTCCCAAAGATCGCAGTAAGACTTGGTGCACATTTATCCTGCGCTCTGTGCTGAGTACTTACACCAGTGTTTCGGTGAAAATCTCTGAAATACGTGATTCAGACAGAACCTCTGTCTGAAGATTCCCTATAATGAGGCAGATTGAGGCACTGTGGATGCCGTCTAACCTGTGATCTGGCGGTGTCCGTCTTTTTAGGATTGCACAAAAGTGCCATCGGCCACAGTTTTGTGCACTTCTGAAAAGAAGGACACATCGTAACTTTGGCCAGATGGAGTCCAGAGTCCAGAGTAACTATGCTGCCTCACTATAGTGAATGGAACCATCGGGGGTTTCATCTGAATCACGTCACTCTGAGATTTAGATGGAAACCACTAAGTAAGTGGTCAGCTTAGAGCGCCGGATAACTGTAATCCCAAACGCTATGTAAAATGTTCCCAATAAAAGCTTTCACTCAATCCACAAAACAGCAAGTCCTCACTCAGATCTGTCATCTGTTAATGGAAATATAGGGGGCTACCACGTTACTGGTAGCACAAAGGCTCTGGAAAAACTAAATGGCTCCTCGCCCCCCAAAAGAAATTCAGCAAATTCTCTGCTCCCAAATTCAAATGCCCCCCTCCCTTCTGAGCCCCAGTGTTCCTAAACAACATTTAGCAGCCACATGTTTGGCATTTCTGTAGTGATGAGAGCCTGCCTAATTTACAGGTGCGTGTCTCCAGAAGAATGAGCTGGGCATAATGTATTGGTCACTACAACGGCAGTTTGCAATTTTCACTCAGCAACATCCACTACTGCCTGATTCTGGAAACCACCCATGGAGTCAAAATAGTCACTACATTGGTAGATGAATTCCCAAAGGATTATAATTTCCAAAATTGGGTAACTTGAGGGGGTTTCTGCTTTAGTAGCACTTATGGGCTATTTATACGGAATCCGCAAACTAGTTTAGGAAAATCTGCGTTCCTGGAGGCAAATATCGCTCTGTCCCTCCTGAGTCAATCCTTATGGCAAAGTAGAACAATACTGTACAACCACATATGGGGTATTTCTATATTCAGCAGAAATTGTGGGACAAATTCTGGTGCCATTTTTATCCATTTGCCAGTATGAAAATGTAAAACTTGGGGCTGAAAGATAATCTTGGTGGTAAAAATGTAAATAATTTTATCTTCACTGCCCAATGGTATAAAAGTTTGTGATACACCTGTAGTGTCATTATAATCAATGCATCCCTAGATGAATTCATTGAGAGGTTTAATTGGGGTCACTTATGAGGGGCTCTGCTGTTATGGCACCTCAGGGGCTCTGCAAATTTGACATGGCACCCTCAAATCCGTACAGCAAAATCTGCACTGTTATATGGCGCTACTTCCCTTCTGAGCTTTGCACTATCCCTCAAAAGTTGTTTAAGACCACATATGGGGTATCGGTGAACTCAGGAGAAATTGCAAAACAATTTTTGAGGTCCCTTTTTTCTGTTACCTTTGTGAAAATACAACATTTGGAGCTAAAAAAGATTTTTGTGGGAAAAATGTGATTTTTTTTATTTTTGCGGCTTAGCTTTATAAACTTCTGTGAAGCACCTGGGAGTTCAAGGTGCTCAATACACATCTAGATAAGGTCCCAAAGGGGTCTAGTTTTAAAAATGGTGTCACTTGTGGGTGGTTTCCACTGTTTAGGCACATCAGGGGCTCTCCAAATGCGACACAGCATCCACTCTCAATTCCAGTTAATTTGGTGTTCCAAAAGGCAAATGGCGTCCGCTAATTATTCCATCAAATTTTGCATTCAAAAAATCAAATGCCGCTCCTTGCATTCCAAGTTCTGGCATGAGCCCAAACAGTAGTATGCCCCACATATGGAATATTGCTGTACTCAGGAGAAATTGCACAACAAATCGTATGGAGAAATTTCTCCTGCTACCCGTAAGAATATGTAAAATTTGGAGCTAAAAAAAGATTTTTTTTTGGAAATGTGATTTTTTTTATTCCCACGGCTCTATGCTATAAACTTCTGTGAAGCACCTGTGGCTTCAAAGTGCTAATAAACATCTAGATAAGTTCCATAAGGGGTCTACTTTCCAAAATGGTGTGACATGTGGGGGGTTTACACTGTTTAGGCACATCAAGGGCTCTTCAAATGCAACATGGTGTCCGCTAATTATTCCATCAAATTTTGTATTCCAAAAGTCAATTGGTGCTCCTTCCCTTCCAAGCCCTGCCGTGTTCTCAAACAGTAGATTTCCCCCACATATGGTGTATCAGCATGCTCAGAAAAGTTACACAACAAAATGCATTGTCCATTTTCTCCTGTTACCCTTGCAAAAGTAAAAAAAAAAATAGGTCTTTAAAGGAAGATTTTTGTGAAAGAAAGGTAAATGTTTATTTTTTCCTTACACATTCCAAAAATTCCTGTGAAGCACCTGAAGGGTTAATAAACTTCTTGAATATTTTGAGAACCTTGAGGGGTGCCGTTTTTAGAATGGTGTCATTTTTGAGCGTTTTCTATCATATAGGCCCCTTAAAGTCACCTCAAGTGTGAGGTGGTCCCTAAAAAAAAGTTTAGCAAATTTTGTTCTAAAAATGAGAAATCGCTGGTCAACTTTTAACCCTTATAACTTCCTAACAAAAAAATATATTTCTCAAATTGTGCTGATGTAAAGTAGACATGTGGGAAATGTTATTTTTTAACCATTTTGTGCAATATGACTCTCTGCTTTAAGGGCATAAAAATTAAAAATTTGACAATTGCGAAATTTTCTAAATTTTCGCCAGATTTCCATTTTTTTCACAAATAAACACAAGTCATATCAAAGAAATTTTACCACTATCACAAAATACAATATGTCACAAGAAAACCTTTTCAGAATCCCGGGATCCGTTGAAGCGTTCCAGAGGTATGACCTCTTAAAGTGACAATGGTCAGAATGATAAAAATTGGCCTGATCAGGAAGGTGAGAACAAGCTTCGGAGTGAAGGGGTTAACAAAGATTTGTTGAAAGTAGGAGTAGGAGAAATCAGATACTGTGGTCTTCTGGCTATTCTTTGTCATGGTATACCAGTGACAGCCTGTTTGGAATATGTTTGGTGCAACAACTCCATTCCTGTCTATGTGTGTTTAGTTGCTAGATTTGTATGCTGTTTCTTAAAGTTAGAACAAAAAAAACTCCCAGAGTCTTCCACAGGGATAGCATGTGACTGTTTTTCCTGCTTTTTCTGTCTGTGTATGAGAGAAGCAGCCTGCTGTAGATGCTGCACAGATAGAGACACACAAATGATTTATTCCTGATCTATTAAGCTTATCATATATTGCTTCTGATTGTTCCTGAATAAAGAAGCTTTGATGTCACACGCTTGGAGAGTATCCTGAATAATCTGTTGCCAACAGGTTATGGGCCCAGAGTGACGCAGAACCCCAGAGTAACACAGTAACAGAAGCCCAGAGAAAAAGCAGCACAGAGCAACAGAGAAGATGTCCACTAGCAGCAATCCTGTCAAGTAGAGATGAGCGACTTTGCCTTTTTTTGGGTCGTCGGGTTTCACGAAACCCGACTTTCGCAAAAGTCGGGTCGAACGAAATCAGCCGATTATTGTGAAAAGTGGAAGTCCGACTGAAACACGAAACCCAATGTAAGTCAATGGGGAAGAAAAGTCGGCAGTGAGTGGAGGACAGGAAACACTCCTAGAGTGCCCATTTTAATGCCAAAAACATCAATTCTTATTCCTTAAGCTTGTCAACCTTAATTTACTTTATAATAATAGTTAGGCATTGAAAAATGGGGGTTATTTGGCTAAAGTTGTGGGGGGGGGGTAGTGCTGGCTCCAGATTTTTGTGGGCCCAGGGCCAAAGAGTATCACTGGGCTCCATTAATACATGACACAATTCATGATCCTTTGATAGGGCAGAGAAATAGCAGTACTTTACAATGAAAAATTCTTACATCACATGACTGATATCCATTTTAAATTCTCCAATAGCTCCAAAAACAGACAGTATATTCCTCCATACAGTATTATGGCCACCGCATAGTGCGCCATACAGAGTAATGAGGCCCATATATTTCTCCATACAGAATCATTGGTCCCATATAATGTTAGATACAGTATATGATGAGCTCCACATAATGCTACAGTATATGTTGTTCACCATGGATGAAGCTCCAGTGTCTTATGGGCCCAAATAATGCTCCATATACACTCACTGGCCACTTTATTAGGTACACCATGCTAGTAAGGGGTTGGACCCCCTTTTGCCTTCAGAACTGCCTCAATTCTTCGTGGCAGAGATTCAACAAGGTGCTGGAAGCATTCCTCAGAGATTTTGGACCATATTGACATGATGGCATCACACAGTTGGCGCAGATTTGTCGGCTGCACATCCCTGATGCGAATCTCCCGTTCCACCACATCCCAAAGATGCTCTATTGGATTGAGATCTGGTGACTGAGGAGGCCATTTGAGTACAGTAAACTCATTGTCATGTTCAAGAAACCAATCTGAGATGATTCGAGCTTTATGACATGGCGCATTATCCTGCTGAAAGTAGCCATCAGATGTTGGGTACATTGTGGTCATAAAGGGATGGACATGGTCAGCAACAATACTCAGGTAGGCTGTGGCGTTGCAACGATGCTCAATTGGTACCAAGGGGCCCAAAGAGTGCCCAGAAAAAATTCCCAACACCATGACACCACCACCACCAGCCTGAACCGTTGATACAAGGCAGGATGGATCCATGCTTTCATGTTGTTTATGCCAAATTCTGACCCTACCATCCGAATGTCGCAGCAGAAATCGAGACTCATCAGACCAGGCAACGTTTTTCCAATCTTCTACTGTCCAATTTCGATGAGCTTGTGCAAATTGTAGCCTCAGTTTCCTGTTCTTAGCTGAGAGGAGTGGTACCCAGTGTGGTCTTCTGCTGCTGTAGCCCATCTGCCTCAAAGTTTGACGCACTGTGCGTTCAGAGATGCTCTTCTGCCTACCTTGGTTGTAACGGGTGGCAATTTGAGTCACTGTTGCCTTTCTATCAGCTCGAACCAGTTTGCCCATTCTCCTCTGACCTCTGGCATCAACATGGCATTTCCGGCCACAGAACTGCCGCTCACTGGATTTTTTTTCTTTTTCGGACCATTCTCTGTAAACCCTAGAGATGGTTGTGCGTGAAAATCCCAGTAGATCAGCAGTTTCTGAAATTCTCAGACCAGCCCTTCTGGCACCAACAATCATGCCACGTTCAAAGGCACTCAAATCACCTTTCTTACCCATACTGATGCTCGGTTTGAACTGCAGGAGATTGTCTTGACCATGTCTACATGCCTAAATGCACTGAGTTGCCGCCATGTGATTGGCTGATTAGAAATTAAGTCTTAACACACAGTTGGACAGGTGTACCTAATAAAGTGGCCAGTGAGTGTATAATGGGCCCCATTTCTAATGCTCCACTGTGTAATGGGCCCTGTAAATGCTGCTCCAGTGACTGATGTCCACCTTTGGAATGCTGAAAAAATAAGGAGACTGCTAGTAAGACAGCACTGTGGCCAGCATGCATGGAGACGCCTACCAGTGGGGCTGCCCCCCGAGGAAGCCAGATAGGTGAAACGTGCGTTGGGGCACGTTCCTGGAACTCACATATTCACCCATAAGGGTAAGCACGATATGGCACTTTGATCTGCACCGTCACTTTATTTAGAAGGGAAGGCATAGCCCCACTGGTAGGCGTCTCCATGCATGCTGGCCACAGTTCTGTCTTACTAGCAGTCTCCTTATTTTTTCATTTAGATATACATATATTTCGGATACTTATGGGATTCAAAGAGACGTGTTATATGTATACATGGGGAATGGTTCTGATATGGGCATTTTACTGCCCCCCTTCTTTTTAGGAATTTTTCTCATGGTGTACTTCGCTGGTGCCTAGGCCATGAGTTAGTTTTGGGGAATCTGTTCTTGTTTCCCAAACACTGACTACTTCATTTACTATTACTATGATTTTGTGATTTTATGTGATGTCTAATAAAAGGATTTTTTAATCTAACTTTTTTGGATGTTTATTTACATTGGGCAGCATGCTCTTCCCATGTGTGAATTTTGTATTATGTTTAGAGTGGCCCATCCCCTTTGGGGACTATGGAAATTGTTGATCACCCATAGTACCGGATATATTAAACTAATTTATTCAAAGTGTTGTAGTTCGACGAACGGATCTAACACCGCCCAAAACAGCTAGAATTTGAACTTGGCCAACAGTTCCACTCAAACACCACTCATCTGTAATCAGGAGGCAGACTCAGATGGTCTCAGGCACAATATGGATTCGACAAGATTGCAGAAAGTTGAGAAAGGGTACAGTATCACCGGATAACAGGTACATATAACATAGTTTAAACATTTAAAATCTCCGTGTTTATTTCCGGAGTCCGACAAAGGCACTCACAGCCTCAGTATGGATTAGACAACAATCTAAAAAGTAGAAAAAAGGAAATGTTTTTGAAGCGTACACCAGTAAACACTGTTAGGGTAATTTTAAATCTTCATAAATATTTCTATCTCAGTAAGACAGTCCAGACTCTCTGCAAGAGGAAACGAGATGGATAAAAGAACAGACATAAAGTGGAGCGATTGCAGAAATTTAGGAATTACTAATCATGGGAAAAACTCCCAGGAGAATTCTCAGAGGGGATGCTGACCCTCAATTACTTTGTGTGTGGAGACAGCGAAAACAGTTCTTTTTGAAGAAAGGGTTGCTGTATCGCAGTACCGTTGATCCCATCACCGTTACTCATCTCCATCAAATTTTGATCACAGGGAGAGATGTAGACATGGTCCTCACTGCCTATCATGATCTGTCAGGTAACTTTGGAGTGCAAAAGACAGAAGCCACAGGCTGTAGGCGATTCTATTGGATTGGCATGAGAGGGCACATTTAAAAATGTGGGCAAGAATGTCACACGTCTGTGAGTAGGAAAACTGTGAAAGCTGATGATAAACCACCACTGCATCTCATTGTGAGTCGACGTCCATAACAAATAGAAGCCATTGATCATCTGAAGCTAGAGCCCGGCCAGCAGGACAGGGCATAGCTACGTCTTAACCATCATCTATCAGTTCACCAAATTTGTAGTGGCAGTCCCAGGGAAGGATTTGACAGCCCAGACTACACAGCGGAGGAGCAGGGAGAGGTAAATATTGCAAATGCTGGGGCCCTGCCCAAGCAAGGGGGGCCCACTCATGGGTGTTGGTACTGGCACTGGGCCCCTCATAGTACGCCGGTGTGTCTGACGGTGGATGTGCACCCACACCATCAGAGGCACTTGATTGCACTATGAGGGACCCTGTGCCAGTGCCGGCGCCCAAGTGTCGGCCCACCCACCTGTCCAGGGCAATAGCACTTGCACGGTTGCGTGCGCTAGGTGGTGACCCTTGCCATGGGGGGGGAGGCAGCCCAGTTAGGGAGGTTTAAAAAATGGCATTTGTTGATGTTGGACATTCAGCAGCTGCAAATGGAGGAATTGGAGAAGTCCGAGGAAGAGGAGGATAAAAGCGAGCCATTTTTCTGGCAACCTATGTGTCATCAGGGGAAGGTGGGACAAAATCCTTTGAAACCCATGCATGGTTCATTTTAATGAAGGTTAGATCATCAACATTTTGGGTCGACAGGCGGGTCCTTTTTTCTGTCAGGATTGAGCCAGCAGCACTGAAGACTCTTTCCGATAGCACACTAGCAGCAGGGCAAGCGAGCTCCTGTAAGGGATATTGTGCGAATTCAGGCCAGGCGTCCAGTTTAGAGGCCCAATAGTCAAAGGGGAATGACCTGTGAGGGAGAACATCGATATGGGATGAGTAGTTTGTAACCATAGTTGACAACTGCTGTCTCCTGTCACTTTCAATCGATGCAGTATTACCAGTCGTGTGAGTGGGACTTGAAAAATCAGTCCACAACATGGTCATGAAACCCCTGTCTCCAACGCCACTTCTCATGTGTGCACCATGAACACCTCTTCCATGTTTCCCCCTACGGCTCGTTGGAGAACCATCACCGCTGCTGTGTGCTGGGAATGCCTCAAACAAACGGTTTACCAGAGTTGCTTGTTTGTTAGCCAATATTAAGTCAAGGTTCTCCTATGGCATGATGTTTTGGAATTTGCCTTTATAGCGTGGATCCAGGATGCTGGCCAACCTGTAGTCATCATCGTTCATCATTTTGGCAATGCGGGGGTCCCTTTTTAGGATCTGCAAGGCATAATCTGACATGTGGGCCAATGTTCCCGGTCTCAATGATGCACTGCGAGTGCTGGGTGGAGGAGCACTTTCTGGCAAATCCGCATCCCTCCAGTCACGCACAAACCCTGTACAAGACCTTGCCACGCCAACATTTTCTCTTGCCCCACGAGAAGCATCCTCCTCCCCTAAATAATCATCCCCATCATAATCCTCCTCCTCCTCTTCCTCTTCTTCCTCCACCTCATCCAGGAGAGGTCCCGGAGGAGACAATGGCTGACTGTCATCAAAGCTTCCCTCCTCCTCTTCCTCATCCTCCTCGGCTGCAGACGCCTGCTCCTTAATGTGCGTCAAAGTTTGCATGAGCAGACGCATAAGTGGGATGCTCATGCTTATGATGGCGTCGTCTGCGCTTACCAGTCGGTTGCATTCCTCAAAACACTGAAGGACTTAACAGAGGTCTTTCAGCTTCGACCACTGCACAGCCGACATCTCCATGTCTGCCCTCAAAGTGCCTGACCGTGTATCCTCCCACAAATGCATTACAGCCTGCCTCTGTTCGCACAGCCTTTCAACCATGTGCAGGGTGGAGTTCCACCTTGTTGCAACGTCGGTAATTAGGCGGTGCTTGGGAAGTTGGAGCAGCTTCTGCATACGATTGGAGTGTACGGGCGACCGGCGGATGTGCGAGCACAGTCTTCGGACCTTCTGGAGCAGGACTGTTAACTCCGGATAATTATTGAGGAAGCACTGCACCACAAGGTGTGAGCCAGGCAAGGTACAGTTGTGGCCAAAAGTATTGACACCCCTGCAATTTTGTCAGATAATACTCAGTTTCTTCCTGAAAATGATTGCAATCACAAATTATTTGGTATTATTTTCTTCATTTAATTTGTCTTAAATGAAAAAACACAAAAGAGAATGAAGCAAAAAGCAAAACATTGATCATTTCACACAAAATTCCAAAAATGGGCCAGACAAAAGTATTGGCACCCTCAGCCTAATACTTGGTTGCACAACCTTTAGCCAAAATAACTGCGACCAACTGCTTCCGGTAACCATCAAAGAGTTTCTTACAATGCTCTGCTGGAATTTTATATATTCTTCTTTGGCAAACTGCTCCAGGTCCCTGATATTAGAAGGGTGCCTTCTCCAAACTGCCATTTTTAGATCTCTCCACAGGTGTTCTATGGGATTCAGGTCTGGACTCATTGATGGCCACCTTAGAAGTCTCCAGTGCTTTCTCTCAAACCATTTTCTAGTGCTTTTTGAAGTGTGTTTTGGGTCATTGTCCTGCTGGAAGACCCATGACCTCTGAGGGAGATCCAGCTTTCTCACACTGGGCCCTATATTATGCTGCAAAATTTGTTGGTAGTCTTGAGACTTCATAATGCCATGCACACGGTCAAGCAGTCCAGTGCCAGAGGCAGCAAAGCATCCCCAAAACATCAG
Organism: Dendrobates tinctorius; assembly: GCF_039654945.1. NCBI lineage: Eukaryota > Metazoa > Chordata > Amphibia > Anura > Dendrobatidae > Dendrobates > Dendrobates tinctorius. Next base: position 15,328,544 of record NW_027361802.1, read on the forward strand.
GGAACCTCCGCCATGTTTCACTGTAGGGACCGTGTTTTTTCTTTGAATGCCTCTTTTTTTCTCCTGTAAACTCTATGTTGATGCCTTTGCCCAAAAAGTTCTACTTTTGTCTCATCTGACCAGAGAACATTCTTCCAAAACGTTTTAAGCTTTCTCAGGTAAGTTTTGGCAAACTCCAGCCTGGCTTTTTTATGTCTCGGGGTAAGAAGTGGGGTCTTCCTGGGTCTCCTACCATACTGTCCCTTTTCATTCAGACGCCGATGGATAGTACGGGTTGACACTGTTGTACCCTCGGACTGCAGGGCAGCTTGAACTTGTTTGGATGTTAGTCGAGGTTCTTTATCCAACATCTGCGCAATCTTGCGTTGAAATCTCTTGTCAATTTTTCTTTTCCGTCCAAATCTAGGGAGGTTAGCCACAGTGCCATGGGCTTTAAACTTCTTGATAACACTGTGCACGGTAGACACAGGAACATTCAGGTCTTTGGCGATGGACTTGTAGCCTTGAGATTGCTCATGCTTCCTCACAATTTGGTTTCTCAAGTCCTCAGACAGTTCTTTGGTCTTCTTTCTTTTCTCCATGCTCAATGTGGTACACACAAGGACACAGGACAGAGGTTGAGTCAACTTTAATCCATGTCAACTGGCTGCAAGTGTGATTTAGTTATTGCCAACACCTGTTAGGTGCCACAGGTAAGTTACAGGTGCTGTTAATTACACAAATTAGAGAAGCATCACATGATTTTTCGAACAGTGCCAATACTTTTGTCCACCCTCATTTTTATGTTTGGTGTGGAATTATATCCAATTTGGCTTTAGGACAATTCTTTTTGTGTTTTTTCACTTAAGACAAATTAAATGAAGATAATAATAACAAAGAATTTGTGTTTGCAATAATTTTCAGGAAGAAACAGTATTATCTGACAAAATTGCAGGGGTGTCAATACTTTTGGCCACAACTGTATGTGTCGGAGTTTTGAAAGGGCTATGGCTGCCACAAAATCCCGGCCGTTATCACTAACTACCTTGCCTGCCTCAAGATGTAGACTGCCCAGCCATGACTCAGTTTGTCGCTGCAAGTAGTCGGCCAGTACGTTCGCGGTGTGTCTGTCGCCCAAACGCATCATCTTCAACACAGCCTGCTGACACTTACCACTAGCTGTTCGATAGTGGAACACCGAGTGTGCAACACTGGCAGCTGCGGATGGAGTACTCGTGCGACTGCGCTCTGTGGACGAGCTTTCGCTTCTGGAGGAGGAGGAGGGTCGAATGCCTACACCCAACTGTTTACTATACCATAGGCTAGGCAGCACTGTCCCACCGCCGCTGTCCCCTGTGGACCCTGCATCCACCACATTAACCCAATGCGCAGTGATGGACACGTAACGGCCCTGGCCATGCCTACTGGACCATGCATCTGTTGTGAGGTGCACCTTTCCACTCACTGATTGCTTGAGTGCATGGACAATGTGGTCTTTCACATGAAGGTGGAGGGCTGGGATGGCTTTGCGAGAAAAGAATTGCCAACTGGGTAGGTCATAGCGTGGTACTGCGTAGGCCATGAGTTCGCGGAAAGCTTCGCTTTCAACCAACCGGTGGGGCATCATCTCTAACGAGATTAGTTTGGCTATGTGGGCGTTCAAACCCAGTGTACGCGGATGAGAGGATGAGTACTTTCTTGTCCTACTCAGAGTCTCTGGTAGGGTGAGCTGGACTTGAGAGCTGCATATGGTGGAACTAGGGGTGGACATGGCGGACTGAGAGAGGGTTGATGATGGTGATGGAGTTGGTGTTCTTTCTGATGGCCTACATTCAGTCTTTCGTTGCAATAACATTGTGATTCCCTGACTGCTTTGGCCTTGCGACGACACCTCAACGTTTGCTGCTGGTGGTGTGCTAACCGGTGGGCTTACAGTGGGGGAAACGATGTAGCATTGCTGACTACCTTCAATGGGAGCAGTTGCATATGTGGTACGTGAGGTTTGGTAGTCCGTCCACGCTTGCAAGTGCATGATGGTTAAATGTCTAAGCATGCAACTGGTATTCAAATTTCTCAGATTTTTCCCTCGGCTAAATGTCTTTGCGCACTTCTTACAGATAACCTTTGCCTGATCATTAGGATTTTGTTGAAAAAAGTGCCACACTGCACTCTTCCTACTATTTTGAGGTCTTGCACGCTGTGCTAATTTGACCGTCTGGCCTAGCTGTCCTGCAACTCTTTTGGTTTTTGTAACCCGTTTTTGGAGTGCTCCGGGCATGCCAGATAACAGCTGTTGCGATGTCGATGCCTGCTGAGGATGCACCTCCTCCTCTTCTGAGCTATTGGCAGCGGCACCCTCTTCCCCCCAATGGATGCCAATCTGGGTCAACAACTGGGTCATCCATCACCTCCTCTTCAATGTCATGTGCACCTTCCTCTGTGTCACCATGTAAGGTGGTATAGTATGCGGGAAGGGGCACCTGAGTTTCATCAGGGTCAGATTCTGGCTCAGTACACTGCGAGGACAATGTAGTGCTCTGAGTGAATGTACCAGCAGATAAATCTAGCAGTGGCTGTGCATCAGTGCACTCCATGTCAGATTCTTCTTGGACTAGGTAATTCACGATTTGACTTGATAACCCAGGCATGGTATGTGAAAAGAGCTCCATGGAGTAATCTGTAGTGAGGCCTGCCGCATCCTTTACTTTTGGTATGGGTGAAGGACACAAGGAAAGGTGTGGTTCCTGACCATCAGCCTCCAATGACGACTCAGTGCTTTTATTTTTTGAAAGTTCAGAAGAGGAGGCGATAGAGCTGGAGGCTGTGTCAGCAATGTAAGCCAAAACTTGTTCCTGATGCTCTGGCTTTAAAAGCGGTTTACCTACTCCCAGATAAGGGAGCCTTCGAGGCCTTGTGGAGCCAGACGATGACGCAGGCTCAACACCTCCTGCATTAGGTGCTATTGTGCTTTTGCCACTACCTGCAGATCCACCACCAACACCATCATTACCAGCTGGCAACCCCTGCCCACTTCCACGGCCTCTTCCAGCACACTTCCTCATTTTTGGGAAAATGTACCCAAAATACCACCAGCAATAAGGTACTGTAAAACAAGGTACAAGGTGTATATAGTATTGGGGAGAATTTGAATCTCCCTACAGACTTGAGGACACTGAACTATTATCTCAGGCCCAGTGTAGATTACACCTCAATATAACAGGCTGAAATTGGATGGTGTATAAAATGTCTATATAGGACTGGGGAGAATTTGAATCTCCCTACAGACTTGAGGACATTGAACTATTATATCAGGCCCAGTGTAGATTACACCTCAATATAACAGGCTGAAATTGGATGGTGTATAAAATGTCTATATAGGACTGGGGAGAATTTGAATCTCCCTAGAGATTTTAGCAAGCTGACAATGATGCTCTCAGTCTCAAGTATGGCAGCAGGCAGCATAATAAGCAGGACGGCTGCACTCAAAAGTGTGGAAAAATGAACGCTTGGTAACTGGGCAAAAAAGAGGATGAAAAGTATTTTTGCTTTTAAAAAAGCAGTTTGCACAGCAGTGTGAAAACAGCAATGCAGCTATCAGGGAGCCTTATAAGGCAGCCTAATAACCAACAGAGCTGATGCACCAAAATATAGCCCCTTGCACTGCACACTAACTGGTGTGTTGTACAGGCAAAATCGCTAGCAGCAGAAGCAGTTTTTTGTATCTTCTTCCCTGCCTAGCGCTCTCCCTACACAATCATCAGCAGTAGCAGCTCTCTCTAGTCTGAGATCAGCAGAAGTAAGATGGCGGTCGGTGTGCATGCCCCTTTTATAGCCCCTGTGACGTCACACAAAGCAAGACAATCACTTGTATGCCCTTCTCATAGATGGTGGTGACCGCTGCCTATGTCATCGCGTTGCCCACAGTGTGTGTCCTCCATCATTGGCTGAAAAAGGGCGCTGAAGCATCATTTCAAACGCGACTTTGGTGCCATGGTCGCCGACCTCGTGGCCGACCTCACGCTATGGTCAGGTTTCGTTTCATGAAACCCGACTTTTGCGAAAGTCGGCGACTTTTGAAATTGACCGACCCGTTTCGCTCAACTCTACTGTCAAGTTCTCAGTACCAAGCCTCACTAAACAGAACTACCAGTCCTGGAAATTTAAGTTGAAGATGCTGCTCATAAGAGAAGGTACGTGGAAATATACTCAGGAACAAGTACCTCATCCATTACCAGATGATTGGCTAGAGAAGGATTAGAAAGCACAAAGCACAAACTCCCTCAGGGTAGTTTATAATCAGATTGTGCATATATGAAAGTGTGCAACTGCAAATGAGATGTGGGATGAGTTCCAGAAAGTGCTTGAAAGATCAAATCTCAGCAATAAGCTTTATCTCATAAGAAAGTTGTATCAGTCTAAGATAAGTGATGGACAGAATATGCAGAACTATATAAGAAACACCCTAGAGATTGTGGAGCATTCTCAGAAGTATTGGAGAAGAAATTAAAGACTTTCATGTTGCTACGATTCTATTAAGTGTTCTTCCAGGGAGTTATGACACACTCGTGACTGCACTAGATGCACAGCCAGATGATGAGCTGACACTAGAGTATGTTAAAGGCAAACTTGTGGATGAATTCAAGAGAAAAACGCAGTATGTAAGCAGCAGTAATGAATCCAGAGCAGAAAAAGCACACAGGATTTCCCTAAATATAAGAGCAATCAAAGGAAACTCGTGAATATTTTGTCTGTAAATGTCAATGAAGAATGCCAAAAGCCCTGCGTGCAGATAATGGAAGCAAACATACAAGTGGTAAGTTGCAAACCATTTAAAAAAAATGCTGTGCATCATTTTAGAGCCTGAATGTCTACTGGAGGCAGACACTCAGATGTAGTAGACTGCATTTGAGTTCCTGCCTCCAGTAGGTGCATACACACGTTCGCTCTATCGGCACCATTACTGTATAGTTTATGGCCCCATCGGGACATACGTCCGAATCCGATCCATGAGTAATTAAATAAATAAAAAGAGTAATAAATACTCATTTTAACACACAAAACCAGGCTTTTACTTTTTTTTATTCAAAATAGTATCAATTAAGTGCCCTACTTGATTTTGATGTACTATTACTATTTATTTATTTACTTACTACAGAGTATTTGCTCATTTGTTATTATCTTAGGTTCTGTCTGTTAATTGGTCACAGTGTGAATGTGCACCTACACATGCACTTATTCCACCATGCGTACCATCTCATTTTTTTGTTTTTGCATAAGGCCTGGACTACACAGCAAAATGTATCGCACAATCCTAAAGTCAGTGTCACTAGTGAATCTAATGATTTCCCATGGTGTCTCACTGTGACTTGTGACCTCCTGTTACTGTGACAAAAAGTGGCAAACATTTCCAAATATACTGAATTTTTGGTCATAAATCGCACACAACTTGCTTGCTGTAGACTTCAATGCAAGTCACATACGACTTCAACTTGCCTGCAACTAGGCTGTGATTTGGCCATACTTTTACGGAAAAATTACATCTCTAAATTAGTCATGTGACAGCAAGTCACAGACAAGTTGCACAAAATGTTTTGGTTGCGCAACTTGTCTGAGAATTGCTGTTATGCATAGCCATTGACTAAAATAATGTATTATTATGTTAAATTGCCATTGAGAATGAAACATTTAGCTCATTTCACTTTATTTTTCATTGCAGTGCCACCAGAGACACAAGTTTGAATGGCTACTTTATACCAAAAAATACCTGTATATTTGTGAACTTGTATCAAGTGCATCATGATCCGTGAGTAAAATATAAGTGTATAGTATAATTAAAATAAGTTACCGTATACTTGAAATGTATCAGTTTTATTTCTAATATTGCATGTTCATTCTGTGGCAAAATGTATTCTGATATATGTATACATTAGTACATGTAATTTTAACCCCTTAACAAATGCCTGTACGCATTAAAACGGCAGATGGTAAGGAACCTTAATCCCTCTTCGACGTTTTAAAATGGCAGTTGGGAATAAGAAAATAGTGCTGACTCATGCATGAAATTCCCCTGAGTGACAGCTGTACATGACAGCTGATAGCCTATAACATCTGCCCCAGACAGTTTTGAAACAGATCGGGGCCAATTAACCTGTTAAATACCGCTGGCAATCACAACAGCGGTATCTAAGTGGTTAAAAGGGGGGTTAAAAGACCCCCTATGGCAGGACCAATCCCTGCTTTCGTAATTGTGAGTGCCAATCGGGGCCATGGTACCCTGAAGTCATCTGACGCTGTAAACTGGGTCTCACATGCTCTGTCAGTGAGTCACTGATAGGTCTCAGGCACTGCAGTGCAAATTTGGGGGGAAAATAGGAGTGTGTCTTATACTCCGAATGTAGTTTACTGGGGTTGGGGGGGGGGTTGTTGCCATGGAGCGGGGTCCCAGGAGGCAGAATCACTGCTGCTGAAAGCTGGTGGCGAAGGCAGGAGTGGGGCGATGCTGGGAGCCCCGTGCTAGGAGGAAGGGGTGTTCGGCGGGGTGATAAAATGTTGAGAGTCAACGCACTTACCATTCTTTTCACTGCAAGAAAATGGCTGGCAGCGCATGTGCATATTGCGATCTCATCTTACGAGATTTCAATTTGCGCATGCGCTGTCTCCGGTCGCCATTTTCCCAAGATCCACCACAGTGAAAGGAATGGAAAGTGTGGATACTCCTGACATTTGGAACAATCCCGGGTCCTGTCGCAGCCTCACACAACCAAATACAGCATTGACCCTGCCCCCTGGGACCCTGCTCCACCACAGCTGCTACCCCCCAGTGAGTCACCGTAAAAGAAGTAATATATATAAGTCGCACCACCATTTTTTTTTTAAATGTTCTAATTTTCCTTCCCTAAATTTGGTGTTTTTCAATACAGAGTTACTGTATTTTATATTTATCCCCTGTCTGGCATTTTTTTCCCTTCCTTATATTGTCTTTGAATGCCTAAAATGATTGATAACAGCAGAATAGACATCAAATGGAGTCCAAAAAGTCTCAATCTGCCTCATTAGAGTAAGTGGTTACATCAGAAGTTTCTTCTGAATTGCATTTTTGTGGGATTCACACAGAAACCCTGATTTAAGTGCTCAGTGATGAACACAAGAAAATGTTCTCGCGTCAACCTGAAAGCGATCCTAAAATGATATGTACCCCAAAATCAGACTATGAAGGGAGTTAGTGGACAAATTCTGAGCTGCCGACAATATTAAGTCTCATATCCCAGTATACTAGAGTAAAATGGTGGTTTATTTCAACGCGTTTCGAAGTCTAAAACTTCTTCAGGAAAAACCACATGTATGACAAGACAGCAGGAGTATCACTTAAAGTGAGTCTGTCACCTACAGTATTTTTTTTGCCTGTCGCATCGGGGGCTTATCTACAGCATTCTGCAATTCTGTAGATAAGCCCCCGATGTTACCTGAAAGAGAAGAAAAAAGAGTTAGATTATACTCACCCAGGGGCGTTCCGTGTCCCGTTCGGGTCCGGAGGGAGTCACGGTCCGGTCTGGCACCTCACATCTTGCAGTGATGACGTCCTGTTCATACCTGGCCATCGCGGATCCGGCGCAGGCGCATTGCTCTGCCCTGTTGAGGGCATATCAGAGTCCTGCAGTGCGCCGAGTGCGCTGGTGCAGGACCTCTTCCGGCGCCTGCGCACTGCAGTAATCTGCTCTGCCCTCAACAGGGCAGCACAGTGCGCGTGCACCTGAGCCGCGCCGGCCAGGAATGAAGAGGACATCATCGCTGCAAGATGGGCGGCGCTGGACCGCGACTCCCTCTGGACCCAAACCGGACCCGGAACACCCCTGGGTGAGTATAATCTAACTCTTTTTTCTTCTCTTTCAAGGAACATTGGAGGCTTATCTACAGCACTAAAGAATGCTGTAGATAAGCCCCTGATGCCGGTGGCCGCAGCTGATATGCAAAAAAATTGATGACAGATTCCCTTTAAATAGGTTAACGCTTTGAATGTGGGCGACAAAAAACTGAACCACATGGCAAAATGTCAGGGTTCAGTCTGGTACCACAAGGTAGGACACATGACATGCAAAAAACATTAGTAAGTTTCAATGCAAAACAATAGTGTCATTTTAAAAATAAACCCACAAAAAAAGAAATTCAAAATGTTGACTAAATTTTATTATGAAATACCAAAATTTTTTTTACATGATATAGAATATAAAACATAAAATATTCAATAATGATACCGAAATAAGATGCAACATAAAGAATTTTATTTCTATTCTCACAAAAATTCATGCAATCATACATAAAGAATTAATGTTAAAAATGTTAAAAACACAAATATGTGCAGGGGGCACAAAGAAGAACCCCTATGGCCAGGAGGAAGACTCAAAAGTAACCTTTACAATATAATTAAAATATATGTACATAGTTATCAAGTGACATATCATACACAAGAATTCATCCTTTTTAATTTGAAGTGCAGCATAATAGTCATTATACAGTGGGGAAAAAAAGTATTTAGTCAGTCAGCAATAGTGCAAGTTCCACCACTTAAAAAGATGAGAGGCGTCTGTAATTTACATCATAGGTAGACCTCAACTATGGGAGACAAACTGAGAAAAAAAAATCCAGAAAATCACATTGTCTGTTTTTTTTTCATTTTATTTGCATATTATGGTGGAAAATAAGTATTTGGTCAGAAACAAGCAATCAAGATTTCTGGCTCTCACAGACCTGTAACTTCTTCTTTAAGAGTCTCCTCTTTCCTCCACTCATTACCTGTAGTAATGGCACCTGTTTAAACTTGTTATCAGTATAAAAAGACACCTGTGCACACCCTCAAACAGTCTGACTCCAAACTCCACTATGGTGAAGACCAAAGAGCTGTCAAGGGACACCAGAAACAAAATTGTAGCCCTGCACCAGGCTGGGAAGACTGAATCTGCAATAGCCAACCAGCTTGGAGTGAAGAAATCAACTGTGGGAGCAATAATTAGAAAATGGAAGACATACAAGACCACTGATAATCTCCCTCGATCTGGTGCTCCACGCAAAATCCCACCCCGTGGGGTCAGAATGATCACAAGAACGGTGAGCAAAAATCCCAGAACCACGCGGGTGGACCTAGTGAATGAACTGCAGAGAGCTGGGACCAAGGTAACAAGGCCTACCATAAGTAACACACTACGCCACCATGGACTCAGATCCTGCAGTGCCAGACGTGTCCCACTGCTTAAGCCTGTACATGTCCGGGCCCGTCTGAAGTTTGCTAGAGAGCATTTGGATGATCCAGAGGAGTTTTGGATGAATGTCCTATGGTCTGATGAAACCAAACTGGAACTGTTTGGTAGAAACACAACTTGTCGTGTTTGGAGGAAAAAGAATACTGAGTTGCATCCATCAAACACCATACCTACTGTAAAGCATGGTGGTGGAAACATCATGCTTTGGGGCTGTTTCTCTGCAAAGGGGCCAGGACGACTGATCCGGGTACATGAAAGAATGAATGGGGCCATGTATCGTGAGATTTTGAGTGCAAACCTCCTTCCATCAGCAAGGGCATTGAAGATGAAACGTGGCTGGGTCTTTCAACATGACAATGATCCAAAGCACAACGCCAGGGCAACGAAGGAGTGGCTTCGTAAGAAGCATTTCAAGGTCCTGGAGTGGCCTAGCCAGTCTCCAGATCTCAACCCTATAGAAAACCTTTGGAGGGAGTTGAAAGTCCGTGTTGCCAAGCGAAAAGCCAAAAACATCACTGCTCTAGAGGAGATCTGCATGGAGGAATGGGCCAACATACCAACAACAGTGTGTGGCAACCTTGTGAAGACTTACAGAAAACGTTTGACCTCTGTCATTGCCAACAAAGGATATATCACAAAGTATTGAGATGAAATTTTGTTTCTGACCAAATACTTATTTTCCACCATAATATGCAAATAAAATGAAAAAAAAACAGACAATGTGATTTTCTGGATTTTTTTTTCTCAGTTTGTCTCCCATAGTTGAGGTCTACCTATGATGTAAATTACAGACGCCTCTCATCTTTTTAAGTGGTGGAACTTGCACTATTGCTGACTGACTAAATACTTTTTTTCCCCACTGTAAGTGCCCATAAGATGAATCTAATAAATAATCTCCATGTAATAGTGCATGTGAACAAGTTAAAGTAATATGTGCTATAGGTCTCCTTCACCTATTAAGATACCAGCTGTGAGCAGCGCTATACTCTATCAATTAATCTCCATGAGATAGTGCACATGAAAAAAATAAAGTGCCCAGTGCTAAAGATCTCCTGCACCTCTCCAAATAACATCCATAAGTAGCGCTTACTAAATTGTAAAAGTGAAGATCACAATGAGAATCATACTGACCCAGGTTCCTTCCTGCCCCCTACACACACCACTCCAACGCACATTTCGCTTCCGCTTCATCAGGGAGTGATGTGAGCAGGGGCAATTCATGTTTAAATAGTGTGCTGACAGCTGTAAATAATAAATAATTAGGAGCGCCATGTATGGCGCTGACACACGCATACACAGCCGCTGCCATTCCAGGTCAGAAACCCGGAAGCGCAATGAATTCCTTGATGGATGTAGTTTCCAAAAAGGGTCACTTGTGGGGGTTTCTGCTGTTTTGGTAACTCAGGGGCTCTGCAAATAAAACATGGTGTCTGCAATCTATTCCAGCCAAATATACATTCCAAATACCAAATGTCACTTCTTTCTTTCTGAGGCTTACTGTGTCTTCAAACAGATTTTTTTTACTACATGTGGAGTATTGCTAGAAGAATTTTTGTGGTTCACTTTTTCATGCTACCTTTTGCAAAAGTTAAAAATTTGGGGCAAAAGCAACATTTTTATGAAAATGAACATATTCAATATGACTACCTAATGTTATAAAATTCAGTGTAGCACCTGTGGGTTCAAAATGCTCTCTATACCCTTGGATATAATCCTTGAAGGATGTAGTTTACAATATGGGGTCACTTGTGGGGGTATTCTCCTGTTTGGGCATCTTAGGGTCTGTGCAAATGCAACATGGTGCTTGCAACCTACTTCAGCCAAATTTGTGTTCCAAAATTCAAATGGTGCTCCTTCCATTCTGAGTCCTGCCATTTGTCCAAACAGACATTTCTGATCACATGTGAGATACCCGTGCGCTCAGAAGAAACTAGGTAAAAAATGGCGTGGTCAATAATGTATGCTTGCGATATTTCTTGTAAAACTGAAAAAAAATTGGGGCTAAAGCAAGAGTAAAAATTGCAAATTTTTTTTGACTTTGCATTAATTCCTGTGTATCACCTGAAGGGTTAAAACATTTTCTGACAGCAGTTTTGAAGCATTTGAGTGCTATGGTTTTTAAAATGGTATCAAGTTTGGGGAGTTTCCAATTCATAGATTCCCTCAAAGTACACTTAAAGGGAAGGTGCCATCCCAAAAAAATTTTTTCAGCAATTGAAAAAAGGTAAAGAATTAATGTTTACATTTTCTTAAAAAATATTATCATTTGTTTTTAATTTTGTAAAATATGAAAAATAATTTTAAAAAGTTTGGCATTTCCACTTGTTAAGACTAGGGGGAGCAGCTACTGAAGTTTGGCACAAAAACCTAGTGTACAACTAGCTCACATTACTGTCCTGCAGTAATTATGGGCGTACAGTGTCCATGATGTTTGATTTTGATATATGATCATGCCCTAAAATGGACACTGTATGGGCGGAGTCTGCTGACATGGGTGGGATATCACTCCTCTCCTCCCCTTCTGGGTGTTTGCTAAGGGAAAAGTGAGGATGACATTTAGGAACACAGTGAGCAGCCATTTTGATGGGGCCTGCAAAGTTACTGACTGTCTTTTCATGTAAAGTCTGGATCAGAACAGGCCATCAATCAGCAGAAATGTTTCCTGGATTTCTGTGGAGCAGACATGAAGACGGTCCATCCATGTGTATAAAACACAGCGCTCTATGTACAATCCCTGGCACCGAACAGGGTGCCCCCAAAGACCAGCACACTGCTCTCCTGGAATACTCTGCTGCTGTCACCCTGCTCCTCCACCATATATCAGGCCCTGTCGCCTCGCTTTCACACATTGCCAGGACAGGATCTGAGGCGAGGAATGGGGTCTTTGGTCACCGAGGATGGCAGGCAGCAAGGATTCTGGGAGCAGGGTGACAGCAGCACAGAGTATTTCAGGAGAGCAGTGCGCTGGTCTATGGGGGGCACAGAGGGAGATATATGGGGGAGGAGCAGGGAGACAGCAGCACAGAAATCCAGGAAACATTTCTGCTGATTGATGGCCTGTTCTGATCCAGACATGGCATGCAAAGACCCCATTCCCCTCCTCAGATTCTGTCCTGGCGATGTGTGAAAGCGAGGCGACAGGCGCAGTCCGGGGTGACACTGGGAAGCAGGCTGGGGGGGAATGGAGCCATACAGTAATGATAAAAATGAGACCCCTCTCTTCAGCTGCCTCACCAGCCCTCCCCTGACTGCACCTATTACCCCTGACCCGTGTGCAGGTGCTCAGCCAGAACCACCCTAGAATGGGTCCCCTTTTAGCAGATCACAAATAATACCGCCATATACTTCACACACAATGCCGCCATATAGATCATACACAATACCACCATGTAGATCACACATAAAACCAGCAGGGTGACAGCAGCACAGAGTATTTCAGGAGAGCAGTATCACACGGCAGAGAATTAGATACACGGCTCAGCAGACAGTATCACACAGGAGAGGATTAGATACACGGTTCAGCAGTCAGTATCACACAAGAGAGGATTAGATACACGGCTCAGCAGTCAGTATCACACAGGATAGGATTAGATACACGGCTCAGCAGGCAGTATCACAGGAGACAGTATTACAGATATGCTCACACTGGTGTAACTGCCCCCCCCATACACTAGACTATGGGCTGTATATGTCGCTGTCACTATAAAAGCAAAGGTGTCAGATTACCGGAGATCACTGGGGCTGTGTGTGAGTGAGGAGGCGGAGACAGAGCAGGAGGACAGTGGAGCTGGAGCAGGAAGCACGGTGCAGAAAGTCGAGCTCAGCAGATAGCACTGGGCTACAGTAAAATGGCGCCCAGCCACACCTATAGCAGTGAATGGTGCAGCCCACAGGGGCGTGCCCAGTTCTCTGCTAATGAGGCTGCATGGTGGGGTCAGGAGCCGACCGCAGTCTCCTATGTCCAGGGACGGCCATATTTGCAGACTGTATGAGTCCTCCACAGATCTGCAAATCAAGATGGCATTACCCAGTGGCTACATTAAAACATTATTACAAACAAACCATAAATCCTAGTTAGTACAACATTTGCTTTAACAACATGTTTTGTTACTTACTTTTTGCAAATTATATAAAATTGCGGCACCTTCCCTTTAAGTCTGAATAGGTTCCTAAAGAAAAAGGTTTTGTAAATTTCTTTAAAAAATGAGAAATTACTACTAAACTTTTAACTCTTCTAATATCCTAGCAAGATAAAATGATGTTTTAGGCTGAGTGCAGATGGAGTTTTGAGCCCTGCGGATTTTTCCGTGCAGAATGGAAGAAAACCGCAGGTCAAATGACCTGCATTTTTCCTGCGGATTTCTTCCATTTTTCACGCGGTTTTCATGCGGTTTTTGTGCGGTTTTCCATTGCGGTCTTCCCCCTGCGGATTTGGTGACAGGGGAGATAGAAAACCGCACAAAAGAAGTAACATGCTGCGGATTTTGTACCGCAGGAAAACCGCGCGGAAAAACCCGCAGCGTCTGCACAGCGTTTTTTTTTTTCATTCATTTTAAAGGTACTGTACATCACAATGCGGATATGCAACGTTTCTGCGCGGTAAAATCCGCTGCGGAAACACTGCAAATCTGCATCGTGTGCACATGGCCTTAAAAGTGATTCAGATGTAAAGATGACATATGGGAAATGTTATTTATTAATTCATTTGTGCAGCATAAGGATATATAGATTAAATGTATAAATTGAAAATTTTCAGAAATAAACTAAAAATATATCGACCTAACTTTACCACTAACATAAAGTACAGTGTGTCATAAAAAAGTCTCAAAATCACTGGCATATGTTGAAGCGTTCCAGAGTTTTTACATCATTTGGCCAGGTCATTAAGATCAATATTGGCTTGGTCACTAAGGGGTTAATATAATGCACATTAATTCATTTTGCCTTGAATTGTGTTACTGAAAGCAGACTAACACTATGTTTGCATTTTACCTTTCTTGTAGAACTCTGTGGGCAGATCCAGAATGTTTTAAACCAGAGCGCTTTTTGGATAAGGGTGGAAAACTAGACAAACTCATTGCTCAAAATGTCATTATTTTTGGAATGGGTGTCCGTAAATGTCTGGGAGAAGAACTTGCCAGAAATGAATTGTTTTTAATGTTAACAATTGTTTTACAAAAACTGCAACTGCAAAAGAAGTCATCAGATGAAATAATAATGACACCAATGAATGGAATGAATCTCAAGCCCAAAAAATATGTATTGAAAGCTGTAAGACGTTATTAGTGTTTCAAAGTCTAATCAAAGCATAATTTTGAAATATACTCTTTTAAAATGGGTTGTCCACTACTTGGACAACATTATACATTCTGAATGTTTGGTCCCGCTAAAATAAAAACAACTATATTCACCTCTGATGTCGGCACTTGCGTTCCCGGGGCTCACGTGAGGTTGTTAGGTCACACGACCCTGCGCCCTGCTGACTTCACTGTCTCTGAATTTGGGTGTATTGAACATCAACAGAAAGTCAGGGCTGCGCTGCTCTTTGACTTCCTCTTAATGTTCGAATTGTCCGAAGGCAGGGACAGTGACGCTAGTGCTGATTAGGTACAGAGATCACGTGACATAACAACCACACTCACACCCCAAGAACACAACTGCCAACATCGGTGGAATTGCGCTGGCACCGGGGGTGAGTATAGGTATTTTTATTTTAACAGCAACAAACATGGGGGATGAGAAGTGGTTGTCATAGCAATGGACAATCCCTTTATAATCTTTAAAATTGAACACCAAAAAGGAAGTTGTAGAATTATAGAAAACACAGGAAAAAAATGCATACAGCACAATTCTTAATAAATAGAAATGTGCTTAAAATTTAGCTTTCAATTTTTCATTATTTGCATATCATTAACATGTCTATCAATCCTCTGATTTCCATAATTATTTAGCTTTTTATTTTTGTTGTCATAAATTTAGGATTAAGCAGTGTATATCATAGTGTATATTTTCATGTTTATTTTTCATAGACTACCAATAAAAATTTGGACACGCCTGTTCATGCAGTAGTATTCCTTGTTCTTATCGGATTCAAGGAATTTTTTTACACCATGCATCATGCCGTGTAAGTGAGAAGACAGTTTTATTTTCATATCAGTGCGATTACTGTGATATCAGATAGTTTTTTTTATTTTGTTACTTTTGCATATTAAAATTGTATTAAAAATTGTTGTTTGTCATTATATTTTGAGGATTATAACTTTCTTATTTTTTTGGTCAACAGTATGTATGTCTTTTGCAGAATAAGTTAAAGTTTTCATTATTTCCATGTCGGGTTATTCATCATTTTTATAATTGCTTTTTATTAAGATTTTTCAGGCAAAGAATGAAAAAAACTCAGGAATTCTTTTTATTTTTTGCCATTTACCTTGCATGAAAAGTGATAAGCTGGCTTTGTTCTTCGGGACAGTACTATTACAGTGATAACCAATTTATTTTGTGTTTTTATGGTTTAGTACTTTTGCACACAGAAAACAAGATTTTACAAATGTATTATTTGTTTATGTATCGCCATATTCTGAGAGCTATCTATAACTTCTTTATTTTTCCACTGACAGAGCCATATGAGAGCTTCTTTTTTTCAAGACGAGTAGACATTTTCAGAGATACTATTTTTTATTTACATAATAATAATAAAAATAATTTTATTTTTATAGCACCAACATATTCCGCAGCATTTTACAATTAAGTGAGGACATGTTCAGACACTACAAAGTAACACATAGTTCAACAGTAACAGGAGTGAAGGCCCTGTTCCGAAGCTCTCAATCCATAAGGAAACAGGGGGACATATGTGTTTGTCATGTAAGGTTCAGTGCATTTCAGATAAGCTGCATGATCCAGTCATCAGCCAGTATTTGTCTATGTTCAGTTCTCAAGTGCTATTGAGTAAATGGAGGATGTGGACACGGATGAAAAGGAGAGATCAGATTCTAAGCAAAATTTAGAAATAAGGAACAGGAAAGCATTAGATTAGTGAGTTGATAGACTTGTCTAAAGAAATGTGTGTTTTTAAACCACACTTAAAAATGTATAGGATCGTCTTGGGTAGTGCATTCCAGAAAACTGGCGCAGTACAGGAGAAGTCTTGGAGATGGGGGGGTGAGATTCAAATTATGGAGGATATTACTCTTAGAAAGCACAGGTTGGGTGATAGACAAAGATGAGGGAGGAGATGCAGGGTGGTGAAGAAATTTGGAAAGCTTTGTGGATGAGAGCGAAAAGCTTGTATTTTATTCTGGAGCGAATGGGCAGTAAGTGCAATGACTGGCACAAGGTAGAGGCATTGGTGAAATGCTTGGACAGAAATACAACCCTGACTGTTACATTCAGAATGGATTGGAGAGGGGAAAGTTTGGTTAGAGGAAAACCAATCAGTAAAGAGTTGCAGTATTCTAGACAAAAATTAATAAGAGCAACAGCAAGAGTTTTTGCAGGTTCAAAGATGAGAAAAGGTCGGATTCTAGAGATGTTTTTAACATGCAGGCAACATGAGTAAGGGAGTGATATGATGTAGGGAGTAAAAGAAAGTTCTGTGTCAATTAGGACACAAAGACAGCAAGCATGCTGCTTGGAAGCTATGGTTGAACCACCTATGGCAATTGGAATACTGTATACAGGTAGGTTAATAGATGGAGCAAGCATGAGAAATTCAGTTTTGGAGAGATTCAGTTTCAGATGGAGGAAGACATGATGTTAGAAACAATGAATAGAATTACTGGTATTTTGTATTAAGGTGGGGATGAGATCAGAAGAGGTGTATAATTGGGTGTCATCAGCATAGCGATGATACTGAAAACCAAATCTGCTGATGGATTGTCCAATATACAGTAGGCTGTATATAGGGAGTAGAGGACCTAGAACGGAGCCTTGATGAACCCATATATTATTGGGAAAATTATAGGAATAAGAGCCAGAAAAAGATACAGTGAAAGAGCACTTAGAGAGGTAGGAGGGAAAGGGATCCAGGCTCTGAGGAAATAGTGCAAAAATGACATGACGGACATGGTTGATTTTTTTTGGAGGAATCGTAGAATCATAGAATCGTAGAGTTGGAAGGGACCTCCTTGGCCATTTGGTCCAACCCCCTGCTCAAAGCAGGATTCGCTAAATCATCCCAGTCAGATGTCTGTCCAGCCTCTGTTTGAAGACTTCCATTGAAGGAGAACTCACCACTTCTCATGGCAGCCTGTTCCACTCATTGATCACTCTAACTGTCAAAAAGTTTTTTCTAATATCTAATCTGTGTCTCCTCCCATTCAGTTTCATCCCATTGCTTCTGGTCTTTCCTTGTACAAATGAGAATAAAGATGATCCTTCTACAATGTGACAGCCCTTTAGATATTTGTAGACAGCTATTAAGTCTCCTCTCAGTCTTCTCTTTTGCAAACTAAACATTCCCAAATCCTGCAACCTTTCCTCATAAGACAGGGTTTGCAGACCGGTCACCATTCTGGTCGCTCTTTTCTGAACTTGCTCCAGTTTGTTGATGTCTTTTTTAAAATGTGGTGCCCAAAACTGGACACAATATTCCAGATGAAGTCTGACCAAAGAGGAGTAGAGTGAAATAATGACTTCACGTGATCTAGACTGTATGCTTCTGTTAATACATCCTAGAATTACATTTGCTTTTTTTGCTGCTGCATCACACTGTTGACTCATATTCAGTCTGTAATCTATTAGTATACCCAAGTCTTTTTCACATGTGCTGTTGCTTAGCCCTTTTCCTCCAATTCTGTATATGCTTTTTTCATTTTTATTGCCCAGATGTAGTACTTTGCATTTTTCCCTGTTAAAAACCATTCTGTTAGTTGCTGCCCACTGCTCCAGTTTATTTATATCTTTTTGAATCCTCTCTCTCTTCTCTAGTAATAGCTATCCCTCCTAGCTTTGTGTCATCAGCAAATTTAATCAGTTTACCCTCAATTCCTTCATCTAAGGCTGGTTTCACATTTGCGTTTTTTAGCGCTGGAAAAAAACGCATACCTGCGCATGCGTTTTTTCCCCTATATTTAACATGGGTGCGCATACCTGCGCGCTGGTAAGCGCATGTATGCGATTTTCATGCGCTGCGTTTTTTTGGGGTGTGCGTTGGTATTTTCCAGACGCAGCATGTTGCATTTTTTGGCCCTGCAAAAAAGCGCATGCGCACATATGCGCACGTTTTGCGCTAAAAATGGCCATTATAGCCTATGGATGCGCATATGTGCGCACTGGCATGCTCATGTATGCGTTTTTTTGCATATGCGTTTTTTTTTTTTAACCATGGAATTTAGGGGTTTGGGTTAGAGTTAGGGTTAGTTAAGGGGGTTTAGGGTTAGGGTTAGGGTCAGGGTCAGGGTTAGGGTTGGGGTTTGGGTCAGGGTTAGGGTTAAGTATGGTTTGGTTAAGGGTTAGGGTCAGGGTTAGGGTCAGGATTAGGGTTAAGTATGGTTTTGTTAAGGGTTTGGGTCAGGGTTAGGGTTAGGGTTAGGGTCAGGGTTAGGGTTAGGGTCAGGGTTAGGGTTAAGTATGGTTTTGTTAAGGATTAGGGTCAGGGTTAGGGTCAGGATTAGGGTTAAGTATGGTTTTGTTAAGGGTTAGGGTCAGGGTTAGGGTTAGGGTTAGGGTTAGGGTCAGGGTTAGGGTTAAGTATGGTTTTGTTAAGAATTAGGGTCAGGGTTAGGGTCAGGATTAGGGTTAAGTATGGTTTTGTTAAGGGTTAGGGTCAGGGTTAGGGTTAGGGTTAGGGTTAGGGTCAGGGTTAGGGTCAGGATTAGGGTTAAGTATGGTTTGGTTAAGGGTTAGGGTCAGGGTTAGGGTTAGGGTTAGGGTTAGGGTCAGGGTTAGGGTTAAGTATGGTTTTGTTAAGGGTTAGGGTCAGGGTTAGGGTTAGGGTTAGGGTCAGGGTTAGGGTTAGGGTTAGGGTCAGGGTTAGGGTTAGGGTTAGGGTCAGGGTTAGGGTTAGGGTTAGTTAGGGTTTAGGGTTTGGGTTAGGGTTAAGTATGATTTGGTTAAGGGTTAGGGTCAGGGTTAGGGTTAGGGTTAGGGTCAGGGTTAGGGTTAGGGTTAGGGTCAGGGTTAGGGTTAGTAAAGTCATGGTTTGGGTAGTGTGAGGGGCCACCTAAAAATGTTGGAAAAAAACGCAAACGCGGTAAAAACGCACTAAAAACGCATACAAACGCATAAAAACGCTGCGTTTTTTTCATGCATGCTCATAAAAATGCTTGAAAAAAACGCAGCAGTTGTATGCTTATGTATGCGTTTTTTCAATGCGTTTTTTTGCGGGAAAAACGCGCTGCAAAAAAAAGCAAGTGTGAAACTAGCCTAAATCGTTGATAAAGATGTTGAACAATACAGGGCCCAGGACAGAGCCCTGTGATACCCCACTTGAGACATTCTTCCAACTGGATGTGCAGCCATTTACGACCACTCTTTGTGTCCGATCACTAAGCAAGTTATAAATCCACCTAACAGTTGCCTTGTCCATTCCATACTTAGTCATTTTTTCAATAAGGATTGTATGAGATACTTTGTCAAATGCTTTGCTGAAGTCAAGATATACTATATCTACAGCATTTCCCTGATCCACCCAATCAGTGATTCCGTCATAGAAGGAAATTAAGTTAGTCTGACATGGCTTATTAGTTAAAAACCCATGCTGACTCTGTTTAATCACTTCATTCTTATCCAGGTACTGACATACATGTTGTTTAATAATTTGTTCAAAGATCTTTCCTGGTATAGAAGTCAGACTCACCGGCCTATAGTTGCCTGGGTCCACCTTCCTCCCCTTTTTGAAGATAGGAACAACATTTGCTCTTCTCCAGTCTTCTGGGACTTCTCCTGATCTCCAAGAATTTTCAAAGATTATGGAGAGGGGTTCAAAAATTTCTTCTTCTATCTCCTTCAGTACTCTGGGGTGTAATTCATCTGGACCCGGAGACTTGAATTCATTTAGGTTAGCTAAGTGTTTCCTCACTATCTTTCTGTTTATAGATATTCTGGATTCTTCTATTCCCTTAATAGGACAGTGAAGAACAGTTGATGTTACATTTCCTTTCTAAGAGAAAACAGATGCAAAATAGGAATTTAAAAGTTCAGCCTTCTCAACATCCTGTCTTACCATTTCATCATTTTCATCCTGTAAAAATCCTATAGCATCTTTGACTTTTCTTTTACTTTTGACATATCCCCAAAATTCTTTATTATTGCTTTTGACATCTCTTGCAAGCCTCAATTCATTGTCAGCTTTAGATAATCTGATTTGTGCCCTGCAGGTTCTGCAGACAGCATTATAATCTTCTTTAGATATGCCTCCCTCTTTCCATTTTATAAACATTTTTTTCTTCCTTTTTAGCATGTGCTTAAGTTCTGTGTTCATCCATCCTGGTTTCCTTAAATGCTTCCTATTCTTCCCTCTTTTCGGAATTTTTAACAATTGTGCTTTGAGAATTTCATTTTTCAAGATTTCCCATCCTTCCTGGACATTTTTGTCCTTAAGGATATCCAGCAACTGGATCCCTCCAATTCTCTTTCTGAATCCCTTAAAATCTGCCTTTCTGAAATCTAACCTTGATGTCTGAGTCTTCACAGGTCTTCCTCCTCTAGTTATCCAAAATTCTAAAATAGCATGGTCGCTACCTCCTAGGGTCCCAGCCACTTTTACCTCCTCAACCATTTCCTCCCTGCTTTTTAGGATTAGATCCAAGGTAGCAGTTCCCCTTGTTTTCTCCCCTACCTTTTGGAAGATAAAGTTGTCAGCAAGAGAGGATAAGAATTTCGTTGACCTGTTAGTTTTGCCTGAGAGAGATTCCCAACAAATGTCAGGATAGTTGAAATCTCCCATGACCACTATGTCATATTTTTTAGAGAACTCGGCCATTTGATGCATAAAGAGTTCATCCATATCTTCAGCTTGCACAGGCGGCCTGTAGTAAATGCCTACAATGGTGTCCTTTCCATTGTTCTGTCCTTGTATTCTTACCCAAACAGTTTCCACAGGACTCCCAGTCTCTGAAGCTTCAATCTCTGTGCAGATATACGCGTTTCTAACATACAATGCAACACATCCTCCTCGTTTATCAAGTCTGTTTCTTGCCAATAAGTTGTATCCTTCTAGTCTTGTATTCCAATCATGTGTATTGTCCCACCAAGTTTCAGTGATTCCAATGACATCATATTTCTTTTCCTGTGTTAGTAGTTCCAATTCTCCTTGTTTGTTGCCCATGCTTTGTGCATTAGTATAGAAACATTTTAGTTTGTGATTGGTTTCTCTTTCTCCAATATTTTGATTAATTAGATTCTTTTGTCTTTGTTCTTCCTTTCCACTTCTAATAGCAGAGTTCTCAATAGCATTCGTCCGTTGTATGGCTTTTTCTGGTCTTTTGCTTCCCTTCCCATGTTGTTCTAGTTTAAAGCTCTCCTTACAAGTGTAGCAAGGCGACTTCCAAATACATGTTTTCTAGTCTTCGTAAGGTGCACCCCATCTCTAGCAAGTAGTCCATCGTATAGGTAATTCACTCCGTGATCCAGAAATCCAAATCGTTGCTGACGGCACCATTGACGTAGCCAGTTGTTCACCTGCAGAATCTTATTCCACCTCCTTGTTCCATGGCCATCCACTGGGAGGATGGAATAGAAGACCACCTGCTCTCCCTGTTCTTTCACTTTCTTGCCTAAGTTTTCAAAGTCTCTGCAGATGGTTTCCAGGTCGTTTCTTGCGGTGTCATTTGTCCCCACATGTAGTAGCAGGAATGGGTAGTCATCTGTAGGTCTGAAGAGTCCTGATATCCTGTCAGACACATCTTTATTTTTTGCACCTGGAAGACAGCACATTTCTCTTGAAGTTATATCCGGTCTGCAGATAGCGGCCTCTGTTCCTCTCAACAGGGAATCCCCCATGACCACCACTCTCCGTTTCTTCTTCACAACATTTTTCTTTATCCATCCAGGAGGACTCTGAAGGCGTACAAGGTTGCTGTTTGTGGGCAAAGTCTTATCCTGATGTATTTCTTCATCGTTTTCCTGCGTGAGAGCCTCGTACTGGTTCCTGAGAAGTAAGGGTGCTGACTGCCTCCCGATCCTTCTGCTTCTCTGGGTCACATGTTTCCATTCCTCTGTTTCTTCAGGTGCATTTTGAATTTCTTCTCTTTCTGTACAATGAAGAGATAATTCTGCTCTGTCTAAGAAAATAAGGAAATATATGACAAGATCGTTAGGCCTGATTTTGGTGACAGGGGCCTGTAGTTTAGGGGTCAGGAGAAAGTGGAAAGTTTTGAAGAGTTATTGTGGATTGATGGCTACTGATGTGATGAGGCTGGTGAAATAGACTTATTTAGCCAGATGGAAAGCAGAGTTACAAGCTTGGAAGCTTTGAAACTTATAGTGAATGAAATCTTCTGCTGAAAGTTATATTCTCCAGTGACACTTGGCACACCTTGAGCAGCATTGGAGAAAATGTGTTTGCAAAGGTTGTCATTGTTTGAATGTAACAGGTGCTGCTTCATTCAGGTCACTCTGCAATGTATTATAATAATGTATTATTCTCCCACGCATCCCCCCTACTCGGGAACTCTCTACCCCAACATATCAGACTCTCTCCTACCGTGGAAACGTTGAAAAGGAACCTGAAGATCTACCTCTTCTGACAAGCCTACAACCTGCAGTAACCATCAAACCGCTACACGACGAGCTCTCCCCTCATCTATTGTATCTTCACCAAGCCCTTGTAGATTGTGAGCCCTCGTGGCAAGACTCATCTCTCCTCCTGTACCAATCGTCACTTGTATTGTTTAAGATTATTGTACTTGTTTTTTATTATGTACACTCCATTTCACATGTAAAGCACCATGGAATAAATGGCGCTATAATAATAAATAATAATAATATGACAATGCTGAGTCTGAACATTAGAGGGAGGAAATTTGAGTTAAAGATGATTGTAGGTTGTTCATAAGCTTTTTCATAACATTTCTTGATCATTTTTTAATCCATTTTATGTTTATCAGTATGATAAGAAAGCTACATTTTCTTCTTGTTTTTTATTTTCTTTTTTATGGAGATCACCATATGGAATAAATATTGTGACAGCTTTATAGTTTGGTTCAATCCATAAGCAGCTATACCATTCATGAGCATTGTAATTTTTTGTTAATTTTGCTATTATTAAAAAATGTGTTTTCTCTAAAACGCAGCAACTAGAGTTGAGCGAAACGGGTCGGTCAAATTCATAAGTCGCCGACTTTCGCAAAAGTCGGGTTTCATGAAACGAAACCCGACCAAAGCGTGAGGTCGGCCATGAGGTCGGCGACCAGAGCGCCAAAGTCGCCCTTCCAGCGCCCTTTTGCAGCCAATGATGGAGGACGCACACTGTGGGCAACGCGATGACATGGGCAGCGGTCACCACCATCTTTGAGAAGGGCATGCAAGTGATTGGCTTGCTTTCTGTGGCGTCACAGGGGCTATAAAAGGGTGTGCACGCTGACCGCCATCTAACTTCTGCCGATCTTAGCATAGGGAGGGAGAGGTTGCTGCTGCTGATTCTGAATAAGGGAGAGCGTTAGGCAGGGAAGAAGAAAAAAAACTGCTTCTGCTGGTAGCGATTTTCACTGTACAGCACAACAGTTTGTGTGCAGTGACAGGGGAGGATATATTTGTGTGCATCAGCTCTGTTGCTTATTAGGCTGCCTTATAAGGCTCCCTGATAGCTGCATTGCTGTTTGCACACTGCTGTGCAAACTGCTTTTTTAAAAGCAAAAATACTTTTCTTCTTCTTTTCTGCACAGTTACCAAGCGTTCATTTTTCCACACTTTTGTGTGCAGCAGTCCTGCTTATTAGGTTGCCTGCTGCCATACTTGGACTGAGAGCCTATTTCAGCCTGTTAAATTGAGGTGTAATCTATAGTGGGCCTGAGATAATTGTTCAGCCTCCAAAAATCTCTAGGGAGATTCAAATTCTCCCCAATACTATATACACCATGCACCTTGTCATACACCAGCCTATTTCAGCCTGCTAAATTGAGGTGTAATCTATAGTGGGCCTGAGATAATTGTTCAGCCTCCTAAAATCTCTAGGGAGATTAAAATTCTCCCCAATACTATATACACCTTGTACC
The DNA here is from genome assembly GCF_039654945.1 of Dendrobates tinctorius. Classification (NCBI taxonomy): domain Eukaryota; kingdom Metazoa; phylum Chordata; class Amphibia; order Anura; family Dendrobatidae; genus Dendrobates; species Dendrobates tinctorius. The sequence goes on from NW_027361802.1 coordinate 15,352,932, forward strand.
TTGTCATACACCAGCCTATTTCAGCCTGTTAAATTGAGGTGTAATCTATAGTGGGCCTGAGATAATTGTTCAGCCTCCTAAAATCTCTAGGGAGATTCAAATTCTCCCCAATACTATATACAACTTGTACCTTGTCATACACCAGCCTATTTCAGCCTGTTAAATTGAGGTGTAATCTATAGTGGGCCTGAGATAATTGTTCAGCCTCCAAAAATCTCTAGGGAGATTCAAATTCTCCCCAATACTATATACACCTTGTACCTTGTCATACACCAGCCTATTTCAGCCTGTTAAATTGAGGTGTAATCTATAGTGGGCCTGAGATAATTGTTCAGCCTCCTAAAATCTCTAGGGAGATTCAAATTCTCCCCAATACTATATACACCTTGCACCTTGTCATACACCAGCCTATTTCAGCCTGCTAAATTGAGGTGTAATCTATAGTGGGCCTGAGATAATTGTTCAGCCTCCTAAAATCTCTAGGGAGATTCAAATTCTCCCCAATACTATATGCACCTTGTACCTTGTCATACACCAGCCTATTTCAGCCTGTTAAATTGAGGTGTAATCTATAGTGGGCCTGAGATAATTGTTCAGCCTCCAAAAATCTCTAGGGAGATTCAAATTCTCCCCAATACTATGTACACCATGCACCTTGTCATACACCAGCCTATTTCAGCCTGCTAAATTGAGGTGTAATCTATAGTGGGCCTGAGATAATTGTTCAGCCTCCTAAAATCTCTAGGGAGATTAAAATTCTCCCCAATACTATATACACCTTGTACCTTGTCATACACCAGCCTATTTCAGCCTGTTAAATTGAGGTGTAATCTATAGTGGGCCTGAGATAAGTGTTCAGCCTCCTAAAATCTCTAGGGAGATTCAAATTCTCCCCAATACTATATACACCTTGCACCTTGTCATACACCAGCCTATTTCAGCCTGCTAAATTGAGGTGTAATCTATAGTGGGCCTGAGATAATTGTTCAGCCTCCTAAAATCTCTAGGGAGATTCAAATTCTCCCCAATACTATATACACCTTGTACCTTGTCATACACCAGCCAATTTCAGCCTGTTAAATTGAGGTGTAATCTATAGTGGGCCTGAGATAATTGTTCAGCCTCCAAAAATCTCTAGGGAGATTCAAATTCTCCCCAATACTATATACACCTTGTACCTTGTCATACACCAGCCAATTTCAGCCTGTTAAATTGAGGTGTAATCTATAGTGGGCCTGAGATAATTGTTCAGCCTCCTAAAATCTCTAGGAGATTCAAATTCTCCCCAATACTATATACACCTTGTACCTTGTCATACACCAGCCTATTTCAGCCTGCTAAATTGAGGTGTAATCTATAGTGGGCCTGAGATAATTGTTCAGCCTCCTAAAATCTCTAGGGAGATTAAAATTCTCCCCAATACTATATACACCTTGTACCTTGTTTTACAGGACCATATAGCTGGTGGAATTTTGGGTACATTTTCCTAAAAATGAGGAAGTATGGTGGAAGAGACCGTGGACGTGGGCGGGGGTTGCCAGCTGGTACTGATGGTGGTGGTGGTGGTGCATCTGCTGGTAGTGGCAAAAGCACAATAGCACCTAAGGCAGGAGGTGTTGAGCCTGCGTCATTGGCTCAACACCTCCTGGCTCCACAAGGCCTCGAAGGCTCCCTTTTCTGGGAGTAGGTAAACCATTTTTAAAGCCGGAGCTTCAGGAACAAGTTTTGGCTTACATTGCTGACACAGCCTCCAGCTTTATCGCCTCCTCTTCTGAACTTTCAAAAAATAAAAGCACTGAGTCATCAGTGGAGGCTCCTGGTCAGGAGCAACATCTTTCCTTGTGTCCTTCACCCCTACCAAAAGAGAAGGATGCAGCAGGCCACACTACAGATTACTCCATGGAGCTCTTTTCACATACCATGCCTGGGTTAGCAAGACAAATTGTGAATTCCCCAGTCCAAGATGAATCTGACATGGAGTGCACTGATGCACAGCCACTGCTAGATTTTTCTGCTGATACATTCACTCAGAGCACTACATTGTCCTCGCAGTGTACTGAGCCAGAATCTGACCCTGTTGAAACTCAGGTGCCCCTTCTCGCATACTATTATATACCACCTTACATGGTGACATAGAGAAAGGTGCACATGAAATTGAACAGGAGATGACGGATGACCCAGTTGTTGATCCAGATTGGCATCCATTGGGGGAAGAGGGTGGCGCTGCCAATAGCTCAGAAGAGGAGGAGGAGGATCCGCAGCAGGCATCGACATCGCAACAGCTGTTATCTGGCAGGCCCGTAGCAGTCCAAATACAGCTTACAAAAACCAAATGAGTTGCAGGACAGCTTGGCCAGATGGTCAAATTAGCACAGTGTGCAAGGCCTCAAAATGTCTTCCATAGTAGGAAGAGTGCAGTGTGGCACTTTTTTGAACAAAATCCTAATGATCAGTCAAAGGTGATCTGTAAGAAGTGCGCAAAGTCCTTTATCCAAGGGAAAAATCTGAGACATTTGAATACCAGTTGCATGCTTAGACATTTAACCACCATGCACTTGCAAGCGTGGACGGACGACCAAACCTCACGTACCACATGATTACCTGCTCCGAATGAAGGTAGTCAGCGACGCTACATCGCTTCCCCCACTGTAAGCCCACCGGTTAGCACACCACCAGCAGCAAATGTTGAGGTGTCGTTGCAAGGCCAAAGCAGTCAGGGAATCACAATGCTATTGCTACGAAAGACTGAATCTAGGCCATCAGCAAGACTACCAACACCATCACCATCACCAACCCTCTCTCAATCCGCCATGTCCACCGCTAGTTCCACCATATGCAGCTCTCAAGTCCAGCTCACCCTACCAGAGACTCTGAGTAGGACAAGAAAGTACTCATCCTCTCATCCGCCTACACTGTTTAAACGCCCACATTGCCAAACTAATCTCGTTAGAGATGATGCCCTACTGGTTGGTTGAAAGCGAAGCTTTCCACAAGCTCATGGCCTACGCAGTACCACGCTATGACCTACCCAATCGGCACTTCTTTTCTCCAAAAGCCATCCCAGCCCTCCACCTGCATGTGAAAGACCGCATTGTCCATGCACTCAAGCAATCAGTGAGTGGAAATGTGCACCTCACAACAGATGCATGGGCCAGTACCGTTACGTGTCCATAACTGCGCACTGGGTTAATGTGGTGGATGCAGGGTCCACAGGGGACAGCGGCGGTGGGACAGTGCTGCCTAGCCCATGGTATAGGAAACAGCTGGCTGTAGGCGTTCGACCCTCCTCCTCCTACTCCTCCAGAAGCGAAAGCTCGTCCACAAAGTGCAGTTGCACGAGCACTCCATCCACAGCTGCCAGTGTTGCACACTTGGTGTCCCAGTATCGAACAGCTAGTGGTTAGCGTCAGCAGGCTGTGCTGCAGATGATGTGTTTGGGAGACAACAGACACACTGCGGAGGTACTGGCCGACTACTTGCAACGAAAAACTGAGTCATGGCTGGGGAGTCTACATCTTTAGGCAGGCAAGGTAGTTAGTGATAACGGCCGGAATTTTGTGGCAGCCATAGCCCTTTCAAAACTCAGACACATACCTTGCCTGGCTCACACCTTGAACCTGGTGGTGCAGTGCTTCCTCAATAATTATCCAGAGTTAACAGCCCTGCTCCTTAAGGTGTGAAGACTGTGCTCGCACATCCGCCGGTCGCCTGTACACTCCAGTCGTATGCAGAAGCTGCAGCGATTGCGCCACCTTCCCAAGCCCCGCCTAATTATCGACGTCGCAACAAGGTGGAACTCCACCCTGCACATGGTTGAGAGGCTGTGCGAACAGAGGCAGGCTGTAATGCATTTGTAGGAGGATACACGGGCAGGCAGCTTGAGGGCAGACATGGAGTTGTCGGGTGTGCAGTAGTCAAAGCTGAAAGACCTCTGTAAAGTCCTTCAGTGTTTTGAGGAATGCACACGGCTGGTAAGCGCAGACGACGCCATCATAAGCATGAGCATCCCACTTATGCGTCTGCTCATGCAAACTTTGATGCACATTAAGGAGCAGGCGTCTGCAGTCGAGGAGGAAGAGGAAGAGGAGGAGGGAAGCCTTGATGACAGTCAGCCATTGTCTGCTCAGGGAACTCTCCAGGACGAGGTGGAGGAAGAAGAGGAAGAGGAGGAGGATGATGGGGATGATTATTTAGGGGAGGAGGATGCTTCTCAGGGGGCAAGAGAAAATGTTGGCGTGGCAAGGTCATGTACAAGGTTTGTGCGTGACTGGAGGGATGTGGATTTGCCAGAAAGTGCTCCTCCACCCAGCACTCGCAGTGCATCATTGACACCTGAAACATTAGGACACATGTCTGATTATGCCAAAAAGGGACCCCCGCATTGCCAAAATGATGAACAATGATGACTACTGGTTGGCCAGCATCCTGGATCCACGCTATAAAGGCAAATTCCAAAACATCATGCCACAGGAGAACCTAGAGCTAATATTGGCTAACAAACAAGCAGCTCTGGTAAACTGTTTGTTTGAGGCATTCCCAGCACACAGCAGCGGTGAAGGTTCTCCCACGAACCGTAGGGGGCAACATGGAAGAGGTGTTCGTGGTGCACACATCTGAAGTGGCGTTGGAGACAGGGGTTTCATGACCATGTTGTGGACTGATTTTTCAAGTACCGCTCACATGACTGGTAATACTGCATCGATTGAAAGTGACAGGAGACAGCAGTTGTCTTTGTCAACTATGGTTACAAACTACTTCTCCTCCCATATCGATGTTCTCCCTCACAGGTCATTCCCCTTTGACTATTGGGCCTGTAAACTGGACACCTGGCCTGAATTGGCACAATATGCCTTATAGGAGCTCGCTTGCCCTGCTGCTAGTGTGCTATCCGAAAGAGTCTTCAGTGCTGCTGGATCAATCCTGACAGAAAAAAGGACCCATTTATCGACCCAAAATGTTGATTATCTAACCTTCATTAAAATGAACCATGCATGGGTTTCAAAGGATTTTGTCCCACCTTCCCCTGATGACACATAGGTTGCCAGAAAAATGGCTCGCTTTTGTCCTCCTCTTCCTCGGACTTCTCCAATTCCTCCATTTGCAGCTGCTGAATGTCCAACATCAACATATGCCATTTTTTCAACCTCCCTTACTGGGCTGCCTCCCCCCCAGGTCCGGGATCACCAACTGGCGCAATCACCTGTGCAAGTGCCTTGCCCTGAACAGGTGGGTGGGCCCACTCTTGGGCGACGACACTGGCACAGGGTCCCTCATAGTACCATCAAGTGTCTCTGACGGTGGGGGTGCACACCCACCGTCAGACATACCGGCGTACTATAAGGGGCCCTGTGCCAGCACCGCCGCCCACGAGTGGGCCCCCCCTGCTTGCTCGGGGCCCCAGCACTTGCAATACTTACCTCTCCCTGCTCCACTGCTGTGTAGTCTGGGCTGTTAAATCCTTCACTTGGACTGCCACTAAAAATTTGGTGAACTGATAGATGATGGTTAAGACATAGCTATGCCCTGTCCTGCTGGGCTCTATCTTCAGATGATCAATGGCTTCCATTTGTTATGGACGTCGACTCACAATGAGATGCAGTGGTGGTTTATCATCAGCTTTCACAGTTTTCCTACTCACAGACGTGTGACGCTCCTGCCCACATTTTTAAATGTGTCCTCTCATGCCAATCCAATAGAATCGCCTACGGCCTGTGGCTTCTGTCTTTTTCACTCCAAAGTTACCTGACAGATCATGATAGGCAGTGAGGACCATGTCTACATCTCTCCCTGTGATCACAATTTGATGGAGATGAGTAACGGTGATGGGATCCACGGTACTGCGATACAGCAAACCTTTCTTCACAAAGAACTGTTTTCGCTGTCTCCGCAGACAAAGTAATTGAGGGTCCGCATCGCCTCTGACAATTCTGCCAGGAGTTTTTCCCATGATTAGTAATTCCAAAATTTCTGCAATCACTCGACTTTCCGTCTGTACTTGTATCCATCTCATTTCCTCTTGCGGAGAGTCTGGACTGTCTTACTGAGACTGAAATATATATGAAGATTTAAAAATACCCCAAGAGTGTATACTGGTGTACGCTTCAAATACATTACCCTTTTTCTACTTTTTAGATTCTTGTCTAATCCATACTGAGGCTGTGAGTGTCTTTGTCAGACTCTGGAAATATACACAGAGATTTTTAATGTTTAAACTATGCTATATATACCTGTTATCCGGTGATACTGTACCCTTTCTCAACTTTCTACAATCTTGTTGAATCCATACTGGGCCTGAGACCATCTGAGTCTGCCTCCTGATTAGAGGTGAGCGGTGTTTGAGTCGAACTGTTCGCCAAGTTCAAATTCGAGCTGTTTTGGGCGGTGTTCGAGTCGTTCGTCGAACTCGAACACTTTGCTTAAAATTCGGCTGTTCGAGGTTCCGTTTGAGAATGGTTCGTTCACCAAAAGCGTAACTTTATTTTCACATTATTAATGGTTTTCAATGTTAATAGACAGTTTCATGGCATAGTAGCGGTGTCTGGTAGCCAGCGGTGTAGTACACCTGTCAAGGAGCTACACCGTGTGTTTCTAATAATTTTTTACTGCATCTTGTCCAGAAAAACCTTTTGAGCCTTGTAGCACTGTCTGCTACTCAGCAGAGGAGCCCACCCGTGAACCTAGCTATGCCGCCTATTTATGAAAGAACCAGTTTCTGACTGCATTTAGCCCAGTTAATACTTTGTGCCTAGTAACTGTGCTGTTACTCAGCAGAGGAGCCCACCCGTGAACCAAGCTGTGCTGCCTGTTTATGTAAGAACCATTTTTTAACTCCATTTAGCCCAGTGAATACTTTGGGCCTAGTGCCTGTGTCTACTGCTCAGCAGAGGAGCCCACCAGTGAACCTAGCTATGCCGCCTGTTTATGTATGCACTTTCTGCTACTCAGCAGAGTTGCCCACCCATGAACCAAGCTATGCCGCCTGTTTCCATATATCTGATGTTATTTTGGGTACATTTTCTCCAAAATTTGGAAGTATGGTGAAAGAGGCCGTGAATGTGGACGTGGGGGGGGCAGCTGGTACTGATAGTGGTGGTGCATCTGCTGGTAGCGGCAAAAGCACAATAGCAGCTAAGGCAGGAGGTGTTGAGCCTGTGTCATGGTCTGGCTCCGGAACGCCGGGAAGGCTACCTTTTCTGGGAGTAGATTATCCGCTTTTAAAGCCGGAGCATCAGGAACTGGTTTTGGCTTACATTGCCGAAACAGACTCCAGCTAATATGTCTTCCTCTTCTGAAGTTTCAAAAAATGAAAGCACTGAGTCATCAAGTCCTGGCTCCTGGTCAGGAAGAACCCCTTTCCTTTTGTCCTTCACCCCCACCAAAAGTGAATGATGCAGCAGGCCACACTTCACATTAGTCCATGTAGCTCTTTCTCACCTACCATACCTGGGTTATCAAGTCAAATCGTTAATTCCCCAGTCCAAGATGAATCTGACATGGAGTGTGGGTCGCCAGCCAGGGCAGTGGGGTTAATCGGTACTGGGCCGGTGTCTCAGAGGGATGTGTCACGGTGGTGGTGACCCAGTCCGTGGCCCTGGGCGTCCATGCAAAGGAGTGAATAACGTTTATAGGTGAATGATACGTGACGCCACCTGTGGTTTCTGATCAGATTGACCAGCACTGCAGTGTCGCTTCTCTGGGACAGATGTTGTGGTGCAGCTAAGATGTAGAAGCCCTGTACAGGTAGGGCCATAGTCGCAGGGCAGATGAAAGAGTTGGTAGATGGTGTGCAGTGCAGGATGTAGCAGAGTCGTGCGACAGGCACAGGAGAAAGATGACAGACTCAGTCGTGCAGTTCCTTTACCTGTACTTGTTAAGTGCTGTCCAGGACCCAGAGTACAGATGGAGAAGGAGTTGGTCAGCCTGGAAGCAAATTAGGAATTCTCTCTCTGCAGATAGGTAGTGTGGCCTACGTTCTAGCACTTATCTGAGGTACTCGCAGTACTGAGTTCACTGAAGTTCTCCCTGTTGACTCTCTTTAGGAACTTTCTCGTATGGCAGGCAGCCGTAGACTTTTCCTTCTGGCTGCTGGGGCCTCCGAGCCTTAGTTGGGAACAGAGCATTTACAGCTGCTACTTCCTCCGGTTTCTGCTGCAGGACCATCAGTGTCCCTACAAACTCGGAGACCGGAATCCGGAAAATGCGCTCCAGCTAGGAGTGAGCCTTAACTCTGCTCATCCTCCAGCTTCTCTTCTCACGCCCACACAATTCCCCTTCCCTTCACAGACTGCCCTAACTTCCCTCCTCCCGACCACAGAGAGCAGCTCCTCAGCAGTCAGGTTCAGAGCTCTCCCTGCTGGCCTGGAGTGGGAACTGTGTTGTGTGTTGGTTTAACTGCTAGAGAGATCCTTCGTTGCTCCCAAGCATGGCATCACACTCCCTAGGAGGAAGGTAATGCCACTGTGGCGACCGTACTCCTGGGGGCGCCACAAGTGCACTGATGCCCAGCCACTGCTAGATGATTCTGCTGGTACATTGACCCAGACCACTACATTCCCCTCGCACTCTACACAGCCAGAATCTGACCCTGATGAAACTCAGGTTCCCCTTCCTGCATACTATACCACCTTACACGGTGACAAAGAGGAAGGTGCAGATGAAAGTGCAGGTTCCTTGAGCAGGTGGGGGGGCATACTGATGGGTGATAACACTGGCACAGGGCCCCTCATAGTATGCAAAAGTGTCTCTGCCGGTGGGAGGGAGGGGGAGGGCCCACCCACCGTCAGACACACCATCGTACTATGAGGGGCCCTGTGCCATTGCCATCGCCAACGAGTGGACCCCCCTGCTTGCTCAGGATCATAGCACTTGCAAAGTTAAAATACTTACCTCTCCCTGCTCCACCGCCGTGACATCTTCCACATTTCCTGACAGTGACATTCTGGTCAGAGAGCGCAATGAGATCACGTCTGTACGCCCTCTGCCTAAACAGTCCAAGTGCAGAGAGATGGAAGATGGGGACGACGAGGAGTCCAGAGTACAGGGATTCACTAGCGAGGAGACTTATTTAATTGTTTTAAAGGTTGGATGCAATTTTTGGGGCGCACTATACTCTGGAGAATGATATATGGGGCCTACCATACACTGGAGCATTCCAAAGGTGGACATCAGACACTGGAGCAGCATTTACAGGGCCCATTATACACTGGAGCAATAGAAATGGGACCCATTATATATGGAGCATTATTTGGGCACATAAGACACTGGAGCATCATCCATGGGACCCATCATATACTGGAGCATTGTAAATGGGGCAGATTATATATGGAGCATTATTTGGACCAATCGTACACTAGAGCATCATCCGTGAGGCCCATCATATGCTGGAGCTTTCGAAATGGGGGACATCAGACACTGGAGCAGCATTTACAGGGTCCATTATACACTGGAGCATTTGAATTGGGGCCCATCATATATGGAGCATTATTTGGGCCCGTAAGACAGTGGAGCTTCATCCATGGGGACCAACATATACTGTAGCATTATGTGGAGCTCATCATATACTGTATCGAACATTATATGGGACCAATGATTCTGTATGGAGAAATATATGGGCCTCATTACTCTGTATGGCGCAATATGCGGTGGCCATAATACTGTATTGAGTAATATAATGTCCGTTTTTGGAGCTATTGGAGAATTTAAAATGGATATCAGTCATGAGATGTAAGAAGTGAAGTATCTTTCATTGTACTGTACCGCTTATTTCTCTGCCGTATCAGAGGATCATGAATTGTGGCATGTGTTAAAGGAGCCCAGTGACACTCTTTGGCCAGCCCTACCCCCCCCACAACTTTAGCTAAATAACCCCCAGTTTTCAATGCCTAACTATTATTATAAAGTAAATTAAGGTTGACATACTTAAGTAATAACAATTGATGTTTTTGGCATTAAAATGGGCACTGTAGGTGTGTTTCCTGTCCTCCACTCCCTCCCGACCTTGGTTCCTCATTGACTTGCATTGGGTTTCATGTTTCAGTCGGCCTTCGACTTTTCACGATAATCGGCCGATTGCGTTCGACTCGACTTTTGCGAAAGTCGGGTGGTCTGAACCCGACTCGACCCGAAAAAAGGGAAAGTCGCTCATCTCTAGCAGCAACGTTTCACAGAAAAGCATACCTGACGGAGATCATACAAGCAATGCCTGATATGTGCTACCCGTGGATTGTACAGCATGTACAGTGTTGGCCAAAAGTATTGACACCCCTGCAATTCTGTCAGATAATACTCAGTTTCTTCCTGAAAATGATTGCAAACACAAATTCTTTGTTAATATTATCTTCATTTAATTTGTCTTAAATGAAAAAACACAAAAAGAATTGTCCTAAAGCCAAATTGGATATAACTCCACACCAAACATAAGAAAGAGGGTGGACAAAAGTATTGCCACTGTTCGAAAAATCATTTGATGCTTCTCTAATTTGTGTAATTAACAGCACCTGTAACTTACCTGTGGCACCTAACAGGTGTTGGCAATAACTAAATCACACTTGCAGCCAGTTGACATGGATTAAAGTTGACTCAACCTCTGTCCTGTGTCCTTGTGTGTACCACTTTGAGCATGGAGAAAAGAAAGAAGACCAAAGAACTGTCTGAGGACTTGAGAAACCAAATTGTGAGGAAGCATGAGCAATCTCAAGGCTACAAGTCCATCTCCAAAGACCTGAATGTTCCTGTGTCCACCGTGCGCAGTGTCATCAAGAAGTTTAAAGCCCATGGCACTGAGGCTAACCTCCCTAGATGTGGACGGAAAAGAAAAATTGACAAGAGATTTCAGCGCAAGATTGTGCGGATGTTGGATAAAGAACCTCGACTAACATCCAAACAAGTTCAAGCTGCCCTGCAGTCCGAGGGTACAACAGTGTCAACCCGTACTATCCGTCGGCATCTGAATGAAAAGGGACTGTATGGTAGGAGACCCAGGAAGACCCCACTTCTTACCCCGAGACATAAAAAAGCCAGGCTGGAGTTTGCCAAAACTTACCTGAAAAAGCCTAAAACATTTTAGAAGAATGTTCTCTGGTCAGATGAGACAAAAGTAGAGCTTTTTGGGCAAAGGCATCAACATAGAGTTTACAGGAGAAAAAAAGAAGCATTCAAAGAAAAGAACATGGTCCCTACAGTGAAACATGGCGGAGGTTCCCTGATGTTTTGGGGTTGCTTTGCTGCCTCTGGCACTGGACTGCTTGACCGTGTGCATGGCATTATGAAGTCTGAAGACTACCAACAAATTTTGCAGCATAATGTAGGGCCCAGTGTGAGAAAGCTGGGTCTCCCTCAGAGGTCATGTGTCTTCCAGCAGGACAATGACCCAAAACACACTTCAAAAAGCACTAGAAAATGGTTTTAGAGAAAGCACTGGAGACTTCTAAGGTGGCCAGCAATGAGTCCAGACCTGAATCCCATAGAACACCTGTGGAGAGATCTAAAAAAGGCAGTTTGGAGAAGGCACCCTTCAAATATCAGGGACCTGGAGCAGTTTGCCAAAGAAGAATGGTCTAAAATTCCAGCAGAGCATTGTAAGAAACTCATTGATGGTTACCGGAAGCGGTTGGTCGCAGTTATTTTGGCTAAAGGTTGTGCAACCAAGTATTAGGCTGAGGGTGTCAATACTTTTGTCTGGCCCATTTTTGGAGTTTTGTGTGAAATGATAAATGTATTGCTTTTTGCTTCATTCTCTTTTGTGTTTTTTCATTTAAGACAAATTAAATGAAGATAATAATACCAAAGAATTTGTGTTTGCAATCATTTTCATGAAGAAACTGAGTATTATCTGACAGAATTGCAGGGGTGTCAATACTTTTGGCCAACACTGTATAAGCTGTGAAGTTCACTTTAATATTAAGCAGGAAAGCTTTCCTAAAAGATTATATGACCATTCAGACATTAATTTTCAAAGTACACCAGCCTCTTAAGGTCTGAAATATCTATTTAATCATGTTTGCAGTTAATATTATGAAATTTGGTGACAGATATGCTTTAATATCTTTTTCAATAAAATGAGTTTAATAGTTTGTATGATGACATTTGCTATAATTAAGGGAATATATTATGGTGCACAAATAATGCTTAACAACAAGAAAATATGCTATTTGTTACATTTGCAGGATAGCAGTGCTTTTAACAGATATTCGAGACCTTTGTCTTAAAAATTCTTTTTTGCATTACTAAAATTCAGTTTAATGACAAATAAATGTTAGGTGTCCATCTCCAAGTCTTTTCTATGGGGCTTCATAAATTACAATTAACAAAGGACGCACCTTGACTATGATGGCTGAATGCAGTGATAGAAAGAGAGAAAAAATCAGCTCATCCTTAGAAGGAACTTGGATTGGGTTCCATCAGCAAAGCCGTGGATTTAGTCTCTGCCAAACGTGGAGACAAGTAGTGTAAAATGTAGGAATCCAGCTTGATGCAGAAAACTATATGAAGTCTCTATTCAGTCATTTTAAAATAATTAGTTGCGTTGTAATTAGTGATGACGAGCGAGCAGGCTCGGTAATGCTCGTTACTTGCTCAAGTATCGCTGTACTTGTGGTACTCGTAGAGCACCAAGCATTTCCGGGATTATTTGGAGGGAGCTCGGGTATACACTCTGCAAGTTTGGCGCTCTTTAGAGCACCACTCAACATGCAGGGTTTGTCTGCCACATACTGTAATTCTGCAACCATCTTTGTTGTGGTATTACAGTGATTGGCTGGCCGCACAGCGTTATCAGGTCTATAAGAGACCTGCCACAGCCCTGCTCGTCGCATTCAGCTCTGGATTCAGAAAGTGTAGGGAGAGCTGCTGCTGAGATGGGGTCAGATTTTTCCCCTATGGTTAGTGTAAAAAAGTAACCATTACTGACTACCACATTTTTTGTTCTTGATTATTTTTAGTGTTTCTTAAAGCCAGAAAGTTGCCATTTGAAATTACTTTAGCTTTGTGCCATGTCTGTGAACTGCTTTTTTTTATAAAATTAATCAACTTAACGAACATCCTCCAAGACCGGTGATTAGATAATTTTTGCCAGGGATTGTATGTACCATCCTACAAAACTTTGAGGAGTGAGCAGCGATGACGCCATAACTAGTGTCAGCATCCCACTTCTCTGTCTTCTGAAAAGCTCTCTGCTCACAATCAAAGAGTTGGCAATGCAGGCTAAGCACGATGAGATGGAGCAAGGAAGCATGCAGGGTGATTACACACAGCCCAGCCTCATGTCATCCCAACGTGGATAGGTTGACAATGAAGAAGAGGAGGAGGAGGAAGAACAGGAGCTACTTTCATGCACTATAAATGGTACTGCAAGCACAACTGTCATACTGTGTGTTCAGAGTGGATGGCCTGAGGACAAGGCGGAGGAGGAGGAGAGCATGGTCAGTGATCCTCTTGGTGAGGAAGTCTTGTCTGTTAGCAGTCTGCCACGCTTTACTGACTTTATGTTGTGATGCCTTTTCCGTGATCCTCGTATTGTAAAAATTTTGGCTAACAGTCATTACTGGTTGGTGACACTTCTAGACTCACACTACAAGTAGAGCTTTCAATTTCTTCTTCCAGAGGCACATTGGTGTACTAAAATGTTGCTGTACCAGAAGGCCCTTGTTGCGGAATTGGGTCGCCCTCACGTCCGTGGCCCTGGGCGCCCAATATCAATGGTGGTTTATGATGTAGTTTATATGGATTGTAGTTCGTCACGCCACCTGTGGTATTCGGCAAATATGATGTTAGGCCGACGATGCATGCAGATCCGCTAGGACTGATGGTGTGTGCAGCTTAGATGGTAAAGCTCCCCACAGGTGGAGCTGTAGTCCCAGGGCAGTGTAGGTGAAGCAATGGCCGGGAGGCGCAGATGGTGTAGGTGCAGGTACCCCGGTGTAGCGGTGCTGGCATAACTGGAGGACGCCAGAGTGTGCGGTTCCAAAGCTTTACTCACTGTTTGCAGTTCACACAAATGCCTGCCTCCGCACCGTGTTCTCCAGGTCAGGGCTCAAGCCAACCTCCAGGCAAGATGGGATTCTCCCTTCCAACACTCCGCCACCATATACCTTCCTGAACGACTCCTCCAATGCGCCTTTAGGTGTGAAGCACTCCAGTACTTAGTTACCCTGGAATGCCTCTCTCTAGGTGTTCCTAGTCTCTACTTGTATGACAGACAGCTGTAGCCTGACCAGGGACCTCTGTATCCAGAGTCCCGGCTCACTATCCAAGTGCTGTTGTGTCCCAAGTCTATGATGGGAGTAAGGCGTTAGCGGCTCACTACTCCACCATTGTCTGTTGCTGGATATGAAAGATCCGATCAACCTCAGGGACCGGGCCCCGGCCTTTGCTCTGAGAACCTATAGGCAGGGTTCCTATCCAACCCACTCCTCCTCTCTGTTCTCTTCTCCTTCATTCCGATCTGTTCTGCCTTTCTATGGAAGCTATAGTTTCAGGTCTGAGTCTCTTCTCCTTACTTTCCTTTCCGTGCCAGCTGACCCCGGTCACTGGGGCAGCTGCAGCACTCCTTCCTCCATCCCTTCTTCTAGGGATCCTCACTCCTCACTGAGTGACTTTCCTTCCTACTCCGCCTGCCCTCTCTGCAGACTCTCTCCTCTGAACTCACCCCAGACTGACCCTTAAATCCTATCCTCCCCCTTCTTTTATACTAACTCCACCCACCTCCCAACACCTCCCGTGTTACGAAGCAGGGTTCCACGAAGGGTGCTCTGCTACCCCCAGCCTGAAGCTGCTATGTGGCCCTACTGAACATCCTGTGTGTGGGATGCAGGTGTTGGAGTGTGGCAAGGAGTTCCCGTCTTACCTGAATGGTGGGGCACCACACCTTAGGAGAAGGTGCAGTACCTCTGTGGCGACTGAAGCCTCAGGGGCGCCACAGAATTATTAAAAGAATTCCCAACCTGAAAATGCTGGCAACAGAGGTTACAGTTCGTTGGACAACCAAGGAGTACAGGCGAGAGAGACACAACTCCAATCCAGTAAAGGCAGGGGAAAACTGGCAAAGTTTTGGGAGAGTGTCATGATTGTGGACGGGATCTCCTTTCCCGTCCTTGCAGGATTAATTTTGTGTGGCTTCCCTTTGATTCTGGGAGTGCTATAAGTAACCATTCCTCCCAGGGGTTCTTTGTCAGTGATACATTCATTCCTGGCTGAGTAGCTGACCCCTGGTGTGCTTGCATACTGCTTTGTCTGTTTCTGCCTTCAAGTGTTTTACCTGATCCGTCCTCCCTTTCTGAGTATTGCCTTTTGATTCTGAGCTGATTGTCTGTTTCTGGTTCTGACCCCTCCTTTATATTCTGACCTTCCTCCTGTCTGACCCATTGGTACTTTTCTGATATCTTCGGTTTCCTGACTTCTGGCTACGTCCTGACAACTCTTTGTGTTTCATCCTTTGGCACTACTCCAACCTCCTGGCTTGACTTCGGCACATCCTGACTACTCTCTGACTTCGCTGGTCACCGTCGCTACTCGGTGTCTGGCCCTGGCCACTCCCCCAGTGGTCACGTGCTTCAGGTCCTTCACACCGACAGGTACGCTCACTGCCTCTCTCCCCACACACTTTAGGACCTTCTGGTTTCCCTGGAACATTTGTGCAGACTTCTGTTTAAAGTCTGCAACAGTGTTCATTATAGAGAGTTTTCTCAGACCCTCCCATCGCAGTGGCCCTGAGGCACGGGGTACTCTCTCACAAGGAGTGCAAAGTTTTGGAAGATGCTGAGGGAGTACCTTGCTGACAGTACCAACATCCTCCAAGATTCTTCTGTGCCTTCTAATTATTGGGTCTCAAAGCTGGATACCTGGCATGAACTTTCTCTCTACACCTTGGAGGTCCTGGCCTGTCCTGCCGCTATCATTTTGTCAAAGTTAGAGATGAGCGACTTTTCCTTTTTTCAAGTCGAGTCGGGTTTCATGAAACACAACTTTCTAAAAAGTCGGGTCGAACGAAATCGGCCGACGATAGGGAAATGTTGGGGTCCGACTGAAACACGAAACCCAATGCACGTCAATGGAGAAGCAAAGTCGGCAGGGAGTGGAGGACGGTAAACACACCTACAGAGCTCATTTCAATGTCATCTACATAAATTCTTATTACTTAAGCTTGACAACCTTAATTTACTTTATAATAATAGTTACGCATTGAAAACTGGGGGTTATTTGGCTAAAGTTGTGGGGGGGTAGGGCTGGCGCTAGGTTTTCGTGTGCCCTGGGCCAGAGAGTGTCAGTGCGCCCTTTTAACACATATCACAATTCATAATGCTCCGATACGGCACAGAAATATAGGTATAGTACAATGAAAAATACTTCACTGCTTACATGACATGACTGATATCTATTTTAAATTCTACAATAGCTCAAAAAATGGACAGTATTATGGCCACCAGCTTGTGCGCCATACAGAATAATGAGCCCCATATATTTCTCCATACCGAATAATTGGTCCCATATAATGTTTCATACAGTATGTGATGAGCTCCACATAATGCTACAGTATATGTTGGTCCCCATGGACGATGCTCCAGTGTGTTATGGGCCCAAATAATGCTCCATATATAATGGGCCCCATTTCTAATGCTCCAGTGTATAATGGGCCCCGTAAATGCTGCTCCAGTGTCTGATGTCCCGCATTTGGAATGCTCCAGTGTATGATGGGCCAAATGGATGATGCTCCAGTGTATGGTGGGCCCCATATATCATTCTCCAGTGTATATTGCTCCCCAAAAAATGCTCCCAACATTTCAAAAAATTAAATACCTCTCCTCGCTGGGCACTGCTCTACTCTGGACTCCTCAGCATTGCCATTTTAAAACTCTCTGCATTTGTACTGTTTCAGTAGAGGGCATACAGACGTGATATCTTCATGCTCTGTTACCTGAATGTCACTGTCAGGAAAGGCGGAAGACGTCACGGCGGTGGAGCAGGGAGAGGTAAGTATTGCAAGTGCTGTGGCCCTGAGCAAGCATGGGGGGCCACTCGTGGGCGACGGCACTGGCACAGGGCCCCTCATAGTATGACGGTATGTCTGACGGCGAGTGGGCCCTCCCACCGGTAGAGACACTTTTGCGTACTATGAGGGGCCCCGTGCCACTGCCGTCGCCCATGAGTAGGACCACCCACCTGCTCAGGGAACCAGCTCTTTCATCTGCACCTTCCTCTGTGTCACAGCGTAAGGTGGTATAGTATGCGGGAAGGAGCACCTGAGTTTCCTCAGTGTCACATTCTGGCTCTGAAGAGTGCGAGGGGAATGTAGTGCTGTGGGTCAATCATCTAGCAGTGGCTGTGCATCAGAGCACTCCATCTCCAATTCATGTTGGACTGGGGAATTCAGAATTTCACTTGATAACACAGGCATAGCCCGTGAAAAGAGCTCTATGGAGTAATCTGAAGTGTGGGCTGCCGCATTCTTCACTTTTTTGTGGGGGTGAAGGAGCCAGCTGATGACGCAGGCTCAACACCTCCTGCCTTAGCTGCTATTGTGCTTTTGGCAATACCAGCAGATGCACCACCACCACCATCAGTACCAGCTTGCCCCCCCACACCCACGTCCGCGGCCTCTTCCACCATACATAATAATTTTTGTGAAAATGGACTAAAAATACCAGCAGATATATGGTACTGTTTCAGAAGCAGACAGTTCTATACATTCTAGGGATAATTGTAAATCTCCGTATATATTTCATGAGTCAGACACAGATGGTCACAAGCTCAGTATGGATTAGACAATAATATAAAAATTTGCAAAAGGGTACAGTATCACTAGATACAAGGTATGTATAGTATAGTTTAAACATACTGAATCTCCATATACATTTCAGGAGGCAAACACAGACGCTCTCAGGCCCAGTATGGATCCGACAACAATATAGAAAGTTGAGAAAGGGTACTATTGCACCCCTGAGGGTACGGTCGCCACAGAGGTACTGCACCTCATCCAAAGGTGTGGTATCCCACCCTCAGGTAGGAAGGGATCACCTCTCAGGACTCCTAACCCTGCACTCAACACACACGTTAGTCAGTGCTTTCTGGGTGTACCCAGCGGGAGGATGGCCTCATCCCAGACTGACTAGGAAAGGGTGTTGGGGGTTAGTGTGGAAGGTAGGTACAGTGGGAGGAGCTTAGGTAGTGGAGTGATTGTGGGCATCCAATCAGAGAGAGCAAGCTGACAGTTGATGGGTTGAGCTAGTCTGAGGTAAATGGATCTTTCTAGAGAGTTGTCAGTTGGTGACAGGACAGAGTAAGAGCAGGATTGCTATGAGAGGGCTGAGGGGAGGAGAAGAGAGAAAAATCTTGTCCAAGCTCCTAGACTGGAAGGAAGGGGTCCTTTGGGCATGGGAAGTGCAATAAGCCACCTGTGAAGCCCGTTTCTGGAAAAGGAAGGACCAGGCCTCGTTGGGGAAGGTGGCTCCTGAAGGTAGAGGAGAAATACAGGGCTCAGCTAGAAAGATGGAGGCTGAGGTAACTTTAAGTGCATCAGTCGCAGCCACATTCAATACTCAAAAAGGCAGCAGTTGGAATATAGGACCCTGGAGCCTGGCCCACGTCGCCCGGTGTGATCCGTGGCAGCCGGCTTGGGACACTGTTTGCGAAGGCCCACAGCAAGAAGGAAGGGAGAGAGCAGTGCAGCTACATGGCCTAGAAAGGATACACAAGGAGGAATCTTGAACAGGTGTTCCTGATCTACCTTTGAGTTTGCCGAACCCCTCCCTCGGATGATACAGTACCAATCGGGTCATCTTGTGCACAAATCTTTTGAGGAAAAACTCAGAAACTGCACCCAACTGCATCCTTGGTGGCTTTTACAACTCGCCTGCTACACACGCTACACTCACCATCACAGTCAATGGCTCACAAACACCATCTCAACTGCCCTGGGATACAGTTGTGCCCGTGGAGAGCTTCATCATCTTGTCTGCTTTAACACCAGCACAGAGGATCTGCATTGCAGCGTTGGCTACCCTAGCCGAGTACCACGGGTGGCGTCACAATCCCCCTTTTCCAAATTAATTATCATACCATCTTCCCCCTCATCTGAACTGTCATCTTCTTTATTGGACACCCAGGGGCACGGACCGGGTCGCAATCACCACCGTGATACACTTCCCCCTTAAAAGGGCCTGAAAGGCCCAGTTGTCAGGGTCCTGTCAGTGCCAGCGAGCAGCCTCCGCAGAGCAGGGACTCACCCGCACTGTAAGGGGGCCCGGGGTCAGGTACGGCCGGGAAGCTCAGACAAACAAGACCTGAGGACGCTGAAGTTTAGCAAGCAGTGAAGGACCTACGGTCATGTGGCTGCAAGGGGCGGGGCTTAGCATCCTGCTGCCAGAGATTGGCTGGACACAACTACAGGAATGCTCAAAGTAGGCAAAAGGGGGTAATACACAGAGATTGCAGTAAAGTACCAGGGATGAGACAGAACAGATAGTCAGGGCCAAGCAGAGGACAAAACCAAACAGACATAGAAGGTACCAAGCAGAATCCAACAAGCAGTATCCAGAGAACAGACCGAGTCAAAACCAAAGTATCAGCAACCACAACACAGCACAAACACACTCAGGGGTCAACACACTCTGCCAAGGGCAAAAGTATAACTGACGGGGATTGGAGCTTCCTGAGGCTTTAAGACACCTTCCCAGAACCAAGGAGAGGCCACAATAATAAGCCCCAGGTGTGCAGGTAAGAGTGCACTGAGATCATAACATTAACCCCAGAAGTGCAGGTCCACCAGCGCTGGTTCCAGACATTAACCCCTAGCGTGTGGGTCCAACCCGCACTGGGATCATGACACCGGTACTGAGTAACCCCCGGCCCTGCGTGGCCTTTCATTTTAACACAAGATAACAGGGATATATTGTATAGTTTCAACATTATAAATCTACGTATATATTTGAGGAGGCAGTCACAGACGCTGTCATGGCCAGTATGGATTTGACAACAAACTAAAAAGTAGAAAAAGGGTACAGTATCACCAGATCAAAGGTATATATAGCATAGTTTCAACATTCATAATCTCAGTATTCAGGCTCGGGCTGGCCCACCGGAGAACCGGAGGGTCCTCCAGTGGGCCCAGGCACTGACACCTGCTGGCATACTGGCCAGCAGGTGCCTACGGCCCCCCACTGCTCCAAGGGCCCCCACTGCTCGAGGGGCCCCCAAGCCTGTGGCTATGGGGTCCTTGAGTCAAGGGGGCCCACCCTGTGCCAGCTAGCAGCAGCGGGAGACAGGATCATGTCCCTGCTGCTAAAGCGAAATGAATATTCACGCTTCCCCACGCCCCTATGGGCGTGGAGAGGCGTGAATACCATTCCTCTTTAATAGCGGGCAGCCCATCCTCAACACCACACCACACCACACACACAGCACCGCATCACCCTCTCACACTCACACACACCACATACACATGCAGACACACAGCACAACTCACCTCCCAGTAGCCGCAGCACATCCCGGCGTCCTGCTTTCTGGGCGTTTCCTGTCTGAGACAGACCAGCTGGATGATGTCAACATCCAGCGTACTGTCTCAGAGAGAAAGCTGCTGGAGAGAAAGAGGCTTCTGGAATGTGCTGCTGCTGCGGGGAGGTGAGTTGTGTGTGTGTCTGCATGTGTATGTGGTGTGTGTGTGTCAGAAGCGTACAGCTGCATACAGTGTTGGGGTAATTGTAAATCTGGCCCAGTATGGATTAGACCACTATATAAAAAGCAGTAAATGGGTAAGGTATCACAAGCGCACAGCTATATACAGTGTTGGGATCATCTTAATTCTACACATATATTTCTAGAGTTACAGACAGACGTTCACAGGCTCAGTATGGATTACACAAGAATATAAAACTTGAAAAAGGGTAATGTTTTACCATCAGTCAGCTGCATACAGTGTTGGTGTCATTTTAAATCTCCTTATATTTTACCAGAGTAAGACACAAACTCTCACAGGCTCAGTATGGATTACACCCGAATATAAAAATGAGAAAAAGGGAAATGTATTCGAAACGCACACCAGTGTACAGTGTTGGAGTACTTTGAAATCTTCGTTTATATTTCAGTGTTAGTCTGCCAGACCAGACTCTCCGCTAGAGGAAGGTAGATGGATAAAAGTACAGATGTAAAGTCGAGTGATTTTAGATGTTTTTGAATTTGTAATCACGGGAAAACCAGGGAGAATTCGCAGAGGCGATGCTGACCCTCAATAACTTTAACTGTGGATACAGTTAAAACGCAAATTAGTGAAGAAAGGGTTGCTGTATCGCAGTTGCGTCGATCCCATCACCGTAACTCGTCTCCATCAAATTGTGATCACAGGGAGAGCTGTAGACATGGTCCTCACTTCCTATCATGATCTGTATGGTCACTTTGGAGTGCAAAACACACAAGCCAGAGGCCGTAGGGGATTCTATTGGGTTGCCATGACAGGACAAATT
This sequence comes from Dendrobates tinctorius, assembly GCF_039654945.1. Classification (NCBI taxonomy): domain Eukaryota; kingdom Metazoa; phylum Chordata; class Amphibia; order Anura; family Dendrobatidae; genus Dendrobates; species Dendrobates tinctorius. Next base: position 15,374,381 of record NW_027361802.1, read on the forward strand.
GAAAAATGGTGGCAGGAATGTCACACGTCTGTGACTATGAAAAATGTGAAATGTGATCCTAAAGCACCATTGCATCCGATTGGGAGTTGATGTCCATTACAAATCGTAGCCATTGGTAATCTGAAGGTAGAGGCCAGCAGGACAGGACATAGCTACATCTTAACCATCATCGATCAGTACACCAAATTTGTAGTGGCCATCCCTGTGATGGATTTAACTGGCCAAACTACACAGTGGTGGAGCAGGGAGAGGTAAGTACTGCAAGTGCTGTGTCCCTGAGCAAGCAGGGGGGACCCACTCATGGGCGCCGGTACTTGCACAGGGCCCCTCTTAGTATGCCAGTGTGTCTGACGGCCCCCCACCGTCAGAGAAACTTTATTGTACTATGAGAGGCCCTGTGCCAGTGCCGTCGCTCAAGGGTTGGACACACACCTGTTCAGGGCAACAGCACTGGGGCCTGGGGTGGGGGGGCAGCCCATTTCGGGTGGTTTAAAAAATGGCATATGCTGATGTGTAGGCTGGACTTTCAGCTGCTGCAAATGGAGGAATTGGAGAAGTCAGAGGAAGAGGAGGACAACAGCGAGCCTTTTTTCTGGCAACCTATGTGTTATCAAGGGAGGGTGGGACAAAATCTTTTGAAACCCATGCATGGTTCATTTTAATGAAGGTTAGATCATCAACATTTTGGGTCGACAGACGGGTCCTTTTTTCTGTCAGGATTGATCCAGCAGCACTGAAGACTCTTTTAGATAGCACACTACTGGCAGGGCAAGCAAGCTCCTGTAAGGCATATTGTGCCAATTCAGGCCATGTGTCCAGTTTTGAGGCCCAAAAATCAGAGGGGAATGACCTGTGAGGGAGAACCTCGATATGGGAGAAGTAGTTTGTAACCCTAGTTGACAACTGCTGTCTCCTGTCACTTCGATTCTGTATTAGCTGTCGCGTGTGCGGGACTTGAGAAATCAGACCACAACATGGTCAATAAACCCTTGTCTCCAATGCCAGTTCGGCTGTGTGCACCACGAACACCTCTTTCATTTTGCCCACTACAGCTCGTGGGAGAACCAGCTCCGCTGCTGTGTGCTGGGAATGCCTAAAACAACCATTTTACCAGAGTTGCTTGTTTGTTAGCCAATATTATCTCTAGGTTCTCCTGTGGCATGATGTTGTGTAATTTGCCTTTATAGCGTGGATCAAGGGTGCTGGCCAACCAGTAGTCATCATCCCTCATAATTTTGGCAATGCGGGGGTCCCTTTTTAGGATCCGCAAGGCATAGTCACACATGTGGACCAATGTTCCCGGTGTGAATGCTGCACTGCCAGTGGTGGGTGGAGGAGCACTTTCTGGCAAATCCACATCCCTCCAGTCACGCACAAACCCTGTACCTGACCTTGGCACGCCCACCTGTTCTCTTGCCCCGAGAAGCATCCTCCTCCCCAAAATATTCATCCCCCTCAACCTCCTCCTCATCTTCCTCTTCTTCCTCCACCTCGTCCACGTCAGTTCCCTGACCAGACAATGGCTGACTGTCATCAAGGCTTCCCTCCTCCTCTTCCTCCTCCTGTTGCTCCTCAGCTGCAGACGCCTGATCCTTGATGTGCATCAAAGTTTGCATGAGCAGATGAATAAGTGCTATGCTCATGCTTATGATGGCATCGTCTGCGCTTACCAGCCGTGTGCAGCTTTGAGCACTGCACACCCGACAATTCCATGTCTGCCCTCAAACCGCCTGCCCGTGTATCCTCCCACAAATGCATTACAGCCTGCCTCTGTTTGCACAACCTCTCAACCATGTGCATGGTGGAGCTCCATCTTGTAGCAACGTCTATGATTAGGCGGTGCTTGGGGACGTTGAGTGATCGCTGCAGCTTCTGCATACGACTGGAGTGGACGTTTGAGCCACTGATGTGCGAGCACAGTCTTCGCACCTTATGGAGCAGGGCTGTTAACTCCAGATAATTATTTAGGAAGCACTGCACCACCAGGTTCAAGGTGTGAGCCAGGCAAGGTATGTGTGTGAGGTTTGAAAGGGCTATGGCTGCCACAAAATTACGCCCATTATCACTGACTACCTTGCTTGCCTAAAGATGTAGACTGCCCAGCCATGACTCAGTTTGTCGATGCAAGTACTCGGCCAGTACCTCCGCAGTGTGTCTACTGTCGCCCAAAGACATCATTTTTAAAACAGCCTGCTACCACTTACAACTAGCTGTTCGATAGTGGGACACCTCGTGTGCAACACTGACAGATGTGGATGGAGTGCTCGTGCGACTGCGCTCTGTCGACGAGCTTTCGCTTCTGGAGGAGGAGGAGGGTCGAACGCCTACAGCCAACTGTTTCCTATATCGTGGGCTAGGCAGCACTGTTCCAACGCTGCTGTCCCCTGTGGAGCCTGCATCCACCACATTAAACCAGTGCGCAGTGATGGACACGTAACGTTGTGAGGTGCACCTTTCCACTCACTGATTGTTTTAGTGCATGGACAATGCGGTCTTCCACATGCAGGTGGAGGGCAGGAGTGGCTTTTCGAGAAAAGAAGTGCCGACTGGGTAGGTCATAGCGTGGGGCAGCGTAGGCCATGAGCTCTCGGAAAGCTTTGCTTTCTACCAAGCGGAAGGGCATCATCTCTAATGAGATCAGTTTGGCAATGTAGGCGTTCAAAGCCAGTGTACACGGATGAGAGGATGAGTACTTTCTTGTCCTACTCAGAGTGTCTGGTAGGGTGAGCTGGACTTGAGAGCTGCATATGGGTGAACTAGCATTGGACATGACGGACTGAGAAGGGGTTGGTGATGGTGAGGGTGTTGATGGACTAGATTCAGTGTTTCCTCGTGAAAATATCGTGTTTGCGTGACTGGTTTGGCCTAGCGACAATACCTCAACATTACTTGATGGTGGTGTGCTTAGTGGTGGCCTTACAGTGGGCGAAGCGATGGAGCGTTGCCGGCTAACTTGAGTCGGAGCAGGTGCACATGTGCTACCTAAGCTTTTGTAGTCTGTCCACGCTTGCAAGTGCATGTTGGTTAAATGTCTAAGCATGCAACTGGTATTCAAATTTCTTAGATTTTTCCCTTTGCTAAAGGTCCATCGGCCTTCTTACAGATAACCTTTGCATCATCAGTAGGATTTTGCTCAAAAAAGTGCCACACTGCTTTCTTCCTAGTATGGTACAAATTTGCAGGGCTTGCACGCTGTGCTAATCTTACCATCTGGCCAAGCTGTCCTGCAGCTCTTTTAGTTTTCTTGCCAAGTTTTTTGACAGCTACGGGCCTGCTGGAAACCGCTGCCGAGATGACGATGCCTGCTGCGGATTCTTCTCCTGTTCTGACCTATTGTCACTAGCACCCTCTTCCCCCAATGGATGCCAATCCTGGTCAACAACTGGGTCATCCGTGACCTCATCTTCAATGTCATCTGCACCTTCCTCTGTACCTTCCTCTGTGTCACCGTGTAAGGTGGTATAGTATGCGGGAAAGGGCACCTGAGTTTCATCAGGGTCTGATTCGGGCTCAGTAGACTGCAAGGGCAATGTAGTGCTGTGGGTGAATGTACCAGCAGATTCGTCTAGCAGTGGTTGTGCATCAGTGCACTCCATGTCAGATTCATCTTGGACTGGGGAATTCAGGATTTGACTTGATAACCCAGGAATGGTTTGTGAAAAGAGCTCCATGGAGTAATCTGAAGTGTGTGCTGCAGCATCCTTCAATTTTGGTGAGAGTGAAGGACACAACGAAAGGTGTTGTTCCTGACCCGAGGCCTGCACTGACGACTCTGTGCTTGCAGTTTTTGTAACCAGAAGAGGAGGCAATAGAGCTGGAGGCTGTTTCAGCAATGTAAGCCAAAACCTATTCCCGATGCTCCGGGTTAAAAGCGGTTTACCTACTCCCAGAAAAGGGAACCTTAAAGGCCTTCTTGTGCCAGACGATGATGCAGGCTCAACACCTCCTGCCTTAGCTTCTATTGTGCTTTTGCCAGAATCAGCCGATGCACCACCACCACCACCATCAGTACCAGCTGCGCCCCCCCCACCCACGTCCGCGGACTCTTCCACCAGACTTCCTCATGTTTGGGAAAATGTACCAAAAATACCAGCAGAGAAATGGTACTGTATGAGTAGCGTACAGTTGTGTATGTAAGCAGTGAAATCTCCATATATATTTTGTGAGTCAAAGACGCTCACCCAGTATGTATTTCACTGTAATCCAACAAGCAGATATAAGGTACAGTATCAGAGGTGTACAGCTGTATACGTTGTTGGTGAAACTGTCAATCTCCATATATGTATTTACGTAGTGTTACACACACACGCTGACTCTGTGTAGATGTGACAGTAATAAGAACACCAGATATCCGATACTGTTTGACAATCGGACTGCTCAATACGGTGTATAAAGAAACGGAAATGTCCATATATGTTTTTATGGAGTGTCTCACACACACACGCTGACTCTGTGTAGATGTGACAGTAATAAGAACACCAGATATTAAATACTGTTTGACAATCAGACTGCTCAATACGGTGTCTAAAGAAATGGAAATGTCCATAAATGTATTTATGGAGTGTCACACACACGCTGACTCTGTGTAGATGTGACAGTAATAAGAACACCAGATATCCGATACCGTTTGACAATCAGACTGCTCAATACGGTGTATAAAGAAATGGAAATGTTCATATATGTATTTATGGAGTGTCACACACATGCTGACTCTGTGTAGATGGGACAGTAATAAGAACACCAGATATCCGATACTGTTTGAAAATCGGACTGCTCAATACGGTGTATAAAGAAATGGAAAAGTCAATATATGTATTTATGGAGTGTCACACACACACGCTGAGTCTGTGTAGATGTGACAGTAATAAGAACACCAGATATTCGATACTGTTTGACAATCGGACTGCTCAATACGGTGTATAAAGAAATGGAAATGTCCATATATGTATTTATGGAGTGTCACACACACACACGCTGACTCTGTGTAGATGTGACAGTAATAAGAACACCAGATATCCGATACTGTTTGACAATTGGACTGCTCAATATGGTGTATAAAGAAATGGAAATGTCTGTATATGTATTGTGGGGAATAGATAGCTCAGCTGGGATCTTTGCTTTGGCACAAGCGTGTGGCTATGAAGTCACTTCAGCAGACTAGCAATATGGACACGGCATATTTATTGTGCACACTTGTTATCCAATGTTACACATGCCAAACATGAAATAAAACGTCTAAGGCCGTCTGGCCACTAACTAACAATAGCGGGCTAACTACAAAACAAACCTATATAACAGCAAACAAGTCCATGTTATCTTACTGTGTCAGCTCCCAGCTCAGCAGACGATAGACTGAGAGATTCCAGCTCCTTCTGATTATATCAGCTGGACCAGTCAGGAAACCAAAACCTGGATTGAATTAGTGGAGGGGGAACTACCAGTCCTTTCCATGCTGATCACTAAGGAAACCAGGACTGGATTACAGTGAAATAAACTGGCTTCATCATCAGTACAGGGAGACATATGAAATGAAACGGGGAGAAACATACCTGTTTTCTAGTACCTCTCCCCTTGGCACCTCACACCCCCCCTCCTCTGTTCGAGCCCGTGGGGTCGGACACGACGAGTCACCAAGCAGTGCGTTCTAGACAATGCATCTGCATTTCTGTGCGCTGTGCCCGCCCTGTGCTCAACGGAAAATTTAAACCCTTGTAATGCTAAGAAGCAGCGTGTCACCCGTGCATTGCCTTCTTTTGCCCGGGACATCCATGTTAGGGGCGAATGGTCCGTCACTAGCCTAAACTGGCGACCTAGTAAATAATAGCGCAAGGTGCACAGGGCCCATTTCACAGCCAGGGCTTCCCGCTCAACTACACTGTAGTTCTTTTCTGCTCTCGTAAGCTTTCTGCTTAGATAGGCCACTGGGTGTTCCTCGCCATTTACTTCTTGAGACAAAACCGCGCCGAGGCCCACCCCAGAGGCGTCTGTTTGGACAATAAACTCCCGTTTAAAGTCTGGTGCAACCAACACTGGTTGGTCACAGAGGACCGTTTTCAATCGCTGAAAGGCTTCCTCTGCTTCTGCGTTCCATTTTATTGTGACAGATTTCGACCCCTTAGTAAGATCTGTGAGAGGAGCTGCGATGGTCGCAAAATGTTTGATGAACCGCCTATAATAACCAACGATCCCTAAAAAAGCTCCAACCTGTTTTTTGGTTACCGGTCGTGGCCAATTTTGAATAGCATCCACTTTATTGGCTTGAGGCTTCACGACGCCTCTCCCTATGCTATATCCCAGATAGCGAGCCTCTTCCAATCCCAACGTACATTTCTTGGGATTGGCAGTCAACCCAGCTGTTTTTAAGGAGTCTAAGACGGCTTGTACTTTTGACAAATGCGTGTCCCAGTCATTGCTAAAGATAATAATGTCGTCCAAGTACGGAGATGCATACTGGCCATGGGGTTTTAGGACAATATCCATTAGACGTTGGAAGGTGGCTGCGGCACCATGCAACCCAAATGGCATATCTCGGTACTGGAATAATCCCTGGTGCATAACAAAGGCAGTTTTCTCTTTGGCTGATTCCGTGAGGGGAATCTGCCAATAACCTTTTGTTAAGTCAATAGTGGATATGTACCTAGCCGAACCCAGTCTCTCTATCAGTTCATCGACTCTTGGCATCGGGTAGGCATCGAATTTCGATACTTCGTTTACTTTCCGAAAATCGTTACAAAATCGGATAGTCCCATCGGGTTTGGGCACCAGTACGATAGGGCTAGACCAATCACTCCGGGACTCCTCAATGACCCCGAGCTCTAACATCTTCTTCACTTCCTGGGCAATGGCTTGTCTCCGAGCCTCCGGAATTCGATATGGTTTAAGCCGTACCCGCGCCTGTGGATCAGTAATAATGTCATGTTTAATTAGGTGAGTCCGGCCAGGAAGTTCCGAGAAAATATCTGCGTTCCTCTGTATGAACTCCCTGGTCTCTCGTTTTTGGCTTTCGGATAGCGTGTCTGCAATACCCACTTCTGGCGGAGCTACCTGGGGGTCCTTTACCTTAGAAGGTGGTGCCCCTCGAGGCCCATCCTCAAGGGCAGCTCCTGCCACCAGACTCTCCCTGTCCCGCCAGGCCTTAAGCAAGTTTATGTGGTATATTTGTTTGGGCTTTCTCTTGTCTGGTTGGTGTATCTTATAATTTACTTCACCTACTCGTTCCAGCACTTCGTATGGTCCCTGCCATTTCGCAAGAAATTTATTCTCTATGGTAGGCACCAATACCAACACCCTGTCTCCGGGTTGAAAGACTCGTGTTTTTGCCGCTCGGTTGTATACCGTGCTTTGGGCATGTTGTGCGCGCTCTAAACACTCTTTAACTATTGGCATAACTGCTGCAATTCGGTCCTGCATAAGTGTTATGTGTTCAATTACACAGCGATAAGGAGTCACCTCTTGTTCCCAAGTCTCCTTGGCAATATCTAACAGGCCTCTAGGACACTGCCCATAAACCAACTCAAAAGGTGAAAAGTCTGTGGACGATTGTGGTACCTCACGTATAGCGAACAGGAGGTATGGTAGTAGGGCATCCCAATCTCTCCCGTCCTTATCCACCACCCTTTTCAACATTCCCTTTAGGGTTTTGTTAAAGCGCTCCACCAAACCATCAGTCTGAGGGTGATATACTGAGGTACGCAAATGGGAGATTTTTAGCAGTTTACATAAATCCTTAAGTATACGAGACATAAAGGGGGTCCCTTGATCCGTAAGTATCTCTTTCGGAATGCCGGTGCAGGAAAACATATTAACCAGATCCTTTGAAATTGATTTCGCATTGGAATTCCGCAAGGGCACTGCTTCGGGATAACGCGTGGCGTAATCCAATACTACCAAAATGTACTGATGACCCCTGGCAGATTTAACTAATGGACCGACTATATCCATTGCTATCCTCTCGAAGGGCACCTCTATTATTGGTAAGGGCACTAAGGGGCTTCTAAAATGTGACATAGGTGCGGTCAATTGACACATAGGACATGACCGACAGTACTGGGTCACGTCTCCCACTAGACCCGGCCAAAAGAAACGTTGCAGAATACGGTGTTTTGTCTTTTCTACCGCCAGGTGTCCTCCCAAGGGATGTTTATGTGCCAACTCCAAAACTACCTGGCGAAAGGACTTAGGTACCAATAGTTGTTCTACCACCACCCCTCGCACCTTGTCTATGTGATACAACATATCCTGCTGCACCGCCACGTGTGGGAACTCGTTTTGAGCCCCTGGGTACAATGGTCTTCCCTCGGAGACCTTTATGTTTTCCCACGCCCTTGCTAGAGTAGGATCCTGGTGCTGAGCGGTCCCGAACTTACCACGGGCCACCTTAAGGTCAGGCATTTCTAAAACATCCTCTAGCTGGTCTGCCTCGCCTGCATACACAGCCAGAGGAGAGTCCACAGATTCTAGTACTTCCTCTGAGATGAGTTCTCCGTCGTCTTGCTGCAATGGTTCAGGGGCTAGCTCCGGAGCACCGTCTTCAACTAGAGGGTTCATGACACTTTTGAAGTTCCACAAGTCCCAAAATAAGGGAAAGTCTCTCCCCAGGATTACACTGTGTCCCATAGACTTTATGACTGCCGCCTGATGTCTTTTGGTCCCTACTGGCGTGGCAAGAGTAACCCAGGCAGTGGGGTAGTTCTTAGTATCCCCATGGATGCAACTAATGCCCACGGTTAAGTTCGTTAGGGCGCTAGAGTCCACCAAACTGGCATGTACCAAAGTTACTTGACTGCCGGAATCCAAGACGGCATTCACACTATAACCGTCAACCTCGACATGGCACACGTGTTGTTCATTTCCCGTGAGGGTCTCCGCCACACAGACTGACTGCACATATAATGAAAGACGCCTCATAGCATTACAGTCCATTGGCTCTGTAGTCATTGGGCAGTTAGCTGCTACATGGCCAAGCCCGCGACATCGCCAACATTGTATAGGCCCTTGTCTCCTCGATGGAGATCCCAGACGAGGTCTGCTGGCTTGATGTGAGCCCGTACCACCTCCATAGTCCTTTGTAGGTCTGCTACCCTTCATTGTGACGTTCTCTTCTTTTGAAGATGGAGTAGGTTTCGCAGGACTCTCCAGCGATTTCTTGGGGGGCCAGTGGGGTGCTAACGTCCCTTGGAGTAGGCTTTCAGAAGCATTGTAACGTTCGACCATATTCACCAACTGGTCAGTGGTAGTTGGGTCACCCTGTCCAACCCACCTCTGGATCTTAGCGGGTAAGGACCACAGGTACTTGTCTAGAACAACACGCTCCACCATCTGTGCGGACGTCAAAGCCTCCGGTTGCAGCCATTTTTTTACTAGATGGATGAGATCATGCATTTGTGAGCGGGCTGGCTGATGCTCCACAAAATTCCATAAATGCACCCTCTGTGCACGTACATACGTGTTTACTCCCAGCCTTGCCAGGATTTCGCCTTTGAGTTTGATATAGTCCATAGCATCCGCTCCACTCAGATCGTAATAGGCTTTTTGTGGATCTCCGCTCAGAAATGGAGCAACTACCTCAGCCCATCTGTCCAGTGGTAAGTGCTCACGTTCTGCAATACGTTCAAACACGGTGAGGTATGCTTCCACATCATCGTCTGCGGTCATTTTAAGCAAAGTCTTCTGTACGGCTTTCTGCGCACTAGCAGCGCTTTGTGCACGGTCTCCCTCATCTCGGGGTTGCCGAACCAAGGCCTGTTTTATTGCCTCCAACTGCTCTTGCTGCATCTGGTGTTGCTGCTCCAGAGCCTTCTGGAAGCAAGCATTAGTCTGCTGTTGTTGCACATTTGCTTGCAATAACTGCTTCACTAGTTCCTCCATATTACTGGACTCTTGGCTCTTCAAAAGCGCAGAAGCTTTCAGCCAGGACATACACAGCGTTTTCTCTGCAGTTACAGTCCAGCAGCCACAAGTGCCCGCATTCGAAACACCATTTGTGGGGAATAGATAGCTCAGCTGGGATCTTTGCTTTGGCACAAGCGTGTGGCTATGAAGTCACTTCAGCAGACTAGCAATATGGACACGGCATATTTATTGTGCACACTTGTTATCCAATGTTACACATGCCAAACATGAAATAAAACGTCTAAGGCCGTCTGGCCACTAACTAACAATAGCAGGCTAACTACAAAATAAACCTATATAACAGCAAACAAGTCCATGTTATCTTACTGTGTCAGCTCCCAGCTCAGCAGACGATAGACTGAGAGATACCAGCTCCTCCTGATTATATCAGCTGGACCAGTCAGGAAACCAAAACCTGGATTGAATTAGTGGAGGGGGAACTACCAGTCCTTTCCATGCTGATCACTAAGGAAACCAGGACTGGATTACAGTGAAATATACTGGCTTCATCATCAGTACAGGGAGACATATGAAATGAAACGGGGAGAAACATACCTGTTTTCTAGTACCTCTCCCCTTGGCACCTCACAGTATTTATGGAGTGTCACACACACACGCTGACTCTGTGTAGATGTGACAGTAATAAGAACACCAGATATCCGATACTGTTTGACAATCGGACTGCTCAATACGGTGTATAAAGAAATGGAAATGTCCGTGTGTGTATTTATGGAGTGTCTCACACACACGCTGACTCTGTGTAGATGTGACAGTAATAAGAACACCAGATATCCGAAACTGTTTGACATTCGGACTACTCAATATGGTGTATAAAGAAATGGAAATGTCCGTATATGTATTTATGGAGTGTCACACACACACGTTGACTCTGTGTAGATGTGACAGTAATAAGAACACCAGATATCTGATACTGTTTGACAATCGGACTGCTCAATACGGTGTATAAAGAAATGGAAATGTCCGTATATGTATTTATGGAGTGTAACACACACACGCTGACTCTGTGTAGATGTGACAGTAGGTTGCCAACCAGACAGGCCCAAATGCATCAGCACTAATCCAGGGTGCAGCAGACCCAAGTAAAAATGGCAGATGCACAGGTGTATAAATACCGAATGAAACAGCCAGCCTACAATGAGGGATTGGCCATGTGGTACACCCGTGCAGAAAAAATAATCCGCATGTGGCAGTGTTCACACAGGGAATGCAGGGCTTCTGGCTCACAACCTCTTAATAACACCATATAGGGGGGCTGCCCAGTGCCAACTAGAGTGTATCCCGTGTGAACAGAGGCCACAAGTTTGCAGAACCATTTGGGCCCAACTGCACCCTGGAAAAAATATAAAAAGTGCACAACAAACATAGCAATATATGTAAGGTATTAGTTGATATTAAGGCCTTAATACGGAAGCTGACAAACTGCGTCAAAGTTCCTTACACTTGTCAGTCCCTACTCTAACATGAACACCTCAAAAAGAGGAAAAAATCCTCCAAAAATTGGTTGCCAACCAGACAGGCCCAAATGCATCAGCACTAATCCAGGGTGCAGCAGACCCAAGTAAAAATGGCAGCTGCACAGGTGTATAAATACCGAATGAAACAGCCAGCCTACAATGAGGGATTGGCCGTGTGGTACACCCGTGCAGAAAAAATAATCCGCATGTGGCAGTGTTCACACAGGGAATGCAGGGCTTCTGGCTCACAACCTCTTAATAACACCATATAGGGGGGCTGCCCAGTGCCAACTAGAATGCATCCTGTGTGAACAGAGGCCACAAGTTTGCAGAACCATTTGGGCCCAACTGCACCCTGGAAAAAATATAAAAAGTGCACAACAAACATAGCAATATATGTAAGGTATTGGTTGATATTAAGGCCTTAATACGGAAGCTGACAAACTGCGTCAAAGTTCCTTACACTTGTCAGTCCCTACTCTAACATGAACACCTCTGCAAACTTGTGGCCTGTGTGAACACTGCCACATGCGGATTATTTTTTGAAGAAACAGGAGAAAATAGAGTCTAAGCTAATTTACAAAAGTACCAAACTTTATTCATCATAAAAATACAGAAAACACAGATAATATAACAAGTCTCCAAACCATAATTAATTTACTATGGTGGCAAAATTACCACATTTCCACAAAAGGAAAAATGGTTGCATGACAGCAACGACTCATTGATAAATCATGAAGAAACAGGAGAAAATAGAGTCTAAGCTAATTTACAAAAGTACCAAACTTTATTCATCATAAAAATAATGACATGAATGTCATTAGAACAACAAAGCGACATATATAATACATTAGTAAGCAGACAATGTATGAAGTGAATACATATGATAAAAAGTGACCTAAATACCCTAAAAGGTAGCATATACTGCCATCACGATTGGTACATGCGGGACAAAAGTTATATTTATATACTACCACTAGCAAGCCAGTCTCAATAAGCTGCATAATCCAAAGAAGTAATAGGTGTGATACAAAACCACAGCATCTGTAGCTCTCCCATAAGTAGTATATAAAGAATGAAACCTAATGGTGTAAGTAAATACAGGTAGAGCGCCAGAATGCAGCGGTATATAAGGAGACTGAAAGATAGTGGCTATATATAGCCATGTAGCAGAAAACATGTAAAAAAGTTGTATATCAATAAACAATGCAACACTGGTAAATAATTATCCGTCATGTGTCCAAGGGGGAGGGCAGGAAAGACAAACCCCGACGTACGTTTCGATGTGTTAACCTTCCTCAGGGGGCATGGCTTTGAAATGCCTGGGTTCCCATTTAAATACCCTATTAGCTTGTGAATTTACCAATAAAAATCGTTGTAAAATGATGACATCAGTTACCGTCAGTATATCCACCTATAAACATGCAGCGTGACCCAAGTAACTACCGCTGGCCAATCCCCAAAGGCGGAAGGGACCCATGGACCAATAACAGCCACACACGTCATCACCAATAGGCTGGAAGTGAACGCGATGCTTTCAGACTCTGCCAGTAAAGTACATACACGTCACTTCCGCCCTCAGTGTGGGGCGAAACATGACAACGCCGTGGGACGGACAAAGTATCCGTACCAATGATATACCTGCGCGTCACTGAAGCTCTGCTGCCGAATCACGTGGGGCGGCCGGCGCCTGGCCGTCACCAAGCGGCGCAGCAAAACAAGAGACAGGAGGAATGCGCTAGGGAGATCCGGCACATTCAAGTCCAGGGAACACGACCGCCGCAGAGGTGGCAAGCAGGGGAAACAGTATGGGAAGTATTTGGGGAAGACTATACACACAAACATGCCCATGTAAACATGTAATAGAAAAGTATATTCCCTCAGATAGATACAGCCATTATAAAATAAGCAAAATTGAGAAAAACAATATAAAGACTATGACTTAAGTAAAACGCTAATGTATATATAACTAATGACACTTGCACAAAGATGTATCAATGAAATACATTGTCACGCCACACGTACGTGTGCACACACAATAGTGATGCACACATCCTCAGGTGCGCAAGGCATCAGTGAATCATAAAAACGGAAACCAATAAACAAGCCATTGATTGTGAGAAAACAACGATATGGAAATTCATGTACAAGCATAGAGCAAAATATTGAACCTTTAACAGATGAAAAGCAGTCCATATAGTAGTCACAACAAATAAGTTTTGTGTAACATAAATATATCCTGGATGGCACAAGATCCTAGAGGTTTCAACCAAGTATCACAACCGCAAGTCATAGGTATATTAAGAAAAACTATACATCATAGTCAAAAGACTTATTGATGAAGACATCCGGACAGAACAGGAAATGTTGATTGATGGGGCTAATATGTTTTCGGTGGTCTCTTATGTAATGCCTCATTCACATCTTATCCAGAATTCTTGATAATATTAAACTTGGGAAAACTGTAGGGACATGCTGAAGGTTCATCACTGGGAACTCGTAGATGAGGCTGAAGATGTTGGTCACTAAACAAATCAGAATACAAATAGTGAACAAAAATAGATAAATAAAAACCAACAACAAAGAAAAATTAAAAGCCAAAAATAAAACCAAAAATAAGGGTGGAAGATAGACGAAAACTCATTACCAAGAATGAGTACGGGCCTGAATTGAAAGAAGCGAACAAGAGGGGTTAGTCCAACACAATCATAGGAAAGAGGCGAATCCCTGTGATTCATTGAGCCCTTGGGGAGACATGGTTCCCAGGGTAGTAATCCACCTGCACTCTTTTTGTGCTAACAATCGATGTATATCACCACCTCGTATTCCACTATGAATGTGTTGAATACCCCTAACCATAAATGACTTAGGGTTACATTGGTGGAATTGTTTGTAATGTTTAGGTATAGTCTTCAGAATCGAGAGGTCTGTGACAGAGGCTGCTGCCATAATATCACGAACATGCTCCCTTGTTCGAGTTCGGAGTTGGCGAGAGGTTAAACCTATATAAATTTTCTGACAGCCACATGTGGCATAATATATTACCTGTGTTGTGGTACAGGTAATATACTGTCTTATTGAAAATTGCTGAGAACCATCAGCTGAAGTGAAGGCATTAGTTCGCATAATATTTTTGCAAGCCACACAGCCACCACAGAGAAAACATCCCTGTGGTGGACCCCTTGAATTGAAGAAATTTTGTGGCCGTGGAGCATAATGACTATGCACAAGGGCATCTGACAAATTGAGGCCTCTTCTAGCTGTCATTAGTAGAATGCAAAAGAGACGTACGTTGACTCCTTTTTGCCCTCAGATATCCATGTTTTACACTCCTATTACTATAACCACGCATCTTAAATCTATTTTTGAGATCTCTGGCTTGGTTTTCAAACCTAAAGTCAGAGGAGCATACTCTTCTTAATCTCAAAAATTGTCCTGTGGGAATAGCCCTAACAGTGGCCTCCGGATGACAGGAACTGGCATGCAGCAGAGAATTTACCGAGGTGGGCTTTCGATATATATCAGTCTGTAACTGTAGATTTTCATCTACTAAGATCTTAATATCTAAGAAATCCACCTCGGTCTTGCTATAGGTATACGTCAATTTGATGTTGCAGGCATTTTGATTTAACTTGCCCATAAAGTCGTGTAATTGTTGATCCGTACCTTGCCACACCATAAACACGTCGTCTATATATCTAAGCCAGCACTGCACATGGTCAGCAGCCTGGGCGCCCTCCCCCCCAAAAACCTCCCTCTCCCAAAAACCCAGGAAGAGGTTGGCGAAGGAAGGCGCACAGGCCGCACCCATTGCAGTGCCGCACTGCTGCAAATAGAAGCGTTCTCTGAAGACAAAAAAATTATGAGTCAGTATATAATCTAGTAGTTCTAAAACTAGATCACAACGTGAACCCTCATAATTACTATTACATAGATAAAAACGACATGCATCGAGACCATCCTGGTGATGAATGCACGTGTACAGTCATGGCCAAAAGTATTGACACCCCTGCAATTCTGTCAGATAATACTCAGTTTCTTCCTGAAAATGATTGCAAACACAAATTCTTTGGTATTATTATCTTCATTTAATTTGTCTTAAATGAAAAAACACAAAAAGAATTGTCCTAAAGCCAAATTGGATATAATTCCACACCAAACATAACAAAGAGGGTGGACAAAAGTATTGGCACTGTTCGAAAAATCATGTGATACTTCTCTAATTTGTGTAATTAACAGCACCTATAACTTACCTGTGGCACCTAACAGGTGTTGGCAATAACTAAATCACACTTGCAGCCAGTTAACATGGATTAAAGTTGACTCAACCTCTGTCCTGTGTCCTTGTGTGTACCACATTGAGCATGGAGAATAGAAAGAAGACCAAAGAACTGTCTGAGGACTTGAGAAACCAAATTGTGAGGAAGCATGAGCAATCTCAAGGCTACAAGTCCATCTCCAAAGACCTGAATGTTCCTGTGTCTACCGTGCGCAGTGTCATCAAGAAGTTTAAATCCCATGGCACTGTGGCTAACCTCCCTAGATGTGGACGGAAAAGAAAAATTGACAAGAGATTTCAACGCAAGATTGTGCGGATGTTGGATAAAGAAATTCGACTAACATCCAAACAAGTTCAAGCTGCCCTGCAGTCCGAGGGTACAACGGTGTCAACCAGTACTCTTCGTCGGCATCTGAATGAAAAAGGACTGTATGGTAGGAGATCCAGGAAGACTCCACTTCTTACCCCGAGACATAAAAAAGCCAGGCTGGAGTTTGCCAAAACTTACCTGAAAAAGCCTAAAACATTTTGGAAGAATGTTCTCTGGTCAGATGAGACAAAAGTAGAGCTTTTAGGGCAAAAGCATCAACATAGAGTTTACAGGAGAAAAAAGAGGCATTCAAAGAAAAGTACACGGTCCCTACAGTCAAACATGGCAGAGGTTCCCTGATGTTTTGGGGTTGCTTTGCTGCCTCTGGCACTGGACTGCTTGACTGTGTGCATGGCATTATGAAGTCAGAAGACTACCAACAAATTTTGCAGCATAATTTAGAGCCCAGTGTGAGAAAGCTGGGTCTACCTCAGAGGTCATGGGTCTTCCAGCAGGACAATAACCCAAAACACACTTCAAAAAGCACTAGAAAATGGTTTGAGAGAAAGCACTGGAGACTTCTAAGGTGGCCAGCAATGAATCCAGACCTGAATCCCATAGAACACCTGTGGAGAGATCTAAAAATGGCAGTTTGGAGAAGGCACCCTTCAAATATCAGGGACCTGGAGTAGTTTGCCAAAGAAGAATGGTCTAAAATTCCAGCAGAGCATTGTAAGAAACTCATTGATGGTTACCGGAAGTGGTTGGTCGCAGTAATTTTGGCTAAAGGTTGTGCAATCAAGTATTAGGCTGAGGGTGCCAATACTTTTGTCCGGCCCATTTTTGCAGTTTTGTGTGAAATGATCAATGTTTTGCTTTTTGCTTCATTCTCTTTTGTGTTTTTTCATTTAAGACAAATTAAATGAAGATAATAATACTGAAGAATTTGTGTTTGCAATCATTTTCAGGAAGAAACTGAATATTATCTGACAGAATTGCAGGGGTGTTAATACTTTTGGCCATGACTGTATAATGATTCTATATCTGCAGTCACCAGAAACATGTCATGGTCAAGAGTCATGTCGTCAATTCTAGCCAGGACGTCTATCGTGTCCCGAGCATAGGAGGGCAAAGCCTCAACCAATGGTTTCAAGTAATAGTCAATGAACTTACAAATTGGTTCACAGAGCCCCCCCATGCCCGACACGATAGGACGCCCTGGTGGTTCCAAAGCATTCTTATGAATTTTAGGTACAAAATATATCGTAGGCACCTTAGGAAATTTGGTCAATAGTCCATCGAAAATTTTCTTATTTTTTCTGCACAGGTGTACCACACGGCCAATCCCTCATTGTAGGCTGGCTGTTTCATTCGGTACTGTTTGACAATCGGACTGCTCAACACAGTGTATAAAGAAATGGAAATGTCCGTATATGTATTTATGGAGTGTCACACACACGCTGACTCTGTGTAGATGTGACAGTAATAAGAACACCAGATATCCGATACTGTTTGACAATTGGACTGCTCAATACGGTGTATATATGGAAGAACGTTAATCTCCGTGTAGTTTTTTACGGAGTCACACACATATAGCATGTATTTGTCCGTGATACCAGCCAGTACACGGTAGTGTGTGAGGAGCGTACACCTCTATACGGTGTGTGAAAAAATGTATGCTCAGTATCTACTGTGCAGAAAAAAGGAATAAAAGGATTTTTGCTTTTAAAAAAGCAGTCTGCACAGCAGTGTGCAAACAGCAATGCAGCTCTCAGGGAGCCTATAAGGCCGCCTAATAACCAACAGAGCTGCTGCACACAAATATATCCTCCCCTGTCACTGCACACTATACAGTTGTGTTTTACAGTGACATTCGCTATCAGCACAAGCAATTTTTTTGACTTTTTCCCTGCCTAAACAATCTCCCTATTGAGAACGATCAGCAGCAACCTCTCCCTATGCTAAGATCGGCAGAAGTAAGATGGTGATCGACGGTCACGGCCTTTTATAGGCACTGTGACGCCACACAAAGCCAGCCAATCACTTGCATGCCCTTCTATAACATGGTGGGGGCCACTGCCGACATAATCGCGTTGCCCACAGTGTGCGTCCTTCATGATTGGCTGAAAATAGGTGCTGGAAGGATTGTAGGAAACGCGACTTTGGCGCTCAAGTCGGCGACCTCATGACTGACCTCACGCTATGGCCGGTTGTCGATTGGCGGATTCTGAATTTGGCCGACCTGTTTCGCTCAACTTTAGTCAAAGCACTTCCTTAGTGCTGCTGGTGGAATTATAACTGATAAGCGCATCCACCTGTCAAATGAAAATGCTGACAGACTGACTCTTATAAAAATTATCAAGGGCTGGATTGGGCCAGACTTCTGTACACTGCTGCATAATAACAGTAAAACCTAACCTCAAATCCAGTGTCTTTTTTTGGGAGGTATATTCCCATGCACCTCTTAACACCCCCACATGGGTATAAGCTTCCTGATTTTGGCCACTTGCTGTTTTCCGACTCCTTCTCCTCAATGTGTACCAAATGAATAATGTTAAGTGGATTTTCCTGTGGCCATCCAGTATGTGGCTTCAAAGGCTTATTGGGGTGCATGTAACTTTGGTGCAGGGCAGGCCTTGCATTCAATGCATAGGAAAAAAGTATGCCAGTACGAAATAAATGAGAATAGGAACTATGGGTCAATGTGGCCATCCAGTTTTTGTGTTCAAAGGCTTATTGAGGTGCATGTAACTTTGATGCAGGGCAGGCCTTGCATTCAATGCATAGGCAAACAGTATGGGAGTACCAAATGAATAATGTGAACTTGGTTTCCTTGTTGCCATCCAGTACGTGTGTTCAAAGGCTTATTGGGGCTCAAGAATATTTAGAATTGAGAGTCCTTAGTGGTTGATACCTTTTAATGGCTAACTGTAAAGATGGTAACAAATTGCAAGCTTTCGAGACTACTCAGGTCTCTTCATCAGGCTAGACTAATACAACATCTGAGGACAACCACTGAGGACTCTCAATTCTAAATATTCTTCTATCTACTGGCTAACACGGTACAAAGATATATATCTTTCCTGTATTGGGGTTCAAGTAACTTTGGTGCAGGGCAGGCCATGCATTCAATGCATAGGCAAACAGTATGAGAGTACCAAATAAATAAGAATTGGAACTTTGGCTTAACGTGGCAATACAGTACGTGTGTTCAAAGGCTTACTGGGGTGCATGTAACTTTGGTGCAGGGCAGGCCTTGCATTCAATGCATAAGCAAACAGTATGGGAGTAACAAATGAATAATGTGAACTTGGTTTCCCTGTGGCCATCCAGTGCGTGTGTTCAAAGGCTTATTAGGGTGCATGTAACTTTGGTGCAGGGCAGGCCTTGCATTCAATGCAAAGGCAAACAGTATGCCAGAACTAAATAAATAAGAATTGGAACTTTGGCTTAATGTGGCCATCCAGTAGGTTTCTTCAAAGGCTTATTGGGGTGCATGTTACTTTGGTGCAGGGCAGGCCTTGCATTCAATGTATAGACAAACAGTATGAGAGTACCAAACTAGTTATGTGAACTTGGTTTTCCTGTGGCCATCCAGTACATGTGTTCAATGGCTTTTTGGGGTGTATGTAACTGTGGTGTGGGGCAGGCCTTGCACTCAATGCATAGGCAAACACAATGGGAGACACACTTTCTTCTAATAGGAATGTTTGTGTCATGAGGCCCGCAAGTGCGTTTTACTTTGTTGCAGGGCAAGCCTTGCATTCAATGCATAAGCAAACAGTATGGGAGCACTAAAAGAATAATGTGAACTTGGTTTTCATGTGGTCATCCATTACATGGATTCAAAGGCTTATTGGGGTGCATGTAACTTTGGTGCAGGGCAGGCCTTGCATTCACTTCATGGGCAAACTGTATGGGAGTAAAAAAAAATAAGCATAATGGGAACTTTGGTTTCATGTGGTCATCCAGAACGTGTGTGTTTTGGGTTATTGTGATGCATCCAAATTTTGCAGTAGACTTTGCATTCACTTCATGGGCAAACTTAATGGGAGTACAAAATTCATAATAATGGGAACTTTGGTTTCATGTAGCCATCCAGTAGGTCGGTTCAAAGGGTTATTGGGGCGCATGTAACTTTGTGGCAGGGCAGGCCTTGCATGCAATGCATAATCAAACAGTATGGCAGTACCAAATAAAAAAAATGGCAACTTTGGTTTCATGTGGCCATCCAGGACGTCTGTTACAAGTGGTATTGGGGTGCGTGTAACTTTGGGGCAAGGCAAGTCTTGCATTAAATGCATAGGCACAGGTTTATTTACAGGGGAATACTCCACGCAAGGAGGTAAATAGTTAGACAGTCGGGAGATAAAGGGTTAGTCAGTGGAGACAAACGGTACATTAAAGGCAAAGGATATAATAACGGTTCAGATGACAGCAGTTCGTTAGCATAGATGTAAGGCAGTCCTTAAACTGCAGCTCCTGCTACGAACTCAATTGCGCCGCAACGGCTGGCACGGTGTCCTCTCGAGTGGGATCAGGTAGATGACAATACCCCGTCTTCTGGTAACAGTGGTCGGTCTCTGTTACCTTCCACTGCCCCTTGTTCAAATACTGCTGTGGCTATTAAAGGCACGGGTTACAGACCGGTACAAGCCCAACGTGGCTCCTTAACTGTCTTAATTGATGTAGTGAGGTCACAAAGGTCAGGACAGCTATTCTGTGTCCACGTCTGGGTGCGAGTGTCAGTCCTATGTTGTCTCTCCAAGGGTCCCGTCACACTAAACGATGCACCAGCGATCCCAACAACGATACGACCTTGTCAGGATTGCTTGTGCCTCACTACATGATCGCTGGTGAGCTGTCAAACAGGCAGACTCACCAGCGATCAGGACCAGCGAGGACACTGGTATCCAAGGTAAATATCGGGTAACTAAGCACACGCATCACATAGTTACCCGCTGTGTACCTTGGATACCAGCTCCCAGCATGAGCACGCAGGTATCCAAGGTACACAGTGGGTAACTAATCGACATGCGTGCTTAGTTACCCGATATTTACCTTGGATACCAGCTCCCAGCATCTGCTTACACTGCTGGGAGCTCGCTGATCATTGGTCTCCCGCTGCCACACGCAGCAATGCGCGCTGGCCAGCGGGAGACCAACGATCAAAAAATGGCCCAGGACACTCCTGCACGATCAGTGATACCCGGCAGGGGGGCCAGTCGCTGATGCGTGTCACACACAGTGAGATCGCTGGCGAGATCGCTGTTGGGTCACAAAATCAGCGATCTCGCTAGCGATCTCACTGTGTGTGACGGGGCCTTTAGGCAGCACGTGTGCTGTGCTCACGGTCAGGTTGTGTATGGCACCTGGTATTCTCTGGCTGTCACTGGACCCACACCGCATGTCCCTCTGTCCCTGGTCCCTGCTGTTGGCAGCAGGCGACGCTGGTCTGCCTGGCACTGGTACTTCTGGCTGGAGCACTCCTCTCTTGGTCTGCTGCGACACCCAGATCAGCTCCGCTCTGGGTGCACAGCTCTGCTCCGTACGGCTCTCACTGCTGGCACAGCTCTGCTCTGCTGGCATGGCTCTCTCTGCTGGCACAGCTCTGCTCTGCTGGCACAGCTCCGTTCTGGACGACACTCTCTGCTGACACAAGTCTGCTCTGCAGACAATGGGGGCTTCTCCATACAGCCCGTCACCAAGTCAGTCCTCTCAGGGGGCGGATGCAGAGCGCTGTGCTCACTGCTCTGCGTGCTACTCTCTGCACTGTTCCCCGCCGGCACGAGACAGCAGTTCTTTGCGCGTTTTTTCCTTTTATCCCCCTGCTGCTGTGCACCCTTTTCTGGCAATCCCCGCCTCCTCCTATCAGCAGAAACTTCCATCTCCCTAGGGCTTCCCCCAGGCTTCAGGGGAAGGTCCACCCCTCTCAGGCTTTCCCCCCCGGGAACAGAGGATGCAGCCCTTTCAGTTCCGGACCCAGCATGCTGGTACCTGCGGTCCGGTCTATCTCCTTACAATAGCCCAAGTGGTGGAGGAACATTTTTGTTTTGAGTTATTTATTTTGCCTTACATACAAATCATTACCCTGGAAAGGATGTTCCTTATCATATTTCCCAGGTAAATCCTGTGGCGCAAGACTCTGACAACATTGTTCGCTGCTGTAAACTGGGAGTCAGAAATGCTTCCAGGGGTATTCCCCATGATGTTCCCATGTCATTTGAGCACTGCTTCCATCAATATCAGACATTTTTAGACCCTAAATAGACCCCTCGGGTCGCGGCAAAAATGCTCGGTTTTCCCATAGACTAACATTGGGCTCGTTGCTCGGGTCGAGCACCTGAGTATTCCTATTTGCTCAACCGAGCAACGAGCATTGCAGTGCTTGCTCATCACTATTTGTCATCTATCCTAAATAATTCCTATATATTGATGTTAACATGTCTAATCTAGTTGCTGTTTCCCAGCCTCCTTTCATGTAGTATTTAAAAGAAAAAGAATTTGACGTCAATCAATGTGCAACTTTAAAATCCTGCCTTTCCTGCCTCTCTTCGTAAGATGAGTACTTGTGCAGTGTTTGCAATATGTTCGGTTTCCTCTAACTTTTTTTTTCTGCATCCGCCATCTCCAACTGCATCTAATTTGATTTATTGCAACTAGTGATGAGCGAGCACTAAAATGCTCGGGTGCTCGTTGCGCGGGTCGAGCAAATTGGAATGCTTGGGTGCTCGACCCGAGCAACGAGCGGCCGAGCCCAATATAAGTCTATGGGAAAACCGAGCATTTTTGCCACAATCCTGCCCGGAGGTCCTTTAAGGATCTAAAAACATCTAAAATTGATGGGAACAGTGCTCAAATCACACGGGAACATCATGGGGAATACCCCTGGAAGCATTTCTGACTCCTAGGTCACTGCTGTGAACAATGTTGTTAGAGTGTTATGCCACTTTTACAGGCGCACACTAAAACATACAAAAACGAAGCCAAAATGGATTTCCAAGGGAAATAAATCAATAACCCAAAACAAAAATGTTCCTCCACACTTGGGCTATGTTCACAAGTAGCGTTTTGATGCGTTTTTCAACTTTACCATTGCTTTCAACCAATACAAATGCATTCACTGGTAAATGTCATATTAACATTTAACAACCTTAGCTGGCCATGTGTTGTGTGACACGTCATCAGACACATCCTGTTTCATTTATGAAGGAGGGACTCTGAAAGTCACATATTAATATTCTTAAAGGGTCATTATTAAACAGTGGGTCTCCTATACTGTTATTGCCTATGCAGTGAGTGGCTGGGCTGCCAAAATTTAGGATGCACCCCAATACCCCTTTGACGAGACGTACAGGAGGGCCTCATGAAAAACTGTTCCCATTATAAGAAAATGGGTCTCCCATAGTGTTTGCCTATGCATTTAATGCAAGGCCTGCCTTGCCCCAAAGTTACACGCACCCCAATAACACTTGTAACAGACGACCTGGATGGCCACATGAAAACAAAGTTGCCATTTTTTTTTCATTTGGTACTGTTAGACTATGCATTGAATGCAAGGCCTGTCATGCCCTACATTTACACGCACCCCAATAAGCCTTTGAACACACATACTGGTTGGCCACAGGAAAACCAAGTTCACATTATTCATTTGGGACTCCCAAACTGCTTATGCATTGAATGTAAGGCCTGCCCTACACCAAAGTTACAGGCACCCCAATAAGCCTTTGAACCCACGTACTGGGTGACCACATGAAAACCAAGTTCCCAGTATTCATTTGGTACTCCCATACTGTTTGCCTATGCATTGAATGCTAGACCTGCCCTGCCCCAAAGTTACATGCACCCAATAAGCCTTTGAACACATGTACTGGATGGGCCAAAGGAAAACCAAGCTCACAGTATTAATTTGGTACTCCCATACTGTTTCCTTATGCATTGAATGCAAGGCCTGCCCTGCACCAAAATTGCATGCACCCCAATACGCTCTTGAACCGACGTACTGGATGGCCACATGAAACCAAAGTTCCCATTATTATGATTTTTTTCAAGTCCCTAAAAATTGCCCATGAACTGAAAACAAGGGCTGCCCAAAATTTGCACACACTCTGCTATACTTGTAATGCCCATGCATTAAGTGTGTGGGCTGCCAAACATTTCCCCCTGGGGGGAACACCTCAGCATAATGTGTAAACATTTTTGGAAAGGGCATCATAAACACCCTAGAAAAAAATTACTTGGCTTTTGCATCACAGAACATGTTCACCCTGGTGATCTAGTGGTGGTGTCGGAAGAGACATGGAGAATGGCCTCCTAAAAATGTTTTCCCAGTTTAAAGGAGCGGGTCTCCTATACTTGTAATGCCCATACACTAAGTGTATGAAACATTTCCCCCTGAGTGGGTACACCTCAACATACTGTGTAAATATTTTTTTTACGGCCATCATAAACACCGTTGCAAAAAACTATAGTGGCTGTTGCATCACGTGACACGTTCACCCTTGTGTTCTAGTGGTGGTGTCTGAGACATGGAGGATGTCCTCCTATAAATGTTTTCCCAATTTAAAGGAGCGGGTTTCCTATACTTGTAATGCCCATACACTAAGTGTATGGGCTGACAAAAAATTTCCCCTGGTGGTACACATCAACATACTGTGTAAACATTTTTTTTTAAAGGGCATCAAAAACACCCTTTTACACAATAAATTGGCTGTTGCATTAGGGACCACAGTCACGATGGTGATCTAGTGGTGATGGATGATGAGGATGAGAAGAAGGAGGAGGATAACACCAAATAGCCCAAGTTAGGAAGTGTATACCCATGTGTGGGTGTGAAAAGGTGCATGGAAATACACCTCCCAAAAAAAGACACTGTATTGGAGGTTATGTTTCACTGTTATCATTTGGTGGTGTAGAGAATTCTGGCCCAATCCAGCCCTTGTTCATTTTTATAAGAGTCAGCCTGTCAGCATTTTCAGTTGACAGGCAGATACGCTTATTAGTTATAATTCCACCAGCGGCACTAAATGCACGCTCGGACAAAACGCTAGGGGCAGGGAAGGCCGAGGACCTCCAATGCATAGAGAGCCAGTTCATGCTACGTGTGCAGCTTGGATACCCAATAATTAAAAGGCACAGAGGACGTTGGTATGGTCAGCAAGGTACTCCCTCAGCATCTTCCCAAACTTTGCACTACTTGTGAGAGTTCCCCATGCCTCTGGGCCAGGGCGATGGGAGGTGTGAGGAACGGCAGACCGCTGTCGCCAAATTGTGACGGACAGCGGACCCTGTGCCACCAATAGGTCACGATTCCACCACCGATACGGGTTTGTCAGTGGACGGAGGGACGTGATGCACTGCCGGCACATGGCTATCACAGGCACAGTGGGGGCTTATCTTAGTTATCCCACCACCGGCACCACGTGACAAAAATGCAGCAAGCTAATCCTGCTCTAACAATATACCGCAGGGGGTATTTTGGGTGCCCCACCACTGCTAACAACCTTCCAAGAACTGCGGGGATTAATGTATATCCCACTTTCTCAGTTCCACTTTGGAACTCGCAGCTCTCTAGCGCCCCCCTTACCCTCAGGTCAGTCAGGGAACTGCACCTAGGATAATTAGACGCCGAAAGGGCTGCTTGTTGTGCACGGGCAACTAGACTACAGCAGTAAGGGAATTATCAACGCTGTGGCCTCAACCACTCATTCAGCAATATAAGACCCTTCTGTACTGCCAGCTAGCCTCGCCAGCCGCGCACACCACGCTGCCACCAGCCACGCTTTACTTAATCAAAGAGTTAATTAAGAGGGTCCGCTGCAAACCCCAAATTAGTAGCGATTATCTAAAAAAAGGCACATAGGTAGTTTCTTAGAGCATGGAGTCAAACTGATAATTTTACGATTTATTCCCCAAAGTCGGGCAGTGATTACAAATACAGAAGTTGTAATAAATTGAGACATTACATATGTAAAAATGTAAAACAAAGTGGATGAAAGAACAGAAAGTAACAATTACATGTGCGCAGTTGGTATTAGACAGAGCATGTGGCTGGGGGAGGGGCACTTAACCAAACGTCCCCACTCATCGGCACGTCTCTCTGGCAGGAGGACTCCAGCTGAACTAGCTCATTGTCCCCTCGCATCCCTTATGGTCTGTGCTGTGTGACCTCAGCAAAAGGGGCCGGCTGGGAGGTTCCACCCCCCTTTCTCTAAGTTATGATTTGGCTACAAAACTTAGAATAACTATATCTAAACGAGAAAAGCATGCCATACTTAAGACCCTCCATTTGGGAGCAATCCATATCTCATTTTCTGGAGAGATTAGGATTTTGCAAGAGCCACCGTGGGGAAGCCGGGTCCGCGCAGATCACAGAAATGTCCATTTCAATTTTCTGTCGTGACCAGAGCCTGCGCTAGGCTTCTTTTAATATCTCTCATTCATATGTGAAAAGAGGAGGGGGGAAGGAGGAAGCTGCAAGCTTGTGACAGGCTACAATGTCCTCAGTAGAGTGAAATGGGAGATTTCTAGAAGGTTCTAGAAACATCATACTTTACTTTAACATACAGATCTTACAAACATTTTACATTACAGGAGGATCTGAGAAAACTCTCCCAGAACTTTGCCAGTGTTCCCCTGCTTCTGCTGGATTGGAGCTGTCTCTCTCGCCTGAACTCCTTGGTTGTTCAATGAGCTGTGACCTCTACCGCCAGCATTTTCAAATGGGAATTTTTTTTAACAATTATGCAACAATGGCCCTGCAACATTTTTGTACACCTATCTGCCTCTGGAAGGAGAGATTGAAAGTTCTCCTTCTAGCGTGGGTCTAGAAGTGTTACCAACCAATAAGGAGTGTCATTGAAAATTTTTATAATGCGAAGGTCACGGGAAACCAGTGCAACATATAGTCAGCCATGCGTGCTAGACTGCTAACAGGCAAGACTTCTGTGTCCTCACCAACAGGATGACTGACCATGCAGTCCTCCTCCTCCTCCTCCTCTTCCCTCCCTGTCCTCAGGCCATCCACGCTGAACCGACGTTATGACAGTTGTGCTTGTAGTACGTCTACAGTATAGCACATGAAAGTAGCTCCTGTTCTTCCTCCTCCTCTTCTTCATTGTCATCCTATCCACGTTGTGATGACATGAGGCTGGGCTGTGTGTGATCACGCTGTATGGTTCCTTGCTCCATCTCATCGTGCTCTACCTGCAATGCATCCTCTTTCATTGTGAACAGAGAGCTTTTCAGAATGCAGAAAAGCGGAAAATGGTGAAGCTAATTGTGGCATCATCGCTGCTCACCATCTTGGTGGAATACTCAAAATTTTGTAGGATGGTACATATGTCTGACATCCATGTCCATTCCTGAGGTCTTATTTGTGGACTCTGAACTGAATACCGACGGCCTTGTTGATGTTGGTAGTCAACAACTGCTCTCTTCTGCTCACAAATCCTTTCCAACATATTCAGTGTAGAGTTCCAAGGCATGGGGACATCACACACCAGTCGGTAAGCCGGAAGCTGCAAATGCTGCTGTAGCACAGCAAGGGTGGCTGAAGCTGTAGCTGACTTTCTAAAATGGGCACATAGGTGGAGTACTTTCACAAGCAGAAAAAAGGACCCAGCATATAAAGCGCACAACCAAGGCAATAAAGTATGTGACCAATACATATAAATTTTATTGAGGGACAAACAGGTATACAGAATAAAAACCGATTTGCCTGCTCTTTCAGAGCTGTCCACAACTCTTCAGTATTGTGCGATTTGTCACATAAGCATATTAGCTTCAGCACAACTTGTTGATGCCTGGTAATGCTTCCAGATTGTGACTGATGTGGTCATTTTGGAGAAGGAGGCTGAAGAGGAGGAGGAGGTGCAGGAGCTGAAGACTTTGGGGCCAACCCTGATTGACGTAGGGCCAACAATCCTCGGCGTCGGGAGGACGTGTTCCATCATCCCAAGGTCTGACTGGGTCCGGCTTCCAATCTGTTAACCCAGTGTGTCGTCAGTGAGAAGTACCATCCCTTTCCACAAGCATTTGTGCACATGTCCATGGTTAGGTGTACTTTCCCAGTAACTGCATTGATGAGGGCACGGGTAATGTCGTGGGACACATGCTTGTGTAATGCCGGGATGGCACACTGGGAGAAATAATGGCAACTGGAGACAGAGTCCTTTGGGATGGCCGCTGACTAGAGTTGAGCGACTTTTGGTTTTTTAGGGTCGCGTTTCGTTTCGTGAAACCCGACTTTTCCAAAAGTCGGGTCGAGCAAGATCGTCCGATTATAGGGAAAAGTCGGGGTCGTCCCGAAACACGAAACCCAATGTAAGTCAATGGGGAATAAAAGTCGGCAGTGAGAGGAGGACAGGAAACACACCTACAGTGCCCATTTGAATGCCAAAAGCATCAATTCTTCTTACTTAAGCTTGTCAACCTTAATTAACTTCATAATACAAGTTACGCACTGAAAAATGGGGGTTATTTGGCTAAAGTTGTGGGGGGGGAGGGCTGGCTGCAGGTTTTCATGTGCCCTGGGCGAAAGAGCGCCCCTTTAACACATACCACAACTCATCATGCTCCGATACGGCAGATAAATAGCGGTATAGTACAATGAAAAACACCTCACTTTTTACATCTCATGACGAGGCCCATCTATTTCTCCATACAGAATCATTGGTCCCATATAATGTTTGAAACAGTATATGATGAGCTCCACATAATGCTACAGTATATGTTGGTCCCCATGGATGAAGCTCCACTGTCTGATGGGCCCAAATAATGCTCCAAACATAATGGGCCCCATTTCTAATGCTCTAGTGTATTATGGGCCCTGTAAATGCTGCTCCAGTGTCTGATGTCCACCTTTGGAATGTTCCAGTGTATGGTGGGCCCCATCTATCATTCTCCAGAGTATAGTGCTCCCCAAAAATTGCTGTCCCAACATTGAAAACAATCAAATAAGTCTCCTCGCTAGGGAATCCCTGTACTTGTCTGGACAGGTGCTGTAGCTTGCTTAACAGCTCGCCAGCCATTCTCACGCCCAGTATGGATTGCACGTGATTGCACAAAGGTTAGAAAGGGTACCGTATCCCTGGATAACATGTATGGATAGCGTACACATTCAAAATATATGTCTCAGGAGGCAGGCTCAGACGGTGTCAGGCCCAGTATGGATTGCACGTGATTGCACAAAGGTTAGAAAGGGTACCGTATCCCTGGATAACATGTATGGATAGCGTACACATTCAAAATATATGTCTCAGGAGGCAGGCTCAGACGGTGTCAGGCACAGTATGGATTGCACGTGATTGCACAAAGGTTAGAAAGGGTACCGTATCCCCGGATAACATGTATGGATAGCATACACATTCAAAATATATGTCTCAGGAGGCAGGCTCAGACGGTGTTAGGCCCAGTATGGATTGCACGTGATTGCACAAAGGTTAGAAAGGGTACCGTATCCCCGGATAACATGTATGGATAGCGTACACATTCAAAATATATGTCTCAGGAGGCAGGCTCAGATGGTGTTAGGCCCAGTATGGATTGCACGTGATTGCACAAAGGTTAGAAAGGGTACCGTATCCCTGGATAACATGTATGGATAGCGTACACATTCAAAATATATGTCTCAGGAGGCAGGCTCAGACGGTGTCAGGCCCAGTATGGATTGCACGTGATTGCACAAAGGTTAGAAAGGGTACCGTATCCCTGGATAACATGTATGGATAGCGTACACATTCAAAATATATGTCTCAGGAGGCAGGCTCAGACGGTGTCAGGCCCAGTATGGATTGCACGTGATTGCACAAAGGTTAGAAAGGGTACCGTATCCCTGGATAACATGTATGGATAGCGTACACATTCAAAATATATGTCTCAGGAGGCAGGCTCAGACGGTGTCAGGCACAGTATGGATTGCACGTGATTGCACAAAGGTTAGAAAGGGTACCGTATCCCCGGATAACATGTATGGATAGCGTACACATTCAAAATATATGTCTCAGGAGGCAGGCTCAGACGGTGTTAGGCCCAGTATGGATTGCACGTGATTGCACAAAGGTTAGAAAGGGTACCGTATCCCCGGATAACATGTATGGATAGCCTACACATTCAAAATATATGTCTCAGGAGGCAGGCTCAGACGGTGTTAGGCCCAGTATGGATTGCACGTGATTGCACAAAGGTTAGAAAGGGTACCGTATCCCTGGATAACATGTATGGATAGCGTACACATTCAAAATATATGTCTCAGGAGGCAGGCTCAGATGGTGTCAGGCACAGTATGGATTGCACGTGATTGCACAAAGGTTAGAAAGGGTACCGTATCCCCGGATAACATGTATGGATAGCGTACACATTCAAAATATATGTTTCAGGAGGCAGGCTCAGACGGTGTCAGGCACAGTATGGATTTGACGGCCCAGATTACACAGCGGAGGAGCAGGGAGAGGTAAAGATTGCAAATGCTGGGGCCCTGCCCAAGCAAGGGGGGCCCACTCGTGGGCGTCGGTACTGGCACTGGGCCCCTCATAGTACAGCGGTGTGTCTGACGGCGGGTGTGCACCACCACCGTCAGAGACACTTGATTGCACTATGAGGGACCCAGTGCCCGCGCCCAAGAGTCGGCCTACCCACCTGTCCAGGGCAACGGCACTCGCACGGTGTCGTGCGGTAGGTGGTGACCCCGGCCATGGGGGGGGAGGCAGCACAGTTAGGGAGTTTTAGAAAGTGGCATATGTTGATGTTGGACATTCAGCTGATGCAAAAGGCGAAATAGGTGAAGTACCAGGAAGAGGTGGACCAAAGCAAGCCATTTTTCTGTCACCCTATGTGTCATCAGGGGAAGGTGGGACAAAATCCTTGGAAACCCATGCGTGGTTCATTTTAATGAAGGTTAGATCATCCACATTTTGGGTTGACAGACGGGTCCTTTTTTCTGTCAGGATTGATCCAGCTGCACTGAAGACTCTTTCCGATAGCACATTTGCAGCTGGGCAAGCGAGCTCCTGTAAGGCATATTGGGCCAATTCAGGCCAGGTGTCCAGTTTAGCGGCCCAATAGTCAAAGGGGAATGACCTGTGTGGGAGAACATCGATATGGGAGGAAAAGTAGTTTGTAACCATAGTTGACAACTGCTGTCTCCTGTCACTTTCCATCGATGCAGTATTACCAGTTGTGTGAGCGGTATTTGAAAAATCAGTCCACAACATTGTCATGAAACCCCTGTCTCCAACGCCACTTCTGCTGTGTGCACCACGAACACCTCTGCCAAGCTGCCCCCGGCCCGTACGGCTCGTGTGAGAACCATCACCACTGCTGTGTGCTGGGAATACCTCAAGCAACCGATTTACCAGAGTTGCTTGTTTATTAGCCAATATTAGGTCAAGGTTCTCCTGTAGCATGATGTTTTGTAATTTGCCTTTATAGCGTGGATCCAGGATGCTGGCCAACCAGTAGTCGCCATCGTTCATCATTTTGGCAATGCGGGGGTCCCTTTTTAGGATCCGCAAGGCATAATCTGACATGTGGGCCAATGTTCCCGGTGTCAATGATGCACTGCGAGTGCTGGGTGGAGGAGCACTTTCTGGCAAATCCACATCCCTCCAGTCATGCACAAACCCTGTACCAGACCTTGCCACGCCAACATTTTCACTTGCCCCACGAGATGCATCCTCCTCCCCTAAGTAATCATCCCCATCATCCTCCTCCTCCTCCTCTTCTTCCTCCACCTCGTCCAGGAGAGGTCCCTGAGCAGACAATGGCTGAATGTCATCAAGGATTCCCTCCTCCTCTTCCTCCTCATCAACATTGGCTGCAGACGCCTGCTCCTTAAGGTGCGTCAAAGTTTGCATGAGCAGACGCATAAGTGGGATGCTCATACTTAGGATGGCATCGTCTGCGCTTACCAGCCATGTGCATTCCTCAAAACACTGAAGGACTTTACAAAGGTCTTTCAGCTTCGACCACTGCACGCCTGTCAACTCCATGTCTGCTCTCAAAGTGCCTGGCCGTGTATCCTCCCACAAATGCATTATGGCCTGCCTCTGCTCGCACAGCCGCTCCACCATGTGCAGGATGGAGTTCCACCTTGTTGCAATGTCGATAATGAGGCGGTGGTTGGGAAGGTGGAGCAATCGCTGCAGCTTCTGCATACGAACGGAGTGTACAGGCGACCGGCGGATGTGCGCGCACAGTCTTCGCACCTTCTGGAGCAGGGCTGTTAACTCCGGATAATTTTTGAGGAAGCACTGCACCACCAGGTTCAAGGTGTGAGCCAAGCAAGGTATGTGGCTGAGTTTTGAAAGGGCTATGGCTGCCACAAAATTACGGCCGTTATCACTAACTACCTTGCCTGCCTCAAGATGTACACTGCCCAGCCATGACTCAGTTTGTCGCTTCAAGTACTCGGCCAGCACCTCGGCGGTGTGTCTGTCGCCCAAACACATCATCTGCAACACAGCCTGCTGACGCTTTCCACTAGCTGCTCGATAGGGGGACACATCGAGTGCAACAGTGGCAGCTGCAGATGGAGTGCTCGTACGACTGCGCTCTGTGGACGAGCTTTCGCTTCTGGAGGAGGAGGAGGAGGAGGAGGGTCGAACGCCTACAGCCAACTGTTTCCTAGACCGTGGGCTAGGCAGCACTGTCCCACCACCGCTGTCCCCTGTGGACCCTGCATCCACCACATTAACCCAGTGCGCAGTGATGGACACGTAACGGCCCTGGCCATGCCGACTGGACCATGCATCAGTTGTGAGGTGCACCTTTCCGCTCACTGACTGCTTGAGTGCATGGACAATGCGGTCTTTCACATGATGGTGGAGGGCTGGGATGGCTTTGCGAGAGAAGAAGTGGCGACTGGGTAGGTCATAGCGTGGTACTGCATAGGCCATGAGTTCGCGGAAAGCTGTGCTTTCCACCAACCGAAAGGGCATCATCTCAAACGAGATTAGTTTGGCAATGTGGGCGTTCAAACCCAGTGTACGCGGATGAGAGACTGAGTACTTTCTTGACCTACTCATAGTGTCTGGGAGGGTGAGCTGGACTTGAAAGCTGCATATGGTGGAAGTAGCGGTGGACAGGGCGGACTGAGAGAGGGTTGATGATGGTGATGGAGTTGGTGTTCTTTCTGATGGCCTAGAATCAGTCTTTCGTTAATATAACAGTGGGATTCCCTGACTGCTATGGTCTTGCAACGACACCTCAACATTTGCTGCTGTGCTAACCGATGGGCTTACAGTGGGGGAAACAATGTAGCGTTGCTGACTACCTTCGTTGTGATCAGTTGCACATGTGGCACTTGAGGTTTGGTGTTGTGTCCACGCTTGCAAGTGCATGCTGGTTAAATGTCTAAGCATGCAACTGGTATTCAAATTTTTCAGATTTTTCCCTTGGCTAAAGGTCTTTGCGCACTTCTTACAGATAACCTTGGCCTGATCATGAGGATTTTGTTCAAAAAAGTGCCACACTGCACTCTTCCTACTTTGGCAGACATTTTGCGGCCTAGCACGCTGTGATCTTTTGACCCTCTGGACAATCTGTCCAGCAACACTTTTGATGTTTGGAACCTGTCTTTGGAGTGCTCCGGGCCTGCCAGATAACAGCTGTTGCGATGTCGATGTCTGCTGTGGATGCTCCTCATCTGAGCTATTGGAAGCAGCACCCTCTTCCCCCAATGGATGCCAATCTGGGTCAACAACTGGGTCATCCATCACCTCCTCTTCTATGTCATGTGCACCTTTCTCTGTGTCACCGTGTATGGTGGTATAGTGTGCGGGAAGGGGCACCTGAGTCTCATCAGGGTCAAAATCTGGCTCTGTACACTGCGAGGACAATGTAGTGCTCTGAGTGAATGTACCAGCAGAATCATCCATCAGCGGCTGAGCATCAGTGCACTCCATGTCAGATTCATCTTGGCCTGGGTAATTCACCATTTCACTTGATAATCCAGGCATGGTATGTGAAAACAGCTCCATGGAGTAATCAGTAGTATGGCCTGCGTCATCCTTCAATCTTGGTTGGGGTGAAGGACACAAGGAAAGGTGTGGTTCATGAACATGAGCCTCCAATGACGACTCAGTGCTTTTACTTTTTACAACTGAAGAAGAGGAGGCGATAGAGCTGGAGGCTGAGTCAGCAATGTAAGACAAAACTTTTTCCTGATGCTCTGCCTTTAAAAGCGGTTTGCCAACTCCTAGAAAACTAAGCGTTCGAGGCCTTATGTAGCCAGACGATGACGCAGGGTCAGCACCTCCTGCATTCGGTCCTATTTTGCTCTTGCCACTACCATCAGATCCACCACCAACACCATCATTACCAGCTGCCAACCCCCGCCCAATTCCACGGCCTCTTCCACCAGCCTTCCTCATTTTTGGTAGAAATGTAGACAAAATCCAACAAACTATATAGTAATGTAAAACAAGGTACAAGGTGTCTATAGGACAGGGGAGATTTAGAATTTCTGCACACACTTGTGGACAGTGGACACTTTTGGATTGTGTGAGGCCCACTGATATCTGAGCGCTATGTGACAGGCTCGATGGCACAGCTGCCTGTGACCAAAGTGACGAGAGGATAATGGAGATTTTGAATCTCTGCGCACACTTTTGGACACTGGACACTTGTGGATTGTGTGAGGCCCACTGATATCTGAGCGCTATGTGACAGGCTCGATGGCACAGCTGCCTGTGACCAAAGTGACGAGAGGATAATGGAGATTTTGAATCTCTGCGCACACTTTTGGACACTGGACACTTGCGGATTGTGTGAGGCCCACTGATATCTGAGCGCTATGTGACAGGCTCGATGGCACAGCTGCCTGTGACCAAAGTGACGAGAGGATAATGGAGATTTTGAATCTCTGCGCACACTTTTGGACACTGGACACTTGTGGATTGTGTGAGGCCCACTGATATCTGAGCGCTATGTGACACGCTCGATGGCACAGCTGCCTGTGACCAAAGTGACGATAGGATAATGGAGATTTTGAATCTCTGCGCACACTTTTGGACACTGGACACTTGTGGATTGTGTGAGGCCCACTGATATCTGAGCCAAATGTGACACGCTCGATGGCACAGCTGCCTGTGACCAAAGTGACGAGAGGATAATGGAGATTTTGAATCTCTGAGCACACTTTTGGACACTGGACATTTGTGGATTGTGTGAGGCCCACTGATATCTGAGCGCTATGTGACAGGCTCGATGGCACAGCTGTGACAAAAGTGACTAGAGGATAAGGGAGATTGGATTGCTTTTAAAAAAGCAGTTTGCGGAGCAGTGGGTAAACAGCAATGCCAGCGTGTCAGGAAGCCTTAAAAGGCAGCCCAACAACCAACACCACTGATACACCACAATATAGCCTCCCCTTGCACTGCACACACAGTGACTTGTGTGTTGTGCAGGCCAAATCGCTAGCAGCAGAAGCAGTTTTTTTGTCTTCTTCCCTGCCTAACGCTCTCCCTACAGAATCAGCAGCAACCTCTCCCTATACTAAGATCGGCAGAAGTAAGATGGCGGTTGGCGTGCACGCCCTTTTATACTTCCTGTGACGCCCACCAAAGCAAGCCAATCACTTGCATGCCCTTCTGAAAGATGGTGGTGACCCGTGCCTAGGTCATCACGTTGCCCACAGTGTCCGTGGATCCTGATTGGCTGAAAAAGAGTGCAAAACAAACTTTTGAAACGCGACTTTGGCGCGTAAGTCGCCGACCTCGTGGCCGACCTCATCCTAGGGTCGGGTTTCGTTTCATGAAACCCGACTTTGCCAAAAGTCGGCGACTTTTGAATTTTTTCGACCCGTTTCGCTCAACTCTACCGCTGACATCAGGTTGCGGAAAGCTTCCATCTCCATGAGACTAAAAGGTAACATTTTGAACGCAAGCAGATGAAAAATGTGTGAATTTAGTACTGTGGCCTGTGGGGAAATTGGCTGCATATTTATGCTTGCGTTCCAATGACTGGGGTATGGACAACTGAAGGCTGCGCTGTGTCAAGGACATGGATATGCTTAATGATGGTGTTAGTTGAGTGAGGGCAATGACAGTTGCAGGGCAGGAGGCATCTTCGCATGCACCATGGACAGGGGATTAACTTGCACGCACAAAAGTGGAAGACGCAGTGTTGTCACCCTCAGACACTGTTCCTGGAGACTGAGGTTCGACCCACAAAGTCTGGTGATTTGCTGCCATGTGCCTGATTAAGCTGCTGGTGGTCAGGCTGGTAATTTTGCTACCCCTACTGATGCGGGCATGGCAGGTGGTGCAAATGGCCTGTTTGGGGTTATCGGCAGAGTCTTTTAAAAACAACCAGACTCGGCAAGACCTAACTGTTATACTGTCAACTTTTGTCATGTTGGTGTTACGAGGAATGGTTGCCCGCCTTCTGTCTTTGGTCACCACACAGCTTCTTCCTGCATGTTGGGGTGCTACGCTTTCCTCCCCCTGTGTGCTGCTGTCCTTGCTCTGCATGTTCTCCTGCCAGGTTGGGTTAGTTACTATTTCATCCACCACCTCGTCTTTCACTTTCGCACCCTGGTCCTCCTCCTGACTTTCTGGCAATTGTGTCTCATCTTCGTTCACCTCTTGTGACATGTTCCCACCGTCGCCTTTGTGGGACCATGTGATGCTCTGCGGTCCCCTAGTAATTCAGACAGGAAGGTCAGGCAAGAAGATGTTTGATTTTATTGTGGCACAATTTCATCTTGCCCACGGCCTCAGCCTCTGCATGCACCATCACCATCATGTCTACTTCCCCGTCCCTTGCCATGTGTCTTACCCTTCTTAAATGTACTATAATATTTTCCACGTTCACGTGGAGTGAACTTATATGTGATCTGTGTGCGAGAAAATCACGGTTTAAAATATCTGGACTGTAGGTAATAATTTATTTTTTTTAGCAAACTGGTGTCAATATCTAGGGTAAGACAGAGCAAGAACAGTTGAATGGAGGCCTCAAATGCCACAAATTGTAGGCCACAGATTGATGAGGCGTCTGATGGAGATACCACACTGTTTAATATGTCGCTTGTATTTTTTTGCCGCAAAATAATATATAGAACTAGGGTAACACACAGCAAAAACAGTTTAATGGAGGCCTGAAATAGCACATTTTGTAGCCCACAGATAGATGAGGGGTCTGCCAGAGATAGCACAATGTTCAATATGTTGCCTGTATTTTTTTATCGCAAAATAGTGTATATAACTAGGGTAACACAGCAAAAACAGTTAAATGGCGGCCTGAAATGCCACAATTTGTAGGCCACAGATGAGGCGTCTGATGGAGGTACCACACTGTTCAATATGTGGCCTGTATTTTTTGTTTTTTAATGCGAAATAGTTAAGAGAACTAGGGTAACAGACAGCATAAACAGTTTAATGGAGGTCTCGAAAGCCACAATTTGTAGCCCACAGATAGATGATGCATCTGACAGAGATACCACATTGTTCAATATGTGGCCTGTATTTTTTTTTTACCCAAAATAGTGTATAGAACTAGGGTAACACACAGCAAAATCAGTTTAATGGAAGCCTAAAAAAACCACAATTTAAAGCCCACAGAAAGATGAGGCAGCTTATGGAGATACCACACTGTTAAATATGTGGCCTGTATTTTTTGCTTTTTTTCGGCAAAATATTGTATGGAACTAGGTTAACACACAGCAAACACAGTTGAATGGTGGCCTGAAATGCCACAATTTGTAGCCTGCAGATAGATGAGGCATATGATGGAGATACCACACTGTTCAATATGTGGCCTGTATTTTTTTTTACCACAAATAGTGTACAGAATTAGGATAACATAGCAAAAACAGTTGAATGGAGGCCTCAAATGTTACAATTTGTAGGCCACAGATAGAAGAGGCGTCTGATGGAAAACCACACTGTTCAATAAATGACCTGTATTTTTTGTTTTTTTAATGCAAAATAGTGTATAGATCTAGGGTAACACACAGCAAAAACAGTTGAATGGACTCCTTAAATGCCACAATTTGTAGGCCACAAATAAATGGACTGTCTTACAGCAATACCACACTGTTCAATATGTGACCTGTATATTTTGTTTTTTAATGCAAAATAGTGTATAGATCTAGGGTATCACACAGCAAAATCAATTGAATGGAGGCCTGAAATGCAAAAATTTGTAGCCCACAGACAGATGAGGCGTCTGACGGAGAGACCACACTG
Organism: Dendrobates tinctorius; assembly: GCF_039654945.1. NCBI lineage: Eukaryota > Metazoa > Chordata > Amphibia > Anura > Dendrobatidae > Dendrobates > Dendrobates tinctorius. The sequence continues at coordinate 15,412,523 of NW_027361802.1, forward strand.
TTCAATATGTGGCCCTTTTTTTTATTTACCGCAAAATAGTTTATAGAACTAGGGTAGCACACAGCAAAAAGTTGAATGAAGGCCTGAAATGCCACAATTTGTAGCCCACAGATAGATGAGGCGTCTGTCGGATATTAAAAAGTTCAGCTCACTGTTGCAGGTGTCTTGATGATCGGAGCACGGATCCGTTGTGTTAGACCTGCAGCAATGGAGAAAGGAAATTATTCAGCTCAACGATATAGTGAAACCAATATTTTTTTCACCATGCAAAGTGACAGATTGAGGAAAAAAGCATCAGCATAGTTCAGGATGGAAATGTGATATCAACGCGTTTCTGGTGGACTAGCATCCTTAGTCATGATTAATGGCATCCATGTAGAAAAAAGATAAATGTATGTATGTACTGTATTAGTAATGCAACATAATTTCTCTATTTTAAATTTAATCCTGCAGGGACTCGTATGTTGATAGTAAAAATCCAGAAAGCGCCTCAGTTTTTTCGCTATTACTGCCACCTATTTGTGTGGGGATATCATACTGTATGTACAGTAGAAACACTGGTGGTGATGGAGAATCATACTGTGTGGTGAGGGACTGTTGGTGAGGTCATTGTACAGTAATATTATTATGTGTTTGAAGGTACTTTTGGGGCAAATTTTGTGGGAGAACTCACAGTGAGAGTATCATACCCTGTGTGAGGGGCATTATTTGAGCATTGTACTATATAGGTGCCATGAAATTAATGTCATAGTGGGTCAGAATGGTAAGTGGTAGAGTTGAGCGACTTTTGGTTTTTTAGGGTCGCGTTTCGTGAAACCCGACTTTTCCAAAAGTCGGGTCGAGCAAGATCGTCCGATTATAGGGAAAAGTCGGGGTCATCCCGAAACACGAAACCCAATGTAAGTCAATGGGGAATAAAAGTCGGCAGTGAGAGGAGGACAGGAAACACACCTATAGTGCCCATTTGAATGCCAAAAGCATCAATTCTTCTTACTTAAGCTTGTCAACCTTAATTAACTTCATAATACAAGTACGCACTGAAAAATGGGGGTTATTTGGCTAAAGTTGTGGGGGGGGGAGGGCTGGCTGCAGGTTTTCATGTGCCCTGGGCGAAAGAGCGCCCCTTTAACACATACCACAACTCATCATGCTCCGATACGGCAGATAAATAGCGGTATAGTACAATGAAAAATACCTCACTTTTTACATCTCATGACTAGTGTTGAGCATTCCGATACCGCAAGTATCGGGTATCGGCCGATACTTGCTGTATCGGAATTCCGATACCGACTTCCGATATTTTTTCAATATCGGAATTCGGCATCGGAATCGGAAGTTCAGTTGATTGACGGCCTGACGTCATCATGATGCGCGGTGTGTGCGCATCATGATGCGCCATCATTTCGGGCCTTCCGGGGGTCTCTGCCGGCCTGCCGGGGGGCTGTGCCGGCCTGCCGGGGGGCTGTGTGGACTGCCCGGGGTCTGTACCGGCCTGCCGGGGGGCTGTGCCGGCCTGCCGGTGGTCTGTGCACCCTGTGGGGGTCTGTACCGGCCTGCCGGGGGGCTGTGCCGGCCTGCCGGGGGGCTGTGCTGATGTCCGGGGGTCTGTGCAAGCATCGTCCGATGGGACTACAAGTCCCATCGGGCGATGCCTGCTACCATGACAGTGATTGACACATTAGCCAATGATGGGACAGTAGTAGTCCCATCATCCGGCTAATGTGTTAAATGTTAAAAAAAAAAAAAAAAAAATACTACATACATACTACATGCATGCTACATACATACTACATGCATGCTACATACATACTACATATATACTACATACATACTACATACATACTGCATGCTACATACATACTACATACATACTACATGCATGCTACATACATACTACATATATACTACATACATACTACATACATGCTACATACATACTGCATGCTACATACATACTACATACATACTACATGCATGCTACATACATACTACATATATACTACATACATACTACATACATGCTACATACATACTGCATGCTACATACATACTACATGCATGCTACATACATACTACATATATACTACATGCATGCTACATACATACTACATGCTACATACATACTACATATATACTACATACATACTACATACATGCTACATACATACTACATACATACTACATGCATGCTACATACATACTACATGCATGCTACATACATACTACATGCATGCTACATACATACTACATGCATGCTACATACATACTACATGCATGCTACATACTACATGCATGCTACATGCATGCTACATACATACTACATGCTACATACATACCACATATATACTACATACATACAATACATTCATACAATACATACATAGACATACAGTACATATAACATAGAGTAACATACTTACCAATACTTGTCACATTGTTCCCCGAAGCCATTGTCTTTTCCGGGATAAATATTAACATAACAAACCACAAAAATACTCACCCACGATCCGAAGCAGTCCACGAGTGTGTCCCACGACGATCTTGGGTAGAGAACTGCAGCATCAGATGATGCTGCCGTTCTCTACGGGCTGCAGGAATCCAATGACGGAAGGTAGGTATCCTTCCGCACTGTATTCCTCCGCCACTTAAAAAAAAAAAGTCCCTAGTCTCACTTTATGCCATTGCTGTGTGGGAAATTCCCACACAGCAATGGCATAAAGTGAGACTAGGGACTTTTTTTTTTTAAGTGGCGGAGGAATACAGTGCGGAAGGATACCTACCTTCCGTCATTGGATTCCTGCAGCCCGTAGAGAACGGCAGCATCATCTGATGCTGCAGTTCTCTACCCAAGATCGTCGTGGGACACACTCGTGGACTGCTTCGGATCGTGGGTGAGTATTTTTGTGGTTTGTTATGTTAATATTTATCCCGGAAAAGACAATGGCTTCGGGGAACAATGTGACAAGTATTGGTAAGTATGTTACTCTATGTTATATGTACTGTATGTCTATGTATGTATTGTATGAATGTATTGTATGTATGTAGTATATATGTGGTATGTATGTAGCATGTAGTATGTATGTAGCATGCATGTAGTATGTATGTAGCATGCATGTAGTATATATGTAGTATGTATGTAGCATGTAGTATGTATGTAGCATGCATGTAGTATGTATGTAGCATGCATGTAGTATGTATGTAGCATGCATGTAGCATGCATGTAGTATGTATGTAGTATGTATGTAGTATGTATGTAGTATGTAGCATGTATGTAGTATGTATGTGGTATGTATGTAGCATGTAGTATGTATGTAGTATGTATGTGGTATGTATGTAGCATGTAGTATGTATGTAGCATGTATGTAGCATGCATGTAGCATGCATGTAGTATGTATGTAGCATGTATGTAGTATGTATGTAGTATATATGTAGTATGTATGTAGCATGTAGTATGTATGTAGCATGCATGTAGTATGTATGTAGTATTTTTTTTTTTTTTTTTTTTTTACATTTAACACATTAGCCGGATGATGGGACTACTACTGTCCCATCATTGGCTAATGTGTCAATCACTGTCATGGTAGCAGGCATCGCCCGATGGGACTTGTAGTCCCATCGGACGATGCCTGCACAGACCCCCAGAGCCTGCACAGACCACCGGCAGGCCGGCACAGCCCCCCGGCAGGCCGGCACAGCCCCCCGGAGCCTGCACAGCCCCCCGGCAGGCCGGCACAGCCCCCCGGCAGGCCGGCACAGCCCCCCGGCAGGCCGGCACAGCCCCTCGGAGCCTGCACAGACCACCGGCAGGCCGGCACAGACCACCGGAGCCTGCACAGACCCCCTGGCAGGCCGGCACAGCCCCCCAAAAGGCCCGTACAGACCCCAGAGAGGCTGTACAAGGGCAGGAAAGGGTTTTTCTTATTCCGATACCGGAAGTCCCATAGACTTGAATGGGACTTCCGGTATCGGAATCGGCGATACCGATACTTTTTTAAAAGATCGGCCGATACCATCCGATACGATACTTTGAAGTATCGGACGGTATCGCTCAACTCTACTCATGACGAGGCCCATCTATTTCTCCATACAGAATCATTGGTCCCATATAATGTTTGAAACAGTATATGATGAGCTCCACATAATGCTACAGTATATGTTGGTCCCCATGGATGAAACTCCACTGTCTTATGGGCCCAAATAATGCTCCAAACATAATGGGCCCCATTTCTAATGCTCTAGTGTATAATGGGCCCTGTAAATGCTGCTCCAGTGTCTGATGTCCACCTTTGGAATGTTCCAGTGTATGGTGGGCCCCATCTATCATTCTCCAGAGTATAGTGCTCCCCAAAAATTGCTGTCCCAACATTGAAAACAATCAAATAAGTCTCCTCGCTAGGGAATCCCTGTACTTGTCTGGACAGGTGCTGTAGCTTGCTTAACAGCTCGCCAGCCGTTCTCACGCCCAGTATGGATTGCACGTGATTGCACAAAGGTTAGAAAGGGTACCGTATCCCTGGATAACATGTATGGATAGCGTACACATTCAAAATATATGTCTCAGGAGGCAGGCTCAGACGGTGTCAGGCACAGTATGGATTGCACGTGATTGCACAAAGGTTAGAAAGGGTACCGTATCCCCGGATAACATGTATGGATAGCGTACACATTCAAAATATATGTCTCAGGAGGCAGGCTCAGACGGTGTTAGGCCCAGTATGGATTGCACGTGATTGCACAAAGGTTAGAAAGGGTACCATATCCCTGGATAACATGTATGGATAGCGTACACATTCAAAATATATGTCTTAGGAGGCAGGCTCAGACGGTGTCAGGCCCAGTATGGATTGCACGTGATTGCACAAAGGTTAGAAAGGGTACCGTATCCCTGGATAACATGTATGGATAGCGTACACATTCAAAATATATGTCTCAGGAGGCAGGCTCAGACGGTGTCAGGCACAGTATGGATTGCACGTGATTGCACAAAGGTTAGAAAGGGTACCGTATCCCCGGATAACATGTATGGATAGCGTACACATTCAAAATATATGTCTCAGGAGGCAGGCTCAGACGGTGTTAGGCCCAGTATGGATTGCACGTGATTGCACAAAGGTTAGAAAGGGTACCGTATCCCCGGATAACATGTATGGATAGCGTACACATTCAAAATATATGTCTCAGGAGGCAGGCTCAGACGGTGTTAGGCCCAGTATGGATTGCACGTGATTGCACAAAGGTTAGAAAGGGTACCGTATCCCTGGATAACATGTATGGATAGCGTACACATTCAAAATATATGTCTCAGGAGGCAGGCTCAGACGGTGTTAGGCCCATTATGGATTGCACGTGATTGCACAAAGGTTAGAAAGGGTACCGTATCCCCGGATAACATGTATGGATAGCGTACACATTCAAAATATATGTCTCAGGAGGCAGGCTCAGACGGTGTCAGGCACAGTATGGATTTGACGGCCCAGATTACACAGTGGAGGAGCAGGGAGAGGTAAAGATTGCAAATGCTGGGGCCCTGCCCAAGCAAGGGGGGCCCACTCGTGGGCGTCGGTACCGGCACTGGGCCCCTCATAGTACAGCTGTGTGTCTGACGGCGGGTGTGCACCACCACCGTCAGAGACACTTGATTGCACTATGAGGGACCCTGTGCCAGTGCCCGCGCCCAAGAGTCAGCCTACCCACCTGTCCAGGGCAACGGCACTCGCACGGTGTCGTGCGGTAGGTGGTGACCCCGGCCATGGGGGGGAGGCAGCACAGTTAGGGAGTTTTAGAAAGTGGCATATGTTGATGTTGGACATTCAGCTGATGCAAAAGGCGAAATAGGTGAAGTACCAGGAAGAGGTGGACCAAAGCAAGCCATTTTTCTGTCACCCTATGTGTCATCAGGGGAAGGTGGGACAAAATCCTTGGAAACCCATGCGTGGTTCATTTTAATGAAGGTTAGATCATCCACATTTTGGGTTGACAGACGGGTCCTTTTTTCTGTCAGGATTGATTCAGCTGCACTGAAGACTTTTTCCGATAGCACACTTGCAGCTGGGCAGGCGAGCTCCTGTAAGGCATATTGGGCCAATTCAGGCCAGGTGTCCAGTTTAGCGGCCCAATAGTCAAAGGGGAATGACCTGTGTGGGAGAACATCGATATGGGAGGAAAAGTAGTTTGTAACCATAGTTGACAACTGCTGTCTCCTGTCACTTTCCATCGATGCAGTATTACCAGTTGTGTGAGCGGTATTTGAAAAATCAGTCCACAACATTGTCATGAAACCCCTGTCTCCAACGCCACTTCTGCTGTGTGCACCACGAACACCTCTGCCAAGCTGCCCCCGGCCCGTACGGCTCGTGTGAGAACCATCACCGCTGCTGTGTGCTGGGAATGCCTCAAGCAACCGATTTACCAGAGTTGCTTGTTTATTAGCCAATATTAGGTCAAGGTTCTCCTGTGGCATGATGTTTTGTAATTTGCCTTTATAGCGTGGATCCAGGATGCTGGCCAACCAGTAGTCGTCATCGTTCATCATTTTGGCAATGCGGGGGTCCCTTTTTAGGATCCGCAAGGCATAATCTGACATGTGGGCCAATGTTCCCGGTGTCAATGATGCACTGCGAGTGCTGGGTGGAGGAGCACTTTCTGGCAAATCCACATCCCTCCAGTCACGCACAAACCCTGTACCAGACCTTGCCACGCCAACATTTTCACTTGCCCCACGAGATGCATCCTCCTCCCCTAAGTAATCATCCCCATCATCCTCCTCCTCCTCCTCCTCTTCTTCCTCCACCTCGTCCAGGAGAGGTCCCTGAGCAGACAATGGCTGAATGTCATCAAGGATTCCCTCCTCCTCTTCCTCCTCATCAACATTGGCTGCAGACGCCTGCTCCTTAACGTGCGTCAAAGTTTGCATGAGCAGACGCATAAGTGGGATGCTCATGCTTAGGATGGCGTCGTCTGCGCTTACCAGCCGTGTGCATTCCTCAAAACACTGAAGGACTTTACAAAGGTCTTTCAGCTTCGACCACTGCACGCCTGTCAACTCCATGTCTGCTCTCAAAGTGCCTGGCCGTGTATCCTCCCACAAATGCATTATGGCCTGCCTCTGCTCGCACAGCCGCTCCACCATGTGCAGGGTGGAGTTCCACCTTGTTGCAATGTCGATAATGAGGCGGTGGTTGGGAAGGTGGAGCAATCGCTGCAGCTTCTGCATACGAACGGAGTGTACAGGCGACCGGCGGATGTGCGCGCACAGTCTTCGCACCTTCTGGAGCAGGGCTGTTAACTCCGGATAATTTTTGAGGAAGCACTGCACCACCAGGTTCAAGGTGTGAGCCAAGCAAGGTATGTGGCTGAGTTTTGAAAGGGCTATGGCTGCCACAAAATTACGGCCGTTATCATTAACTACCTTGCCTGCCTCAAGATGTACACTGCCCAGCCATGACTCAGTTTGTCGCTTCAAGTACTCGGCCAGCACCTCGGCGGTGTGTCTGTCGCCCAAACACATCATCTGCAACACAGCCTGCTGATGCTTTCCACTAGCTGCTCGATAGGGGGACACATCGTGTGCAACAGTGGCAGCTGCAGATGGAGTGCTCGTACGACTGCGCTCTGTGGACGAGCTTTCGCTTCTGGAGGAGGAGGAGGAGGAGGAGGGTCGAACGCCTACAGCCAACTGTTTCCTATACCGTGGGCTAGGCAGCACTGTCCCACCACCGCTGTCCCCTGTGGACCCTGCATCCACCACATTAACCCAGTGCGCAGTGATGGACACGTAACGGCCCTGGCCATGCCGACTGGACCATGCATCAGTTGTGAGGTGCACCTTTCCGCTCACTGACTGCTTGAGTGCATGGACAATGCGGTCTTTCACATGATGGTGGAGGGCTGGGATGGCTTTGTGAGAGAAGAAGTGGCGACTGGGTAGGTCATAGCGTGGTACTGCATAGGCCATGAGTTCGCGGAAAGCTGTGCTTTCCACCAACCGAAAGGGCATCATCTCAAACGAGATTAGTTTGGCAATGTGGGCGTTCAAACCCAGTGTACGCGGATGAGAGACTGAGTACTTTCTTGACCTACTCATAGTGTCTGGGAGGGTGAGCTGGACTTGAGAGCTGCATATGGTGGAAGTAGCGGTGGACAGGGCGGACTGAGAGAGGGTTGATGATGGTGATGGAGTTGGTGTTCTTTCTGATGGCCTAGAATCAGTCTTTCGTTGATATAACAGTGGGATTCCCTGACTGCTGTGGTCTTGCAACGATACCTCAACATTTGCTGCTGTGCTAACCGGTGGGCTTACAGTGGGGGAAACAATGTAGCGTTGCTGACTACCTTCGTTGTGATCAGTTGCACATGTGGCACTTGAGGTTTTGTGTTGTGTCCACGCTTGCAAGTGCATGCTGGTTAAATGTCTAAGCATGCAACTGGTATTCAAATTTTTCAGATTTTTCCCTCGGCTAAAGGTCTTTGCGCACTTCTTACAGATGACCTTGGCCTGATCATGAGGATTTTGTTCAAAAAAGTGCCACACTGCACTCGTCCTACTTTGGCAGACATTTTGCGGCCTAGCACGCTGTGATCTTTTGACCCTCTGGACAAGCTGTCCAGCAACTCTTTTGATGTTTGGAACCTGTCTTTGGAGTGCTCCGGGCCTGCCAGATAACAGCTGTTGCGATGTCGATGTCTGCTGTGGATGCTCCTCATCTGAGCTATTGGAAGCAGCACCCTCTTCCCCCAATGGATGCCAATCTGGGTCAACAACTGGGTCATCCATCACCTCCTCTTCTATGTCATGTGCACCTTTCTCTGTGTCACCGTGTATGTGTCATCCTTCAATCTTGGTTGGGGTGAAGGACACAAGGAAAGGTGTGGTTCATGAACATGAGCCTCCAATGACGACTCAGTGCTTTTACTTTTTACAACTGAAGAAGAGGAGGCGATAGAGCTGGAGGCTGAGTCAGCAATGTAAGACAAAACTTTTTCCTGATGCTCTGCCTTTAAAAGCGGTTTGCCAACTCCTAGAAAACTAAGCGTTCGAGGCCTTATGTAGCCAGACGATGACGCAGGGTCAGCACCTCCTGCATTCGGTCCTATTTTGCTCTTGCCACTACCATCAGATCCACCACCAACACCATCATTACCAGCTGCCAACCCCCGCCCAATTCCACGGCCTCTTCCACCAGCCTTCCTCATTTTTGGTAGAAATGTAGACAAAATCCAACAAACTATATAGTAATGTAAAACAAGGTACAAGGTGTCTATAGGACAGGGGAGATTTAGAATTTCTGCACACACTTGTGGACAGTGGACACTTTAGGATTGTGTGAGGCCCACTGATATCTGAGCGCTATGTGACAGGCTCGATGGCACAGCTGCCTGTGACCAAAGTGACGAGAGGATAATGGAGATTTTGAATCTCTGCGCACACTTTTGGACACTGGACACTTGTGGATTGTGTGAGGCCCACTGATATCTGAGCGCTATGTGACACGCTCGATGGCACAGCTGCCTGTGACCAAAGTGACGAGAGGATAATGGAGATTTTGAATCTTTGCGCACACTTTTGGACACTGGACACTTGTGGATTGTGTGAGTCCCACTGATATCTGAGCGCTATGTGACACGCTCGATGGCACAGCTGCCTGTGACCAAAGTGACGAGAGGATAATGGAGATTTTGAATCTCTGCGCACACTTTTGGACACTGGACACTTGTGGATTGTGTGAGGCCCACTGATATCTGAGCGCTATGTGACAGGCTCGATGGCACAGCTGCCTGTGACCAAAGTGACGAGAGGATAATGGAGATTTTGAATCTCTGCGCACACTTTTGGACACTGGACACTTGTGGATTGTGTGAGGCCCACTGATATCTGAGCGCTATGTGACAGGCTCGATGGCACAGCTGTGACCAAAGTGACGAGAGGATAATGGAGATTTTGAATCTCTGCGCACACTTTTGGACACTGGACACTTGTGGATTGTGTGAGGCCCACTGATATCTGAGCGCTATGTGACACGCTCGATGGCACAGCTGCCTGTGACCAAAGTGACGAGAGGATAATGGAGATTTTGAATCTCTGCGCACACTTTTGGACACTGGACACTTGTGGATTGTGTGAGGCCCACTGATATCTGAGCGCTATGTGACACGCTCGATGGCACAGCTGCCTGTGACCAAAGTGACGAGAGGATAATGGAGATTTTGAATCTCTGCGCACACTTTTGGACACTGGACACTTGTGGATTGTGTGAGGCCCACTGATATCTGAGCGCTATGTGACAGGCTCGATGGCACAGCTGCCTGTGACCAAAGTGACGAGAGGATAATGGAGATTTTGAATCTCTGCGCACACTTTTGGACACTGGACACTTGTGGATTGTGTGAGGCCCACTGATATCTGAGCGCTATGTGACACGCTCGATGGCACAGCTGCCTGTCACCAAAGTGACGAGAGGATAATGGAGATTTTGAATCTCTGCGCACACTTTTGGACACTGGACACTTGTGGATTGTGTGAGGTCCACTGATATCTGAGCGCTATGTGACACGCTCGATGGCACAGCTGTGACCAAAGTGACGAGAGGATAATGGAGATTTTGAATCTCTGCGCACACTTTTGGACACTGGACACTTGTGGATTGTGTGAGGCCCACTGATATCTGAGCGCTATGTGACACGCTCGATGGCACAGCTGCCTGTGACCAAAGTGACGAGAGGATAATGGAGATTTTGAATCTCTGCGCGCACTTTTGGACACTGGACACTTGTGGATTGTGTGAGGCCCACTGATATCTGAGCGCTATGTGACACGCTCGATGGCACAGCTGCCTGTGACCAAAGTGACGAGAGGATAATGGAGATTTTGAATCTCTGCGCACACTTTTGGACACTGGACACTTGTGGATTGTGTGAGGCCCACTGATATCTGAGCGCTATGTGACAGGCTCGATGGCACAGCTGCCTGTGACCAAAGTGACGAGAGGATAATGGAGATTTTGAATCTCTGCGCACACTTTTGGACACTGGACACTTGTGGATTGTGTGAGGCCCACTGATATCTGAGCGCTATGTGACAGGCTCGATGGCACAGCTGCCTGTCACCAAAGTGACGAGAGGATAATGGAGATTTTGAATCTCTGCGCACACTTTTGGACACTGGACACTTGTGGATTGTGTGAGGTCCACTGATATCTGAGCGCTATGTGACACGCTCGATGGCACAGCTGCCTGTGACCAAAGTGACGAGAGGATAATGGAGATTTTGAATCTCTGCGCACACTTTTGGACACTGGACACTTGTGGATTGTGTGAGGCCCACTGATATCTGAGCGCTATGTGACACGCTCGATGGCACAGCTGCCTGTGACCAAAGTGACGAGAGGATAATGGAGATTTTGAATCTCTGCGCACACTTTTGGACACTGGACACTTGTGGATTGTGTGAGGCCCACTGATATCTGAGTGCTATGTGACAGGCTCGATGGCACAGCTGTGACAAAAGTGACTAGAGGATAAGGGAGATTGGATTGCTTTTAAAAAAGCAGTTTGCGGAGCAGTGGGTAAACAGCAATGCCAGCTTGTCAGGAAGCCTTAAAAGGCAGCCCAACAACCAACACCACTGATACACCACAATATAGCCTCCCCTTGCACTGCACACACAGTGACTTGTGTGTTGTGCAGGCCAAATCGCTAGCAGCAGAAGCAGTTTTTTTGTCTTCTTCCCTGCCTAACGCTCTCCCTACAGAATCAGCAGCAACCTCTCCCCATACAAAGATCGGCAGAAGTAAGATGGCGGTCGGCGTGCACGCCCTTTTATACCCCCTGTGACGCCCACCAAAGCAAGCCAATCACTTGCATGCCCTTCTGAAAGATGGTGGTGACCCGTGCCTAGGTCATCACGTTGCCCACAGTGTCCGTGGATCCTGATTGGCTGAAAAAGAGCGCAAAACAAACTTTTGAAACGCGACTTTGGCGCGTAAGTCGCCGACCTCGTGGCCAACCTCATCCTAGGGTCGGGTTTCGTTTCATGAAACCCGACTTTGCCAAAAGTCGGCGACTTTTGAATTTTTTCGACCCGTTTCGCTCAACTCTACCGCTGACATTAGGTTGCGGAAAGCTTCCATCTCCATGAGACTAAAAGGTAACATTTTGAACGCAAGCAGATGAAAAATGTGTGAATTTAGTACTGTGGCCTGTGGGGAAATTGGCTGCATATTTATGCTTGCGTTCCAATGACTGGGGTATGGACAACTGAAGGCTGCGCTGTGTCAAGGACATGGATATGCTTAATGATGGTGTTAGTTGAGTGAGGGCAATGACAGTTGCAGGGCAGGAGGCATCTTCGCATGCACCATGGACAGGGGATTAGCTTGCACGCACAAAAGTGGAAGACGCAGTGTTGTCACCCTCAGACACTGTTCCTGGAGACTGAGGTTCGACCCACAAAGTCTGGTGATTTGCTGCCATGTGCCTGATTAAGCTGCTGGTGGTCAGGCTGGTAATTTTGCTACCCCTACTAAAGCCGGCATGGCAGGTGGTGCAAATGGCCTGTTTGGGGTTATCGGCAGAGTCTTTTAAAAACAACCAGACTCGGCAAGACCTAACTGTTATACTGTCAACTTTTGTCATGTTGGTGTTACGAGGAATGGTTGCCCGCCTTCTGTCTATGGTCACCACACAGCTTCTTCCTGCATGTTGGGGTGCTACGCTTTCCTCCCCCTGTGTGCTGCTGTCCTTGCTCTGCATGTTCTCCTGCCAGGTTGGGTTAGTTACTATTTCATCCACCACCTCGTCTTTCACTTTCTCACCCTGGTCCTCCTCCTGACTTTCTGGCAATTGTGTCTCATCTTCGTTCACCTCTTGTGACATGTTCCCACCGTCGCCTTTGTGGGACCATGTGATGCTCTGCGGTCCCCTAGTAATTCAGACAGGAAGGTCAGGCAAGAAGATGTTTGATTTTATTGTGGCACAATTTCATCTTGCCCATGGCCTCAGCCTCTGCATGCACCATCACCATCATGTCTACTTCCCCGTCCCTTGCCATGTGTCTTACCCTTCTTAAATGTACTACAATATTTTCCACGTTCACGTGGAGTGAACTTATATGTGATCTGTGTGCGAGAAAATCACGGTTTAAAATATCTGGACTGTAGGTAATAATTTATATTTTTTAGCAAACTGGTGTCAATATCTAGGGTAAGACAGAGCAAGAACAGTTGAATGGAGGCCTCAAATGCCACAAATTGTAGGCCACAGATTGATGAGGCGTCTGACGGAGATACCACACTGTTCAATATGTCGCTTGTATTTTTTTGTCGCAAAATAATATATAGAATTAGGGTAACACACAGCAAAAACAGTTTAATGGAGGCCTGAAATAGCACATTTTGTAGCCCACAGATAGATGAGGGGTCTGCCAGAGATGGTACAATGTTCAATATGTTGCCTGTATTTTTTTATCGCAAAATAGTGTATATAACTAGGGTAACACAGCAAAAACAGTTAAATGGCGGCCTGAAATGCCACAATTTGTAGGCCACAGATGAGGCGTCTGATGGAGGTACCACACTGTTAAATATGTGGCCGGTATTTTTTGCTTTTTTTCGGCAAAATATTGTATGGAACTAGGTTAACACACAGCAAACACAGTTGAATGGTGGCCTGAAATGCCACAATTTGTAGCCTGCAGATAGATGAGGCATATGATGGAGATACCACACTGTTCAATATGTGGCCTGTATTTTTTTTTTTACCACAAATAGTGTACAGAATTAGGATAACATAGCAAAAACAGTTGAATGGAGGCCTCAAATGTTACAATTTGTAGGCCACAGATAGAAGAGGCGTCTGATGGAAAACCACACTGTTCAATAAATGACCTGTATTTTTTGTTTTTTTAATGCAAGATATTGTATAGAACTAGGGTAACACACAGCAAAAACAGTTGAATGGAGGCCTCAAATGTTACAATTTGTAGGCCACAGATAGAAGAGGCGTCTGATGGAAAACCACACTGTTCAATAAATGACCTGTATTTTTTGTTTTTTTAATGCAAGATATTGTATAGAACTAGGGTAACACACAGCAAAAACAGTTGAATGGAGGCCTCAAATGTTACAATTTGTAGGCCACAGATAGAAAAGGCGTCTGATGGAAAACCACACTGTTCAATAAATGACCTGTATTTTTTGTTTTTTTAATGCAAAATAGTGTATAGATCTAGGGTAACACACAGCAAAAACAGTTGAATGGACTCCTTAAATGCCACAATTTGTAGGCCACAAATAAATGGACTGTCTTACAGCAATACCACACTGTTCAATATGTGACCTGTATATTTTGTTTTTTAATGCAAAATAGTGTATAGATCTAGGGTATCACACAGCAAAATCAATTGAATGGAGGCCTGAAATGCCAAAATTTGTAGCCCACAGACAGATGAGGCGTCTGACGGAGAGACCACACTGTTCAATATGTGGCCCTTTTTTTTATTTACCGCAAAATAGTTTATAGAACTAGGGTAGCACACAGCAAAAAGTTGAATGAAGGCCTGAAATGCCACAATTTGTAGCCCACAGATAGATGAGGCGTCTGTCGGATATTAAAAAGTTCAGCTCACTGTTGCAGGTGTCTTGATGATCGGAGCACGGATCCGTTGTGTTAGACCTGCAGCAATGCGAAAAGGAAATTATTCAGCTCAACGATATAGTGAAACCAATATTTTTTTCACCATGCAAAGTGACAGATTGAGGAAAAAAGCATCAGCATAGTTCAGGATGGAAATGTGATATCAACGCGTTTCTGGTGGACTAGCATCCTTAGTCATGATTAATGGCATCCATGTAGAAAAAAGATAAATGTATGTATGTACTGTATTAGTAATGCAACATAATTTCTCTATTTTAAATTTAATCCTGCAGGGACTCGTATGTTGATAGTAAAAATCCAGAAAGCGCCTCAGTTTTTTCGCTATTACTGCCACCTATTTGTGTGGGGATATCATAATGTATGTACAGTAGAAACACTGGTGGTGATGGAGAATCATACTGTGTGGTGAGGGACTGTTGGTGAGGTCATTGTACAGTAATATTATTATGTGTTTGAAGGTACTTTTGGGGCAAATTTTGTGGGAGAACTCACAGTGAGAGTATCAGACCCTGTGTGAGGGGCATTATTTGAGCATTGTACTATATAGGTGCCATGAAATTAATGTCATAGTGGGTCAGAATGGTAAGTGGTAGAGTTGAGCGACTTTTGGTTTTTTAGGGTCGCGTTTCGTGAAACCCGACTTTTCCAAAAGTCGGGTCGAGCAAGATCGTCCGATTATAGGGAAAAGTCGGGGTCATCCCGAAACACGAAACCCAATGTAAGTCAATGGGGAATAAAAGTCGGCAGTGAGAGGAGGACAGGAAACACACCTACAGTGCCCATTTGAATGCCAAAAGCATCAATTCTTCTTACTTAAGCTTGTCAACCTTAATTAACTTCATAATACAAGTTACGCACTGAAAAATGGGGGTTATTTGGCTAAAGTTGTGGGGGGGGGAAGGGCTGGCTGCAGGTTTTCATGTGCCCTGGGCGAAAGAGCGCCCCTTTAACACATACCACAACTCATCATGCTCCGATACGGCAGATAAATAGCGGTATAGTACAATGAAAAATACCTCACTTTTTACATCTCATGACGAGGCCCATCTATTTCTCCATACAGAATCATTGGTCCCATATAATGTTTGAAACAGTATATGATGAGCTCCACATAATGCTACAGTATATGTTGGTCCCCATGGATTAAGCTCCACTGTCTTATGGGCCCAAATAATGCTCCAAACATAATGTGCCCCATTCCTAATGCTCTAGTGTATAATGGGCCCTGTAAATGCTGCTCCAGTGTCTGATGTCCACCTTTGGAATGTTCCAGTGTATGGTGGGCCCCATCTATCATTCTCCAGAGTATAGTGCTCCCCAAAAATTGCTGTCCCAACATTGAAAACAATCAAATAAGTCTCCTCGCTAGGGAATCCCTGTACTTGTCTGGACAGGTGCTATAGCTTGCTTAACAGCTCGCCAGCCGTTCTCACGCCCAGTATGGATTGCACGTGATTGCACAAAGGTTAGAAAGGGTACCGTATCCCTGGATAACATGTATGGATAGCGTACACATTCAAAATATATGTCTCAGGAGGCAGGCTCAGACGGTGTTAGGCCCAGTATGGATTGTACGTGATTGCACAAAGGTTAGAAAGGGTACCGTATCCCCGGATAACATGTATGGATAGCGTACACATTCAAAATATATGTCTCAGGAGGCAGGCTCAGACGGTGTTAGGCCCAGTATGGATTGCACGTGATTGCACAAAGGTTAGAAAGGGTACCGTATCCCTGGATAACATGTATGGATAGCGTACACATTCAAAATATATGTCTCAGGAGGCAGGCTCAGACGGTGTCAGGCCCAGTATGGATTGCACGTGATTGCACAAAGGTTAGAAAGGGTACCGTATCCCTGGATAACATGTATGGATAGCGTACACATTCAAAATATATGTCTCAGGAGGCAGGCTCAGACGGTGTCAGGCCCAGTATGGATTGCACGTGATTGCACAAAGGTTAGAAAGGGTACCGTATCCCTGGATAACATGTATGGATAGCGTACACATTCAAAATATATGTCTCAGGAGGCAGGCTCAGACGGTGTCAGGCACAGTATGGATTGCACGTGATTGCACAAAGGTTAGAAAGGGCACCGTATCCCCGGATAACATGTATGGATAGCGTACACATTCAAAATATATGTCTCAGGAGGCAGGCTCAGACGGTGTTAGGCCCAGTATGGATTGCACGTGATTGCACAAAGGTTAGAAAGGGTACCGTATCCCCGGATAACATGTATGGATAGCGTACACATTCAAAATATATGTCTCAGGAGGCAGGCTCAGACGGTGTTAGGCCCAGTATGGATTGCACGTGATTGCACAAAGGTTAGAAAGGGTACCGTATCCCTGGATAACATGTATGGATAGCGTACACATTCAAAATATATGTCTCAGGAGGCAGGCTCAGACGGTGTTAGGCCCAGTATGGATTGCACGTGATTGCACAAAGGTTAGAAAGGGTACCGTATCCCCGGATAACATGTATGGATAGCGTACACATTCAAAATATATGTTTCAGGAGGCAGGCTCAGACAGTGTCAGGCACAGTATGGATTTGACGGCCCAGATTACACAGCGGAGGAGCAGGGAGAGGTAAAGATTGCAAATGCTGGGGCCCTGCCCAAGCAAGGGGGGCCCACTCGTGGGCGTCGGTACTGGCACTGGGCCCCTCATAGTACAGCGGTGTGTCTGACGGCGGGTGTGCACCACCACCGTCAGAGACACTTGATTGCACTATGAGGGACCCTGTGCCAGTGCCCGCGCCCAAGAGTCGGCCTACCCACCTGTCCAGGGCAACGGCACTCGCACGGTGTCGTGCGGTAGGTGGTGACCCCGGCCATGGGGGGGGAGGCAGCACAGTTTGGGAGTTTTAGAAAGTGGCATATGTTGATGTTGGACATTCAGCTGATGCAAAAGGCGAAATAGGTGAAGTACCAGGAAGAGGTGGACCAAAGCAAGCCATTTTTCTGTCACCCTATGTGTCATCAGGGGAAGGTGGGACAAAATCCTTGGAAACCCATGCGTGGTTCAGTTTAATGAAGGTTAGATCATCCACATTTTGGGTTGACAGACGGGTCCTTTTTTCTGTCAGGATTGATCCAGCTGCACTGAAGACTCTTTCCGATAGCACACTTGCAGCTGGGCAAGCGAGCTCCTGTAAGGCATATTGGGCCAATTCAGGCCAGGTGTCCAGTTTAGCGGCCCAATAGTCAAAGGGGAATGACCTGTGTGGGAGAACATCGATATGGGAGGAAAAGTAGTTTGTAACCATAGTTGACAACTGCTGTCTCCTGTCACTTTCCATCGATGCAGTATTACCAGTTGTGTGAGCGGTATTTGAAAAATCAGTCCACAACATTGTCATGAAACCCCTGTCTCCAACGCCACTTCTGCTGTGTGCACCACGAACACCTCTGCCAAGCTGCCCCCGGCCCGTACGGCTCGTGTGGGAACCATCACCGCTGCTGTGTGCTGGGAATGCCTCAAGCAACCGATTTACCAGAGTTGCTTGTTTATTAGCCAATATTAGGTCAAGGTTCTCCTGTGGCATGATGTTTTGTAATTTGCCTTTATAGCGTGGATCCAGGATGCTGGCTAACCAGTAGTCGTCATCGTTCATCATTTTGGCAATGCGGGGGTCCCTTTTTAGGATCCGCAAGGCATAATCTGACATGTGGGCCAATGTTCCCGGTGTCAATGATGCACTGTGAGTGCTGGGTGGAGGAGCACTTTCTGGCAAATCCACATCCCTCCAGTCACGCACAAACCCTGTACCAGACCTTGCCACGCCAACATTTTCACTTGCCCCACGAGATGCATCCTCCTCCCCTAAGTAATCATCCCCATCATCCTCCTCTTCTTCCTCCACCTCGTCCAGGAGAGGTCCCTGAGCAGACAATGGCTGAATGTCATCAAGGATTCCCTCCTCCTCTTCCTCCTCATCAACATTGGCTGCAGACGCCTGCTCCTTAAGGTGCGTCAAAGTTTGCATGAGCAGACGCATAAGTGGGATGCTCATGCTTAGGATGGCGTCGTCTGCGCTTACCAGCCGTGTGCATTCCTCAAAACACTGAAGGACTTTACAAAGGTCTTTCAGCTTCGACCACTGCACGCCTGTCAACTCCATATCTGCTCTCAAAGTGCATGGCCGTGTATCCTCCCACAAATGCATTATGACCTGCCTCTGCTCGCACAGCCGCTCCACCATGTGCAGGGTGGAGTTCCACCTTGTTGCAATGTCGATAATGAGGCGGTGGTTGGGAAGGTGGAGCAATCGCTGCAGCTTCTGCATACGAACGGAGTGTACAGGCGACCGGCGGATGTGCGCGCACAGTCTTCGCACCTTCTGGAGCAGGGCTGTTAACTCCGGATAATTTTTGAGGAAGCACTGCACCACCAGGTTCAAGGTGTGAGCCAAGCAAGGTATGTGGCTGAGTTTTGAAAGGGCTATGGCTGCCACAAAATTACGGCCGTTATCACTAACTACCTTGCCTGCCTCAAGATGTACACTGCCCAGCCATGACTCAGTTTGTCGCTTCAAGTACTCGGCCAGTACCTCGGCGGTGTGTCTGTCGCCCAAACACATCATCTGCAACACAGCCTGCTGATGCTTTCCACTAGCTGCTCGATAGGGGGACACATCGTGTGCAACAGTGGCAGCTGCAGATGGAGTGCTCGTACGACTGCGCTCTGTGGACGAGCTTTCGCTTCTGGAGGAGGAGGAGGAGGAGAAGGAGGAGGGTCGAACGCCTACAGCCAACTGTTTCCTAGACCGTGGGCTAGGCAGCACTGTCCCACCACCGCTGTCCCCTGTGGACCCTGCATCCACCACATTAACCCAGTGCGCAGTGATGGACACGTAACGGCCCTGGCCATGCCGACTGGACCATGCATCAGTTGTGAGGTGCACCTTTCCGCTCACTGACTGCTTGAGTGCATGGACAATGCGGTCTTTCACATGATGGTGGAGGGCTGGGATGGCTTTGCGAGAGAAGAAGTGGCGACTGGGTAGGTCATAGCTTGGTACTGCATAGGCCATGAGTTCGCGGAAAGCTGTGCTTTCCACCAACCGAAAGGGCATCATCTCAAACGAGATTAGTTTGGCAATGTGGGCGTTCAAACCCAGTGTACGCGGATGAGAGACTGAGTACTTTCTTGACCTACTCATAGTGTCTGGGAGGGTGAGTTGGACTTGAGAGCTGCATATGGTGGAAGTAGCGGTGGACAGGGCGGACTGAGAGAGGGTTGATGATGGTGATGGAGTTGGTGTTCTTTCTGATGGCCTAGAATCAGTCTTTCGTTGATATAACAGTGGGATTCCCTGACTGCTGTGGTCTTGCAACGACACCTCAACATTTGCTGCTGTGCTAACCGGTGGGCTTACAGTGGGGGAAACAATGTAGCGTTGCTGACTACCTTCGTTGTGATCAGTTGCACATGTGGCACTTGAGGTTTGGTGTTGTGTCCACGCTTGCAAGTGCATGCTGGTTAAATGTCTAAGCATGCAACTGGTATTCAAATTTTTCAGATTTTTCCCTCGGCTAAAGGTCTTTGCGCACTTCTTACAGATAACCTTGGCCTGATCATGAGGATTTTGTTCAAAAAAGTGCCACACTGCACTCTTCCTACTTTGGCAGACATTTTGCGGCCTAGCACGCTGTGATCTTTTGACCCTCTGGACAAGCTGTCCAGCAACTCTTTTGATGTTTGGAACCTGTCTTTGGAGTGCTCCGGGCCTGCCACATAACAGCTGTTGCGATGTCGATGTCTGCTGTGGATGCTCCTCATCTGAGCTATTGGAAGCAGCACCCTCTTCCCCCAATGGATGCCAATCTGGGTCAACAACTGGGTAATCCATCACCTCCTCTTCTATGTCATGTGCACCTTTCTCTGTGTCACCGTGTATGTGTCATCCTTCAATCTTGGTTGGGGTGAAGGACACAAGGAAAGGTGTGGTTCATGAACATGAGCCTCCAATGACGACTCAGTGCTTTTACTTTTTACAACTGAAGAAGAGGAGGCGATAGAGCTGGAGGCTGAGTCAGCAATGTAAGACAAAACTTTTTCCTGATGCTCTGCCTTTAAAAGCGGTTTGCCAACTCCTAGAAAACTAAGCGTTCGAGGCCTTATGTAGCCAGACGATGATGCAGGGTCAGCACCTCCTGCATTCGGTCCTATTTTGCTCTTGCCACTACCATCAGATCCACCACCAACACCATCATTACCAGCTGCCAACCCCCGCCCAATTCCACGGCCTCTTCCACCAGCCTTCCTCATTTTTGGTAGAAATGTAGACAAAATCCAACAAACTATATAGTAATGTAAAACAAGGTACAAGGTGTCTATAGGACAGGGGAGATTTAGAATTTCTGCACACACTTGTGGACAGTGGACACTTTTGGATTGTGTGAGGCCCACTGTTATCTGAGCGCTATGTGACAGGCTCGATGGCACAGCTGCCTGTGACCAAAGTGACGAGAGGATAATGGAGATTTTGATTCTCTGCGCACACTTTTGGACACTGGACACTTGTGGATTGTGTGAGGCCCACTGATATCTGAGCGCTATGTGACACGCTCGATGGCACAGCTGCCTGTGACCAAAGTGACGAGAGGATAATGGAGATTTTGAATCTCTGCGCACACTTTTGGACACTGGACACTTGTGGATTGTGTGAGGCCCACTGATATCTGAGCGCTATGTGACACGCTCGATGGCACAGCTGCCTGTGACCAAAGTGATGAGAGGATAAAGGAGATTTTGAATCTCTGTGCACACTTTTGGACACTGGACACTTGTGGATTGTGTGAGGCCCACTGATATCTGAGCGCTATGTGACAGGCTCGATGGCACAGCTGCCTGTGACAAAAGTGACGAGAGGATAATGGAGATTTTGAATCTCTGCGCACACTTTTGGACACTGGACACTTGTGGATTGTGTGAGGCCCACTGATATCTGAGCGCTATGTGACAGGCTCGATGGCACAGCTGTGAATAAAGTGACGAGAGGATAATGGAGTTTTTGAATCTCTGCGCACACTTTTGGACACTGGACACTTGTGGATTGTGTGAGGCCCACTGATATCTGAGCGCTATGTGACACGCTCGATGGCACAGCTGCCTGTGACCAAAGTGACGAGAGGATAATGGAGATTTTGAATCTCTGCGCACACTTTTGGACATTGGACACTTGTGGATTGTGTGAGGCCCACTGATATCTGAGCGCTATGTGACAGGCTCGATGGCACAGCTGCCTGTGACCAAAGTGACGAGAGGATAATGGAGATTTTGAATCTCTGCGCACACTTTTGGACACTGGACACTTGTGGATTGTGTGAGGCCCACTGATATCTGAGCGCTATGTGACAGGCTCGATGGCACAGCTGCCTGTTACCAAAGTGACGAAAGGATAATGGAGATTTTGAATCTCTGCGCACACTTTTGGACACTGGACACTTGTGGATTGTGTGAGGCCCACTGATATCTGAGCGCTATGTGACACGCTCGATGGCACAGCTGCCTGTGACCAAAGTGACAAGAGGATAATGGAGATTTTGAATCTCTGCGCACACTTTTGGACACTGGACACTTGTGGATTGTGTGAGGCCCACTGATATCTGAGCGCTATGTGACACGCTCGATGGCACAGCTGCCTGTGACCAAAGTGACGAGAGGATAATGGAGATTTTGAATCTCTGCGCACACTTTTGGACACTGGACACTTTTTCGATTGTGTGAGGCCCACTGATATCTGAGCGCTATGTGACAGGCTCGATGGCACAGCTGCCTGTGACCAAAGTGACGAGAGGATAATGGAGATTTTGAATCTCTGCGCACACTTTTGGACACTGGACACTTGTGGATTGTGTGAGGCCCACTGATATCTGAGCGCTATGTGACAGGCTCGATGGCACAGCTGTGACAAAAGTGACTAGAGGATAAGGGAGATTGGATTGCTTTTAAAAAAGCAGTTTGCGGAGCA
Source organism: Dendrobates tinctorius (assembly GCF_039654945.1). NCBI lineage: Eukaryota > Metazoa > Chordata > Amphibia > Anura > Dendrobatidae > Dendrobates > Dendrobates tinctorius. The sequence continues at coordinate 15,435,161 of NW_027361802.1, forward strand.
GTGGGTAAACAGCAATGCCAGCGTGTCAGGAAGCCTTAAAAGGCAGCCCAACAACCAACACCACTGATACACCACAATATAGCCTCCCCTTGCACTGCACACACAGTGACTTGTGTGTTGTGCAGGCCAAATCGCTAGCAGCAGAAGCAGTTTTTTTGTCTTCTTCCCTGCCTAACGCTCTCCCTACAGAATCAGCAGCAACCTCTCCCTATACTAAGATCGGCAGAAGTAAGATGGCGGTCGGCGTGCACGCCCTTTTATACCCCCTGTGACGCCCACCAAAGCAAGCCAATCACTTGCATGCCCTTCTGAAAGATGGTGGTGACCCGTGCCTAGGTCATCACGTTGCCCACAGTGTCCGTGGATCCTGATTGGCTGAAAAAAAGCGCAAAACAAACTTTTGAAACGCAACTTTGGCGCGTAAGTCGCCGACCTCGTGGCCGACCTCATCCTAGGGTCGGGTTTCGTTTCATGAAACCCGACTTTGCCAAAAGTCGGCGACTTTTGAATTTTTTCGACCCGTTTCGCTCAACTCTACCTCTGACATTAGGTTGCGGAAAGCTTCCATCTCCATGAGACTAAAAGGTAACATTTTGAACGCAAGCAGATGAAAAATGTGTGAATTTAGTACTGTGGCCTGTGGGGAAATTGGCTGCATATTTATGCTTGCGTTCCAATGACTGGGGTATGGACAACTGAAGGCTGCGCTGTGTCAAGGACATGGATATGCTTAATGATGGTGTTAGTTGAGTGAGGGCAATGACAGTTGCAGGGCAGGAGGCATCTTCGCATGCACCATGGACAGGGGATTAGCTTGCACGCACAAAAGTGGAAGACGCAGTGTTGTCACCCTCAGACACTGTTCCTGGTGACTGAGGTTCGACCCACAAAGTCTGGTGATTTGCTGCCATGTGCCTGATTAAGCTGCTGGTGGTCAGGCTGGTAATTTTGCTACCCCTACTAATGCGGGCATGGCAGGTGGTGCAAATGGCCTGTTTGGGGTTATCGGCAGAGTCTTTTAAAAACAACCAGACTCGGCAAGACCTAACTGTTATACTGTCAACTTTTGTCATGTTGGTGTTACGAGGAATGGTTGCCCGCCTTCTGTCTATGGTCACCACACAGCTTCTTCCTGCATGTTGGGGTGCTACGCTTTCCTCCCCCTGTGTGCTGCTGTCCTTGCTCTGCATGTTCTCCTGCCAGGTTGGGTTAGTTACTATTTCATCCACCACCTCATCTTTCACTTTCGCACCCTGGTCCTCCTCCTGACTTTCTGGCAATTGTGTCTCATCTTCGTTCACCTCTTGTGACATGTTCCCACCGTCGCCTTTGTGGGACCATGTGATGCTCTGTGGTCCCCTAGTAATTCAGACAGGAAGGTCAGGCAAGAAGATGTTTGATTTTATTGTGGCACAATTTCATCTTGCCCATGGCCTCAGCCTCTGCATGCACCATCACCATCATGTCTACTTCCCCGTCCCTTGCCATGTGTCTTACCCTTCTTAAATGTACTACAATATTTTCCACGTTCACGTGGAGTGAACTTATATGTGATCTGTGTGCGAGAAAATCACGGTTTAAAATATCTGGACTGTAGGTAATAATTTATTTTTTTTAGCAAACTGGTGTCAATATCTAGGGTAAGACAGAGCAAGAACAGTTGAATGGAGGCCTCAAATGCCACAAATTGTAGGCCACAGATTGATGAGGCGTCTGACGGAGATACCACACTGTTCAATATGTCGCTTGTATTTTTTTGTCGCAAAATAATATATAGAACTAGGGTAACACACAGCAAAAACAGTTTAATGGAGGCCTGAAATAGCACATTTTGTAGCCCACAGATAGATGAGGGGTCTGCCAGAGATAGCACAATGTTCAATATGTTGCCTGTATTTTTTTATCGCAAAATAGTGTATATAACTAGGGTAACACAGCAAAAACAGTTAAATGGCGGCCTGAAATGCCACAATTTGTAGGCCACAGATGAGGCGTCTGATGGAGGTACCACACTGTTCAATATGTGGCCTGTATTTTTTGTTTTTTAATGCAAAATAGTTAAGAGAACTAGGGTAACAGACAGCATAAACAGTTTAATGGAGGTCTCGAAAGCCACAATTTGTAGCCCACAGATAGATGATGCATCTGACAGAGATACCACATTGTTCAATATGTGGCCTGTATTTTTTTTTTACCCAAAATAGTGTATAGAACTAGGGTAACACACAGCAAAATCAGTTTAATGGAAGCCTAAAAAGCCACAATTTAAAGCCCACAGAAAGATGAGGCAGCTTATGGAGATACCACACTGTTAAATATGTGGCCTGTATTTTTTGCTTTTTTTCGGCAAAATATTGTATGGAACTAGGTTAACACACAGCAAACACAGTTGAATGGTGGCCTGAAATGCCACAATTTGTAGCCTGCAGATAGATGAGGCATATGATGGAGATACCACACTGTTCAATATGTGGCCTGTATTTTTTTTTTACCACAAATAGTGTACAGAATTAGGATAACATAGCAAAAACAGTTGAATGGAGGCCTCAAATGTTACAATTTGTAGGCCACAGATAGAAGAGGCGTCTGATGGAAAACCACACTGTTCAATAAATGACCTGTATTTTTTGTTTTTTTAATGCAAGATATTGTATAGAACTAGGGTAACACACAGCAAAAACAGTTGAATGGAGGCCTCAAATGTTACAATTTGTAGGCCACAGATAGAAGAGGCGTCTGATGGAAAACCACACTGTTCAATAAATGACCTGTATTTTTTGTTTTTTTAATGCAAAATAGTGTATAGATCTAGGGTAACACACAGCAAAAACAGTTGAATGGACTCCTTAAATGCCACAATTTGTAGGCCACAAATAAATGGACTGTCTTACAGCAATACCACACTGTTCAATATGTGACCTGTATATTTTGTTTTTTAATGCAAAATAGTGTATAGATCTAGGGTATCACACAGCAAAATCAATTGAATGGAGGCCTGAAATGCCAAAATTTGTAGCCCACAGACAGATGAGGCGTCTGACGGAGAGACCACACTGTTCAATATGTGGCCCTTTTTTTTATTTACCGCAAAATAGTTTATAGAACTAGGGTAGCACAGAGCAAAAAGTTGAATGAAGGCCTGAAATGCCACAATTTGTAGCCCACAGATAGATGAGGCGTCTGTCGGATATTAAAAAGTTCAGCTCACTGTTGCAGGTGTCTTGATGATCGGAGCACGGATCCGTTGTGTTAGACCTGCAGCAATGCGAAAAGGAAATTATTCAGCTCAACGATATAGTGAAACCAATATTTTTTTCACCATGCAAAGTGACAGATTGAGGAAAAAAGCATCAGCATAGTTCAGGATGGAAATGTGATATCAACGCGTTTCTGGTGGACTAGCATCCTTAGTCATGATTAATGGCATCCATGTAGAAAAAAGATAAATGTATGTATGTACTGTATTAGTAATGCAACATAATTTCTCTATTTTAAATTTAATCCTGCAGGGACTCGTATGTTGATAGTAAAAATCAAGAAAGCGCCTCAGTTTTTTCGCTATTACTGCCACCTATTTGTGTGGGGATATCATACTGTATGTACAGTAGAAACACTGGTGGTAATGGAGAATCATACTGTGTGGTGAGGGACTGTTGGTGAGGTCATTGTACAGTAATATTATTATGTGTTTGAAGGTACTTTTGGGGCAAATTTTGTGGGAGAACTCACAGTGAGAGTATCATACCCTGTGTGAGGGGCATTATTTGAGCATTGTACTATATAGGTGCCATGAAATTAATGTCATAGTGGGTCAGAATGGTAAGTGGTAGAGTTGAGCGACTTTTGGTTTTTTAGGGTCGCGTTTCGTGAAACCCGACTTTTCCAAAAGTCGGGTCGAGCAAGATCGTCCGATTATAGGGAAAAGTCGGGGTCATCCCGAAACACGAAACCCAATGTAAGTCAATGGGGAATAAAAGTCGGCAGTGAGAGGAGGACAGGAAACACACCTACAGTGCCCATTTGAATGCCAAAAGCATCAATTCTTCTTACTTAAGCTTGTCAACCTTAATTAACTTCATAATACAAGTTACGCACTGAAAAATGGGGGTTATTTGGCTAAAGTTGTGGGGGGGGAGGGCTGGCTGCAGGTTTTCATGTGCCCTGGGCGAAAGAGCGCCCCTTTAACACATACCACAACTCATCATGCTCCGATACGGCAGATAAATAGCGGTATAGTACAATGAAAAACACCTCACTTTTTACATCTCATGATGAGGCCCATCTATTTCTCCATACAGAATCATTGGTCCCATATAATGTTTGAAACAGTATATGATGAGCTCCACATAATGCTACAGTATATGTTGGTCCCCATGGATGAAGCTCCACTGTCTTATGGGCCCAAATAATGCTCCAAACATAATGGGCCCCATTTCTAATGCTCTAGTGTATAATGGGCCCTGTAAATGCTGCTCCAGTGTCTGATGTCCACCTTTGGAATGTTCCAGTGTATGGTGGGCCCCATCTATCATTCTCCAGAGTATAGTGCTCCCCAAAAATTGCTGTCCCAACATTGAAAACAATCAAATAAGTCTCCTCACTAGGGAATCCCTGTACTTGTCTGGACAGGTGCTGTAGCTTGCTTAACAGCTCGCCAGCCGTTCTCACGCCCAGTATGGATTGCACGTGATTGCACAAAGGTTAGAAAGGGTACCGTATCCCTGGATAACATGTATGGATAGCGTACACATTCAAAATATATGTCTCAGGAGGCAGGCTCAGACGGTGTCAGGCCCAGTATGGATTGCACGTGATTGCACAAAGGTTAGAAAGGGTACCGTATCCCTGGATAACATGTATGGATAGCGTACACATTCAAAATATATGTCTCAGGAGGCAGGCTCAGACGGTGTCAGGCACAGTATGGATTGCACGTGATTGCACAAAGGTTAGAAAGGGTACCGTATCCCCGGATAACATGTATGGATAGCGTACACATTCAAAATATATGTCTCAGGAGGCAGGCTCAGACGGTGTTAGGCCCAGTATGGATTGCACGTGATTGCACAAAGGTTAGAAAGGGTACCGTATCCCCGGATAACATGTATGGATAGCGTACACATTCAAAATATATGTCTCAGGAGGCAGGCTCAGACGGTGTTAGGCCCAGTATGGATTGCACGTGATTGCACAAAGGTTAGAAAGGGTACCGTATCCCTGGATAACATGTATGGATAGCGTACACATTCAAAATATATGTCTCAGGAGGCAGGCTCAGACGGTGTCAGGCACAGTATGGATTGCACGTGATTGCACAAAGGTTAGAAAGGGTACCGTATCCCCGGATAACATGTATGGATAGCGTACACATTCAAAATATATGTCTCAGGAGGCAGGCTCAGACGGTGTTAGGCCCAGTATGGATTGCACGTGATTGCACAAAGGTTAGAAAGGGTGCCGTATCCCCGGATAACATGTATGGATAGCGTACACATTCAAAATATATGTCTCAGGAGGCAGGCTCAGACGGTGTTAGGCCCAGTATGGATTGCACGTGATTGCACAAAGGTTAGAAAGGGTACTGTATCCCTGGATAACATATATGGATAGCGTACACATTCAAAATATATGTCTCAGGAGGCAGGCTCAGACGGTGTCAGGCCCAGTATGGATTGCACGTGATTGCACAAAGGTTAGAAAGGGTACCGTATCCCTGGATAACATGTATGGATAGCGTACACATTCAAAATATATGTCTCAGGAGGCAGGCTCAGACGGTGTCAGGCCCAGTATGGATTGCACGTGATTGCACAAAGGTTAGAAAGGGTACCGTATCCCTGGATAACATGTATGGATAGCGTACATATTCAAAATATATGTCTCAGGAGGCAGGCTCAGACGGTGTCAGGCACAGTATGGATTGCACGTGATTGCACAAAGGTTAGAAAGGGTACCGTATCCCCGGATAACATGTATGGATAGCGTACACATTCAAAATATATGTCTCAGGAGGCAGGCTCAGATGGTGTTAGGCCCAGTATGGATTGCACGTGATTGCACAATGGTTAGAAAGGGTACCGTATCCCCGGATAACATGTATGGATAGCGTACACATTCAAAATATATGTCTTAGGAGGCAAGCTCAGACGGTGTTAGGCCCAGTATGGATTGCACGTGATTGCACAAAGGTTAGAAAGGGTACCGTATCCCTGGATAACATGTATGGATAGCGTACACATTCAAAATATATGTCTCAGGAGGCAGGCTCAGACGGTGTCAGGCACAGTATGGATTGCACGTGATTGCACAAAGGTTAGAAAGGGTACCGTATCCCCGGATAACATGTATGGATAGCGTACACATTCAAAATATATGTCTCAGGAGGCAGGCTCAGACGGTGTCAGGCACAGTATGGATTTGACGGCCCAGATTACACAGCGGAGGAGCAGGGAGAGGTAAAGATTGCAAATGCTGGGGCCCTGCCCAAGCAAGGGGGGCCCACTCGTGGGCGTCGGTACTGGCACTGGGCCCCTCATAGTACAGCGGTGTGTCTGACGGCGGGTGTGCACCACCACCGTCAGAGACACTTGATTGCACTATGAGGTACCCAGTGCCCGCGCCCAAGAGTCGGCCTACCCACCTGTCCAGGGCAACGGCACTCGCACGGTGTCGTGCGGTAGGTGGTGACCCCGGCCATGGGGGGGGAGGCAGCACAGTTAGGGAGTTTTAGAAAGTGGCATATGTTGATGTTGGACATTCAGCTGATGCAAAAGGCGAAATAGGTGAAGTACCAGGAAGAGGTGGACCAAAGCAAGCCATTTTTCTGTCACCCTATGTGTCATCAGGGGAAGGTGGGACAAAATCCTTGGAAACCCATGCGTGGTTCATTTTAATGAAGGTTAGATCATCCACATTTTGGGTTGACAGACGGGTCCTTTTTTCTGTCAGGATTGATCCAGCTGCACTGAAGACTCTTTCCGATAGCACACTTGCAGCTGGGCAAGCGAGCTCCTGTAAGGCATATTGGGCCAATTCAGGCCAGGTGTCCAGTTTAGCGGCCCAATAGTCAAAGGGGAATGACCTGTGTGGGAGAACATCGATATGGGAGGAAAAGTAGTTTGTAACCATAGTTGACAACTGCTGTCTCCTGTCACTTTCCATCGATGCAGTATTACCAGTTGTGTGAGCGGTATTTGAAAAATCAGTCCACAACATTGTCATGAAACCCCTGTCTCCAACGCCACTTCTGCTGTGTGCACCACGAACACCTCTGCCAAGCTGCCCCCGGCCCGTACGGCTCGTGTGAGAACCATCACCGCTGCTGTGTGCTGGGAATGCCTCAATCAACCGATTTACCAGAGTTGCTTGTTTATTAGCCAATATTAGGTCAAGGTTCTCCTGTGGCATGATGTTTTGTAATTTGCCTTTATAGTGTGGATCCAGGATGCTGGCCAACCAGTAGTCGTCATCGTTCATCATTTTGGCAATGCGGGGGTCCCTTTTTAGGATCCGCAAGGCATAATCTGACATGTGGGCCAATGTTCCCGGTGTCAATGATGCACTGCGAGTGCTGGGTGGAGGAGCACTTTCTGGCAAATCCACATCCCTCCAGTCACGCACAAACCCTGTACCAGACCTTGCCACGCCAACATTTTCACTTGCCCCACGAGATGCATCCTCCTCCCCTAAGTAATCATCCCCATCATCCTCCTCGTCCTCCTCCTCTTCTTCCTCCACCTCGTCCAGGAGAGGTCCCTGAGCAGACAATGGCTGAATGTCATCAAGGATTCCCTCCTCCTCTTCCTCCTCATCAACATTGGCTGCAGACGCCTGCTCCTTAAGGTACGTCAAAGTTTGCATGAGCAGACGCATAAGTGGGATGCTCATGCTTAGGATGGCGTCGTCTGCGCTTACCAGCCGTGTGCATTCCTCAAAACACTGAAGGACTTTACAAAGGTCTTTCAGCTTCGACCACTGCACGCCTGTCAACTCCATGTCTGCTCTCAAAGTGCCTGGCCGTGTATCCTCCCACAAATGCATTATGGCCTGCCTCTGCTCGCACAGCCGCTCCACCATGTGCAGGGTGGAGTTCCACCTTGTTGCAATGTCGATAATGAGGCGGTGGTTGGGAAGGTGGAGCAATCGCTGCAGCTTCTGCATACGAACGGAGTGTACAGGCGACCGGCGGATGTGCGCGCACAGTCTTCGCACCTTCTGGAGCAGGGCTGTTAACTCCGGATAATTTTTGAGGAAGCACTGCACCACCAGGTTCAAGGTGTGAGCCAAGCAAGGTATGTGGCTGAGTTTTGAAAGGGCTATGGCTGCCACAAAATTACGGCCGTTATCACTAACTACCTTGCCCAGCCATGACTCAGTTTGTCGCTTCAAGTACTCGGCCAGCACCTCGGCGGTGTGTCTGTCGCCCAAACACATCATCTGCAACACAGCCTGCTGACGCTTTCCACTAGCTGCTCGATAGGGGGACACATCGTGTGCAACAGTGGCAGCTGCAGATGGAGTGCTCGTACGACTGCGCTCTGTGGACGAGCTTTCGCTTCTGGAGGAGGAGGAGGAGGAGGAGGGTCGAACGCCTACAGCCAACTGTTTCCTATACCGTGGGCTAGGCAGCACTGTCCCACCACCGCTGTCCCCTGTGGACCCTGCATCCGCCACATTAACCCAGTGCGCAGTGATGGACACGTAACGGCCCTGGCCATGCCAACTGGACCATGCATCAGTTGTGAGGTGCACCTTTCCGCTCACTGACTGCTTGAGTGCATGGACAATGCGGTCTTTCACATGATGGTGGAGGGCTGGGATGGCTTTGTGAGAGAAGAAGTGGCGACTGGGTAGGTCATAGCGTGGTACTGCATAGGCCATGAGTTCGCGGAAAGCTGTGCTTTCCACCAACCGAAAGGGCATCATCTCAAACGAGATTAGTTTGGCAATGTGGGCGTTCAAACCCAGTGTACGCGGATGAGAGACTGAGTACTTTCTTGACCTACTCATAGTGTCTGGGAGGGTGAGCTGGACTTGAGAGCTGCATATGGTGGAAGTAGCGGTGGACAGGGCGGACTGAGAGAGGGTTGATGATGGTGATGGAGTTGGTGTTCTTTCTGATGGCCTAGAATCAGTCTTTCGTTGATATAACAGTGGGATTCCCTGACTGCTGTGGTCTTGCAACGACACCTCAACATTTGCTGCTGTGCTAACCGGTGGGCTTACAGTGGGGGAAACAATGTAGCGTTGCTGACTACCTTCGTTGTGATCAGTTGCACATGTGGCACTTGAGGTTTGGTGTTGTGTCCACGCTTGCAAGTGCATGCTGGTTAAATGTCTAAGCATGCAACTGGTATTCAAATGTTTCAGATTTTTCCCTCGGCTAAAGGTCTTTGCGCACTTCTTACAGATGACCTTGGCCTGATCATGAGGATTTTGTTCAAAAAAGTGCCACACTGCACTCTTCCTACTTTGGCAGACATTTTGCGGCCTAGCACGCTGTGATCTTTTGACCCTCTGGACAAGCTGTCCAGCAACTCTTTTGATGTTTGGAACCTGTCTTTGGAGTGCTCCGGGCCTGCCAGATAACAGCTGTTGCAATGTCGATGTCTGCTGTGGATGCTCCTCATCTGAGCTATTGGAAGCAGCACCCTCTTCCCCCAATGGATGCCAATCTGGGTCAACAACTGGGTCATCCATCACCTCCTCTTCTATGTCATGTGCCACAGTGTATGGTGGTATAGTGTGCGGGAAGGGGCACCTGAGTCTCATCAGGGTCAAAATCTGGCTCTGTACACTGCGAGGACAATGTAGTGCTCTGAGTGAATGTACCAGCAGAATCATCCATCAGCGGCTGTGCATCAGTGCACTCCATGTCAGATTCATCTTGGCCTGGGTAATTCACCATTTCACTTGATAATCCAGGCATGGTATGTGAAAACAGCTCCATGGAGTAATCAGTAGTATGGCCTGCGTCATCCTTCAATCTTGGTTGGGGTGAAGGACACAAGGAAAGGTGTGGTTCATGAACATGAGCCTCCAATGACGACTCAGTGCTTTTACTTTTTACAACTGAAGAAGAGGAGGCGATAGAGCTGGAGGCTGAGTCAGCAATGTAAGACAAAACTTTTTCCTGATGCTCTGCCTTTAAAAGCGGTTTGCCAACTCCTAGAAAACTAAGCGTTCGAGGCCTTATGTAGCCAGACGATGACGCAGGGTCAGCACCTCCTGCATTCGGTCCTATTTTGCTCTTGCCACTACCATCAGATCCACCACCAACACCATCATTACCAGCTGCCAACCCCCGCCCAATTCCACGGCCTCTTCCACCAGCCTTCCTCATTTTTGGTAGAAATGTAGACAAAATCCAACAAACTATATAGTAATGTAAAACAAGGTACAAGGTGTCTATAGGACAGGGGAGATTTAGAATTTCTGCACACATTTGTGGACAGTGGACACTTTTGGATTGTGTGAGGCCCACTGATATCTGAGCGCTATGTGACAGGCTCGATGGCACAGCTGCCTGTGACAAAAGTGACGAGAGGATAATGGAGATTTTGAATCTCTGCGCACACTTTTGGACACTGGACACTTGTGGATTATGTGAGGCCCACTGATATCTGAGCGCTATGTGACAGGCTCGATGGCACAGCTGTGACCAAAGTGACGAGAGGATAATGGAGATTTTGAATCTCTGCGCACACTTTTGGACACTGGACACTTGTGGATTGTGTGAGGCCCACTGATATCTGAGCGCTATGTGACACGCTCGATGGCACAGCTGCCTGTGACCAAAGTGACGAGAGGATAATGGAGATTTTGAATCTCTGCGCACACTTTTGGACACTGGACACTTGTGGATTGTGTGAGGCCCACTGATATCTGAGCGCTATGTGACAGGCTCGATGGCACAGCTGCCTGTGACCAAAGTGACGAGAGGATAATGGAGATTTTGAATCTTTGCGCACACTTTTGGACACTGGACACTTGTGGATTGTGTGAGGCCCACTGATATCTGAGCACTATGTGACAGGCTCGATGGCACAGCTGTGACCAAAGTGACGAGAGGATAATGGAGATTTTGAATCTCTGCGCACACTTTTGGACACTGGACACTTGTGGATTGTGTGAGGCCCACTGATATCTGAGCGCTATGTGACACGCTCGATGGCACAGCTGCCTGTGACCAAAGTGACGAGAGGATAATGGAGATTTTGAATCTCTGCGCACACTTTTGGACACTGGACACTTGTGGATTGTGTGAGGCCCACTGATATCTGAGCGCTATGTGACAGGCTCGATGGCACAGCTGTGACAAAAGTGACTAGAGGATAAGGGAGATTGGATTGCTTTTAAAAAAGCAGTTTGCGGAGCAGTGGGTAAACAGCAATGCCAGCGTGTCAGGAAGCCTTAAAAGGCAGCCCAACAACCAACACCACTGATACACCACAATATAGCCTCCCCTTGCACTGCACACACAGTGACTTGTGTGTTGTGCAGGCCAAATCGCTAGCAGCAGAAGCAGTTTTTTTGTCTTCTTCCCTGCCTAACGCTCTCCCTACAGAATCAGCAGCAACCTCTCCCTATACTAAGATCGGCAGAAGTAAGATGGCGGTCGGCGTGCACGCCCTTTTATACCCCCTGTGACGCCCACCAAAGCAAGCCAATCACTTGCATGCCCTTCTGAAAGATGGTGGTGACCCGTGCCTAGGTCATCACGTTTCCCACAGTGTCCGTGGATCCTGATTGGCTGAAAAGGAGCGCAAAACAAACTTTTGAAACGCGACTTTGGCGCGTAAGTCGCCGACCTCGTGGCCGACCTCATCCTAGGGTCGGGTTGAAACGAAACCCGACTTTGCCAAAAGTCGGCGACTTTTGAATTTTTTCGACCCGTTTCGCTCAACTCTAGTAAGTGGCTTTAGTTGGGGCATTATTTATTTGTTCATGCCACAATACATGTTCCTCACACTGTCTTTAAAAGTTGGGAGGTATGTCATCTGTCCCTACTTACTCTGATAAATAATACTGGTAAGAAAGGTATTGCCCCTCGGACAATTAACAACGTGAGTGGAAAATGAAACTGTTGCAGAACTAGACTTTGAGCCTTCTACATCTAATCCATATCTGTTCAGTCATGCTGATCATAGAATCATAGAATCATAGAATCATAGAATCGTAGAGTTGGAAGGGACCTCCTGGGCCATCTGGTCCAACCCCCTGCTCAAAGCAGGATTCGCTAAATCATCCCAGTCAGATGTCTGTCCAGCCTCTGTTTGAAGACTTCCATTGAAGGAGAACTCACCACTTCTCGTGGCAGCCTGTTCCACTCATTGATCACTCTAACTGTCAAAAAGTTTTTTCTTATATCTAATCTGTGTCTCCTCCCATTCAGTTTCATCCCATTGCTTCTAGTCTTTCCTTGTGCAAATGAGAATAAAGTTGATCCTTCTACAATGTGACAGCCCTTTAGATATTTGTAGACAGCAATTAAGTCTCCTCTCAGTCTTCTCTTTTGCAAACTAAACATTCCCAAATCCTGCAACCTTTCCTCATAAGACAGGGTTTGCAGACCGGTCACCATTCTGGTCGCTCTTTTCTGAACTTGCTCCAGTTTGTTGATGTCTTTTTTAAAATGTGGTGCCCAAAACTGGACACAATATTCCAGATGAGGTCTGACCAAAGAGGAGTAGAGGGAAATAATGACTTCACGTGATCTAGACTGTATGCTTCTGTTAATACATCCTAGAACTGCATTTGCCTTTTTTGCTGCTGCATCACACTGTTGACTCATATTCAGTCTGTGATCTATTAGTATACCCAAGTTTTTTTCACATGTGCTGTCACTTAGCCCTATTCCTCCCATTCTATATATGCTTTTTTCATTTTTATTGCCCAGATGTAGTACTTTGCATTTCTCCCTGTTAAAAACCATTCTGTTAGTTACTGCCCACTTCTTCAGTTTATTTAAATCTTTTTGAATCCTCTCTCTCTCTTCTCTAGTATTAGCTATCCCTCCTAGCTTTGTGTCATCAGCAAATTTAATCAGTTTACCCTCAATTCCTTCATCTAAATCATTGATAAAGATGTTGAACAATACAGGGCCCAGGACAGAGCCCTGTGGTACCCCACTTGAGACATTCTTCCAACTGGATGTGCAGCCATTTACGACCACTCTTTGGGTCCGATCACTAAGCCAGCTATGAATCCACCTAACAGTTGCCTTGTCCATTCCATACTTAGTCATTTTTTCAATAAGGATTGTATGAGAGACTTTGTCAAATGCTTTGCTGAAGTCAAGATATACTATATCTACAGCATTTCCTTGATCCACCCAATCAGTGATACCGTCATAGAAGGAAATTAAGTTAGTCTGACATGACTTATTAGTTACAAACCCATGCTGACTCTGTTTGATCACTTCATTCTTATCCAGGTATTGACTCACCGGCTTATAGTTGCCTGGGTCCACCTTCTTCCCCTTTTTGAAGATAGGAACAACATTTGCTCTTCTCCAGTCTTCTGGCACTTCTCCTGTTCTCCAAGAATTTTCAAAGATTATGGAGAGTGGTTCAGAAATTTCTTCTGCTATCTCCTTCAGTACTCTGGGGTGTAATTCATCTGGACCTGGAGACTTGAATTCATTTAGGTTAGCTAAGTGTTTCCTCACTATCTTTTTGTTTATAGATATCCTGGATTCTTCTATTCCCTTAATAGGACAGTGAATAACAGTTGGTGTTACATTTCCTTTCTGAGAGAAAACAGATGCAAAATAGGAATTTAAAAGTTCAGCCTTCTCAACATCCTGTCTTACCATTTCATCATTTTCATCCTGTAAAAATCCTATAGCATCTTTGACTTTTCTTTTACTTTTGACATATCCCCAAAATCCTTTATTATTGCTTTTGACATCTCTTGCAAGCCTCAATTCATTTTCAGCTTTAGATAATCTGATTTGTGCCCTGCAGATTCTGCAGACAGCATTATATTCTTCTTTAGATATGCCTCCCTCTTTCCATTTTATAAACTTTTTTTCTTCCTTTTTAGCATGTGCTTAAGTTCTGTGTTCACCCATCCTGGTTTCCTTAAATGCTTCCTATTCTTCCCTCTTTTTGGAATTGTTAACAACTGTGCTTTGAGAATTTCATTTTTCAAGATTTCCCATCCTTCCTGGACATTTTTGTCTTTAAGGATATCCAGCCATTGGATCCCTCCAATTATCTTTCTGAATCCCTTAAAATCTGCCTTTCTGAAATCTAACCTTGACGTCTGAGTCTTCACAGGTCTTCCGCCTCTAGTTATCCAAAATTCTAAAATAGCATGGTCGCTACCTCCTAGGGTTCCAGCCACTTTTACCTCCTCAACCATTTCCTCCCTGTTTATAAGGATTAGATCCAAGGTAGCAGTTCCCCTTGTTTTCTCCCCTACCTTTTGGAAGATAAAGTTGTCAGCAAGAGAGGATAAGAATTTCCTTGACCTGTTAGTTTTGCCTGAGAGAGATTCCCAACAAATGTCTGGATAGTTGAAATCTCCCATGACAACTATGTCATATTTTTTGGAGAACTTGGCCATTTGATGCATAAAGAGTTCATCCATATCTTCAGCTTGCACAGGCGGCCTGTAGTAAATGCCTACAATGGTGTCCTTTCCATTGTTCTGTCCTTGTATTCTTACCCAAACAGTTTCCACAGAACTCCCAGTCTCTGAAGCTTCAATCTCTGTGCAGATATACGCGTTTCTAACATACAATGCAACACCTCCTCCTCGTTTATCAAGTCTGTTTCTTGCAAATAAGTTGTATCCTTCTAGTCTTGTATTCCAATCATGTGTATCGTCCCACCAAGTTTCAGTGATTCCAATGACATCATATTTCTTTTCCTGTGTTAGTAGTTCCAATTCTCCTTGTTTGTTGCCCATGCTTTGTGCATTAGTATAGAAACATTTTAGTTTGTGATTGGTTTCTCTTTCTCCAATATTTTTATTAATTAGATTCTTTCGTCTTTGTTCTTCCTTTCCACTTCTATTAGCAGAGTTCTCAATAGCATTTGTCAGGTGTATGGCTTTTTCTGGTCTTTTGCTTCCCTTCCCATGTTGTTCTAGTTTAAAGCTCTCCTTACAAGTGTAGCAAGGCGACTTCCAAATACATGCTTTCCAGTCTTCGTAAGGTGCACCCCATCTCTAGCAAGTAGTCCATCGTATAAGTAGTTCACTCCGTGATCCAGAAATCCAAATCGTTGCTGACGGCACCATCGACGTAGCCAGTTGTTCACCTGCAGAATCTTATTCCACCTCCTTGTTCCATGGCCATCCACTGATCTGAGTGACTTGGTCAGAGATTTGAAATTGTCTAAGAGGCAGGCAGAATTATTGGGATCAAGGCTACAGGTACGGAATCTCTTATTACCAGGAACAAGAGTTTCTGTTTTTTGCAGTCGTCAAGAAGACCTTAATCAATTTTTCAACCATGTCGACAGTTTAACCTTTTGCAATGACGTCTTGGGGTTCATTGGTGCTCTTGGATTCGAACATGACACGAAGGAATGGCGACTGTTCATTGACTCATCAGTTTTAAGTCTGAAGGCTGTTTTACTACAAAACAGAAATATCTATCCTTCTATGCCTATTGGACATGCCGTACACATGAAAGAAACGTATGAGAATATGGAGTTACTGTTGACCCACATTAATTATAGAAATTATAACTGGAACATATGTGGTGATCTAAAAGTTGTTGCACTTCTTCTTCGACTGCAGCTTGGATATACCAAGTATTGTTGTTTTATTTGTGAGTGGGACAGTCGTGCATGAGAAATGCACTATTTCAGAAAGGACTGGCCACTCCATGAAAACCTGGTTGCTGGACAGAAGACTGATAAACATAATCCTCTCATTGATCCAGCAAAGATATTTCTCCCTCCTTTGCATATTAAACTATTAAACTTGAGCTTATGAAGAATTTTGCCAAAGCAGTGAACAAAGAATTGGAAGCCTTTTGTTACTTGCAACAGAAATTTCCAAGAATAAGTGATGCAAAAATTAAAGAAGGTATTTTTATTGGCAAACAGATCAGAGATATAATGAATGACAGTAGCTTTGATGGTCTTTTGCAAGGTGCTGAACAAGTGGCATGGAGAGGCTTTAAAGATGTGACCTTCAACTTCCTTGGCAACAGCAGGGCACCGAACTTTGAACAACTCGTGGACAGCATATTCACAGCATATCAGTTGATGAAACGCAATATGTCTCTAAGGCTACTTTCACATTAGCGTTTTTTAGCACAGCACTGCGTGCGCAATAAAAATGCATGCAAAAAACGCATCATGCATTTTGCATGCGTTTGCTTTTTTTAGGCGCATGCGTTTTAACCAGTTTCTAGCCATGTTAACTCTTAAAACGCATGTGATTTTTAAACGCAGGCATGCGCATATCCATGCACATGCCTGCGTTCCCATAGACTGTAATGTATTATTTTGGTGCATTCGTGTGCAAGCGTGCACATGTGTTTTTTTGACACAGGTTGGACTGACCAAAAATGCAACAGGTTGCATCCGGCGCGCCTAGGCGCACACTAAAAAAAACGCATGCGCACGAAAACGCATACGAACGCGTGCAAACACTAGACCACGCGCCCGCCATGTTAGACATAGGGGCGCATGGTGCATGCGCATGGACGCGCATGATATGCTGCGCTAAAAAATGCTAATGTGAAACCAGCCTTAAAATGCATTTTCAACATTCTCACTTGAACTTTTTTCCAGCAAATCTTGGTGCTGTTAGCGATGAACACAGTGAAAAATTTCACCAAGACATTGCACTGATGCAGAAAAGGTACCAGGGAAAGTTGAGTACGTCAATGCTGGCTGACTATTGCTGGAACCTTATTCGAGAAGTGTCTGACAGAGATTATAAACGAAAGTCGTCTGCAAGACACTTTTGAACAATTGCTTTTGCTACTGACATCGATGCACATGTATGCAGTGTCTCGGACGTGATAATGTAGACTATAAACTGTTGTTTCTTAACCCCTTACTGCCACCTGATGGAATAGTACATCAGCTGGCAGTATGTCCCGCTTTGAAGTGGGCTCCGGCGGTGAGCCAACCTCAAAGCTGCGACATGTCAGCTGTTTTTAACAGCTGACATGTGCCCGCAATAGGCGCGAATGGAATCGCGATCCTCCCACTCCCATTAAGTAGTTAAATGCAGCTGTCAAACTCTGACAGCAGGCATTTAAATGCACTTGTAGATGCCGGTCCGGAAATACGCACAGCGACGACCCCCGTCACGTGATCGTGGGTCATCGCTGCGTTGCCATCACACCCAGAGGTCTCCTCGAGACCTCTATGGTTGTTGATGGCAGATTACTATGAGCACCACCCTGTGGTCGGCACTCATAGCAAGCCTGTAATTCTGCTGCATCGAGGTGATCAGAGCATCACCTCTATGCAGCAGAGGTGATTGCGCTATGGCAGCTTCTAGCCTCCTATGGAGGCTATTGAAGCATGCCAAAAGTAAAAAAAAGTGTTTAAAAATATTAAAAAAATAAAAAAGCATAAAAGGTCAAATCACCCCCTTTCGCCCCAATCGAAATAAAACAATAATAAAAAAAAAAACAAACCTACACATATTAGGTATCGCTGCCTTCAGAATCGCTCGATATATCAACAAAAAAAAAACAATTAAACTGATCACTAAACGCAATAGCTTTTCTCGATTATGCTCCAGTTCCAGTCATTTCGGCCTTATACGCAAGCGCAGCCCGACACTTCTGTGATTGCACAGTTATTTACTGTAGCGTTCCCTAAGTATGTTTTTCACTGAGCGCCCCACTTCCTGTTACCGCAGCTGAACAACATAATCACCGCAGCCTTTAAGGCTATGTGCACACGTTGCGGATTCCGCTGCGTTTTTTTCCGCGCGGAAACGCAGGTAAAACCGCAGGTAAAGTGACCTGCGGTTTTCCTGCGTTTTGGTCTGCGGTTTTGCCCTGCGGTTTCACACCTCTACTATGGTAGAGGTATGAAACCGCTGCGGAAACCGCACAAACAATTGACATGCTGCGGTTTGTAAACCGCAGCAAAACCGCGCGGAAAAAACCGCACCGTCAGCACAGCGTTTTTGAAACCCCATAGGGTTTCATTGTACTGTACTTGGTCAGCGGAACTGCTGCGTTTCCGCAGCGGCAAAACCGCTGCGGAAACGCAGCAGAAACCGCACCGTGTGCACACAGCCTTAGTCCTCCACCTATATATAGACTCGACCCCATATCGTGTACACTTGCTTCCACTAAAGCGGCTGGTCCCTGATTCCTCTCTTTATCCACATGAATGTAACATAATCATTTTCTAATATGTTAGATGTTCAACCTGCGTACATTACTTACCAATATTTATTACTTCTCTTCTTTTTCCTATATGCTCTATGCACTTAAGCCACACAAGTATATATATATTTTTTCCCCCTTTTATCTTATACTTAATTGAGTTTAGACAATGCTATTTACCTTTGGTTCTCTTTTCTACCTGTACCTATAACTTCCCTTTTATACCTGACAACTACCTTTTTGCCATTTTATTGAGAACGTCCATCAATATGGCAATTTTATAATTTTATTTCTCATTCTTTTGTTTCCACCGTTACAGTTTTTTCTTTATTCAAGTGATGTGGGCCCTTAATGAATGATTCACTGTGATTCAATTTTGTGTCTGAATTATGTCTTTCCTATTTTCTTTTCATTTTTCTTTTGATATGGGATATATGATCGGTCGTGTAAATTTTTCTTTTCTTTATTCTATTATGTTCATTTAGATAAATACCTTGACAAAGGCCGACTTGGCCGAAACGTCGGTACTGTGTGACTGATCATACTAAAAAAAAATAAGGATCTTGATATAAATTTGATTTTTATGCCTCACGTTTTCTTTTTATATATTAGCTCTTTCCTGATGGCATTACATTTCAGATTACTATCCCTTTTATCTACACACTTTGCTATGGGGTCACTGGGGTCACATAATTTCTACAAGTGACCTTGGCTTTTACTATGCAAATGATTCATGTAATAGCTGCCCATTTAAGTTCTGTTTCAGTAGTAGGAAAATGATAACATCATAGAACTGTGTTAAAAATGTTTTTTGTTCCTTAGCAGTGCAACTAGCTTCTCCGTGAATTCTTGACACTGCTGCAGACACGGTATTGAAATCTTGTAGGTGTCATAGGGCAGAGTCAAAAGATGCAGACACAAGATAATTGACATATTTTACAAGAAATAGGGTTGGGCAAGATTACTTTGTTACACAAGGAGTTGTAACATGACACAAACAAGCCCTGCGAGCAGAAAAAGCGAAACACTAGAACATAACGAATAAGTGCTAAGAAGACAAACCAGTTCCACTGAATAACACTGTGTATGCAGAACTATTCCATTTTTGCTCGCTCCAGGATCTGCTGATTTGCTAAGAAATTAAATTGTGCTGGCATGGCTTCAGGTAAAAAGAATATTACTTATCAAATGTTGATTTTCAGAAGGCTTTTCAAATTGAGTTCTACTTTCTTAGGAAAGCTGCTCATGCATGATAAGGGTGGGACATACTGTCAGCAGCCTGTGACTGCACGTGCACGTAATATGGTTCTGTATTAAGTTGCAATTTTAGATAACATTTTACGAAGGTGATAATATAAGTACAATAATATGTATGTATAATATAATATATATAATATGTAAGTATATACAGTATATATATATATATACACATATACTGTATGTATATAAGAAAATGGCTACAAATTGTAATAAATAAGTAAATTTAAATTCTAATACTAGTCTAGAACTGTGGTCTGTGAATTACACTACATTACTTTAATTTTTTGCTTTAGCATCTCAATTTGTTATGCACACAGCGACCCTCCAACTTAGAACTTAAAAATAACTAATATCTCTCATGCATGGTCACGTACAGGGCCGGACTGGGACTAAAATTCAGCCCTGGCATTTGAAGTTACACTGGCCCACTAGTCACATGGTGACTATATAATATCTTTGTACACTTGTAGGTTACAAGAAGTGAGAGGAGATTAACACGACTATATAACATGTAGTCACAGCTGTGCCCAGTATTTCAGCTCAGTCCTATTTATTGCTTTTAGTTGCAGTACTCCTCCCAAAGCTCTGTCCCCTTTTGTACACACGGTGACAGAATTCCTGGCAGAACTGCTATCCATTGGGCAAACAGACCCCCAGGTCATAGCCGCCCCTATCATACCTCCCAACTGTTGAAGAAGGGAAAGAGGGACAAAGACTGCAGCGCGCTGCAAATTTTAAGCCACGCCCAGCCACACCCATTTCACAACTAGTCACACCCATGTCCACGCCCAACCGCACCCATTTAGCACTGTTGATCACACTGACTGGTACTGAGGGCACAGTGGCTGGCATTATGGGCACATTTTCTGGTACTGTGGGCACACTGACTGGTACTAAGGAAGAGAGAAAAAAGAAAACAGAGAGAGAGAGAAAGAAAGAAAGGAGAGCGAGCGGGAAAGAAAGAACAGAGTGAGAAAGAAAGAGGGGAAAGAAAGAAAGAACAGAGAGAGAAAGAAAGAAGTAAGGAAAGAAAGAAAGTGTTAGGAACAGCGGAACGCACTAAATAAAAATAATAATAAAGTGCGTTCGCCGCTCGGGGTCCACCATGCAGTAGGTGTTACAACCACTGCTGAGTAATGGCAGACGACCAATATGGCAATATAATGCGCACGGGTTCAACTTCACCCAAAGTGCGCAGAGCGGGCTCTGTTCACACACAGAGGCGCCGCAACAAAAACATACAAAAAGGCTGAGCCTGTTAGAGTCACAGGCCTCAGGTAAATGCACACACAGTATAAGGTCACAGGAGCAGGCACTAAGACAGAGGGGCTGCGTCCATCTAGACCTACCATGTGTGCGGCGTCGCTACTACGAACACCAAGAAGGGCTGCAACTGCAGCGCGGCACAGGACACTGCCGCTGGACGACACAGCTGCAAAGCAGGTGCTATGTCGGGCGCTAGCGCAGAGGTGCGGTGTGCACAGTAGCCTAAGGCTTGCCACAGACTGGCGCAGACTACCAAACTAATTCCCTAACCACATGCGTAATATCAGTGGGAAGGGGTTTCATAATAAGTCAGTCACCAGAATCATACATCCGTCACCATTCACACATAGCAGTATAATCTATACTAGCGCATGGCGGAACGGCCATGCATGCTTTTTATAGCAGCCGGGACCTTCCAGAAGCTTCCAGATCTCCAAGATGGACCAATGAGATCTGGAGCAGGACCTGAGCACATGACTCCCGATCTCCAATGGGAAACCATCTCATGAGCATGCTCAGTAGGAGGACAGAGGGACTTAGGCCCTGGAGAGATTTGCTGCAAGGCAATCTCCTCTGCGGTAGATAAAGAGCAAGAGACCACAGAATTTAAGGGTCTGGATTCCTGCAGAGCAGACGCAGGAACCTGACTCCTAACAGAAAGAACAGAGAGAAAGAAAGAGAGGAAAGAAAATGAAAGAAAGAGGGGAAAGAAAGAACAGAGAGAGAGAAAAAAGAAAGATTAGAGAGAGAATAAAAGAACAGAGAGAGAAAGAAATTGAGGCAAAGACAGAACTTAGAATGAGAAAGCAAGAACAGAGAAAGAAAGAAACAGAGAGAAATAAATAAATAAAGATTCTATAAATATACAATAGCAGCCCGGCTCCCATTGTAGTGCCCACCTGAGCCTCCCGGTGCAGGACATATCATAATCTGCTCAAATGGCCGGCATCCCCGATTCCAAAGCGATCCTGCTGTCTGCGCTGTCAGAGGAGAACATGGTGATGGATCTGAAGCTTTCCTAGTTCCGTCACAATCTCCTCATGAAATTATCTCATTTCCCGTCAGCTTCCAGCACATCACTTTCGGTGGAATGTCATGTGCGAGTTTTAATTTGCTCCTCGGGGCTCCACCGTGTACTCCTGTGTCCGTGGGAAAAGCCAGCTTTGTATGCCTCGTACACACTTGGCTCCGCTCCGTACATCCCATACACATATGGCTCCGCTCCGTACACACACGGCTTTGCATACCCCATACACACGTGTCTCCGCTCCATACAACAAGTACACACACGACTCCGCTCCATACACCTCGTACACGCGTGGCTCCGCACGCCCCGTACACACGTGGCTCCACTCCGTACACCTCGTTACACGCGCAGCTCCGTTCCATACACCTCGTACATGCGTGGCTCCGCTCCGTACACCTCGTACAGGCGCGGGTCCGCTGACGTTCACCTCGTACACACTCCGCTACGCTCCATACACTTCGTAAACATGGCTCCGCTCCGTAAACCTTGTACACACATGGCTCTGCTACATCCACCCTGTAAACCCTCCTGACCCCACACAGAAACTTACTCGCATCCAGCATTGCATCATGACAACCAGCATGGCAGAGTCCTGCATACACAAACGGAGGCTCCTGATCATGTGACCCCTGACTCCTCCCCTCCTGTGACCTCATCACAGGTCCTGTGCTCACAGAGCAGCCAATTGCAGCCTGAGAACGGTGCTGCCTGCGGAGGGAGTCAGAAGAGCCGTGCAGCATCTCATCCCATCCTCAGAAGGGATAATGGGTGCTCCTGCCCTCTTCTGGTCGGGTGACCGCAGCACACATCCTCACTCTGCGACACCTGAGCTGCTGGTGCTGCCTGTATCCATGTGGCGTCATTGCAGGAGGGGGACCTCGCATTTGTGTGCAGTTCCCTGGAAGCAGGAATGGATTGAGCGGCCCAATACAGGCACCAGCCCTTCTGGCATTTGCCAGAAGTGCCCGATAGTCAGTCCGGCCCTGGTCAAGTACCAGGTGTCCTCTGTTTGCCTCCTGCTATCTCCTCTGCTCAGATTATTCCATTGTACTGATGAGTCTAAACAATGCCTTCCCTGTGCTGTGGTATAAGCAAAGCAGGGGAAGTTGGTTTATACTTACCACTGCACTCCTCATGCCATGGTGGCAGCCATTCTGGAAAGAGAGCACTAGGCAGGGCACTGGGTACGGTGATTATTAGGAATGAGTGGACCTGTGGATATTCGGGTTCGTCGGGTTCAGATAAACTGTAGCCCAGAATTTGGTTTGGGCATCAGAAATTGACCCGAACTTGACACCGAACTTCATAGACCCAAACTTTGTTGCTTTAAAATGACTGTAAAATGGTCATAGTAAGAGTCAGGGGGCTGCAAAAGGAAACAAAATGGGGGAAAGTGAAATGACGTAACCACTTTCCGACCTTGGATGCACCCACTACATCATGATTAAGAAGTGCTTTGCGATCTCGGATGTAGTGGGTATGTCCAGGCGACGTCATTGCAGGACATAATCATTGCCATGGTGACTAGATGTCGTCATGACAACATCTGAGTCACCAGGCTCTAGCAAGTTAGTTAAATCATGTGCAGTGCATGATATAACTAACTTATGTGAGAGCAGCACGGACAGTTATAAAGCATAGCTATGCTCTTGCACTGTTATACTTTATAACTGTGATCAGAGTGAGTCTAAGTCCCATAGTGGGGCTAAGTAAAAAAAATGTAAAAAAAAGTGTAATATTTTTTTTAAATCACTAAATATCTATTTATATAATTGCCTTAATTTGTCTGTCATCTACTTCCGTCTGGATGTCCCTGAATCCCATCATCCACTGCGCCGCATCGGAGGCACGACGACCACCATTTTGGTACACCCAAGTGATGCTGCCCGGATCCGGGACGCAACTGCGGTCCTGAACGCAGCTGCGATCCCAACAGCCCCTGGGATACCAGCTGCTGCTCGGATCCAGGCTGCCGCTGCGATCCCGACCGCTGCTGCGATCCCGACCACCGCTGAGATCCCGGCCGCTGCTTGGATCCCAGCCGCCGCTTGGTTCCCAGCCGCCACTCGAATCCAGGTTGCCGCTGAGATCATGAGGCTGTGAAAGGGGTGTAACAAGGGGGTATAACGAGAGGGTTATAATAAAGGGGGTATAATGAGAGGGTGTAATGACGGGGGAGTAATGAGAGGGATGCCGTCGCCGGACCCCTGCCAGGACCCACTGCCTGACTACATGCACCGGATCCCGCCGCTGCCTGCCCATTCACCTCCATGCAGTTACAACTGGCAGGAAAGACTGCGGCTTGAGGCCTGTGCTGGAGATTGGGTGCGGCCACCCTCTGGTGGCACCGCACACCATCTCCAGCACAGACCGCAAAACACCGTCTTTCCTGCCAGTTGTGACTGCACGGAAGTGGGTGGGCTGCCACCCCCAGCGCCACAAAAAAGCCCCCATCGTGATGTTACTGCCCTCCCGATGCGATAGCATCGGGCATACATCTAGTTAATAATAAAAATATATATACAGTGGGGAAAAAAGTATTTAGTCAGTCTCCAATTGTGCAAATTCTCCCACTTAAAAAGATGAGAGGCCTGTAATTGACATCAAAGGTAGACCACAACTCTGAGAGCCAAAATGAGAAAACAAATCCAAAAAAATCACCTTGTCTGATTTGGCAAAATTTATTTTTCAAATTATGGTGGAAAAATAAGTATTTGGTCATTAACAAACGTTCATCTCAATATTTTGTTATATATCCTTTGTTGGCAATGACAGAGGTCAAACAGTTTCTGTAAGTCTTCACAAGTATGGCACACACTGTTGGTGGTATGTTGGCCCATTCCTCCATGCACATCTCCTCTAGAGCAGTGAAGTATTGGGCCTGTCACTGGGCAACACAGACTTTCAAATCAGTCCCCTCTTGAAAATGGGTAACTGGGCATAACAGTCCCAAACCGTATCAAACGCAGCCGTTTAAATTCAGTAGTGTATTCAACAACAGAACACTTACCCTGATGTAATGATAACAATGCAGTTTCAGCTGCAGTGCGACGATTAGGATCATCAAACATCATAGACCTTGCAGCTAAAAATCATCAAGATTATTCAAACGAGGGTCACGAGTCTCGTCACGAGTCTCAGTTAGCGGATTTGATCACGTGAGAGCTTGTGAGGTAAGTAACATGACTATACATAAGACTTTGGATCGATGTGTATGGAAGTAGGCAGTATGCACATCAAAATATAAAATGAATTGATTAATTAACCCACAAAATTTGTAGTGGTCTCAATTAAACTTAAATGGTAGTAACTTGGGAGGGCTAGTTGACAGTAGCTACCTCGGGGGTGGAGGCGCCCGTGCTGTTATTTGATTACTTAAATCCTGAGGCGCCTGCCCAAAATGGGTCACCCAGTTAGCAAGCTTGTTTTGCAGAGCCTCTATGTCCCCTTGTAAAGAGTTGATCATGGAGAACAACTGATCCAACTTTGTCTCAGTCGACATTATCCCAGCAGATTCCTTACTCTGCCTGAATATCCTGTAAAAATTATGAGGGAACTATGGCATCTGATTGTGTGGGATAAAACGAATCTGAGACCAAATCTGAGACAAATAAGTGTATTTAACAAAGCAAGCAGTGAAGCAAAATCTAACAGGGATTTTGCTGCAATTGTAATGAGATGCACAGCACAAAACAGAAATGTTCAGCAAACTTAATAGTGTGGAGCTACCGCTAATATACACAAGTCCAGCAGTAATATGAAGCGAGAGTACACACGGCACTTAATGTAGAAGTCCAGCAATTATATGAAGCAAAAGTGCGCATGGCTCATAAACGTAGAAGTCCAGCAATAATATGAGCAAGAGTGTGCACAGCACTTAATGTAGAAGTTCAGCAATACACAGGTGGAGCATTAACAGGAGAAGGTTAATAAATGTATCTTTTGGTCTGAAAAGTCCTGCTCAAGTCCAGGACCCCAGCCCATACAGACACAGTCCAAGAAGTGATAGCAATGTCAGAATCTCTTACTGACCACAGCAGTTCCAGAGATGTGTAGCTCCACACTAGAAGTCCGGACAATAAGTAACACCAGCCAGGATCAGGAAGCCGCACATATCCTGATTATAATTTTGGTAACTTTTTCTATGTGTCATGGCCACCTCTTAACCTCTTTTACCCATAAACCTTCTTTTGACACCCCATGAAACTTTGTAGCCTCCATACCATAACTATGAGGTTTTAGACTCTGTTAACACATAAATATATATTATAGGCATATGTCACGATGAATATCATATGCCAATGTGTGGCATACATTAACTATTGATTATCATTATGCTATTTAAAAAAAAGAAAACATTTTGACAAGATTCTTCTGTATTGCCCAGGTATAGTACAGTTCACTATGCTTTTTATTTACCGTATTTTTCGGACTATAAGATGCACCGACCATAAAATGCACCCCAATTTTCAGTAGGAAAATAGGGGTAAAAAAAATAATGTGTCAAATGGGGGTCCGTCTTACAGTCTGAATTCAGCTTACCTGGGAAGGGATCCGGAACAGGTGGAGAAGTAGTCACAGGGGTCATTCAGTGGTCCAGGCTCGTGCGGTGGCGGCTCTGTGCTGGGGCAGGTTGGTTGTGCTGGGGCAGCTGCGCTGGGGTAGGGGCAGCTGTGCTGGGGCTGGGGCAGCTGTACTGAGGCAAGGGCAGCTGTGCTGGGGCATGGGCAGCAGTGCTGGGGCTGGGGCAGCTGTGCTGAGGCAGGGACAGCTGTGCTGGGGCTGGGGCAGGTGGGCTCTGCGGTGGTGGCAGCGGGCAGCGCTCTGCGGTGCGGTGGTGGCAGCAGGCTGTGCTCCGGTGCAGGGGCAGCGGCTCCGCCGGCATTTCTTCGCAGCCCGGAGGCCACCGCTCTTCCCTTGCTGGCCGCCGCCATGTTGCGGTGGCCTCCGGGAGCATGGACGCCGGAAAGATGGCCGCCGGTCCGGAGACGGCGCATGCGCGGGATAGATCTCGTCCCGAGAGCTCGAGGGACGAGATTCAAATCTCGGCAACGAGATCTCGTCCCCCGAGATCTCGAGACGAGATCTGAAGCTGCGCATGCGCCGTCCCTGGACCGGCGGCCAACTCTCCGGCGTCCATGCTCCCAGAGGCCACCGCAACATGGCGGCGGCCAGCAAGGGAAGTGCGGTGGCCTCCGGGCTGCAAAGAAATGCCGGCAGAGCCGCCGCCCCTGCACCACAGAGCGCCGCCAGCTGCCACAAACGCAGAGCGCCGCCTGCTGCCACCACCGCACCGAAGAGCCCCGCCCGCTGCCACCATCCACCAGGTTAGTACCGTGTATTGCGACCATAAGACGCACCCCCCACTTTCCCCAAAAATTTTGGGGGAAAAAAGTGCGTCTTATGGTCGGAAAAATACAGTACTTAAAAAAGTTTGTAAAAACATAATACTGCCATATATGCCAAAATACAATTTTATGTTTAAGCGGCACACTTCGATTACTTCAAATGTAGCATTATCAAAGCCTTACTATGTCATCGTAGGTACAGTGTCGTAACACCTGCGTTTCTTAAGAGTGTGACCACAACTGAGCCTGTGCAGGAGAGGGGCCATTTATGCCAACATTTACAGCAGCTGGATGTGTGTCTCAGGATGCACATTCTGCTGAAGTGTATTGCAGCACAGGGACTCTCCGTTTCCCTGTCCTGCAATACACACCACCGACCAATGAAATGCCTGATGTTGACGTCACTGTGTTAGTCACAAGCAGCTCATGACAGTGACGTCATGCACTGCCCATGCAGGCGCGCTGAAATCAGCTGTCGGTTAGAGAAGAGGACACTGCATGTCATGGGAGCAGAGGAAGGTAAGAAGAATTGGATTTTTTATGTTTTGGAAAGCAGACTAGAAATTATACCTGGAAAGGCCCAGGATGATAGTCAATGTACAAAGTGAGGGCTCAGGATGAGAGTCAATATGCAATGAATTTTTGGGACACTATTGGGCCATGATTGGGACACTATTAAAAATATGTCTTTATAGAATCTAGAATGCTACAAAAACCCTTACATATAAACATGGAGATGGGAGCCCAGGAGTAAATTTTGCAGGGGGGCACATAGAAGTCAAGCTACACCATTGCATAGGTAGTCTTACTATGTAGGTTAAGTAACCATGCTGTGAAGCTGTCACTATTTGTAATGATTCCTCTCAAGTAGAGTTGAGCGACTTTGGTCGGATCGGGTTTCATGAAACAAAATTTGTTTCAGATGAAACTGGTCCAACTAGGGCGAAAAAAGTTGGAGTTTCGTCCGAAACCCGATCCCAATGCAAGTCAATGGGGAATAAAAGTCGGCATTGAGTGGATGAATGTCATCCGCTCAATGCCGACTTTTATTTCCCATTGACTTGCATTGGGGTCGGGTTTCAAACGAAACTCCGACTTTTTTTGCCCTAGTCAGACCAGTTTCGTCTGAAACAAATTTTGTTTCATGAAGCCCGATCCGACCAAAGTCGTTCAGCTCTACTCAGGAGGCCTGCATGATATCTCCAAAGTATCCTAGCCAAACAGGCATGCATCTCCTAAGTCAAAGGGACTTCTGTAGCAAAGTTTTAAATAAACCTACCATTTGTAGGGATGTGTTAAAATTTGTCTTTGATTGCTTGATACACGATTTCTTTTATAGTTTTACAGAAACAGCATTATTTTCTTTATGAAAGTCAACTTTATTACTATTTTTTTTATTTATTTGCAGTTGCCAATTATTTCCTGGGACACCTTTTTTCATTTGAAATGGTTGCTGTTATCATTGTCTCCACTCTTTTACTTATATTGACACTGAATAGAAAACAGAAAATGTCACTGCCAGGCCCGTGGGCATTGCCTATTTTTGGAAACTTTTTTCAGATTGGAGGCCAAGCCCATATATCTCTTACAGAAATGAGGAAAACATATGGAGATGTTTTCTTGATTAAATTAGGCATGATGCCAGTGGTGGTTGTCAGTGGTTTTGAGACAGTAAAAAAAGTTCTTGGTAAGCAAGGAGAACATTTTGCCAACAGACCCAACATGTATTCTTTTTCACTACTGGCTAATGGAAAAAGTATGACATTTTCAGAAAAGTATGGTGAAACCTGGAAAATCCATAAGAAGATTATGAGAAATGCTTTGAGAACACTGTCCAAGTCAAATGTTGATTCCATGAATTGCTCCTGCCTTCTGGAAGAATATGTTTGTGCTGAAGCATCAGACTTAGTTGACACAATGCAAAAAATGTCTAAAGACCATGGTAGCTTTAACCCATCCCGTTTAGTAATTTTGACTGTTGCTAATGTGATATGTGCTCTATGCTTTGGTAAGAGGTATAACCATAATGATAAAGAATTTCTCAATATCATTGAGGTGAACAATGATGTTCAAAAAGTGTCAGGAGCAGGACTTTTGGCAGACTTTATTCCAGTATTCAAGTTTTTACCATCAACAAGTTTAAACAAATTGAAAAAATTCACAAAGACATTTAATAATTTTATAGCTAAATCTGTGCAGGACCACTATGGATCTCATGATGAGGTAAGGAAATAAAAGTAATGTCTTTTTATATATTTAAAAGTGATTTATAGAGATGGGTGAACGTGATCGATAAAGTTCAGGTTTCGTACTGGACATGTGTTTCCATGCACGGACCCCGAACACAGACATTTGCCAGAAGACCGTGCTACTGTTTGAGTTTGGCAACCCAAATAAAGCTTGCTAAAAGGTTGCATCACAGCCAACCAAACAAGTTTTCCCAGTGTGGGCACTTGCGAACCCATCACAGTCAAGTTAAGTATTGACATGGCTATGATTGGCCAGCACACCCTGTAAAAAAAAATAAATAAAAAAACTTGGAGTCTTCTCTATTCTTGAAAACCATCACAGTTAAATCTATATTTAGGCTGGGGAGGGCCTATATCAATGGCCCCTTCCCAGTCTGAGATTATCAGTCCACACCTGTTTGCTTTATGTTGACTGGTTATCATAAATGGAGGGGTCCCCACTCCGTATTTTTTTAATCATTTAAATAAATAAAAAAAGCAGCATGGGGTTCCCCCATTTTTGATAACCAGCCAAGGTAAAGCAGACAGCTGTGGACTGATATTTTCAGACTGGGATATTGGTCCTACCCAGCTTAAAAATAACAGCCCGCAGCCACCCCAAAAAAGGCGCATCCATTAGATGTGCCAATTTTGTCAATTTGCCCCGCTCTTCCAGCATTCCCTGATGTGTTGGCAAGTGGGGTAAAAGTTTTGAGGTTGATGTCAGCTGTTTTATGTCTGCTGACACCAAGCCCAGAGGTTAGTAATTGTGAGGCGTCTATCAGACACCACCATTATTAACACCATAATTAAAAGTAAAAAAAGACGCAAAAAGTCATTTAATTGAACAAAATACTCTCCCACAATAACCCTCTTTTGCCAATTTAATAATGTAAAAATCAAAAAAATCAAATCTATATTGATCTTTCTGCCGATAGTCCATAATGCTGATGTCCCATGAAGAGCCCCAACTCTGCTACATTTTGTTGCATTGCTGAGCAGCAATCTCAGCCTTGCAAACAGCTCACACTGAGCTGAGTGTGAGTGGTGGTGACATCATTAAAGTTATCACCAGTCACACACAGCTGCATTCTCATGCTCAGCTCAGTGTGATCTGACTATCTTGCTAAGTAATAACATTACTGATGTCACTGCTCAGCAATGCAACCATATGTAGCAGAGTTAGGGATCTTCGTGGGACATCAGAATTATGGATTGTAGGCGAACAGGTGAGGATTACTTTAATTTTTAATTTTATGTTAATAACTGGGAAAAAGAGATTTGTTGGGGAATGCTTTGTTCTATTAAAGGACTTTTTTCTTTGTGGGTTTTTATTACCGTATATACTCGAATATAAGCCAACTCGAGTATTAGCCGAGGCACCTAATTTTGCCATGGAAAATTTGGGTAACTTATTGATGCGAGTATAAGCCGGGTATGCATTGTCCCCTCATCCCTGTCCTGTATGCGTGGCTTCCCTGGCCCCGATGTTGTATGTATGGCTACCCCGGTCCCATAGTTATTTGCATGGCTCCCCCGGTCTGTCGTATGCATGGCTCCCTTGGTCCCGTTGTTGTATGCATGGCTTCACCGGTACATCATTGTATGCATGGCTCCCCCAGTCCATCATTGTATGCATGGCTCCCCCCAGTCCCGTGTTGTATGCATGGCTCTTCCGGTCCCATCGTTGTATGCATGGACTCCCCTGGTCCCATGTTGCATGCATGGCTCACCCCATCCTTTCCTGTTATGCATGCTTATGCATGCTTCAAAAAAAAACAAAAACATCCTACTCACCCTCCACCAGCATGCCCATCGCAGGAGCAGCACCTCGTTCCAGCTTCCAGCAGCACTTCCTGTGCTGAGCGATCATGTGGCACCACTCATTAAGGTAATGAATATGCAATCTACGCCTACAGGAGTCGTGAGGCGTGCATATTCATTACTTTAATGAGCGGTGCCACATAATCGCTCCACACAGGAAGTGCTGCTGGCACTGGAAACAACGTAGATGCAGCGATGGCACGAGGAGGGTGAGTATGATGTCTTCTGGAAGCCAGCGGCTACAGCTATCACTGCTATAAGAGAAATGAATATTCATCCATACAGACACCGTATAATGGTGTACGCTCTTCACACACTACCATGTACCACCTTGTATCACGGACAAATAGAAGCTATCTGGGTGTGACTCTGGAAAAAAAGCCGAGGAGTTTTTCCATTTTTCCAGACCTACACCTTAGAGTGCTGTCCGCTTTTCAAACAGTTTTGTATATCTGCTGTTTGATCACGGTCAAAACTAGACAGAGACAGCGTGTGTCAGTCCCTATACAAATAGACAGAGATTGACAATTTTCCATACACACACCTTAAAGAGCTGTCCGATTCTCAAAAAGTATTGTATATCTGCCGTTCGCATTACAGTCACATCTATACAGAGTCAGCGTGTGTGTGTGACACTCTGTAAATACATATACGGAGATTGTTAGTTACACAAAAAATGTATACAGCTGTACACTTCTGATACAGTTCTGCATATCTGCTTGTTGGATTATGGTCCAATACATACTGTGAGAGCA
Organism: Dendrobates tinctorius; assembly: GCF_039654945.1. Taxonomy (NCBI): domain Eukaryota; kingdom Metazoa; phylum Chordata; class Amphibia; order Anura; family Dendrobatidae; genus Dendrobates; species Dendrobates tinctorius. The sequence continues at coordinate 15,467,191 of NW_027361802.1, forward strand.
TCTGTGACTAACAAAAAATATATACGTAGATTTAGTTTTTTTAATACACCTTAAACAGCTGGACGCTCCTCATACAGTACCATCTCTCTGCTGGTATTTTTGGTACATTTTCCCAAACATGAGGAAGTATGGTGGAAGTGGCCGCGGACGTGGGCAGGGGGGCGCAGCTGGTACTGATGGTGGTGGTGCATCGGCTGGTTCTGGCAAAAGCACAATAGCAGCTAAGGCAGGAGGTGTTGAGCCTGCGTCATCGTCTGGTCCAAGAAGGCCAGTAAGGTTGCCTTTTCTTGGAGTAGGAAAACCGCTTTTAAAGCCAGAGCATCAGGAACAGGTTTTGGTGTACATTGCCGAAACAGCCACCAGCTCTAGTGCCTCCTCTTCTGAACGTTTGAAACCTGCAAGCATGGAGTCGTCAGTGCAGGATTCTAGTCAGGAAAAACACCTTTCCTTGTGTCCTTCACCCCCACCAAAAGTTAAGGATGTGGCAGCCCACACTTCAGGTTACTCTATGGAGCTCTTTTCACATACCATGCCTAGGTTATCCAGTCAAATCCAGAATTCCCCAGTCCAAGATGAATCTGACATGATGGCACTTATGCACAGCCACTGCTAGATGATTCTTCTGGTACATCGACCCAGAGCACTACATTGCCCTCGCAGTCTATTATCAACTTAGCACAGCATGCAAGGCCAGAAAATGTATACCATAGTAGGAAGAGTGCAGTGTGGCACTTCTATGTCCAAAATCCTACTGATGAGGCAAAGGTTACCTGTAAGAAGTACGGAATAGTCCAGTCAAAATACGGTTTAACCCGGAACAAATTCCAAGAAAGCGTTTTATGATTTTTTTTATTACTATTATATGTGGGGAACAACATATTAAAAGTTTTCCAAAAATTGATCACCACAAAGGTCCTAACTATGACGTCATAAGACGATGACAGCCATCGCACTAAAAATAACGAATATTTCCCTATTTCAAAGCTGTAGCTTTAGGTTACAGAAGAATTTGCATTTTGTATGCTATATATTTTCATATAACCATTTTTATACAAAGTTTTATACTAACTACATGGACAGGCGAGGTAATGACGTCATCAATGACGTCATGACATATATGTACATTTCTAGAAATTATAGAATTAATACACAGTGCATTTTAAGACCTACTTCATCACTGAATAAGCGTGTCAGGTCAATAGTCACTATTTTCATCATCAGACACTGCTTCCTCACTCATATTGTCACAATGCCCTTCTTGACATGGTCCGCATACCCGTGAACAGGTAAGTCCGTGTCTTTTGCAAGTGCACCGAAGTGTAGTACAACCACGAGAACAATTGCAGTGAATTATTTTCAGAAGTGTTTCTGGCGTGGGTGAAGTGTCCAGCATCACTGGAACTAGACTGTTGTTCTGCAATTACCATCCCCATTCAGTAGTGTCCATGGCCTCAGCATTGTTTATCCAAAGCATCACTTGGAGGTAACTCCGAAGGGCATGATAGTTCGTTACAGAGGAGGTCGGTGGCAGTTGTTCAGGTGTAACAAAGATTTTGGCTGAACCAACTTTTTTTCAGAGAGTAGAATACTTCATTGCAGACTGATTGTCTCCAGGTTTGCCCCCGAACAATGCCACCATTGCTTTACACCCAGTGTCTTCAATCTCAGCTCTGTTTTTGTTAGGTGTGGAAAAGATTTTAGCCCAGCTATTTAAGACCGAGTCTCCCTTCAAAACAATGTTAACTTTGTTACTTGTTCGTTATTTGCGCCGTCGCTGATGGGTAATGTCCTTAGTGTTTGGTCCTCCAATTTAACCATCAAATACTATCGTAGCCTTACCATAGTGCTTTAGTGTGAAAGATGCATAGTCTTCAGCGATTGAACAATATGTCTTTCCTTCTGACCACTTCAGTCGATGGAGAAGAGAACCTCCGTCAAGAACATAATGTTCCACTTCTGGTACATCCTTGAGTACTGCGTCATCTGAACTCTGTTCTTTTATAGCATCCATCAGTTGTGCTTTGTTTGGTTTGTGTAAGAGATGATTTGCCTCAAAGAGGGATGGTGGGTATGGTGAAAGTTCATAGGCCATCACCTCATCAAGGGAAAGATCAGCAGTTTGAGACACCACAAGAAACCTTTGGAACAAAAGAGCGGGATCTATTGTTTTGTCCTTAGCAACGTCAATAGCCTCACTGGATGCCAGGGTCTTGGCTTTCATTGACCGCTTGTACTTAACTGAAAACAATGATTGACTCTCCATTGTTGCCACTATTTCTCTGCCAATGGTGAACAGGTTATGGATATTCACATCCTTATTTGCATTGACACCGGTGATAATGTTGCGAAGAGACACTTCATCAGAGAAAGGTGAAAAGGTCTCGAGTTTATCTGCAATTTTCTCCAGGTTTTCATGATCTCTTCTCGTCCTTGACGTTCTTGCCTCCTTGTGTTGTTCACTGGTGACAAAGCTCTGGCGAGTGAAACCCTGCATTGCATCACTGTAGGAAGAGGACACTGGCACAGACAGAGTCCACAAGGCCCACTGATGTTCGGACATTCCACTTCCTCTGGTGAGTCCTCCTCCAGTTTTTAGGGAGCGCATCAGAGCTTGCTCGATGACTAGGTCGCAACCCAGGCCTGCCCAGTACTGATAAGTCCGCCTTACAACATGCAAGCCATTCATAAATCTATGGAAGACTGATGACATATCATCATCCAGAGTGGTCATAGACTGGAGGTAAAGGTAGGCGGCCTTCACATAGTTCCCATGCCCAGCAGCTGCAAGAATGGGCAAACATTCGGCTACAGCATGAAGGTGCATCAGCCAGGATCCTGTACGATCGGCCTCGATAAGCTCCCTTGCAATTTCAACCATCTGTTGGTAATTCAGCCATAGTTTACTGGTGTGAGAGTGAGAGGATAATCCGTTTCTTTTGGTGGACAAGAGGTGGACAATTTCACTAAGGCAGGTAGAAGTGATGACCGAATTCAAGTCACTCTCCCCTGTCAGTGTCCGAGCATAAACTGCTCAAGTTCTTGCAACAGGTCTGCAAAACCGGGATGGTCGCAAAGTACTTTATCTGCAACTTGCTGAGTAAGACACTGATCAAGGAGGAGATGGCCACGAACTGCACGCTGAACTGCCTTTCCAGTCATGATGTGTTCCACAGCATTGTCACCGTAAATTGTTCTAAAGATCTCTTTGATTCCACTCCCATCCATCAACGTTCCTATGGCACCCATAAGATTCATCAATGTGTGGAAGCTACCGAGCATCAGGACATCATCTCGAACCGGGCTGTCTTCAGGCACCTCGTGTTTGATTTCTGACGCTTTCCAGTAGAGTGGCTGATTGAATGTAACAACTGCAGCGAATCGGTGTTTATCAGCAAGGTTGCACAGATACTAGAGAGTAGAGAAGATGCATGACTTGTTTCCGGAATACATGTCAATGATGGGCAGGAAGATTACCGAAGACAACCCCGGATGATCACAGTCTTTATGTAGCATGTGCATCATTCCATTCCAGCTTGGTGCAGGCTGTTTGAAGAGTAAAGACATCTCCCACAATACATCAACATGATGGTCAATGGCGTCGAGAAATGGCAAGGGCTTGTATTTTATGTTTCGGCGAGTGTGTTTTGCGAAACGGTATTCCCTTACATCAACTCTGCTTTGTTCAACTATCTCCAAGTCCGCAGTCTTCCGTCTGACAACAGTGCGACTGACCTTCCTTCCTGGAGTCACAGTAGCTACCATCCCCATGCCATGGAAAGTCCCCTTCCCATCTAACGTGATGATATTATGATCGACGTTGTCCGCAGCGAACAGCAGTGCCGTATCCAGTCTCTCTGTGGTACCACCGAGTACATCCTGGCAAACAGAAGCGGCAGCGTTTTCCTCTATTCTCTGAACTTCCGAATATGATGAACAATATCCCACGGCTGAGAGACTGTCTACAAGAAATCGAGACCTGAAATGATGATGCAGCTGGACTGCTAACCCAAGCTGCAATGGAGCTACTACAGCCCTGGGACATACAGCCTGAACAACTGATTGTCCAATGCTTGTGACCTTCCTGTGAATGTCCTTTCCAACGAAGAGGGTTTCAAGCAAGCAAAGCAAACTCAGGGGGAGATAATCTAAGGCAGACAGACATTCAAGCGAAGAAGTCTTCGGATATTCATCGGTTGAAGATGGGATCTTAGACTTGATATCGCTCTTGATTAGTTTGGCCGCAGTCTCTATGATGGCTCTCTTCTGGGCTTCTTCATCCGTTTCCTGACTACGGAAATAGTCCCTCAGGATTATTCTGGTCTTTTCACGGAATGTTACAATGTTAGGCAACCCTTCACACTTTGCTATGAATAGCGAATCGCCATACCTCTCCTCCAGGCTATACCTCAGCCATTTATTACTATAGGCAGCACTGTCTCCTTCTATAAGATACTCCGTCATTTTCTTTGCAAGATCTGTGACAGTCAGTTGCTCTTCATCGTTGTCCTCGAGAAATGCACACAATCTCAAGAACGCTTGCTCTTGGTCCATGTTCATCGGCCTCCCTACCTTACGCGGTTTCTTTGTAGTAGATCCACCACCATGATGGATAGGAATTCCGTAATTTGTCCAAAAGTTAATGTCACATGAACGATGATACAGACAGTCTGCAGCATGTAAGTCCTTCCCAAAGTACGCGATTCTCCCTTGAATGGTGATTGCAGAGTCATCATTACGCTGTTTGCAATGTGACAAGATGGACCTTACAAATCCATGCGTTTTAACAAAGCTGTAGTCATCAAAATCACTAATAGATAGTGTTGAGCATTCCGACACCGCAAGTTTCGGGTATCGGCCGATATTAGCTGTATCGGAATTCCAATACTTAGTTCCGATACTTTTTTCATATCGAATACCGGAATCAGAAGTTCCCATAATGCCAGGAGCCCGCTCGATTTGATTCAGCCAATGGGGATCCTCAGAAGTGTGGGCACATCCTGTTAGGCATGTAGGCATGTTAACTACTGGCATGGCTGTGATTGGCTGCTGAAATGATGTCATGATGCACTATAAAAAGCGCTGCAGCCGCCATTTCTGGTCACTCTGCTGTGAATTCAGTTTGGGACAGGCTGCTGTTGAAGACTGTGAGGGACAGTTAGAAATAGCGATTCCACAAAACATATAGTGCTTAACCCAGGCTACATAAACCACCACTGTAGCTTGCTTTTCCCTAGCAGCGCTGTTTTCACAGCTGTCTGCAAGGGCTGTGTGAGTGCAGACCCACGCTGTGTAGTGTGTCCTGCAGGCACGTCTGCTTGTAGGCCGGCCAGCATGTGTCTCTGCCTCATACACATTTTTCTTTTATTGCTGCTTTTTTTTTCTCCTCTATAGTGTGCTTCCATACGTATCCATATACGTTGGTTGCAAACACTAAAGGAGTGGACAGCGGAGCATTTCAGCAGCCTTTCAGTGCTATAGCCCATTTCTCTGCACTGTTTTTGGCTGTCTGATAGGTCTCTCTGTGTGTGAGTGCAGCTCACGTTGCAGTGTGTTCTACAGCCACCGCTAGCTGTAGTCCGCTCAGCGTGTGTCACTGCCTCATACATAGTCCTTTTTTTGCAGCTTATTTAGCCAGATTTTTGCTCCTATATTAGTGTGCTTCCAACCGCATTCGTTGTCATTGGTTGGTTGCAAACACTATATAGGATTAGATAGAGGAGCCTTTTTGCTGGCTTGTGCCCTTCAGGGCCAGCCAGGCTAGTATCACCCTATTTTTTGGAGCCTCATCAATTGCATTGTAGGTTAGCTTCCTGCATTGTAATCGCTCCAAAAAGTTTGTGATACTATAGCTTTCAAACTTTGGTCACATCCTTTCCTTTCCCCCCACCCAAAAAAAAGGACATAAAGTTCACCAAACACTCCACTTTACAGTTGTCTAGGCCACATTAGATCATATTAAAGTGTAGTACACACACTCTTAGCCAAATTAGTGTTTCTTATACTGGTTAGCAGGTGTTTAGGAATAAGAACACTAAGCCACCCCTTTTTTACTTTTCTGCCTATCTTTATCAGTCTACCAAGATGAAGAAGGCAGGGAGTAAGGCACATGGTCGTGGCCATGGAGTTTCAGCAGGGAGAGGACAGGGGGATTCAGCAGGGAGAGGACGTGGGGATTCGGTGTCTGCTGCGGGCACCAGTGACCCGGCATCCCCCACTTTTACCAGGCAACAGTCCTTCATGCGCAGCTTTGTAGGACCTCGCCGTACCCCACTGCTGCGTGACAAACAAATTGAAGCCGTTGTCGGATGGATGGCAGCTAACGCATCCACTTCAATGACTTCCCCATCCTCCCAAGGCCAGAGCACTGAAGAGCAACCATCTGTCTCTTCACCACCTGCCAAATTGCCCAGGCAGTCTGAGAGCCCTGGACAGGAGCCATCTCAATCTTTACTTCTGTTCTCAGAATCTGTTGGCTTGGAAAGAGGTGGCCAGCCAAGCAGCATTCTAGAGCGTGAAGAAGAGGGAGTATGCAGTGATGCGCAACTGCTTTGTCCCTCTGAATCTGAAGAGGCGGGTGGGCCAGTGCCTATGGTCAGCACACCTCAGTATGCATCAGATGATGATGAGACTCAGTTGCCAATTTCTGGTGCGTACGGTGCTGGCGAGACAACCCAGGACCAGCCGGTGCTTGAAGAGGGGAGTGGAGATGATGAGGTCCTTGACCCATCATGGCGTCAGCCACAGGAAGGTGGTGGGAGCAGCTCTGAGGAAGAGATTCCCCAAACGGCCAAAAGAGGAGGGAGAGGGCGGGGCAGACTTGGTTGCCTGTAGCCTCCACTTTGGCACCCGTGAGGAGCAATCCTCTTCCAAAACACAAAATGGGCGCTCCCACGACTTGCAGTGCGTGGTCTTTTTTTGACACAGTTGCAGATGACATTTGCTTTGTCAAATGCAAGCTGTGTCATCAGAAAGTGAAACGAGGGAAAAATGTGACCAACCTCAATACCACAAATATGTGGAAACATGTGCGTACCAAGCACGAGGTGGAGTTACACAGACACACTGAAGATGTAGGCCAACCTTCAGCAGCACCTACCACCTCTTCAGCTCGTGTTGGGGCATCTTCCTCCAGCTCACACACAGCTGGTTCGGCTTCCTCACTGGAACGCCATGGAAGAACCACTGCCACTGTTGTCCAGAGACCCAGTGAAATTCCACCCACTGAACCACGTTCGCAGTCATCAGCACACTCCCAGGCCACTCACCAGAAATCGGTAGCACAGGCATGGGAGAAAAAGCGGCCATACTCGGCAAACCATCCCCGAGCACTGGCTCTGAATGCCGGCATTGCCAAACTACTGGCCCTTGAGATGCTGTCATTCAGGCTGGTGGAGACTGACACCTTCCGGAACTTTATGTCATTGGCAGTTCCACAATACTATGTGCCCAGCCACTTTTATTTCAGCAGGCAAGCCGTCCCTGCCCTGCAAAAGCATGTGGAGGGAAAAATTAAAAAAGCGCTACTAAATGCCATCAGTAGCAAGGTCCACCTGACCACCGATGCGTGGACCAGTAGCCATGGACAGGGACGATACCTTTCCCTCACTGCCCATTGGGTCAATGTTGTGGAGCCGGGTACAGATCTGGAGAGTGGCTCTGTACGTATTCTGCCAACTCCAAGGATTGCAGGAATGCAGTCTGTACATATTGAGTCCTCCTCCTACTCTAGTTCCTCGGAATCAGCACTGCATGAGCCTGTTAGGCCAGATATGAGCACAGGTGTGGCCAAACGTCAACAGGCCGTCCTTAA